>NW_027361899.1:13867500-15067500 GCF_039654945.1 Dendrobates tinctorius | reverse complement strand
TTTAAATAATTTAAAAAAACAGTGTGGGACCCCCTCTATTCTTGATAACCAAACTTGCTATAGCTGACAGTTGAGGTTTGCAGCCCGCAGCTGTTAGTTTTGTCTGGCTGGTTATCAAAAATACTAGGGAATCCACACAGTTTTTTTTTCATTATTTATGTAGAGAACAGGTGCATGAATACTCCCATCAGCTACTACCTGATCTCGCTGTTTTTAGCAGCAGTAGGCATAGGCTGATGGGAGCAGTAGTCCTATCAGCCGACAGCATTGACCAGAGGTAAACCTTTTACCTCCGATCACGGCTGTGGGCTCACGCTATCAGTAGAACCATGGCTGTCTGACCAGTGATAATGATTTTATAGCCGATCAAAGGCAGTGTTTGCCGCACTGTCATGTCATGCACATGACAGCATGAGAAACACCAAGTCTGTGTTACCCTTGTGAAAATAAAAAAAATAGTCTAAAGTTAAATTTATTGAAAAAAAAATTCATTTTTTCCTTTCACATCCATTAATACCTGTGAAGCACTTGAAGGGTTAATAAACTTCTTGAATGTGGTTTTGAGTATCTTGAGGGGTGCAGTTTTTAGAACAGTGCCAGTTTGGGGTATTTTCTGTCATATAGGCCCCTTAAAGTCACTTCAAATGTGAGGTGGTCCCTAAAAAAAATTATTTTGTAAATTTTGTTGGAAAAATTCGAAATCGCTGGTCAACTTTTAAACCTTATAACTTCCTGACAGAAAAAAATTATGTTTCTAAAATTAAACTGATGTAAAGTATACATATGGGAAATGCTATTTTGTATGACATATGTCTCTGATTTAGGGACATAAAAATTAAAAGTTTGAAAGTTGCAAAATTTACAAAATTTTAGTTCTTTTTCACAAATAAACGCAAATCATATTGAAGAAATTTTACCATTATCATGAACTACAATTATGTCATCATCAAAAAAAAATCTCACAATCAGTGGGATCCATTAAAATGTTCCAGAGTTATTGCCTCATAAATTGACACTGGTCAGAATTGTAGAGTTTGGCCTGGTCGGGAAGGTGAATACGGGCAAAGGGGTTTATTATAGGGGGGCCCCAAGTCATTTTTTGGGGAGCTTCCCATTTTAGTAACCATTAAAGGCTAAGTATACAGCTGATATTAATAGCCTGGGAAGCTCCATGTTTATTACCCCCTTCCTAGGCTATAAACATCTGCCTCTAGCTGTCCGCTTTCCCTTTGCTGGTTATTAACATTTTGTATGCCATTTTTTCTTTACATTATTGAATTATTAGCTAAATATATGTACAGTAAGCTACACAAGCACTGTTCTAATTATATTTATGTGTCTGACATCTCTATATCTACTTACTCTATGTGTATATATCTATTCTATCTATTCTATTCTGACGGGTCAAACAGTGAATTTTGTGTATGCGGCTGATGAAATGTTGCGTTTTCTAGGAGATGGGTACCTAAAAATCAGACGCCGCATGCATGGTCCGTGTACCGTGAGAATTTTTTCTCGTACCCATTGACTTGCGTTGGTGAGTCTTGTCCGAGATACGAGGACATTCGCAGTATGCTGCCATGTCCGATCTGAGCTGAGAAAAAACTTGCCGGGAATTATAGAATTACACTGGTCAGAGTGCAGCCCGATTTTTTTATGCAGATTGACTTCACTTCATTGAATCACAAACATTTCAGATTTACCAGAATCTGACATTTTGGGGAAATTTGTAATGACTTAAATTGGTTATAATTCGGCTAGGTGCGGTACATTTTGGAGCTAGATATCATGTAGTTCGTTACTGCAAACATTTTGCCATATTTGCCACTTTTTCAGGGGACAGTGGATTCCCAATGATAATTTTTTTATTTCTGTATCCATGCCCGCCTTCCAATGGGTCACACCTATCCATGCCCCCATTCTCATCCCATGAATGTGACAATAAGACATCAGGTCAAGTAAAAGGGTGAGGGAGCTCTGCGGTCTGGGCAGCTTATGCGGTACAAGGAAAATGTGCCAAATCTTCCAGGAATTCTAACCTTTTCATAGGGGAAGTTCCTGGTGAAATCCTCCAAACGTACAAATGATAAAGATGAGTGAATTGATTCTAAACTAATCTAACTTGTTTATTGTTTCACAAAATTAGCGCATTCAATCAAATTTATTTCCCAAATCCATTTTTTTTTGCTGAAAAACTATAAAATATCAAACTCACCTCGCCCCCTCACCTTTTCCTGCTGCCGCAGCTCCTCGCCGTTCCTTCACTCCATGAGACATCCTCGTCTGTCTTCTCTTGACTCTTCGAAGGAGCGACAAAGACTCAAAGCTATGATGTCTGTGATGGTCAACGTGTGACTGGACACACCGCCTCCAGCAGGGCGAATTTCTATGGCACACGTGACCCTGGATACACCGCCTCCAGTATTGCAAATTTAAATAATATAACGTGCAGCCGGATACACCGCCTCCAGCAGGCGAATTTCAGTATTACATGTATAACTGGACACACCGCCTCCAGCAGGGCGAATTTAAATAATAAAGGGAAACACCAGGGAAACTGATACAATGGAGGGCCCTGCGATAGGGAACGGGGACGTGGAGACCTCCTGCACTCCCCTGAGTCAGTGTCTCTACACTCCTAACGATCCCTAGGCCGGTTCCGCACCGGGCGCCGATCAGGAACCTAAAAACCCTAGCTCGCCCTGCACCTAGCCCTTTCTAGTGAAATGGACAGTGCAGAAAGTAATCCCACCACTGCACTGAAACACACAAAAGGCAACATTACAAAACAGGGGTAACACCACTTAGCTTTGCTCTGTTGCTCTTGATCCCAGCAACAGAGTCCAGAACCTCAGTACAGCTTTCCTCCAGAATAGCTGCTGCTTCACCAAGCTTTGTCAGAGCTGCAAGGAACTCTCTCTAGCTCCTTCCACACCAGGACTCTGACTGAGCTGCCAGGAACTCTCTCTAGATCCTTCCACCACCAAGGATGGATGAAATGAACACTATCACCAATGGTGAGTGAGAGCACATGACACACCTTCATAGTTAAGCCAGAGGAATCACACCTGTTAGTGATTCCCATGTAATAACGCTAACCACCACTGGGGGCAAACTAGAACAAAAGACACCACTGTGCAATGACCCTAATGGCCACCGGGGGCAAAACCAAACTTAAGCACACAGCTTAAGGAACAAAAAAGTTACATGTGCTTTTATCTGTCATCATCCAACCTGGATCATGACAAAGTCTCCTGGGATGAAGCACATGAGGTCATAATAACTAGTGATGAGCAAACGTGTTGGGATAAGGTGTTATCTGATCATGCTCGGGTGCTAACAGAGTGTCTTCGGAGTGCTCAAATAATATGTTCGAGTCCCCGTGCCTGCATGTCTAGCGGCTGTTCGACAGCAGGAACACCTGGAAGGATTTACTAGCAAACAGGTGAGACATGCAAACACGGGGAAAAGAACAAATTTTTCGAGCATGCTGAAGACACTTGGGTAGCACCCGAGCATGCTCAGATAATACCTCATCCGAGCATGCTCGATTATCACTAGTCATAACGTGTGAAAATTTAGTCGTGCAAGTGAAAAAAAACTGGAGCAGGTGCGCTATGGACTGACGGGGAGCTGTGGCAGGAGGAAAAGGGGAGGGGTGAGGTAAGAATGGTATTTTATTGTATTTTTATTGATTTTTAACCCCTTCTCAGCTCATTTGTTTATTATTCTTTGGGGTTGGGAGACCCTCGGAACATAATAAAAATTTTCATAATTTTCTTAATCGAGACTCATCCAACAGTTTTGAAATTCTCTAGATTCGCTCATTTCTTGTCCTAGTGGCTTCAAACCATGAAGATACTGCAGAAAAATTCTTTAGAATACTTGGTTCTCCGGCATCGTAGATGCAGGAAATAATATTTTGCACGTTAATGATCCTTTATTAGGAGCTGACAATGAGGATTTAGGTTTGATCCATTTTTTTTTTTTTTTTTTGCTTCCCCTGGACGGGATGTACCAGTCTGATGAAGATAAGAGAGGACTGGAAGATGGCACATGTGCCTGGAGTGTCCTTGGATTGCTCTTGGCTCCTTCCTCCAACCTATTGACATGCGCAGCCTGTATGCATTAAATTCTTCTTCTCATCAAAGCATTGGCTGGCCGGGCCCGGCTGCCGCTATCTGCAGGAGGCAATGACATGTAACACGTCACCATACAGTGGATGCGAGGGCAGAAGCGCTGAGGGCTGGTATTCCTTAAATAGCTGAGATATCTGTCATATTCATACAAGAGCGAGCAGCGATAGACTGCAGCCACAGACAACATTGAAAAACGTGAAGGGAAATGGAGGTCGCGAAAAGCAGATCTTAAACGTCCGGAGGGCAAAAGACAACAGAAATGGCACTCCAAAGGTGTGCGCTCAACCTGCCGGGTGCAGCAGGGACAATAGACTAAAGATTGCTCCCCAAAAGAGAAACCGTCCACTGTCCTTCAGATGTCCTTGTCCCTGGGAAAGACACAAAAAAATAGTCATTCTATGAAGGAAAGAGCCCTGGGGGTATAGGGGGGATTTTACTCCAATATTGTCTGACGCTAAGATTTTCCCAGGTTGATGGGAGTTGGCAGCACGGTGGACTTCCAGATCATAGAATCATAGAATCGTAGAGTTGGAAGGGACCTCCTGGGCCATCTGGTCCAAACCCCTGCTCAAAGCAGGATTCGCTAAATCATCCCAGTCAGATGTCTGTCCAGCCTCTGTTTGAAGACTTCCATTGAAGGAGAACTCACCACCTCTCGTGGCAGCCTGTTCCACTCATTGATCACTCTAACTGTCAAAAAGTTTTTTCTAATATCTAATCTGCGTCTCCTCCCATTCACTTTAATTCGCCAAAAGCAACTGGTTGATTTGTCCGCCATATTCTAGCTGAAAGAAAATCCATTTGTCAACCAAAACCTGAACTAAACCCCCCCCCACATTTGCTTAACCCTTTCCCGTCCCCCCAAAATTACTATAAGAAGTGACCAAAACATTGCATGTACTCCAATATAAAGTGGCTTTCGAATGTATTCACCCCATTTGCCTTTTGCGTATTTTGCTACACTACCTCAACCTGGAATGGAAAAAATAATGTAGCGAAAACTTGAAACAAATTATGCTGATGAGATGCAAAAGTCTAAAACAGGTCAGTAAAAAAAAAAAAAAAAAAAGAAGGCTAATAGCCTAATACAACGCCTTCTGATATTGACTGCAAATCCAAGTAACAGACTCCAGGTTAAAAAAAAGTATGGACAAAAATGGAATAATTAGGTTGTAAAGGAGCAAACTTGTGCTGATGAGGGTCAAAAGTCCGAAACAGGTCTGTCCACAGATCTCTAATCTGCTAATGTCCAAGTGCTGCTGACTCTTTCAAACTTTGACTTTGGAGACAGGTAGAGGGTTAGAGAAGCTGCAGAAGTGTAGAAGAAACATCTTGTGAAGGAGCAGGAGTTTTTCACGCACCTTAAACTTCTCCGCACACTCATTTTTCAATCACCATTTAATTTGGTTACAGGTGCTATTTGGCATCTGCGTCCGCTCTCCCCAGCGCCTCAAATCGCACCGTTATTTCATTAAACAATTTAGCATCTGCCATTTTGATTGTAATTTGTCATATTAAATCTCCTTCACCAAGGTCTGCAATAATGATGTTCTGAAGCTTCGCCACAACAGCTTCATACTTTCATGAGAAGCAATGAATATGCATATTGTTACTCCGATGGGAATTTTTTTTTTTTATGGTGTTTTTCAATGGGATTTTGTCCTTGATTTTGCATTTGTAAAAGCTCCTAACTCCTCTCTTAGTTATCCTTCTGGCTGGACACGACCATGGGCATCTGCTATTTATAGGTGGTGACCTGCATCTTTATGATTTCATGCATCGTGGACCATGCCCTTTGTCACTGCCACCAGTCACTAGTGACTTTTGACCATTGACTTCATCTGACCCTTTGAGCTCATGACCGTGTATTTGATTGCATCTCTCCTGACCTTCCTTCTCTCCCGACCTTTCTCTTGTCTCCTGCCATTGATCACTTTGACATTAGTATGCCAGTTCTCCTGATCTGCACCCACTGTTATCATAAAGGAAAGCCTCAATCAGCTCAAGTTGAGCCTGTTCACCATAGTCATTAATTGTATTCTTGTGGCAGCCAAAAGTGAATGGCACTGGATCCATTATACTCGGTGCCTTACCTTGGGTTTCCCAGAACAGGGACAAAATTGTTGGTACCTTCTGTTAAGTAAGAAAAACCCACAATGGTCACCTACAAAAGATAGAAAAGACTTTGCCCATAGGGACTTGTGAAACTAAGGTGTCCTGTAATTAGCATTACAGGTGTCTACAAACATAATGTGATGACACCAATGGTGTCACTGGCACTGCCTAGGGGGTGCTATCAGGGGGGCACGTGAATGAGTGCAGGGAGTGCAGGAACAAGGCACGCTGTGCGCAAGGACCTGAGACTAAGCAGTGAGCACAGGACCTGGCACTAAGCAGTCACATGACCAGGGGGCGGAGTTACCGCACGTGAGTGCAGGGAAGGCAACTGAGTGCACGGAGTGCAGGGCACAGACAGTAAACATGGTCAAGGAAAGTCGAGGATCAAAAGCCAGACGAGAGCGTAGTACCTAGGGATAAGACAAAGAGTAGACAGAGCCAAGCCAAGGGGTCAGATAACCAGGAGGGACTGGGCAGTACAAAGCAGGATACAGAGGCAAAAGTCATGGGACAAGCCGGGTCATACACAGCAAAGCACAGAGGCACAATGTTTACAGATGAGTAACCTGGGTCAGCAACCACAAACCGAGTATACGGAAGTATCACCGACACCAAATCCAGGAACTGCCAACATTAAATAGCCTCCCCAGAACCAAAGAGAAGCAGACTAAAATTAACCCTGACTTGATCAGGATGTAGGCGTAACCATCCTGTCCAGAGTCATCATGACACTTAATCAGTCAGTCGTCTATTTAAAGGGTGAAAAGTAGTCACTGTGCTGTTTGGCATCATGGTGTGCACCACACCGAACAAAGAGCAAAGAAAGCTGAGGAGAGAGTTGTCTCAGGAGATTAAAAAGAAAATTATCAACAAACAGGAGAAAGGTAAAGGCTAGAAGACATCTCCACATAGCTGGATGTTCCTGTTACTACAGCTGCACATATTTTCCAGAAGTTCCAGGTCTACAGGGCTGTAGCCGACCTCCCTGGACATGGCTACAAGAGGAAAACTGATGACAAATTGAAGAGACTGATAATACAAATGGGAAACACAAAGCCCAGAACAACCTCCAAAGAGATTAGAGGTGAACTTCAAGGTAAAGGTCCATCATTGTCAGATCGCACCGTCTGACGCTGTCTTGTCCAAAGTGGACTTCATGGAAGATGACCGAGTAGGAAACCACCGCTGAAAGCAAATCATAAGACAGTGAGACTGGAATTTCCCATAATACATAATGACAAGTCACAAAGCTTCGAGGAGAACGTCCTGTGGACAAAGGAGACAAAACTAGAGCTGTTTGGTAAGTGACATCAGATCTATGTTCAGAGATGCAAAAAGGAAGCAAAGAAAAGAACATTGTTCCTCCTGTGACTCATGGGGGAGCTCAGGAATGTTTGAGGCGGCCTTGCTTCATCTGGCACAAGGAGTCTTGTATCTGAGCAAGGTACAATGATATTTCAAGACTATCAAGACACTCTGGAGTGAAATGTGCTGCCGAGTGTCAGGAAGCTCAGTCTGAGCCGCCGGTCATGGGTCCTCCAACAGGATAATGACCCAAAACAGCTAAAAATATCCAAGACTGGGTGAGCGCAAAGCATCGGACTCTTCTAAAGAGGCTTCTATGACCCTGATCTAAATCTTACGGGACATCTAAGGAGCGGAGACCTGCAGTGTGGATAAGATGTCTCCACACCGGAGACACAAGGCGCCGTCTACTCACGAGGAGTCGGCCAAAATACATGTAGATGGAGGCAGAAGTCTCATTGAGAGGCTCAGAAATCGTCTGTGTGCAGTGATTGCCTCAAAATATTAAGCTAAGGAACCAACATTTTTGCCCAGGCCCAGTCATTTTCATTCATTTTTGTTGAACCTAAATGCAAAAGTAAAAAAAAACCGAAGTCTAATTGTTATTAGTGATTTTCAGAAACTATAAACTGAAAACTGCTTTTGTCAGTTATAAGATATTTTAGCGATCGTTGTAGGTTTTCCTTACTTTACCAGAAGGAACCTAACAAATTTGTCCATGTGTGTAGTTGTCAATGTATGCTCTGCTATCGTCTTGAAGGACTTCTGCACTTTGGACCATCTGTACTTGTTAGAAGAGTCACTTGACAATAAGATGCACTTGTTCTGGGACTCGTTATCAGCTATGATCTGTAGACAAACCTGTCAGTCCGGTAAGTTGTATTTCCATGCAGAGGGAAAAGGAAGCATTGCACAGTGCCCGGTCTTCTTAGTGGACAGTCTGTGGAATACAGGACATGTTCTCCAAAGGTGGAGATACTCTTTAGAGACACGTATAGAAAGAACACCGTGAGCACAACTCAAGGTGGTGCTAAGGTTAGGTTCCGAAACCGTTAAAGCAACAAATATGAACCTAGCACTCAACTTAAAGGTATTTGTAAGGCGGTTTATTGTAGTACACGAAAAAAGATGTTTCGGTCAATGTGACCTTCTTCAGTTACGTGTGGTATATAGATTATGTAGAGCTTATAGGCATCTATCAGAAAGGACGATGGTGCTTTAGGCATTGAGGAGAATGATCTCTCTAAGGTAATGAGCTTGTCAGTATATAGGAGAGGTGCAAACGTGCCTCCAGATGCGGTGTCCACCGGCCTCTTTTAGAAAGTCGGTGTCATTAGTACAGTTCAAAGATTGAGTGAAAGCATGCGCTTCTGACTCGGAATCGGTCCATATTATAAAAAGATCATCGATGAAACGTCGATACGTTGCTATCTTACCAACCGCCAGTGGGGACTCCGCGATAAAAATGAACTCAAAAGCCCCTATAAACAGATTGGCATAACAAAGGTTTCACTCAATCTTTGAATTTGAATAATTGGGGTTTGAAATTCTCCTCTAACATATCTAACACACAAATTCAAATTCTGGATCTCTTGATTAACGTTGATCATCATGGCCGAATCTCCACCTCCACTCATTTTAAGAAAGTGGACATCAATAGTTATCTCAGCTTCTCCAGTGGCCATCTCCCAAAATGGATCTCTAACATCCCTTATGGGCAGTATTGGAGGGTCCGCAAGAACTGTACTAATGACACCGACTTTCTAAAAGAGGCCAAGATCTTGGAAGATCGATTCATAAATAAGGGTTATCCCAAGAAACTATTGCAAGATGCTTTCACTAGAACTAGTGGTTTCACACAAAAAAGCTGTATTGAGAGAATTAAAAACAGAAGTAAAAACAGAATTGACCCACAAGAGAAGGTTGAACCCTTTGATTTTGTAAAGTGGAGCCTCACCACCACTTTTAATAAGTGGATACATAATGAAGGACTGTATTTTAATACTTTTATTACCCCTCTATTGTGTGCGCTCCTTTAGACCGGGATTGTTTTTAGCTCGCAATTTTCTTTCCCCCGTTGAGGTACCCGGCTGGTGCTGCACCTTTTCCCTAATCACGCCTGCCTGGCGCTCCTTTTTGGACTGTCTCATTCATTCCCTGGACAATTGTATTAAGGGCACTTAACGAAGTGATAATTACAGCAGTCTGGTGCCAGCTGACCTTTAATTAACTCTTGGACAGTAAGAAGTAGAAAGATAGAAGAAGATGACTCTGATGTACAAACCTCCTATAAACCCCATTGAACATTGATGGGTCTCGTGAGAAGACTTTAAACGAGAAGGAAACCAAATATATGGATACTTGGATACATCTTCAACTTAAGCCTTCCACTTGAAGACATGACTAAAGCTCCATCATGGTCTGCCCATATTATAAGATACAGTTCATTAGAAAAGACAGTTGTGAAGAAGACAATCCGTAAATTAGGTGGAAAGAGTTGATGAAATCATCCATGAGATGCCTCAATACCCAACCAGAAGGCAAGACATTCCGGAGAACCCTGAGTCCTGTGGTCACCAGATGTTCATGTTGACTTGAAGGCCACTAATAATTACAGTAACAGTGATAGAGAATGGGCTACGCTCATAGTGTCATGACAAGTATTTCTATTTTTATGAAGTGGAGAATCTTTTATAGCGATCTTTGTGGTTTTAATGTTAACAGGAAGCTATCAGATAATGTTTTTTCAACCAACTCAGTGCTTATGTAAAATACCGCAACACCTGCAGTGTGCGACAACTATTTATATCAACCCATCTCATATATGATACAGTGAACTTTCCCACGAGCTTCTGGATATGCCTCTGGCCTGAATACTGAGCTCCATAGACTGTTCTGTATGTAAGAAGACGTTGCATTGGAATAAGCAGCAGACGTGTTCAAAAATATCGGGCACATGTCTGGTAGATTGGCTACTAAGCTTAAAGGGGTGTCTGGTCTTCTGATAAAAGACAGCATGCACAGTGCACGCTTTCAGGATTCCTTGGTAGTGCTGGTGAGAGTAGGCGATTTGCATACGCCTGGCCACAGTCCGACTAGACGAGCCTGGCTTCTCTTATTACAAGTGAATTGAGAGCAGAAGGGCACGTCTAGTCGGCATGTGGCCAGGAGTATGCAATTTGAGGCGTCCTGTTTGTGGAAGTAAAAGCAAACCTTTTTTACCATCTTTGATTATTCGTTTAAGGCCGTTGTTACCAGAATCAGGGATGGATAAGAGAAAGGCAAAAGAAGAAAGCGGGAAAAGATCCAGCGTGGAACTTCAGTCCCGGGTAAATAAAAGTTCAGATTTATTGGATGTACGTAAAATACTCCATAATATAGTGCTGGACACGGTATGGGAGCGGACCTACGAGTCTCGGGGTGGAGCCTTAGCTGCATGCCGAAACACAGAGGCCCTTCACTATATGGTGTCCAGTAGTGTCCACACAAGGTATCAACTGAGGAGGATCTCACTGTGGAACATTGATGTCAGAGAAAAGGGGAGCAGAAGGTTCAGCAAACATCATCCATTACACGTCTGATCCTTACACAAAAGGAGACGGCAGAAGTCACCTATGGAAGGATTGCCTGATGAATGAATCGGCAAAGGAGAGACAGAGTATTGTCTGCTGTATTGTAAATATTCCTCCTAAATGTAAACTATAAGGGAAGTAAAGAGCAGAAGTGTGACGAGGACCCCGGCTATAGGCGCCAGATGCCCATAGGTGGCAGTGTTTCGGTAGTTATATGTTGAAAAATACCATATTACAGCGACTAAGTAATCACTAAATAATGACCGCCATCACCCTAAAATAGTGCCGAACATCCCACTATACAATGCACAATGCAGCCAGTAGGTATTACCACTATACAGTGAGTCAGAATAGCACCAGACAGTCTCTATATGATACTACCATACAGAGCCTAAATAATGTCACCATATAGTGTCTAGAATGATAATACTTTCATACAGTGTCTAAAGAATTCCAATTATAGATGACAGCATCATATAATCCCTGAGAAATACCACCGCCACCATACGGTGTCTGGATAACACTGCCATACTGCGCCTTAATAGCGCTCATAGGTGCAGGAGCTATTATTACTCTGTGACTCCCAAGTTTGCTCAGTAATGTAACCACATGGCGGTCGCAGTGGTATTCCTAGAATGTGAGCGAGCAACAAGCAGAAATTCCTCACCCATTGTGAAACGCAGAGAATCAGCAGAGGGTTCAGCAATGAGAAGTGGAATTTCCATGCTTCTTTCTTTCTTTCTTTCTTTCTTTCTTTCTTTCTTTCTTTCTTTCTCTCTGTCTTTCTCTCTTTCTTTCTTTGTCTTTCTCTCTCTCTTTCTTTTTCTCTTTCTTTCTCTCTTTCTCTTTCTCTCTTTGTCTTTCTCTCTCTCTTTCTTTTTCTCTTTCTCTTTCTTTCTCTCTCTTTCTGTCTCTTTCTCTCTCTCTTTCTCTTTCTTTCTGTCTTTTTCTTTCTCTTTCTCGTTCTCTCTTTCTATCTCTTTATTTCTCTCTTTCTTTCTCTCTTTGTTTCTTTCTTTCCCTGTGCAAAAACAGTATATATGCCCTTTGCAGTCCAATATTGTGTCTGTGTCAGTAGTTACTTTCTCCTTTGGATGCACAATAGGGGACTATTACTATTACTACAAGATGAGGACCAGGATAGGAACAATCATACAACAAGAGAACCAGGATGGGGCATATCTACAAGAAAGGGACCAGGATGGGGCATAGCTACAAGAAGGAGACCAAGATGGAGGGTACCATCATTGGGCATTACTACAAGGTGGGGACCAGGATGGGGCATTACGGCAAGATTAGGACCAGGATGGAGACATTACTACAAGGTGAGTAGCAGGATGTGGAATTACTACAAGATGGAGACCAGGATGGGGCAAATCTACAAGAAGGGGACCTGGAAGGGGATATTACTACAAGAAGGGACCATGATGGGGATTTATTACAAGATGGGGACCTAAATGGGGACATTACTACAAGAAGGTAACCAGAAGGTGACTTGTCAAAAATAAAAACTACTTCAGGAAATGCTCCATTCCTGAAACATTTTGGATATTTTTTTTCCCTAAATCATCTTTTTTTTGCTACCTTATCATTGGACAGCGCCTAGTTTGGAACAATTCCCTTCAGGAGCCTCTTACGCACTTACGTTTTTTCAAACCAGGCATTTTTCAGAACTGGAGGTTGGAAGAAAATACTGGAAACACTGAACAAATGAACAGTAAAGAGTTTTTACAAAAGAAATGAATAGGAAGAGTCTTTCCAGCAGTTTTAAAGTGATTTTTCAAGTGTTTTTTTAAGCAGACCCCCTCCAAAAGGAACTCCGTCTGCACATAGACTTAGAACCCTGGAGTCTTTTCAGGATATAAAATGCAAATATTTGGCCAATAATTGCTACTTTTCAGCCCATTGTACCCCTGTACCCCGTCTTACCCTAGGGTGAATAGCAAGTGCATGTAAGGTCACAGGTTACATCACATTTATTACAATACGATCAGTCCTGTAAGTCTCATTATATCAGGGATATTCTGAGAACCGGCGCGATCGTGTGTTACCATAATAAAGAGTTAATGAGAGCGCGATCCCTGACAAGTGCAGACAATCTATAATAATATGTACAGGCGAAAGACATTAATAGAGCAATCAACACAGTGTACAAAACATGTGAACAGAACGCCAATCACATCTCTCCAAGGTGACAGCGGATACAACTTTTTTTTTTCTTTTTTTTCTTTTGCTATTCTCCACACCCCAAAAAATTGAGTGCCTCCTCAATTGGTGCCCCCACTGACCAACATCTCTGCAGGTCCATTAGGGACTGTTATGCCCATTCACAGAATGTCCAAACCATTTTTTTGGATTGGGTTTCTATAAACCATGTCCTGATTATTTACAAATATTTATATCCAATCATATAAACTGAGAACTGTAAGGATCCGCAAAAAAACTTACAGCAAAAGAAATGATATCTCTTGAAATGCTACAACACAAAAATAACATTTTTCCATAATAAATACTAAAATACACTGCTCAAAAATAAAGGGAACACTTAAACAACAGAATATAACCCCAAGTAAATCAAACTTCTGAGAAATCAAACTGTCCACTTAGGAAGCAACACTGACTGACAATGCTTGGTTGCTTGAGCACAACTCCCATCTGTGGATGTCGGACCCTCAGACCATCCTCATTGAGTCGGTTTCTAACCGTTTGTGCAGACACAGGCACATTTGTGTCCTGCTGGAGGTCATTTTGCAGGGCTCTGGCAGTGCTCCTCCTGTTCCTCCTTGCACAAAGGCTGAGGTAGCGGTCCTGCTGCTGGGTTGTTGCCCTCCTATGGCCCCCTCCACGTCTCCTGGTGTACTGGCCTGTCTCCTGGTTGCGCCTCCAGCCTCTGGACACTACGCTGACAGGCACAGCAAACCTTCTTGACACAGCTCGCATTGATGTGCCATCCTGGATGAGCTGCACTACCTGAGCCACTTGTGTGGGTTGTAGAGTCCGTCTCATGCTACCACAAGTGTGAAAGCACAACCAACATTGAAAAGTGACCAAAACATCAGCCAGAAAGCATTGGTACTGAGATGTGGTCTGTGGTCCCCACCTGCAGAACCGCTCCTTCATTGAGGGGGTCTTGATAATTGCCATTAATTTCCATCTGTTGTTTATTCCATTTCCAAAACAGCATGTGAAATTGATTGTCAATCAGTGTTGCTTCCTAAGAGGACAGTTTGATTTCACAGAAGTTTGATTTCCTTGGAGTTAGATTCTCTTGTTTGTGATCCCTGTATTTTTTTGAGCAGTGTATAAAAAGTACTCTGCATATTTGGTGTTTGCAAACAAACAAAGCGGAGTCAGTGGTGGGCAGCCTCGCATGTGGATGGCTTTGGTGTCTTTTGTTCGTGTCTCCTGTTTGTATGCTGATTATTACAGAATTTATAGACGTTTTGTTGCTCTTTTTTTGGCTATTTTTTCACACTTTCTTCTTTTACATCCATCTGATATAACGCTGGTGTGTGGATATCGGAGCCGCAGGGTGCACGCTGAGCCGTGCCAGGCTTTGTTTTCCGTGTGGCTTTTGCAGCACACATTGTTATTACAGGTTGCTTGCACTTGTCACGGATCACGCTCTGACTTATACTTTATTGTGGAAACACAAGATTCTTTCTTGGAATATTCCTGTTATTGTGATACTTTATGTCCTGATTGTCTTATGTGATCTTCTATAACCTGGATCTATTTACACTCCGCAAGATTGAAATCGCAGGGACAATTGTATCCCTGGTTCCATCGCTGAATCAATGTAACGCTGAGCTGATGGTGTACATGGAATGAAGACTAGAGGGGTCCAGACACCGATTGATCACTAGTAGATCATTCTGTCCCCATACAGTAAAATGTTATCAGCAGCATATCTGCAGTTTTTACCAGGCGATGTGCTGCTGAGAACAATGATTTCTGTTCCGGCATAAGTAATCCAATCACTCGAATAGGCAGCATTTTGCTTGTTTAGTATAATGCACCCCATAGGGCTCCACATAGTTCTTCATATAGTATAATGCACCCTCATAGTTCTCCATATAATATAATGCGCCCCATAGTCCTCCATATAGAATAACACACTCCACATAATCCTCCATATAGTCTAATGTGCCCCATAGTACTCCATATAGTCTAATGTGCCCCATAGTCATCCATATAGTATAATGTGCCCCATAGCCCTCCATATAGTATAATATGCACCATAGTCCTCCATATTGTATAATGCACACCCCATAGTCCTCATATAGTATAATGTGCCCCATAGTCCTCTATATAGAATAACACACTCCACATAATCCTCCTTATAGTCTAATGTGCCCCATAGCCCTCCATATAGTATAATATGTACCATAGTCCTCCATATTGTACAATGCACACCCCATAGTCCTCATATAGTATAATGTGCACCATATTCCTTCATATTGTATAATGCACACACCATAGTCCTCCATATAGTATAATGTGCCGCAGTGTCTCAGGAGCTTCACTGTCCGACAGCATGGTGAGTGATGAAGTGATGTCATTGCGCACCTGCTGCATCAGAAGCAAAGGGGGATGATGGAGGAGAGAGCGTCATCTGTGGGAGCAGGGGCCATAGTCTGCCTGCCCCTAATGCCAGCCCTGGGTGTGACATTCAATCATGAAAGCCTCTTCATTGGATGTCCCATATGCTTTCAAGATGGAGACCCGAAGGCTGGAATGGAGGAATGGAGGCTAGAATGGGGGTCTGTCCTCTTAAGAGATAAGTCCCACTTTTGTCTTGGATGCAATGATAGCCAGAGATTGGCCTGGGAACCACAAAGGCAATGGCATGAAAAGACCTTCATGAGGGAACGTCACACTGGTCCTACTCCTGGGATCATTGGGTGAGGCACTTGCTGGACCACTTTAGTCTTCATTCCAGGTGAACTAACAGCTCTGTGTTACATAGATCTGAACCTGGAACCAGTGGAGAGGCCATTTCTCCAATGTGCTGTTTTCCAGTACAACAACCCCAGGCAGCATGTTCTTCATGCTACTGTGAGCAGCCTGTGTGCCCTTAACCTGCTCCCATGAATGCAGCGCTTCTGGACTTGACTCCCAATCGAACAAATCAGGGACATCATTCCTTGGTGATCGCACAGGAGCTGCCAGCAGTGGATCTTGATGATAAGCCAAAGTGCATTCAGTGGCAGAACCTTCCTCAGATTACTATTCATAATAACCTCAGTGACAGCAGCTGAGGATTTCCATCCTTCCATGACTTTTCCTTCTTGGTGTTGCAATTTTAACACTGAGGAGCAGAGCCGTAACAATTGCAGTCTATCTATCTATCTATCATCTATCTACATGTTATCTATTATCTATCTATTATCTATTACGGTATATATTATCTACTATCTATCTATCATCTATCTATCATCTATTACCTATCTATCTATTATTTATCTATTATCTATCATCTATCTATCATCTATCTATCTATTATTTATCTATTATCTATCATCTATCTACATATTATCCATTATCTATCTATTATGGTATATATTATCTACTATCTATCTATCATCTATCTTTCTATCTTTCTATCTATTATCTATACAGTATATCTATTATCTATCTAAAAAAAGAACAGCACAGCACAGTTAAGCATAGGGTGCAGAGCCTCATAGGCACATACCAAACCTTATAAATAAAGTAAAAATAAGTTGAAGCTGCACTGCATAACGCAATTGTAAGGTGCTCTATATTGGTCACATGGGCCAATAGAGAGCACCTTACAACTGCATTATGGAGTGCTGCTTCAACTTTCTTTTACTTTATCTATCTACCTATCCTGAACTGATGACAGATATATATAATTTACAGTACAGTGACTTGCAAAAGAATTCACCCCATTGGCTTTTTTTGTGTTTTGCTACCTCACAACCTGGAATTTCCCTGTCTGTTTTGAGGGTTTGCATCAGTTCATGTACAGAACATGCCGACAACTGTGAACATTTGTTTTTCTTTTTATTGTGAAGCAAAGAACGAATAGGACAAAATAACTGAATACTTCAGTGCGCATAACTATTCACCCCCCTAAAGTCAGCACTTTGTAGAACCTCCTTTTGTGGCAATTATAGCGACAAGTCACTTTGGATAAGTCTCTATGAGCTTTCCACAACTTTCCACTAAGAGTTTTGCCCATTCTCAAGGCAAAACTGCTCCAGTTCCTTCAAGTTAGATGGTCACATCTGACCACAGATTGTCAATTGGATTAAGGTCTTGGCTTTGGCAAGGCCACTCCAGAACATTTACATGTCTCCCCTTGAACCACTCGAGTGTTGCTTTAGCTGTATGCTTTCAGTCATTGTCTTCTTGAAAGGTGAACCTCCGTCCCAGTCTCAAACCCCTGACAGACTGAAACAGGTTTTTCTCAAGAATATCCCTGTATTTTACACCATCTTCCCCTTGACTTGGACCATTTTTCCTGTCCCTGCTGCCAAAAAACATCCCCACAGCATGATGCTGCCGCCACCACCACCATGTCTTACTGTGGGGATGGTGTTCTTGGGATGATGAGCTATGTAGGTTTGGCACCAGACATAACATTTATTTAGATGGCCAAACAGTTCAATTTTGGTCTTCTCTGACCACAGCACCTTCTTCCATACATTTGGGGAGTCTCCCACATGTCTTTTGGCAAACTCAAAATGAGCCTTACAATTTTTGTGTGCAACTAAAGGCTTTTTTCTGCCCACTCTTCAATAAAGACCACCTCTATGGAGTATAAGACTTAATGTGTTCGTATTGACAGATACTCCAGTCTCTGCTTGGGAACTCTACAACTGCTTCAGGGTCTCTGTGCTGCCTCTCTGATTAATGCCCACTTTGCCCGGCCTGAGAGTTTTGGTGGGTGCCTCTCTTATCAGGTTTGTTGTGTTACCATGCTGTTTCCATTTGATGATGATGGATTTGATGGTGTTTCAGGGGATCATCAGGAGGAGAAACAGCCACACTCAAAATTTTGTTTGACTGCAAATTTTTTTTGTTTTATTTCATCAACAGAATGTTCACCACAGAAACAGTGTCAGAGAAAACAAGGTAACATTTCGACCCCGTCCTGGGTTTTTTTCAAACCTCACTTTTGGAAAGAGGGTCTATAGTAGAAAGGTATAGGTTGAAAACAGAAGTCCCATCCGGGGCTTAGGCGTTGTAGGGTCAGGAAACTGTGGTGAACCGGTCAGGGGATCATCAGACATTGGTATAATTTTATATAACCCAACCCTGACATGTACTTCTTCTCAACAACTTTGTTCCTGACTTGTTTAGAGATCTCCTTGGTCTTCGTGGTGTTGTTTTGAGATCTCCTTAGTCTTCGTGGTGTTGTTCAGAGATCTCCTTGGCTTTCATGGTGTTGTTTGGATATCTCCTTGGTCTGCATGGTGTTGTTCTAATAACTCCTTGGTCTGCATGGTGGTGTTTGGAGATCTCCTTGGTCTTCATGGTGTTGCTTGGCGATCTCTTTGGTCTTCATTGTGTTGTTTGGAGATCTTCTTGGTCTTTATGGTGTTGCTTGGAGATCTCCTTGGTCTTCGTGGTGTTGTTCAGAGATCTCCTTGGTTTTCATGGTGTTGTTTGGAGATCTCCTTGGTCTTCATGGTGTTGCTTGGCGATCTCTTTGGTCTTCATTGTGTTGTTTGGAGATCTTCTTGGTCTTTATGGTGATCTCCTTGGTCTTTATAGTGTTGTTTGGAGATCTTCTTGGTCTTCATAGTGTTGTTTGGAGATCTCCTTGGTCTTCATAGTGTTGTTTGGAGATCTCCTTGGTCTTCATGGTGTTGTTTGGAGATCTCTTTGTTCTTCATGGTGTTGTTTGGAGATCTCCTTGGTCTTCATGGTGGTGTTTGATTAGTGGTGCCTCTTGTAAAGGGTGTTACAGCCTCTGTGACCTTTCAGAAAAGGTAAAGTGTATATACTGACACATGTGACACCTAGATCGCACACGGGGGGGAGTCCTGTCACTAACCATGGGGCTTATGAAGGGAATTGCTTACACCAGAAATTTTTAGGACCTTCATGGCAAAAGGGGTGATTACAAATGCATATGCCAATTTTTAGTTATTTGATTGTATAAATTTTATTTATGCCTATATTTTTCTCACTTCACTTCACCAACTTAGACTATTTAGCGCTGATGCATTGCACACAAATAGAATCACAAAAATATTTAAATGATGGTTGTAATGTAACAAAGTAGGTAAAAAGCCAAGGGTGTGAATACTTTCACAAGCCATTGTAGACCTATTTTTACTTCTTACAAGAGCTGACGTGATGAGAAGTCTGAGAATATTTCGGGGATGACCGACACCTATTGTTTTCATTCTTACTTAACTTCCTCAGACGACTTCACAGATGAAGCAGAATGAGGGGTTGAGTGCTCGGTAAAGGTCTCCAGCGGGAGGGATGGAAGGTGCTTCCTTCATGACACATGAACTGTGAGTCAGGATTGTTCCGTCAGCTGCTTACAAAGATGGAGTGATGAGTCCGGAGATTGGGAAGAGAACATTGCTTTCCTTATCTATAATATATTCTCTTATGACCGGCAGCACAACAAGGTGGACGGGTAGAAAGGAAAGCACTGTCCACTGCAGCAAAAGTCAGCGACTAAGAACAGCCACAGCCCTGGAGATATGGGACATAGAGTAATGATCAGGACAGACAGTCACTGAGGTCACACCTACTCCACAGCCTCAAATGGCTGATAACAGGAAACAATAGGCTGCATTCACCTTAAATAATACAGTTAGAAGCAATGATGAGTCAGGGAGTGTCACGCTCCCTCTCCCATCATTCCCTTTCTGTTCTGCATCTGACATTAAAGACACAAACACTGACAGCGGACGTGATGACGTTAGTACATGGCGCCCACTGTGATGAGATAACGGGTATTTGGACATGCGAGGGAACGAAGAGGAGAGGTGAGTATTGTATTTTTTATGGGGAGTGCATTATACTGTTTGGAGGCCTATGGGGAGTGCATGATACTATATAGAGGTCTATGAAGAGAGCATTATGCTATACCGAGGCCTATGAGAAGTGCATTATACTGTATGGAGGCCTACGGGAAGTACATTATACTATGTAGAGGCCTATGATGAGTGCATAATACTGTATGGAGGCCTATGAGGAGTGCAGAATACTATATAGAGGCATATGGGGAGTGTATTATACTATATGGAGGCATATAGAGAGTGCATTATTGCATTATACTGTTTGGAGGCCTATGGGGAGTGCATGATACTATATAGAGGTCTATGAAGAGAGCATTATGCTATACAGAGGCCTATGAGAAGTGCATTATACTGTATGGAGGCCTACGGGAAGTGCATTATAGTATGTAGAGGCCTATGATGAGTGCATAATACTGTATGGAGGCCTATGAGGAGTGCAGAATACTATATAGAGGCATATGGGGAGTGTATTATACTATATGGAGGCATATAGAGAGTGCATTATTGCATTATACTGTTTGGAGGCCTATGGGGAGTGCATGATACTATATAGAGGTCTATGAAGAGAGCATTATGCTATACAGAGGCCTATGAGAAGTGCATTATACTGTATGGAGGCCTACGGGAAGTGCATTATACTATGTAGAGGCCTATGATGAGTGCATAATACTGTATGGAGGCCAATGCAGAGTGCATGATACTATATAAAGGCTTTTGTGGAGTGCATTATACTATATGGGGGCCTATAGGGAGTGCATGATACTATATGGAGCTGTGGGAAGTGCATTATACTACATGGAGGCCTGTGGGGAGTACATTATACTGTATGGAGGTGTGGCGCCCCCAGGAGTATGGTCGCCACACTGGCATTGCCTTTTTCCAGGGAGGGTGATGTCAGGCTTGGAAACAATGAAGGGTCTCACTGACAGTTAACCATGTCATGCAACACAGTTCCCACTCCAGGCCAGCAGAGGGAGCTCTGAACCAGAATTGGGGGAGGAGTGGTCTCTGAGGGCCAGGAAGGGAAATTAGTTAGTGTGAGGAGGGCAATGAGTGTAGACGTGCGGAGAGAAGCTGGAGGTTGAGCTGAGGATAGAGAGCTCCCTCCCAGTGATAGCGCATGATCTGGAGCCTGGTCTCCACAGTTGTATGGATACTGAAGGTCCTGCAACAGAAACCAGAGGAAAAGGAAGCTGTAAATGCTCTATTCCCAACTAAGACTCGGAGGCACAACAGCGACGGGTGAGCCAAGAGAGATAGAAGGCTACAGCTGTCTGCCATACGAGGTAGATCCAAAAGGGAAGAAGAAGGAGGAACGTCAGTGTAACACACTACTGCATGTACCTCAAGTAAGCGCTAGAGAGGAGACTACACAACCCATCTGACAGAGAGATTCCTAAGTTGCTTCCAAGCTAATCATCTCGTGTGCCATCTGTAATCTGGACCCTGGACTGCACTTACAACTAAAGGTAAAGAAACTACATTCCGCTGTGTCCTTGCCTTCTTCCTGCAACTTCTTCAGCACTGCTACATCTCTGTGCCAGACACTGCACCCTCTTCCCCAACACCGATCTGCACTGCCCTGGGACCAATAGCCCTGCCTGTGGAGGGCTACAACATCTTTGCAGCACTACACCATCTGTCCCAGAGGATCTGTCCGCAGCGTCGGCTTAACACCTTCGTTGCCGAACACCACAGGTGGCGTCACGAATCACTCATAAACTTTATTTCACCACTCTACCCCTTTTTACATGGGCGCCCAGGGCCACAGACCGGGTCACCGCTGCTGTGACATTCCCCTCTGAAGGACCGGCCCAGAACCGAGTATCCCACAGCCCTGGGAGGGCGACCCAGATGCCTATTGGGAGTGCATTATACTACATGGAGGCCTATGAGTGTGCAGTATACTATATGGAGGACTATGGGGTGCTTTATAGTATATGGAGGCTAATTAGGGAGCTATCATACAGTGTGGAGAGTACAGTTACGGGGCCATCATACAATGTGGGAGCTAATGTGGGGTCTTTGTAGAGAATGGAGGCAATCATACAGTGTGGGAGCCTTCAAACAGTTTGGCGGCTACTAAGGGGTCAGTATACTGTGTGGGGAGTACTATGCAGTGTGGGGGTCATTATACTGTGTATAACATAGCATCATAATGTGTAGAGTGGAGCTGTACAGGGGGGGCGGTTTCCATCAGAAAGAGCATAAGTTGTAAGTCACCATCAATAAATGTACTGTGATCTCTTATATGTTCGGCAGGACTGGAATCTACCGATACTTGTCACCATATGGCCGTGATATCAGTGATATTTCCTTTTCTCTATATAGCTCTATTCAATTTTGTCCTTGCTCTATTAATTCCTTTTTGAGATCTTACTAATGCTAAAAGTTTTTCTAGGTTTTTCTAGTTTTTCTGTCAGACCAGACAACTACCATTTTTGGAGAAGTTAGCCAGAACCTCAGGAGGCCACAACAAATGTCCCTAATCAATTCACTAACTGATCTCACACCCAAAAATTAGGAAGAAGAACGGCACTCCTTAGACGAAAAAGAGGTGCACGGATAGGGTCCCAACCCTTACGATACAAAATATATGGAATCCGGCACTCTAAAAAAAAAAAGGCTGAATTTTTTGAAATCAAGAAATAGTGTATCAAACATATTGACGTTTCAGTCTAATTGACCGTCATCAGATTTATACTAGGAGCATATCATTTCGTAAATGCATGAAGATTAAACTCCGGCTTTTTAAATTCTAAAGTGCTAGAAGATCCAGAAATGCCTGGTGCAATGCAGCGGTTGCGACATCCATCTCAATGGTAGCTTGCTTGTATAAAAAGGAAACTGAAAGCTTCAAAAAGCGAACAAGAAATTGCACAACCCATCGGCAAACACCTGTCCATATAGAACCCTCCTTCCCAATAGCACCCTAGTAACCGTATGCTCTCTGGAAGAACTGGTAGCAGCCGAAAAGCGGCTTCAATATCTGTCTTGGCTAATAACGTCCCCGACACGTAACGCCGCACCCATCTAACAGCCTTATGAAGTGATGTGTGAGCCACCAAACACAATTCCGGGCCAATTCCGTCATTCACCGATAAACCTTTTGGGAATGAAAGGTGATGACTGAGACAAAATGTATTCAGCTCTTTTTTTAGGAACCACCCCCAACTATGATACAACCAAACCTGCTACCGGGGAGGATTGTAAAGGCCCGCCATACACCCAGTACGACAGTACCAGAGAGAATAATAATGCCAACCTTACATTTAAATGATGCTGTAATAGTACATTGCCCCTCATTAAATTGACATTAGCCCTGTTTTTCTTTATCTCCGTGTGACCCCTAGCTGTTGCCTCCCTAGTTCTGGACTGGTTCCCCCCCACCTGCTCCCCCAAGAAAGGACTGACCATTCTATAAGGCACCACCACCTTCAACCAGATTCCAATATCCTTCTTTTCCCATCTGATGAGGTGTACCACCTTTCTTTGCTGACATTGGTCGCCCTAACGAAGCCAAGGGAGAATATTTCTATGTATTCGTCCTTCCAAATTTTTTCCTTAACTTTTTTAAGTGAAACCTCAACTGCCCCTCAAAACAGACGTCCACCTCGCCCTTCGCTCTATCTTCTAACTTCACTGCATCTGTTCCTTCTTTCTCAGTTTGATCTGACGCTGATACCCCGCCAGGTACCGTCTCACTTCCCGGACAATCACTCCGATCAGTGCTACCTATCCCCACCAAGCTAACCTGATTGGCTACCCATGCAGAGTTAGGGATACCATGTTCCCCGGACCAGCTCCTTGCTGCAGACGTGACAAAAGCTCTCTTACATTGCCTAATAACTCCGTAACCCCTGCAGCTTCTACCTCATTCCCAACCCCATTTGGAGCCAACGATGGGAATCGCTATCTGCTCTCCTGTTCCCAAACCTGACAATATAACATTCCATAAGGGACAAATCATAGAGCCATAGTCACCAGGCTGCGCAGGTGCTGGGAGCCCGCCAGGTGCAGATCCCAAATCCAGCTGTTCTCCGATGGGCGCTTCCGACCGCTTCTTTCTTCCACTCGACAATCACCTCTCACTTGGTTGAGATAGAAGGTATTTGTAATCCACCTGCTGTCTCCTCCATTTCTGGACCAGCGGAGGGCCACCCACACCTGCAGTTTACGGTAGGGTCACACGATCATATTCTCCATGTCTGAGCAAAAACCACTCCGATTACTTGGATCAGACTTTGATCAGAATGGCAACAGTTCGTCTTGGAATTGGGGAGAAAATGTTCTCCGCAGTCTCCATTATGTCATTATGACAGCCCATGAAATTTGGACAAAACTCGGATGACATCCAAGTGTCATCCCATTTTTTTCACGGACACATAGACCTGCATTGCCGCACTCAAATTAATATTGGACATGTTGCTGATTTTTTTCCACAGACCACTCGGTCCAAGGAACAAAATCGGCTAAGTGCACAGCCTCATAGAATATCAAGGGTGCAAGTGCGATTTGTGAAAGTAACAGATAGCACTGGTACGAGAAAATTGGTTGTATGTACCACGTGGTGCAGAGCGGTAGCCGTGGGCGAAGCACTCACTCGTCTCCAGCGCCTGGGCACATTCCATGAGCATGTGGGTCCTGGCTGGGTGTCTGACTTAGGCTGAGAGGGCCTGGCGCCCGTGCAGGCTGCAGGTAACCATTGTTGCAGGTGTGCCAGGACCCGATGCTTCACTGGTCGATGAGGGAGGCTACCATTCAGAAATACAATCTTTACTAACTTTGGTAAGGGTTGTATACAAGAAACCGAGGGCACAAAGTCTTATGGACTGTACAGTATGAAGCGTTATTCCACACACTATCCTTCCTCCGTAGTTTTACTCCAGGACTCTCTATGTCCACCGTTCTTCCCAACACTACAGTCCCGAGTCACAAGTCTCCTCAGTGGTTCCTTATCCTGTTTCTTCCACTACTACTACTACTACTGGACTTACCGCTCAGGACCCTTCACTAGTCCCCGTCTCTCAGGACTGCTAAGGTCCGTTACCTTCTGCTTTACAAGCTCAAGGTTTCGTGGCCAGACATCCTCTCCTAGGACCTGACTCCGGAAGACTACTCTCATCTCTTTTGTCACTTGTCTTCAGGATCACATTATCCCTCCTTCTTCAGTCTCCTCTCACTCAGGGTCATCCTTTAATACCGCTCTGCTCACTTCACGCTTCAAACCCTATCTGCCTAACTATCAGGAGAAAGTCACTCTCCCTAACACTAAACCTTCCCACTGTGGGTTAGTCCCAAACATGAACTCATAACTTACCCGATCGTCAAATATCTACATCCCTCCCTATACATTACACTACCTATTTTACAACACTATACACTATGCATTACATTGCTATACATTATAACAGCTTACATTATCCTAACAATACTTATCCCATGCTATACAATACCATTCACATGACATGATATGTACAAAAGACGCAAGACATTATTCACATTACAACACATCACACGATTGGTGTCGAGCGCGACAGCACAGTCCACCACCCTAAGATATGCACAAGCCCTTAGAGTGGCCATTCGAAGGTCGGATCAAAATCGTCCATGCATGTCAACGGGTCCATGTTAAAATATGACTGCACTCGGATTACATTTGAGTGCAGTCTGATTTTCATGGACGATCAGAATGGAGAAGGTGAAGAATTTTTTACCTTCTCCACTTACAAGGAAATCAGATGACGTTCATACCACACTCTGATCAAAGTCTGAACAAAACAATGGATCCAATTTTCTAGTTCGCAAAAAAAATGAGATGTCTGAACGAGGTCTAATGTGAGGTTTGTCAGGCCTGATGACACTTCCTCCTTACTCTATTTCAATGGTGCATTACTGAGAAACCTAATTGTTATGCAATGTATAAAAAGTTACACAGCTTTCCATTATACCTCATTAATACTGTACCTAATTATCAAGATCTCTGCTTGCTGTTATTCTATAGGGACCTTTAACCATATTGGTCTTGTAGATTCACGGGTACAAGGCCTTAGTTTGTGGGAGGGAGACGCGCGTCGGGGTGATCGTCACATACATGGCTATTTTTTCCCGGGAAGCAAACAATGAAGATTTCTACCAACAGCAAGCAGAGATCTTACAAACCATCAAGATTTTCTAGAGAAAATGTATTGGAAAAAGAAATAATCTTTATTTTCTGAAACTGAACAACTCCTTTAATTTTATCTATTTTTGTTCAGAAGTTTCCATTTCCTATAACAAAAGTGAAACATTTTGGTCTTGACTGAGGGGAATGGAAAAAAAGCGTACAGTGTTTCTCGCCAGCAAGTGACGGTGGTTACTGTAGGACGCAGCTCGCAGGCTTTGGCAGAACATTTTCGAGTGAATTCACTTCCTCTGCGGCCGCCTCACTTCCTCCAGAGATGCACCGCAGCCTTCACTCCGCGCCTCCCGCATCGCCGAGGTTCCACTCTGGTTCTTGCAAAATGTCAGGCTGTCTTGCAAACAAAAACCTTGCAAAACGAAGCGGCAGCCGGCCCTTCTACTGACATTTTAGCCTCTCAAGATCAAGACCTGGAAAAATGGACGTAACCAAAATGATTGTTTATTGTCTTTAATGATTGTTTTTGTCAACTGATTGATACACGGTCGTCATCTGCAAAGACATCGTCCAAGTTTAAAATTTCTGCCCCATAGCAGCAAGATATTTCCTTGAAGGAACATTCCAAGAATAATCCCACAAAGATTTGTTATCCTTCCCCCCAAGTGCAGGAGTGGACCCCGAAAAAAGGGCTCTGTGCAAGAACAATCTATGGGCCCTCATCATGCACAATCTCACCTTGTGGCTGGAAGTGGCCCTCTTGGACCCCTGCGTGACTTCACAGGTTGCATCAATGATATGTCTGCGCCGATGTCACTCAGTTTTAAGCCTCTAGAAAACACCGGCGATTGTCTAAACGCTGTGTCTAACATCATGTCCTCACTATATCTGAAGCTGAACCTGTCAAAGACTGAATTCCTGGTGTTTCCTCCCGCTACTAATGTACCTATACCCGACATTGCCATTTCCGTGTGTGGTTCCACTAATACTCCCCAGCAACATGCCCGCTGTCTTGGGGTCATACTTGACTCCGAGCTTTCCTTTGCCCTCCACATTCGATCACTGGCTCGCTCTTGTTATCTGCACCTCAAAAACATTTCTAGAATTCGACCTTTTCTTACTTTTGACTCTGCAAAAACTTTTACTGTTTCTCTTATTCATTCTCGTCTCGACTATTGTAACTCTCTTCTAATCGGTCTCCCTCTTACCAAACCCTCCCCTCTCCAATCTGTCTTGAATGCTGCAGCCAGGATCATATTCCTCACCAATCGTTACACCGATGCCTCTACCCTGTGCCAGTCATTACACTGGCTACCCATCCACTCCAGAATTCAGTATAAACTTATTACCCTCACCCACAAAGCTCTTCATGGCTCAGCACCACCCTACATCTCCTCCCTTGTTTCAGCATACCACCCTACCCGCGCCCTCCGTTCTGCTGATGACCTGAGGTTAGTATCCTCAATAGTCAGAACCTCCCACTCCCGTCTCCAAGACTTTACACGTGCTGCGCCAATTCTTTGGAATGCACTTCCCAGGTCAATACGATTAGTCCCCAATCCCCACAATTTTAAGCGTGCCCTGAAAACGCATTTATTCAGACTGGCCTATCGCCTCAACACATTAACCTAATCTATCCCTGTGTGGCACAGCCAAAAGTTTTACCATAACCAGGTTCCCCGCATCATGTTCCCACATGCTTTATGCATCCATTAGCCCTCTGTGTCTGTACTGTTACACACTTAACATTTTGGCTGGTCCATACAATCAGGGCAACTGTTACCACCCACCTTTCGTGTCTACCTTTTTCCTCATAGACTGTAAGCTTGCGAGCAGGGCCCTCATTCCTCTTGGTATGTTATGATCTATGTGATTATTGTTATGCTGTAATGTCTATCGTCTGTACAAATCCCCTCTGAAATGTAAAGTGCTGCGGAATATGTCGGCGCTATAGAAATAAAATTTATTATTATTATTATAAGCCTCTCTCATCTGGTGATGACCCAATATTATACTGCAGGGAAAGGGGCACAGCTATCACTATCAAAGGCAAGGATTTAGGCCTACATTCCCCACCCATAAGGCATGTCGGCTGTGCCAGAAGAGGGGCAAGATCAGTTCCAGAAGAAGGACATGACCAGTGCCATGGTCTGTGCCAGGAGAGTTGCAGGATCAGTGCCAGGAGAGACCATGATCAATAAGGAGAGGGGCACAATCAGAGTCAGGAGAGGGCAGGACAGGGCCATTAGTGGGGTTGGTGTATGACCTTCTGAGACAGCAACCTTGGAGAGGATGACAACCATCTCAGGGTCAGGCAGTCTTGGCAGGCAGTCTTGGCACCGTGTGTTGTTGCAGGGACCCTCCATGAGCCACCATCTTCAGGATGAAGGTACCAGTTGCAGGAACTCTTCAGGCTGAGAAAGAAGCTAAAGGGTCCCACCAGGATGAGATTGTCAGCTGGAAAGAACCCTAAGATGAAAGTCCCAGCTGGAGGGACCCCCAGGATGAGAGGACTACCCTCCAGGGTTAGATTGCCAGCTGGAAAGAACCCCAAGATGAAAGTCCCAGCTGGAGGGACCTACAGAATGAAAATACCAGCTGGAAGGACCCTCAGGATGAGAGGACTAGCTGGAAAAACCCTCCAGGTTTAGATTGTCAGCTGGAGGGACCCCAGGAAAAGTATCTCAGCTGCGTAGAGATTGTCATGTGCAAATCCTCCATGATGAGAGGGGTCAGGGTTCTGTAATAAATGGAGGGGTCTGGTCTAGGGTCTGAGCTCCGCACCCATTATATAATGTCCTGCAGAATTTATTAGGCTTTTCTAAAGTAAATAATCTTCAGTTTTGTGTATGCAGCTCCAATGCAAACCTATGTGTCTCTGTGTCAGTTCCTCAGCCTCCAGCGACAGATGTCCCGGGTGGAGGGCACTCTCCGCTCTGCCATGGCGGCTGATCATCACTATGAAGCCCACCTGACAGAGGAGAGACACATGATTTTCTGGCACGGGATCCTTTGGTGGAGCAGAGGCCTGTGAGCTCCTCTCTCATTATTCTGCGCCGTCTCCTTCTCTGTCCGGACTTGTTCTTACGTAAACTAATACAATTGTGTATCGGTGGTTGCTGCAGCGATGCGCCGTCCGCCATTGAGCTCATCAATCTCTATGAAAACAATGTAAATAAGCAGCAGATTTTCCATCAGGGTTACTGCTGATATTCGTCTGCACTTGTCTGGGTGAGATAAGCCTTTTGTGACGGTGCCGGGCGCAGCGCCACGATGCAAACATTTCCCAGCATGCAGTATGGAATCCGTACGGGAAACTCTGATGTTAATAGTTTGAGAGCCCCATTCATTGATGTCCCATAATGACCCCACACTCACTGATGCCTCCACATTCCCCCCTGACCCAATAATATACCACCCAGAGTATACGCCCACAGACACCCCCACAGCGACCTCCAATACGGGGACGCATCCACAGTGCCCCTACAGGATCCCGCACATACACAGAGCCCCCCACACACTGATGCCCCCATGCTGCACCTCTGGCACAGTATGATGCCCCCATAGTACACAATGACACCCCTTCTGTGACTTCCTTATATGATTCCTCCAGTGCCCTCGAAACACAGTAATGTCCTCACGGTACCCCCTACACAATGACAGAGCCCCCATTCCACCATCTCCATGGTACTCGTCCAGTCTGTCTCACTAGCAAATTAAAAAGTACCTCGCCTAGCCTGGTTCCCACAGTGAGTGCAGCTCTGGAGAATAATACAGGATGTAACTCAGGATCAGTAATGTAATGTATGTACACAGTGACTGCACCAGCAGAATAGTGAGTGCAGCTCTGGGGTATAATACAGGATGTAACTCAGGATCAGTAATGTAATGTATGTACACAGTGACTGCACCAGCAGAATAGTGAGTGCAGCTCTGGGGTATAATACAGGATGTAACTCAGGATCAGTAATGTAATGTATGTACACAGTGACTGCACCAGCAGAATAGTGAGTGCAGCTCTGGGGTATAATACAGGATGTAACTCAGGATCAGTAATGTATGTACACAGTGACTGCACCAGCAGAATAGTGAGTGCAGCTCTGGGGTATAATACAGGATGTAACTCAGGATCAGTAATGTAATGTATGTACACAGAGACTGCACCAGCAGAATAGTGAGTGCAGCTCTGGGGTATAATACAGGATGTAACTCAGGATCAGTAATGTAATGTATGTACACAGTGACTGCACCAGCAGAATAGTGAGTGCAGCTCTGGGGTATAATACAGGATGTAACTCAGGATCAGTAATGTAATGTATGTACACAGTGACTGCACCAGCAGAATAGTGAGTGCAGCTCTGGGGTATAATACAGGATGTAACTCAGGATCAGTAATGTAATGTATGTACACAGTGACTGCACCAGCAGAATAGTGAGTGCAGCTCTGGGGTATAATACAGGATGTAACTCAGGATCAGTAATGTAATGTATGTACACAGTGACTGCACCAGCAGAATAGTGAGTGCAGCTCTGGGGTATAATACAGGAGGTAACTCAGGATCAGTAATGTAATGTATGTTCACAGTGACTGCACCAGCAGAATAGTGAGTGCAGCTCTGGGGTATAATACAGGAGGTAACTCAGGATCAGTAATGTAATGTATGTACACAGTGACTGTACCAGCAGAATAGTGAGTGCAGCTCTGGGGTATAATACAGGAGGTAACTCAGGATCAGTAATGTAATGTATGTACACAGTGACTGCACCAGCAGAATAGTGAGTGCAGCTCTGGAGGATAATACAGGATGTAACTCAGGATCAGTAATGTAATGTAAGTACACAGTGACTGCACCAGCAGAATAGTGAGTGCAGCTCTGGAGTATAATACAGGATGTAACTCAGGATCAGTAATGTAATGTATGTACACAGTGACTGCACTAGCAGAATAGTGAGTGCAGCTCTGGGGTATAATACAGGATATAACTCAGGATCAGTAATGTAATGTATGTACACAGTGAGTGCACCAGCAGAATAGTGAGTGCAGCTCTGGAGTATAATACAGGATGTAACTCAGGATCAGTAATGTAATGTATGTACACAGTGACTGCACCAGCAGAACAGTAAGTGCAGCTCTGAGGTATAATACAGGAGGTAACTCAGGATCAGTAATGTAATGTACTTACACAGTGACTGCACCAGCAGAATAGTGAGTGCAGCTCTGGAGTATAATACAGGATGTAACTCAGGATCAGTAATGTAATGTATGTACATAGTGACTGCACCAGCAGAATAGTGAGTGCAGCTCTGGGGTATAATACAGGATGTAACTCAGGATCAGTAATGTAGTGTATGTACACAGTGACTGCACCAGCAGAATAGTGAGTGCAGCTCTGGAGTATAATACAGGATGTAATTCAGGATCAGTAATGTAATATATGTACACAGTGACTGCACCAGCAGAATAGTGAGTGCAGCTCTGGAGTATAATACAGGAGGTAGCTCAGGATCAGTATTGTAATGTATGTACACAGTGACTGCACCAGCAGAATAGTGAGTGCAGCTCTGGGGTATAATACAGGATGTAACTTAGGATCAGTAATGTAATATATGTACACAGTGACTGCACCAGCAGAATAGTGAGTGCAGCTCTGGAGTATAATACAGGATGTAACTCAGGATCAGTAATGTAATGCATGTACACAGTGACTGCACCAGCAGAATAGTGAGTGCAGCTCTGGAGTATAATACAGGATGTAACTCAGGATCAGTAATGTAATGCATGTGCACAGTGACTGCACCAGCAGAATAGTGAGTGCAGCTCTGGACACACCCCAGAAGAGGAGGAGCGTCGCAGCTGAGCCTCTGCAGGCTGGGGTTTTGCTAAGCTCCTGGGAAGGGAGGTTTTTTTTTCCTGCAAGGACTTTCCATCTGCCCCCTTCCCAGGAAAGAGGACTCTCCCTGGGACTGAGCGCCGGGGCTGTGCCCCTGGCTCCCACCCTCCGGCAAGCCAGCTGGGGGTGGGGGGCCTCATCCACCACCAGGAGGCCCAAGGCACAGTCAGCCAGTCCCAGGGATGGGGAAAAAGCGGACCCCAGGGGGCCGCAAGGCTCCAGGGTCCGGGACCCCTGAAGTGAAGGCTGTGGCGGGCCCTTCCCCCGGAGGTGCAGCAGCCGGCAGAGGTGAGGCAGGGCCCCCCCTTAACATCTGGGGCTCCAAGGTTGCGGGAGAGCCAGCTACCACCTACGCCTCCCGCATTCATGCCCACCTCTCCGAGTACGAGGAGGCCGGCAAGCAGCTCAGGAGACTCCGGGGGGAGTTGGAGGGAGCCCGGGTCATCAGTAAAAACAGGCTCCCTGCCTCAAAGAGAGCGGAGGTCACCGCCACGGTCAAGCGGCTGAAAGGGGAGATTCGGGCCCTGGAGGACCGGCGAAGTACCATCATGGCCGGCAGCGGCCCCTTCCAGGAAAAGCTTCAAAACGAGGACCGGTTCAGGGCCATGGCCGGTGGGTCTCCTGGGGGGTCAGGAGTCCCCATCCAGGTGGAGGAAAGCGAGGAGGAGGAAGAGCAAGATGGCGCCCACACCACATCCGGGCCACCTCCACCTGAAGACCTGGCGGACACCAGCGTGAGCCAGGTAACATACAGTGGGATAGCCCCCCGAGCAGATGGCCCTCCCGCTGGACTCCAGTAACGCGGAGGAAAGCGGGAGCGAGGGGGAGGATGGAGGGAGCGGGAATAGTTCTGAGGGGGGCTGCCTCATCCTTAAACAAGTACGGCAGACTGAATCCCCAGCACGGTTTGGCACGCTGTTGTTTGGGGATGAAGTCTGCCCGGAGGATGAGGCAACCGGGAAGAGGAGAAACAGGAGGCGCAGGCGTAAGGCCTCTGAAGGCGTGGAGGAACAACTGGTTTTTGCTCCTCTTCCCGGGGCCCCTCTGTCCCGCTGTGTGGAACCCGCTACCCACCCCGGCTCGGGCCCTGTGGTGGGTCCGCAGCGAGGGAGCGGGGAGAGAGATGACTGTTGTGACCTGACTGTCGCATCTGGTGACAGTTCAGACCAGGGCAGCGACATGGAGGTCGGTGCTGGTTGTGCTGTTGGTGGTGGTGTCCAGGCTCAGCCCTCGGTGGCAGGGGAGGCTGGCCTGGCACCAGGTAAAGTTGGTACAGCCAGGGCCGCACCTCCGGCGGCGAGTGCTGGGGCTTCTGGACCCCCCACGTACGGATCCGCTAAGTCTGGATCGCTAGTGGGGGTCCAGAAGCCTAGGAAGGGCGAACAGAACATCAAGCAGCAGCTGAGGCGGTGCAAAGTGCTGGTCGCTCCCATATCGGCGCCTGTGGTGAGAGCGGGGTCTCCGGCACGTCGACCCAAATAGGGGTCTGTGCAGGGGGCTCCGCCGCCGCTGGGCGGAGAGGGGGAGTGGCCGGCCTTGCCTGTCTCAAGTGGTGGGCATGGGGTGGCAGCGGTGGTCCGTGAGGGGGGCGTGGCCTCCCCGAGTGTTGCCCGGCCTGCAAAGGCTGTGGCGTGCGGGGGGGGCATGTCCTCCTCGGCCGTCATCCCACCCGCTGCGTCTGCGTCGCCCGGGGGGGCATGGCCTCGCAAGGGGTCGCCGCTCTGCCCATGGTGGCTGTGACTGGCGGGGGGGGCGTGGCCTCAGCGGTCGCGACTCTGCCCGCTGTGCTCGCGTCACCCGGGGGGGCCGTGGCCTCGCAGGGGGCCGCGGCTCTGCCTGGGGTGGCTGCGACCGGCGGGGGGGCGTGGCCGCTGCGGGCCCGCTGCCCTCTGTCCCACCCACCCTTCCAAGTAATGCTGTGCTGCCCCCAAAAGCTGGCGGGGAGTTGTCGGGGTCCCCGGCCCACCTACCTTCATCTGAGGGTGCGGGGACTCTGGCGCTCCCTGGCAAGCCGGCGGCGGGGGTGAAGAAAAGTGCAGGGCAGGGAGCGGTGCCAGTGGCCGTCCCTGCCCAGAGTAAACAAAACTCAGCAAAAAAAAAAAAAATGGAGCTGAAACCAGGAGCTGCTGTTGCTCCTAGGCCCAGCCAGGGCAGAGTGCATGATGTCATCTGCACTGAGGCATTTAAAGGGGCAGCGGCGCTCCTGGACAGGAGCTGGAGTAGCTCCCAGCAAGAGAGCTCAGGGCCCCCAGCAGGCAAAGAGAGGAACTACACTGGTTTGGGAAATGTTAAAAATGTAAAAAATGAAAATAATGTTGCTATGTTCACCAATTGTGCGAGTGAGAGTGAGTACGAAAGCGGAGTGGACATATTTGAGGAGATGTTTGCTGAAGTGAATGGTGATATGAGTGACATGGATGAGGGAGTGAGTGCTACTGTGAATGTGGGTGAGTGTGCTGGAATGAATGCAAATAATAAAAGAGTGAATGGGAGAGTGAGTGGGAGGACGAATGAGGGTGCTGGCACAAGTGGTGGTAGTGGTGGGAGGGCTGGCCCGTCTGCCCCCCTGGCCGCAAGACCCCAACATAGTTATGCGGGGGCCGCGGCTGGGGGTCGGGGTTGTCCTCGGGGTGGTCCTGGGGGGGTCTCCTCGCCTCCGGGCTCCAGGGACGGCGCTTTGCACCACCGTTTCCTGGAGGCCCTCAAAAAAGGAGAAAGGTCGATAGTGGTAGAGGGGAGGACAGTGGACTTGTCTTTCTGGATAGAGAGACACGGCCTTGCTGCCTTCCAAAACCAAAGGGAGGGAGGGACTGTTTGGTCTCTCCCCACAGCCGGGCAGGGGCCGCAAAGGAGGAATGTGGTCCGTCTTAGGTGGGGGGGCAGTGAAGCTTGTCCACCTAGGAGCAAGGTGGTGGAGCTCCTCCTTAAGATGGGCTTCGGGGCGAATGACATCTTTGCCCTGATACATCCTTCGGCGTCCCGCTTCTTCGACGTCAGCTTTGTGCGGCCAGAGGGGCTTGAGCTCTTCTGGTCTAACTATGAGCTGGTGCGGGAAGAGCCCGGATGGCGAGACTTCGTTGCGCAAGCGGTGTCTCGCCAAAATTCCGTCAAGCGAGTGACCGTGGTCACTTGTAACGAGTCACTTGCCGGCGTGGACATTATGACGTGGCTTTCCCGTTACGGGGAAGTCACCGAGGTCCCCAAAAAGAACAGGGACGAATTCGGCATCTGGTCGGGGGGCTGGACCTTCATGGTTAAACTGAAGGTTTCCGGCGGCACGGTCACCCACATCCCTTCCTCGGCGTTCCTGGGAAGGGACAGGATCCTGGTCTTCTACCAGGGGCAACCGAAGGTCTGCCACAAGTGCGGCGACCCCACTCACTTCAGCGCTAGCTGCAAGGTACAGAAATGTGCCTTGTGTGGTGGGGTAGGTCATCTTGCCGCCTCGTGTAAAGACATTCGGTGTCACTTGTGTGGTGACCTAGGTCACCCTCTCAGCCGCTGCCCTCGCTCCTTTTCTAATGCCGCTGCAGGTCCGGCGGGAGGAGTCCGTGAGGGAGAAACCTCTGGCGGCGCTCCTGCAGCTGTGGCAGGTGGTGGCGGAGGGGAAGGGGCTGAGGGACCGGTGAGGAAGGGCAATGCCAAGGTGAGGGGCCCCGCGTATGTGCGGAGGCAAGAAAAACGCCATGGGGGTGGGGGACAGGTGAAGTCTCGGGCAACCGGGTCGATGCCTGCTCCTCCCTCCAGGCCCGTGGCAAAAGCCTCTGAGGTCCTGAGGGAGAGTGTGGTGAGAGAGGAGATCAGGAGGATGGAGAGGGAGGATAAAGCGGCTGACTCGGACGGGTCCTCACAGTATGAAAGTGTTGATGAGGAGGTCCAGGAGCAGCCTACAGCAGCGGGTGGCAAAAGTAAACGTGCCAATCGTAACAAATCGGGGGGGAAGAAGGCTGGCAAGCCTTCAAAATCTCCCCCGCCCCCGACCACCAGGGTGCGCACGGAAGGGCCCGCTGACCCCCCTCTGATTGATCTCTCCAACCGGTTTAGCGTCCTCGGAGGCTCGGATGATGGGCCGCAAGACGAGGATGCTGGGCCGGGGGTACCACCGGAGGGTCCTTCGGGGGATGGTGGGGTCCGTCCCTCAGGGGGCAGTGTTCCTCCTGGGGGGGACAGACCTGGAACCCGGGGGCGAGGACACCGGGGGGGGGTGGGATGGACACAACGGGAGCTTCCCTGAAAAGGAAGGTGTCCGACCCCTCCCCAGGTGGAGGTGATAGCAGTGGTAAGAAGTTGGCCATCCAACTTGATCACCCATGATGGCGGAACTCGCCCCGTTGACGCTGGCATCTATTAATGTTGCCAGCATAAAGTCAGATGCGGCTCGCTTCACGGCCTTTGATTTTTTCTCCCGGATTGAGGCAGAAATTTTATTCTTGCAAGAGACCAGACTAACAGACATGGGGGCCATCTATAAAGCACGGAGGGAGTGGAGGTGCGGGCCCTCATACTGGTCTCTTGCGGCCGAGCCGTATAGCGGGGTGGCAGTCCTTTTTAAGACTGCAGCTGTTGAATGCCGACGGGTTACTGAGTTGGAAATGGGGAGGTGCCTGATCCTAGATGTCTTCATGAGGGGACAAGAGCTCCGGCTCATCAACATCTACGGCCCGCAGTCCAAGTGGGACCGCAAATGTCTCTTCCTGAGGATCAAGCCCTTTCTTTTTACGAGCCGGCAAGTGGTCTTCGGTGGGGACTTCAACACCATTACGAGGTCCCGTGACCGGGGGGGTCCCGGAGACCGCCTGGCTTATGACAGCGTCGCGCTTAATAGCATAGCTAGTGAAGCTCGCCTGGTGGATGTCCACATCCGGCACACCCCAGGCCACGGGGGTTTCACCTACCATAGGGGTAGCAGTAGGTCTAGAATAGACAGGTTTTTTTTGAAGGAGGACGCCATCTTTTCTGCTGTGTCCGCCGTTGAGGTGGAGTTCTCCGATCACTGTCTAATTTTCTTTTCTCTGAATGTTGCAGAGACTCATCGGATGGGAAGAGGGCTGTGGAAGCTCAATTCGTCCCTGCTGGAAGAAGCGGAGGTGAGACAATCCTTCGAGGATTTTCTTCAGAGCCAGGTACCGCTGTTGGATCTCTGTAGTAGTAAGTCAGAGTGGTGGGAGATCTTCAAAAAGCGGGTGGCGGGGTTCTTCCGTCAGTTCTCGAGCCTCAGGAGTCTGAACAGGCACCGCTTGTACCAGGCCCTGGGGAGGAAACTCGAGCAGCTTGTCTCGACTGGAGGTGACCGTGAGGAAATCTCCAGAGTGAAATCTTTGCTCAAGAGGTGTCAGTATGATAGACACACATCTTTAGTTTTTGAGAGGGACTTCGGGAAGTACCGCTCACCCGACCCTTACAGAAACTGTAAGATGTCAGTGAATTGTAAGATGGTGACAGGACTGATCGACAGTACGGGGTCCCTGAACAGATCCAAATCAGGGATCCTGGAGGTGGTCAGATCCTTCTACTCACACCTCTTGGAAAAGAAGGATCTGGATCGGGACAGGATGTCGGCTTTCCTGGCTGAAACCGTCCCTGAGCCAGGGGGTGATCCCTCTCTTGGTGTTTTGGCAGAAGAAATCAGGGAAGAGGAAGTGAGACTGGCCATTGATGGGCTTCGGCCCAAGAAATCGCCAGGTCCGGATGGCTTAACATCCGAGTTCTATAAGACTTTTAGGGACTCCTTGGTCCCCCTCTTGACAGGGGTATTCAATGAGTGTCTCTCCTCGGGCACTCTTCCCGACTCAATGAGGAAGTCAGCCCTCATTATTCTGTCAAAGGGTAAGGATCCGTCCCGTATTGAGAATTGGCGTCCCATAGCGCTTCTCGATACGGACCGGAAGGTTCTGGCCAGGGTGCTGTTTAATCGGCTGGTGAAGTTTGCACCCCGGCTCCTGTCAGGGGCCCAGCATTGCTCTGTTCCAGGCCGCAGTACTTTTAGTGCTGTGCTCGGTGTCCGAGAGGCAGTGGAGCAGGGTAGGGCAGGTCACTGGAAGGGGTACTTGCTGTCATTAGATCAAGCGAAAGCCTTTGACCGGGTCAACCACGAGTACCTCTGGTCCGTTCTTTTGAGGTATGGTCTGCCTGGGAGGTTTGTAAAATGGTTAGAGGTCTTGTACCAAGGGGCTGAGACTTTTCCGCTGGTGAACGGTTGGTCAGGTCGCCCTTTTGAGGTGGGTTCTGGGGTCCGTCAGGGCTGTCCGCTGAGCCCGCTTTTATACGTGTTTGCGATCGATCCCTTCCTAAGGAGGGTAGATCGTGGACCGTTGGCGGGAGTCGGGATGGACCAGGCGGGCTCTGGGTCCTCTCTGAGGGTGGTGGCGTATGCTGATGATGTTTCCCTTTTCGTGTCCTCGAGAGGGGAGGCGGATTGGGTCATGTCGGAGGTAGTGCGCTACTCGGAGGCATCCGGGTCTATGATCAACCGGGATAAGTGTGAAAGTCTCTGGCTGGGAGGGGGAGATCCTAGGTTTGATCTCCCGGACACCCTTCCAGGGCCCCAGGCCACCGCCAAAATTCTAGGCATCGAATTTGGCCCCGGGGATTACCCCCAGCAAAATTGGGAGGGCAGACTTAAGATCGCCGCCCAAAAGGTGGACCAATGGAAGGGTTGGTCTTTAACCCTGAGGGAAAGGGTTGCCCTGGCTAAAGGCTTTCTGCTACCTTTATTAATATACCTGGGCAGTGTGTGCATCTTGCCGGAACCTCTCTGGACACGGGTCTATAGCCTGTTCTTCCAATTGTTATGGGGGAATAGGCTTAACCTAATCAAGAGGGAGGTTACATACCGTACGAGGAGACTAGGCGGGTTGGGTATGGTCAACCCGGTGGTGTTTCTAGTAAACACCTTTCTTAAGACTAACATCTCCAACCTCTGGCTAGAGAGGGCTCCTCCGTGGGTAGTCTCCTGCAAGGGTTGGCTTTGGCCTTTCTTCCAGGAATGGGAGACAGGAGGGCAGGTGAAGGACCTACGCACACCTCATGGGCATCTCCCGGCTTACGCTACCCCGGTTCTGAAGGTGATCCGCCGGTGGGGTCTGGGAATGTGGGAAATCAGGACCATGTCGAGGCAATGCCTTGACAGGAGGGTCCTGTTGACCCATTTCCAGAAGCCCCTGGCCCTTAAGGATTGCCCAGGCCGGGATCTGGAGGTCGGGCTGGGGCTTTTAAATTCTAAGCGGATCCCCATGAAGTTTTGGGACTTGACCTGGCGTTGCTTCCACGGGAGGCTGTATGTAAAGGATAACCTGAAGTGCAGGAAATCCGATGATCGGGGTTGTCCCCGTGAGGAGTGTGGCGACGTGCTGGAAAGCATGGAGCACTTCCTGCTTCAGTGTCCCTTTAATGCAGAGGTGTACAACAGGGTGGGTGCTTCCATACGCTGGCCGCGGCTGGCGTCCCTCTCCTACGCTGAGTGGGCCTATGGAGCGTTCAGATCCCTGGGTGGCCGGGACCCGTGCACTTTATTCCTAGTCAGTGTAGTGGTTAGGTTCTACACTTGGAATGCACGGTGCCTAGTTTTGACGCGGAAAAAAACCCTCCCAAGGGATGAGGTGGTAGGAAACATCTTGGGTGACCTGGTGAAGGTCCGTTCTTTGGAGTTCGAAAGGTTGGGTGTGAGGAAGGCCTCTTGGCTTTGGAGAGGCCTCTCCTTTTAAAAACGCACTCAAGGGAGGGCTAGCTCCGTGTGAATGAGGGTAGGGATAGCATAAGTTTCACTGGGTGTGTTAGGGACAGAAGTAGGGGCAGATCGGGACAGGGAGGGATAGGCACTGAGGGACAGATAGAGAGTTAGTTATGTTAAGTTAGGTGGAGTAGGGACAGGAAGGGACAGATAGGGACAGTTTCTTTAGGGACAGAAGCAGGGACAGTCTTAGTTGTTAAGGGACAGGGTGAATGAGTTAGTGAGGGACGGGGCCTCGAGATCTCCTTTTCCTGGTGGTGGGCTAAAAGCATGCCACTCTAGTCTTTTGTTTTGGAAACATAGAGCATTAATGGATATTGGGCTTGCAGGCACTGAACTTGGGCCTGTAAGAAACGTTTTGAAGGGTATGGTGTATTTAGTAATTATATTTAATTGGTGTTATATTGTATTATGTATTGTATTGTATGCTATTATGTGTTGTGTATGTGTTATTTTCTTTTAGTTAGAGGGCATGGGAGGGTATAGTGAGGTTGGGAGGGGGGTGAATGGGGGAGGTGAGAATGGAAAAATCAAAGGACCCCAAGTCAAGGGAAGTGGCAAGTTGAGATATACCATGGACCATGGAGGAAGAAGGCATGCTGGAGCACATCGGAGGCAAATGGTGGAGGGTTTTTTTTTCTTGAGGGGCATAAAACTTTCGTGCTCCTCAAGTAGATGTGATAGGCCACGAACTGTTATGGACCTTGTGGAGTGATAGGCCATGGACGTATATGGACCTGTGGTGAGGAAAAAAGGTGGGGGGAAAAAATTTAAAAAAAAAAAAAAAAAAGGATAGGGGTGGTAAGCTCGGTGGTGGTTCTTTTTGCCAAGTTAATGGCTAAAGCTAGTTTTGAGGCAGTATGGGCCGGAAGAATTTCTTTAGTTATTTGTATATAGGTATGGGTGGGAAACGTGAATGGGGCTTGAACGGGTATGCATGAGGATGAATGGATTATATCTGGGGTTTTTTATTTTTTAAATTGTATAGTGTTGGTGGAGAGTTCCTGCTGGGGGCCTTCCAAGCTGGAAAGCTTGAGGACCACAAAGGACATTGCAAGTTTTGCACAGGCGTTGTATGTTTCTGTATGGTTTTGTCTTGTTTTTTAGTTCTGGAATGTTGTTTTTGTCTGTCTTATGTATTATGTATTGTGTTTTTGATATTTTTATAATAAAAGAGATACAGGATGTAACTTAGGATCAGTAATGTAATATATGTACACAGTGACTGCACCAGCAGAATAGTGAGTGCAGCTCTGGACACACCCCAGAAGAGGAGGAGCGTCGCAGCTGAGCCTCTGCAGGCTGGGGTTTTGCTAAGCTCCTGGGAAGGGAGGTTTTTTTTTCCTGCAAGGACTTTCCATCTGCCCCCTTCCCAGGAAAGAGGACTCTCCCTGGGACTGAGCGCCGGGGCTGTGCCCCTGGCTCCCACCCTCCGGCAAGCCAGCTGGGGGTGGGGGGCCTCATCCACCACCAGGAGGCCCAAGGCACAGTCAGCCAGTCCCAGGGATGGGGAAAAAGCGGACCCCAGGGGGCCGCAAGGCTCCAGGGTCCGGGACCCCTGAAGTGAAGGCTGTGGCGGGCCCTTCCCCCGGAGGTGCAGCAGCCGGCATAGGTGAGGCGGGGCCCCCCCTTAACATCTGGGGCTCCAAGGTTGCGGGAGAGCCAGCTACCACCTACGCCTCCCGCATTCATGCCCACCTCTCCGAGTACGAGGAGGCCGGCAAGCAGCTCAGGAGACTCCGGGGGGAGTTGGAGGGAGCCCGGGTCATCAGTAAAAACAGGCTCCCTGCCTCAAAGAGAGCGGAGGTCACCGCCACGGTCAAGCGGCTGAAAGGGGAGATTCGGGCCCTGGAGGACAGGCGAAGTTCCATCATGGCCGGCAGTGGCCCCTTCCAGGAAAAGCTGCAGAACGAGGACCGGTTCAGGGCCATGGCCGGTGGGTTTCCTGGGGGGTCAGGAGTCCCCATCCAGGTGGAGGAAAGCGAGGAGGAGGAAGAGCAAGATGGCGCCCACACCACACCCGGGCCGCCTCCACCTGAAGACCTGGCGGACACCAGCGAGAGCCAGGTAACATGCAGCGAGATAGCCCCTGAGCAGGTGGCCCTCCCGCTGGACTCCAGTAACGCGGAGGAAAGCGGGAGCGAGGGGGAGGATGGAGGGAGCGGGAGTAGTTCTGAGGGGGGCTGCCTCATCCTTAAACAAGTACGGCAGACTGAATCCCCAGCACGGTTTGGCACGCTGTTGTTTGGGTATGAGGTCTGCCCGGAGGATGGGGCAACCGGGAAGAGGAGAAACAGGAGGCGCAGGCGTAAGGCCTCTGAAGGCATGGAGGAACAACTGGTTTTTGCTCCTCTTCCCGGGGCCCCTCTGTCCCGCTGTGTGGAACCCGCTACCCACCCCGGCTCGGGCCCTGTGGTGGGTCCGCAGCAAGGGAGCGGGGAGAGAGATGACTGTTGTGACCTGACTGTCGCATCTGGTGACAGTTCAGACCAGGGCAGCGACATGGAGGTCGGTGCTGGTTGTGGTGTTGGTGGTGGTGTCCAGGCTCAGCCCTCGGTGGCAGGGGGGGCTGGCCTGGCACCAGGCAAAGTTGGTAAAGCCAGGGCCGCACCTCCGGCGGCGAGTGCTGGGGCTTCTGGACCCCCCACGTACGGATCCGCTAAGTCTGGATCGCTAGTGGGGGTCCAGAAGCCTAGGAAGGGCGAACAGAACATCAAGCAGCAGCTGAGGCGGTGCAAAGTGCTGGTCGCTCCCATGTCGGCGCCTGTGGTGAGAGCGGGGTCTCCGGCACGTCGACCCAAAAAGGGGTCCGTGCAGGGGGCTCCGCCGCCGCTGGGCGACGAGGGGGAGTGGCCGGCCTTGCCCGTCTCAAGTGGTGGGCATAGGGTGGCGGCGGTGGTCCGTGAGGGGGGCGTGGCCTCCCCGAGTGTTGCCCGGCCTGCAAAGGCTGCGGCGTGCGGGGGGGGCATGTCCTCCTCGGCCGTCATCCCACCCGCTGCGTCTGCGTCGCCCGGGGGGGGCGTGGCCTCGCAAGGGGTCGCTGCTCTGCCCGTGGTGGCTGTGACTGGCGGGGGGGGCGTGGCCTCAGCAGTCACGGCTCCGCCCGCTGTGCTCGCTTCACCCGGGGGGGCCGTGGCCTCGCAGGGGGCCGCGGCTCTGCCTGGGGTGGCTGCGACCGGCGGGGGGGGCGTGGCCGCTGCGGGCCCACTGCCCTCTGTCCCGCCCACCCTTCCAAGTAATGATGTGCTGCCCCCAAAAGCTGGCGGGGAGTTGTCGGGGTCCCCGGCCCACCTACCTTCATCTGAGGGTTCGGGGACTCTGGCGCTCCCTGGCAAGCCGGCGGCGGGGGTGAAGAAAAGTGCAGGGCAGGGAGCGGTGCCAGTGGCCGTCCCTGCCCAGAGCAAGGAAACCTTAGAAAAAGGAAAAAAAATGGAGCTGAAACCAGGAGCTGCTGTTGCTCCTAGGCCCAGCCAGGGCAGGGTGCATGATGTCATCTGCACTGAGGCATTTAAAGGGGCAGCAGCGCTCCTGGACAGGAGCTGGAGTAGCTCCCAGCAAGAGAGCTCAGGGCCCCCAGCAGGCAAAGAGAGGAACTGCACTGGTTCGGGAAATGTAAATAATGTAAATAATGTTGCTATGTTCACCAATTGTGCAAGTGAGAGTGAGTACGAAAGTGGAGTGGACATATTTGAGGAGATGTTTGCTGAAGTGAATGGTGATATGAGTGACATGGATGAAGGAGTGAGTGCTACTGTGAATGTGGGTGAGTGTGCTGGAGTGAATGCTGGGGTGAATGCAAATAATAAAAGAGTGAATGGGAGAGTGAGTGGGAGGACGAATGAGGGTGCTGGCACAAGTGGTGGTAGTGGTGGGAGGGCTGGCCCGTCTGCCCCCCTGGCCGCAAGACCCCAACATAGTTATGCGGGGGCCGCGGCTGGGGGTCGGGGTGGTCCTCGGGGTGGTCCTGGGGGGGTCTCCTCGCCTCCGGGCTCCAGGGACGGCGCTTTGCACCACCGTTTCCTGGAGGCCCTCAAAAAAGGAGAAAGGTCGATAGTGGTAGAGGGGAGGACAGTGGACTTGTCTTTCTGGATAGAGAGACACGGCCTTGCTGCCTTCCAAAACCAAAGGGAGGGAGGGACTGTTTGGTCTCTCCCCACAGCCGGGCAGGGGCCGCAAAGGAGGAATGTGGTCCGTCTTAGGTGGGGGGGCAGTGAAGCTTGTCCACCTAGGAGCAAGGTGGTGGAGCTCCTCCTTAAGATGGGCTTCGGGGCGAATGACATCTTTGCCCTGATACATCCTTCGGCGTCCCGCTTCTTCGACGTCAGCTTTGTGCGGCCAGAGGGGCTTGAGCTCTTCTGGTCTAACTATGAGCTGGTGCGGGAAGAGCCCGGATGGCGAGACTTCGTTGCGCAAGCGGTGTCTCGCCAAAATTCCGTCAAGCGAGTGACCGTGGTCACTTGTAACGAGTCACTTGCCGGCGTGGACATTATGACGTGGCTTTCCCGTTACGGGGAAGTCACCGAGGTCCCCAAAAAGAACAGGGACGAATTCGGCATCTGGTCGGGGGGCTGGACCTTCATGGTTAAACTGAAGGTTTCCGGCGGCACGGTCACCCACATCCCTTCCTCGGCGTTCCTGGGAAGGGACAGGATCCTGGTCTTCTACCGGGGGCAACCGAAGGTCTGCCACAAGTGCGGCGACCCCACTCACTTCAGCGCTAGCTGCAAGGTACAGAAATGTGCCTTGTGTGGTGGGGTAGGTCATCTGGCCGCCTCGTGTAAGGACATTCGGTGTCACTTGTGTGGTGACCTAGGTCACCCTCTCAGCCGCTGCCCTCGCTCCTTTTCTAATGCTGCTGCAGGCCCGGCGGGAGGAGTCCGTGAGGGAGAAACCTCTGGCGGCGCTCCTGCAGCTGTGGCAGGTGGTGGCGGAGGGGAAGGGGCTGAGGGACCGGTGAGGAAGGGCAATGCCAAGGTGAGGGGCCCCGCGTATGTGCGGAGGCAAGAAAAACGCCATGGGGGTGGGGGGCAGGTGAAGTCTCGGGCAACCGGGTCGATGCCTGCTCCTCCCTCCAGGCTCGTGGCAAAAGCCTCTGAGGTCCTGAGGGAGAGTGTGGTGAGAGAGGAGATCAGGAGGATGGAGAGGGAGGATAAAGCGGCTGACTCGGACGGGTCCTCACAGTATGAAAGTGTTGATGAGGAGGTCCAGGAGCAGCCTACAGCAGCGGGTGGCAAAAGTAAACGTGCCAATCGTAACAAATCGGGGGGGGAAGAAGGCTGGCAAGCCTTCAAAATCTCCCCCGCCCCCGACCACCAGGGTGCGCACGGAAGGGCCCGCTGACCCCCCTCTGATTGATCTCTCCAACCGGTTCAGCGTCCTCGGAGGCTCGGATGATGGGCCGCAAGACGAGGATGCTGGGCCGGGGGTACCACCGGAGGGTCCTTCGGGGGATGGTGGGGTCCGTCCCTCAGGGGGCAGTGTTCCTCCTGGGGGGGGACAGACCTGGAACCCGGGGGCGAGGACACCGGGGGGGGGTGGGATGGACACAACGGGAGCTTCCCTGAAAAGGAAGGTGTCCGACCCCTCCCCAGGTGGAGGTGATAGCAGTGGTAAGAAGTTGGCCATCCAACTTGATCACCCATGATGGCGGAACTCGCCCCGTTGACGCTGGCATCTATTAATGTTGCCAGCATAAAGTCAGATGCGGCTCGTTTCACGGCCTTTGATTTTTTCTCCCGGATTGAGGCAGAAATTTTATTCTTGCAAGAGACCAGACTAACAGACATGGGGGCCATCTATAAAGCACGGAGGGAGTGGAGGTGCGGGCCCTCATACTGGTCTCTTGCGGCCGAGCCGTATAGCGGGGTGGCAGTCCTTTTTAAGACTGCAGCTGTTGAATGCCGACGGGTTACTGAGTTGGAAATGGGGAGGTGCCTGATCCTAGATGTCTTCATGAGGGGACAAGAGCTCCGGCTCATCAACATCTACGGCCCGCAGTCCAAGTGGGACCGCAAATGTCTCTTCCTGAGGATCAAGCCCTTTCTTTTTACGAGCCGGCAGGTGGTCTTCGGTGGGGACTTCAACACCATTACGAGGTCCCGTGACCGGGGGGGTCCCGGAGATCGCCTGGCTTATGATAGCGTCGCGTTGAATAGCATAGCCAGCGAAGCTCGCCTGGTGGATGTCCACATCCGGCACACCCCAGGTCACGGAGGTTTCACCTACCATAGGGGTAGCTGTAGGTCTAGAATAGACAGGTTTTTTTTGAAGGAGGACGCCATCTTTTCTGCTGTGTCCGCCGTTGAGGTGGAGTTCTCCGATCACTGTCTAATTTTCTTTTCTCTGAATGTTGCAGAGACTCATCGGATGGGAAGAGGGCTGTGGAAGCTCAATTCGTCCCTGCTGGAAGAAGCGGAGGTGAGACAATCCTTCGAGGACTTTCTTCAGAGCCAGGTACCGCTGTTGGATCTCTGTAGTAGTAAGTCAGAGTGGTGGGAGATCTTCAAAAAGCGGGTGGCGGGGTTCTTCCGTCAGCTCTCGAGCCTCAGGAGTCTGAACAGGCACCGCTTGTACCAGGCCCTGGGGAGGAAACTCGAGCAGCTTGTCTCGACTGGAGGAGACCGTGAGGAAATCTCCAGAGTGAAATCTTTGCTCAAGAGGTGTCAGTATGATAGACACACATCTTTAGTTTTTGAGAGGGACTTCGGGAAGTACCGCTCACCCGACCCTTACAGAAACTGTAAGATGTCAGTGAATTGTAAGATGGTGACAGGACTGATCGACAGTACGGGGTCCCTGAACAGATCCAAATCAGGGATCCTGGAGGTGGTCAGATCCTTCTACTCACACCTCTTGGAAAAGAAGGATCTGGATCGGGACAGGATGTCGGCTTTCCTGGCTGAAACCATCCCTGAGCCAGGGGGTGATCCCTCTCTTGGTGTTTTGGCAGAGGAAATCAGGGAAGAGGAAGTGAGACTGGCCATTGATGGGCTTCGGCCCAAGAAATCGCCAGGTCCGGATGGCTTAACATCCGAGTTCTATAAGACTTTTAGGGACTCCTTGGTCCCCCTCTTGACAGGGGTATTTAATGAGTGTCTCTCCTCGGGCACTCTTCCCGACTCAATGAGGAAGTCAGCCCTCATTATTCTGTCAAAGGGTAAGGATCCGTCCCGTATCGAGAATTGGCGTCCCATAGCGCTTCTCGATACGGACCGGAAGGTTCTGGCCAAGGTGCTGTTTAATCGGCTGGTGAAGTTTGCACCCCGGCTCCTTTCAGGGGCCCAGCATTGCTCTGTTCCGGGCCGCAGTACTTTTAGTGCTGTGCTCGGTGTCCGAGAGGCAGTGGAGCAGGGTAGGGCAGGTCACTGGAGGGGGTACTTGCTGTCATTAGATCAAGCGAAAGCCTTTGACCGGGTCAACCACGAGTACCTCTGGTCCGTCCTTTTGAGGTATGGTCTGCCTGGGAGGTTTGTAAAATGGTTAGAGATCTTGTACCAAGGGGCTGAGACTTTTCCACTGGTGAACGGTTGGTCAGGTCGCCCTTTTGAGGTGGGTTCTGGGGTCCGTCAGGGCTGTCCGCTGAGCCCGCTTTTATACGTGTTCGCGATCGATCCCTTCCTAAGGAGGGTAGATCGTGGACCGTTGGCGGGAGTCGGGATGGACCAGGCGGGCTCTGGGTCCTCTCTGAGGGTGGTGGCGTATGCCGATGATGTTTCCCTTTTCGTGTCCTCGAGAAGGGAGGCGGATTGGGTCATGTCGGAGGTAGTGCGCTACTCGGAGGCATCCGGGTCCATGATCAACCGGGATAAGTGTGAAAGTCTCTGGCTGGGAGGGGGAGATCCCAGGTTTGATCTCCCGGACACCCTTCCAGGGCCCCAGGCCACCGCCAAAATTCTAGGCATCGAATTTGGCCCCGGGGATTACCCCCAGCAAAATTGGGAGGGCAGACTTAAGATCGCTGCCCAAAAGGTGGACCAATGGAAGGGTTGGTCTTTAACCCTGAGGGAAAGGGTTGCCCTGGCTAAAGGCTTTCTGCTACCTTTATTAATATACCTGGGCAGTGTGTGCATCTTGCCGGAACCTCTCTGGACACGGGTCTATAGCCTGTTCTTCCAATTGTTATGGGGGAATAGGCTTAACCTAATCAAGAGGGAGGTTACATACCGTACGAGGAGACTAGGCGGGTTGGGTATGGTAAACCCGGTGGTGTTTCTAGTAAACACCTTTCTTAAGACTAACATCTCCAACCTCTGGCTAGAGAGGGCTCCTCCGTGGGTAGTCTCCTGCAAGGGTTGGCTTTGGCCTTTCTTCCAGGAATGGGAGACAGGAGGGCAGGTGAAGGACCTACGCACACCTCATGGGCATCTCCCGGCTTACGCTACCCCGGTTCTGAAGGTGATCCGCCGGTGGGGTCTGGGAATGTGGGAAATCAGGACCATGTCGAGGCAATGCCTTGACAGGAGGGTCCTGTTGACCCATTTCCAGAAGCCCCTGGCCCTTAAGGATTGCCCAGGCCGGGATCTGGAGGTCGGGCTGGGGCTTTTAAATTCTAAGCGGATCCCCATGAAGTTTTGGGACTTGACCTGGCGTTGCTTCCACGGGAGGCTGTATGTAAAGGATAACCTGAAGTGCAGGAAATCCGATGATCGGGGTTGTCCCCGTGAGGAGTGTGGCGACGTGCTGGAAAGCATGGAGCACTTCCTGCTTCAGTGTCCCTTTAATGCAGAGGTGTACAACAGGGTGGGTGCTTCCATACGTTGGCCGCGGCTGGCGTCCCTCTCCTACGCTGAGTGGGTTTATGGAGCGTTCAGATCCCTGGGTGGCCGGGACCCGTGCACTTTATTTCTAGTCAGTGTAGTGGTTAGGTTCTACACTTGGAATGCACGGTGCCTAGTTTCGACGCGGAAAAAAACCCTCCCAAGGGATGAGGTGGTAGGAAACATCTTGGGTGACCTGGTGAAGGTCCGTTCTTTGGAGTTCGAAAGGTTGGGTGTGAGGAAGGCCTCTTGGCTTTGGAGAGGCCTCTCCTTTTAAAAACGCACTCAAGGGAGAGCTAGCTCCGTGTGAATGAGGGTAGGGATAGCATAAGTTTCACTGGGTGTGCTAGGGACAGAAGTAGGGGCAGATAGGGACAGGGAGGGACAGGCACTGAGGGACAGATAGAAAGTTAGTTATATTAAGTTAGGTGGAGTAGGGACAGGAAGGGACAGATAGAGACAGTTTCTTTAGGGACAGAAGCAGGGACAGTCTTAGTTGTTGAGGGACAGGGTGAATGAGTTAGTGAGGGACGGGGCCTCGAGAACTCCTTTTCCTGGTGGTGGGCTAAAGCATGCCACTCTAGACTTTTGTTTTGGAAACATAGAGCATTAATGGATATTGGGCTTGCAGGCACTGATCTTGGGTCTGCAAAGGAAAGTGTGTGGTGGCAAGCCAAAACAAATATGGTAATAATGTTATGTGGTGTATATGTAGATATATATTGTATATTTGTATTTTTGTGTATTATACATACTTTCTTTTGTTTTAGTTAGGAGTGCATGGGAGGGTGTAGTGAGGTTGGGAGGGGGGTGAATGTAGGGTGAGAATGGGAAAAGAGGACCTTTATCTGAAGGGAAAGTGGATGGACAAATCGTGGAAAGGAAAAGAAGAATGGACCACGTGGTAAATAGCATAGGTTTTGGGTGGAGCCGGGTGAGGGTTTTCCTCTTGGAGCATAAACTGTTTTTGCCAAGAGATAGATGTGATAGGCCATGAACATTGATGGACCTTGTGTGTTTCGTGTAATGGGCCATGGACTTTTGGACCTTGGGTGTGGTGGGGGGATGATAAATAAAAAAAAAGAAAAAAAAAAAAGGAAAAAAAATTATTAAAATTTAAAATAAAAAAAAAAGGAAACAAAATTATTAAAATTTAAAAAAAAAAAAAAAAAATTTTCGTAGAGGTGTTAGGCTGGTGCTGGGGTTTTGCCAGTATAAGTGGCTATGGTTTTTTTTAAGGCAGAAGGGCCGGAATATGTTTTTTTTTCTTTATTACTTGTATATAGGTATGGGTGCAAAGCGCGAATGGAGTGTGAAAGGGTGTGCGTAGGGGATGAATGTGTTACATAGGGGTTTCTTTATTTCAAGTTGTATAGGGGTGGAGGGATCCTGCTGGGGCCCTCTAGGCTGGAAAGCCTGGGGGATCAGGTAAAATTGCGAGGTTTGCACAAATATTTATGTCGGGAGCATTGTTTGTCTGCTATGTATTGTGTTTTGTATTATGTAGTCTGTTATGTATTGTGTTTTGATACTTTTATAATAAAAAAGAGCTACAGGATGTAACTCAGGATCAGTAATGTAATGCATGTACACAGTGACTGCACCAGCAGAATAGTGAGTGCAGCTCTGGAGTATAATACAGGATGTAACTCAGGATCAGTAATGTAATGCATGTACACAGTGACTGCACCAGCAGAATAGTGAGTGCAGCTCTGGAGTATAATACAGGATGTAACTCAGGATCAGTAATGTAATGCATGTGCACAGTGACTGCACCAGCAGAATAGTGAGTGCAGCTCTGGACACGCCCAGGAAGAGGAGGAGCGTTGCAGCTGAGCGTCTGCAGGCTGGGATTTTGCTAAGCTCCTGGGAAGGGAGGTTTTTTTTTTCCTGCAAGGACTTTCCATCTGCCCCCTTCCCAGGAAAGAGGACTCTACCTGGGACTGAGCGCCGGGGCTGAGCCCCTGGCTCCCACCCCCTGGCAAGCCAGCTGGGGGTGGGGGGGCCTCATCCACCATCAGGAGGCCCAAGGCACAGCCAGTCCCCGGGATGGGGAAAAAGCGGACCCCAGGGGGCCGTAAGGCTCCAGGGTCCAGGACCCCTGAAGTGAAGGCTGTGGCGGGCCCTTCCCCCGGAGGTGCAGCAGCCGGCAGAGGTGAGGCGGGGCCCCCCCTTAACATCTGGGGCTCCAAGGTTGCGGGAGAGCCAGCTACCACCTGCGCCTCCCGCATTCATGCCCACCTCTCCGAGTACGAGGAGGCCGGCAAGCAGCTCAGGAGACTCCGGGGGGAGTTGGAGGGAGCCCGGGTCATCAGTAAAACAGGCTCCCTGCCTCAAAGAGAGCGGAGGTCACCGCCACGGTCAAGCGGCTGAAAGGGGAGATTCGGGCCCTGGAGGACAGCAGCCCCTTCCAGGAAAAGCTGCAGAACGAGGACCGGTTCAGGGCCATGGCCGGTGGGTCTCCTGGGGGGTCAGGAGTCCCCATCCAGGTGGAGGAAAGCGAGGAGGAGGAAGAGCAAGATGGCGCCCACACCACATCCGGGCCACCTCCACCTGAAGACCTGGCGGACACCAGCGTGAGCCAGGTAACATACAGTGGGATAGCCCCCGAGCAGATGGCCCTCCCGCTGGACTCCAGTAACGCGGAGGAAAGCGGGAGCGAGGGGGAGGATGGAGGGAGCGGGAGTAGTTCTGAGGGGGGCTGCCTCATCCTTAAACAAGTACGGCAGACGGAATCCCCAGCACGGTTTGGCACGCTGTTGTTTGGGTATGAGGTCTGCCCGGAGGATGAGGCAACCGGGAGGAGGAGAAACAGGAGGCGCAGGCGTAAGGCCTCAGAAGGTGTGGAGGAACAACTGGTTTTTGCTCCTCTTCCCGGGGCCCCTCTGTCCCTCTGTGTGGAACCCGCTACCCACCCCGGCTCGGGCCCTGTGGTGGGTCCGCAGCGAGGGAGCGGGGAGAGAGATGACTGTTGTGACCTGACTGTCGCATCTGGTGACAGTTCAGACCAGGGCAGCGACATGGAGGTTGGTGCTGGTTGTGGTGTTGGTGGTGGTGTCCAGGCTCAGCCCTCGGTGGCAGGGGGGGCTGGCCTGGCACCAGGTAAAGTTGGTAAAGCCAGGGCCGCACCTCTGGCGGCGAGTGCTGGGGCTTCTGGACCCCCCATGTACGGATCCGCTAAGTCTGGATCGCTAGTGGGGGTCCAGAAGCCTAGGAAGGGCGAACAGAACATCAAGCAGCAGCTGAGGCGGTACAAAGTGCTGGTTGCTCCCATGTCGGCGCCTGTGGTGAGAGCGGGGTCTCCGGCACGTCGACCCAAAAAGGGGTCCGTGCAGGGGGCTCCGCCGCCGCTGGGGAGTGGCCGGCCTTACCCGTCTCAAGTGGTGGGCATAGGGTGGCGGCGGCGGTCCGTGAGGCGGGCGTGGCCTCCCCGAGTGTTGCCCGGCCTGCAAAGGCTGCGGCGTGCGGGGGGGCATGTCCTCCTCGGCCGTCGTCCCACCCGCTGCGTCTGCATCGCCCGGGGGGCGTGGCCTCGCAAGGGGTCGCTGCTCTGCCCGTGGTGGCTGACTGGTGGGGGGGCGTGGCCTCAGCGGTCGCGGCTCCGCCCGCTGTGCTCGCGTCACCCGGGGGGCCATGGCCTCGCAGGGGGCCGCGGCTCTGCCTGGGATGGCTGCGACCGGCAGGGGGGCGTGGCCACGGCGGGCCCGCTGCCCTCTGTCCCACCCACCCTTCCAAGTAATGCTGTGCTGCCCCCAAAAGCTGGCGGGGAGTTGTCGGGGCCCACCTGCCTTCATCTGAGGGTGCGGGGACTCTGGCGCTCCCTGGCAAGCCGGCGGCGGGGGTGAAGAAAAGTGCAGGGCAGGGAGCGGTGCCAGAGGCCGTCCCTGCCCAGAGCAATGAAAACTCAGTAAAAGAAAAAAAAATGGAGCTGAAACCAGGAGCTGCTGTTGCTCCTAGGCCCAGCCAGGTCAGTGTGCATGATGTCATCAGCACTGAGGCATTTAAAGGGGCAGCGGCGCTCCTGGACAGGAGCTGGAGTAGCTCCCAGCAAGAGAGCTCAGGGCCCCCAGCAGGCAAAGAGAGGAACTGCACAGGTTCAGGAAATGTAAATAATGTAAAAAATGTAAATAATTTTGCTATGTACACCAATTGTGCGAGTGAGTACGAAAGCGGAGTGGACATATTTGAGGAGATGTTTGCTGAAGTGAATGGTGATATGACAGACATGGATGAGGGAGTGAGTGCTACTGTGAATGTGGGTGAAAGTGCTGGGGTGAATGCAAATAATAAAAGAGTGAATGGGAGGACGAATGAGTGTGCTGGCACAAGTGGTGGTAGTGGTGGGAGGGCTGGCCCATCTGCCACTCCGGCCGCGAGACCTCAACGCAATTATGCGGGGGCCGCGGCTGGGGGTCGGGGTGGTCCTGGGGGGGTCTCCTCGCCTCCGGGCTCCAGGGATGGCGTTTCGCACCACCGTTTCCTGGAGGCCCTCAAAAAAGGAGAAAGGTCGATAGTGGTAGAGGGGAGGACAGTGGACTTGTCTTTCTGGATAGAGAGACACGGCCTTGCCGCCTTCCAAAATCAAAGGGAGGGAGGGACTGTTTGGTCTCTCCCCACAGCCGGGCAGGGGCCGCCAAGAAGGAATGTGGTCTGTCTTAGGTGGGGGGGCAGTGAAGCTTGTCCACCTAGGAGCAAGGTGGTGGAGCTCCTCCTTAAGATGGGCTTCGGGGCGAATGACATCTTTGCCCTGATACATCCTTCGGCGTCCCGCTTCTTCGACGTCAGCTTCGTGCGGCCCGAGGGGCTTGAGCTCTTCTGGTCGAATTACGAGCTGGTGCGAGAAGAGCCTGGATGGCGAGACTTCGTGGCTCAAGCAGTGTCTCGCCAAAACTCCGTCAAGCGAGTGACCGTGGTTACATGTAACGAGTCACTCGCAGGCGTGGACATCATGACGTGGCTTTCCCTTTACGGCGAGGTCACCGAGGTCCCAAAAAAGAACAGGGACGAATTCGGCATCTGGTCGGGGGGCTGGACTTTCATGGTTAAATTGAAGGTTTCCGGCGGCACGGTCACCCACATCCCTTCCTCGGCGTTCCTGGGAAGGGACAGGATCCTGGTCTTCTACCAGGGGCAACCGAAGGTCTGCCACAAGTGCGGCGACCCCACCCACTTCAGCACCAACTGCAAGGTGCAGAAATGTGCCTTGTGTGGTGGGGTGGGTCATCTGGCCGCCTTGTGTAAGGATATTCGGTGCCACCTGTGTGGTGACCTAGGTCACCCTCTCAGCCTCTGCCCTCGCTCTTTCTCTAATGCCGCCGCAGGCCCGGTGGGGGGGAGACCGTGGGGGGGCAACCCCTGGTGGCGCTTCTGCTGTGACAGGTGGTGGCGGAGGAGGAAGGGCTGAGGGGCCAGTGAGGAAGGGCAATGCTGCAAGGGGCCCCGCGTACCAGCGGAGGCAGGAAAAGCGCCAGGGTGGTAGGGGACAGGTGGAGCCTCGGGCAACCGGGGTGATGCCTGCTCCTCTCTCCAGGCCCGTGGCCAAAGCCTCTGAGGCCCTGGGGGAGAGAGTGGTGAGTGAGGAGATCAGGAGGATGGAGTCGACGAGGATGTCAGAGAGCAGCCTACAGCATCAGGTGGCAAAACCAGGCGTGCCAAGCGCAAAACGGGGGGGGGAAGAAGGCTGACAAGCCTTCAAAGTCTCCCCCGCCCCCGACCACCAGGGTGCACACGGAAGGGCCCGCTGACCCCCCTCTGATCAGACTCTCCAACCGGTTCAGCGCCCTCGGAGGTTCAGATGATGAGCCGCCAGACGAGGGTGCTGGGCCGGGGACAACACTGGAGGGTCCTTCAGGGGATGGCGGAGTCCGTCCCTCAGGGGGCACTGTTCCTCCTGAGGGGGGGACAGACCTGGAACCCAGGGGCGAGGACACCGGGGGGGGTGGGATGGACACGTCGGGAGCTTCCCTGAAAAGGAAGGTGTCTGACCCCTCCCCAGGTGGAGGTGATAGCGGGGCAGGGAAGAAACTGGCCATCCAACTCGATCACCCATGATGGCTGAACTCGCCCCGTTGACGCTGGCGTCCATTAATGTCGCCAGCATTAAGTCAGATGCGGCTCGCTTCATGGCCTTTGATTTTTTCTCCCGGATTGAGGCAGAAATTTTATTCTTGCAAGAGACCAGACTAACGGACATGGGGGCCATCTATAAAGCATGGAGGGAGTGGAGGTGTGGGCCCTCATACTGGTCTCTTGCGGCCGAGCCGTATAGCGGGGTGGCAGTCCTTTTTAAGACTGCAGCTGTTGAATGCCGACGGGTTACTGAGTTGGAAATGGGGAGGTGCCTGATCCTAGATGTCTTCATGAGGGGACAAGAGCTCCGGCTCATCAACATCTACGGCCCACAATCCAAGTGGGACCGCAAATGTCTCTTCCTGAGGATCAAGCCCTTTCTTTTTACGAGCCGGCAGGTGGTCTTCGGTGGGGACTTCAACACCATTACGAGGTCCCGTGACCGGGGGGGTCCCGGAGATCGCCTGGCTTATGATAGCGTCGCATTGAATAGCATAGCCAGTGAAGCTCACCTGGTGGATGTCCACATCCGGCACACCCCAGGTCATGGGGGTTTCACCTACCATAGGGGTAGCAGTAGGTCTAGAATAGACAGGTTTTTTTTGAAGGAGGACGCCATCTTTTCTGCTGTGTCCGCAGTTGAGGTGGAGTTCTCCGACCACTGTTTAATTTTCTTTTCTCTGAATGTTGCAGAAACTCATCGGATGGGAAGAGGGCTGTGGAAGCTCAATTCGTCCCTGCTGGAAGAAGCGGAGGTGAGACAATCCTTCGAGGATTTTCTTCAGAGCCAGGTACCGCTGTTGGATCTCTGTAGTAGTAAGTCAGAGTGGTGGGAGATCTTCAAAAAGCGGGCGGCGGGGTTCTTCCGTCAGCTCTCGAGCCTCAGGAGTCTGAACAGGCACCGCTTGTACCAGGCCCTGGGGAGGAAACTCGAGCAGCTTGTCTCGACTGGAGGTGACCGTGAGGAAATCTCCAGAGTGAAATCTTTGCTCAAGAGGTGTCAGTATGATAGACACACATCTTTAGTTTTTGAGAGGGACTTCGGGAAGTACCGCTCGCCCGACCCTTACAGAAACTGTAAGATGTCAGTGAATTGTAAGATGGTGACAGGACTGATCGACAGTACGGGGTCCCTGAACAGATCCAAATCAGGGATCCTGGAGGTGGTCAGATCCTTCTACTCACACCTCTTGGAAAAGAAGGATCTGGATCGGGACAGGATGTCGGCTTTCCTGGCTGAAACCGTCCCTGAGCCTGGGGGTGATCCCTCTCTTGGTGTTTTGGCAGAAGAAATCAGGGAAGAGGAAGTGAGACTGGCCATTGATGGGCTTCGGCCCAAGAAATTGCCAGGTCCGGATGGCTTAACATCCGAGTTCTATAAGACTTTTAGGGACTCCTTGGTCCCCCTCTTGACAGGGGTATTTAATGAGTGTCTCTCCTCGGGCACTCTTCCCGACTCAATGAGGAAGTCAGCCCTCATTATTCTGTCAAAGGGTAAGGATCCGTCCCGTATCGAGAATTGGCGTCCCATAGCGCTTCTCGATACGGACCGGAAGGTTCTGGCCAAGGTGCTGTTTAATCGGCTGGTGAAGTTTGCACCCCGGCTCCTTTCAGGGGCCCAGCATTGCTCTGTTCCAGGCCGCAGTACTTTTAGTGCTGTGCTCGGTGTCCGAGAGGCAGTGGAGCAGGGTAGGGCAGGTCACTGGGGGGGGTACTTGCTGTCATTAGATCAAGCGAAAGCCTTTGACCGGGTCAACCACGAGTACCTCTGATCCGTTCTTTTGAGGTATGGTCTGCCTGGGAGGTTTGTAAAATGGTTAGAGATCTTGTACCAAGGGGCTGAGACTTTTCCGCTGGTGAACGGTTGGTCAGGTCGCCGTTTTGAGGTGGGTTCTGGGGTCCATCAGGGCTGTCCGCTGAGCCCGCTTTTATACGTGTTTGCGATCGATCCCTTCCTAAGGAGGGTAGATCGTGGACCGTTGGCGGGAGTCGGGATGGACCAGGCGGGCTCTGGGTCCTCTCTGAGGGTGGTGGCGTATGCTGATGATGTTTCCCTTTTCGTGTCCTCGAGAGGGGAGGCGGATTGGGTCATGTCGGAGGTAGTGCGCTACTCGGAGGCATCCGGGTCCATGATCAACCGGGATAAGTGTGAAAGTCTCTGTCTGGGAGGGGGAGATCCCAGGTTTGATCTCCCGGACACCCTTCCAGGGCCCCAGGCCACCGCCAAAATTCTAGGCATCGAATTTGGCCCCGGGGATTACCCCCAGCAAAATTGGGAGGGCAGACTTAAGATCGCCGCCCAAAAGGTGGACCAATGGAAGGGTTGGTCTTTAACCCTGAGGGAAAGGGTTGCCCTGGCTAAAGGCTTTCTGCTACCTTTATTAATATACCTGGGCAGTGTGTGCATCTTGCCGGAACCTCTCTGGACACGGGTCTATAGCCTGTTCTTCCAATTGTTATGGGGGAATAGGCTTAACCTAATCAAGAGGGAGGTTACATACCGTACGAGGAGACTAGGCGGGTTGGGTATGGTCAACCCGGTGGTGTTTCTAGTAAACACCTTTCTTAAGACTAACATCTCCAACCTCTGGCTAGAGAGGGCTCCTCCGTGGGTAGTCTCCTGCAAGGGTTGGCTTTGGCCTTTCTTCCAGGAATGGGAGACAGGAGGGCAGGTGAAGGACCTACGCACACCTCATGGGCATCTCCCGGCTTACGCTACCCCGGTTCTGAAGGTGATCCGCCGGTGGGGTCTGGGAATGTGGGAAATCAGGACCATGTCGAAGCAATGCCTTGACAGGAGTGTCCTGTTGACCCATTTCCAGAAGCCCCTGGCCCTTAAGGATTGCCCAGGCCGGGATCTGGAGGTCGGGCTGGGGCTTTTAAATTCTAAGCGGATCCCCATGAAGTTTTGGGACTTGACCTGGCGTTGCTTCCACGGGAGGCTGTATGTAAAGGATAACTTGAAGTGCAGGAAATCCGATGATCGGGGTTGTCCCCGTGAGGAGTGTGGCGACGTGCTGGAAAGCATGGAGCACTTCCTGCTTCAGTGTCCCTTTAATGCAGAGGTGTACAACAGGGTGGGTGCTTCCATACGTTGGCCGCGGCTGGCGTCCCTCTCCTACGTTGAGTGGGCCTATGGAGCGTTCAGATGCCTGGGTGGTCGGGACCCGTGCACTTTATTCCTAGTCAGTGTAGTGGTTAGGTTCTACACTTGGAATGCACGGTGCCTAGTTTCGACGCGGAAAAAAACCCTCCCAAGGGATGAGGTGGTAGGAAACATCTTGGGTGACCTGGTGAAGGTCCGTTCTTTGGAGTTCGAAAGGTTGGGTGTGAGGAAGGCCTCTTGGCTTTGGAGAGGCCTCTCCTTTTAAAAACGCACTCAAGGGAGAGCTAGCTCCGTGTGAATGAGGGTAGGGATAGCATAAGTTTCACTGGGTGTGTTAGGGACAGAAGTAGGGGCAGATAGGGACAGGGAGGGACAGGCACTGAGGGACAGAGAGAGAGTTAGTTATGTTAAGTTAGGTGGAGTAGGGACAGGAAGGGACAGTTTCTTTAGGGACAGAAGCAGGGACAGTCTTAGTTGTTAAGGGACAGGGTGAATGAGTTAGTGAGGGACGGGGCCTCGAGAACTCCTTTTCCTGGTGGTGGGCTAAAAGCATGCCACTCTAGTCTTTTGTTTTGGAAACATAGAGCATTAATGGATATTGGGCTTGCAGGCACTGAACTTGGGCCTGTAAGAAACGTTTTGAAGGGTATGGTGTATTTAGTAATTAATTATATTTAATTGGTGTTATATTGTATTATGTATTGTATTGTATGTTGTGTTGTGTATGTGTTATTATTTTCTTTTAGTTAGAGGGCATGGGAATGGAAAAATCAAAGGACCCCAAGTCAAGGAAAGTGGCAAGTGGAGATATACCATGGAGGAAAAAGGCATGCTGGAGCACATCGGAGGCAAATGGTGGAGGGTTTTTTTTTCTTGAGGGGCATAAAACTTTCGTGCTCCTCAAGTAGATGTGATAGGCCACGAACTGTTATGGACCTTGTGGAGTGATAGGCCATGGACGTATATGGACCTGTGGTGAGGAAAAAAGGTGGGGGGAAAAAAATTAAAAAAAAAAAAAAAAAAAAAATGTATAAAAAAAATATAATAATAAAAAAAAAAAAGATAGGGGTGGTAAGCTCGGTGGCGGTTCTTTTTGCCAAGTTAATGGCTAAAGCTAGTTTTGAGGCAGTATGGGCCGGAAGTATTTCTTTAGTTATTTGTATATAGGTATGGGTGGGAAATGTGAATGGGGTGTGAACGGGTATGCATGAGGATGAATGGATTATATCTGGGGTTTTTTATTTTTTAAATTGTATAGTGTTGTTGGAGAGATCCTGCTGGGGGCCATCCAAGCTGGAAAGCTTGAGGACCACAAAGGACATTGCAAGTTTTGCACAGGCGTTGTATGTTTCTGTATGGTTTTGTCTTGTTTTTTAGTGTTGGAATGTTGTTTTTGTCTGTCTTATGTATTATGTATTGTGTTTTTGATATTTTTATAATAAAAGAGATACAGGATGTAACTCAGGATCAGTAATGTAATGTATGTACACAGTGACTGCACCAGTAGAATAGTGAGTGCAGCTCTGGGGTATAATACAGGATGTAACTCAGGATCAGTAATGTAATATATGTACACAGTGACTGCACCAGCAGAATAGTGAGTGCAGCTCTGGAGTATAATACAGGATGTAACTCAGGATCAGTAATGTAATGTATGTACACAGTGACTGTACCAGCAGAATAGTGAGTGCAGCTCTGGAGTATAATACAGGATGTAACTCAGGATCAGTAATGTAATGTATGTACACAGTGACTGCACCAGTAGAATAGTGAGTGCAGCTCTGGGGTATAATACAGGATGTAACTCAGGATCAGTAATGTAATATATGTACACAGTGACTGCACCAGCAGAATAGTGAGTGCAGCTCTGGAGTATAATACAGGATGTAACTCAGGATCAGTAATGTAATGTATGTACACAGTGACTGCACCAGCAGAATAGTGAGTGCAGCTCTGGAGTATAATACAGGATGTAACTCAGGATCAGTACAGGATCAGTAATGTAATGTATGTACACAGTGACTGCACTAGCAGAATAGTGAGTGCAGCTCTGGGGTATAATACAGGATATAACTCAGGATCAGTAATGTAATGTATGTACACAATGACTGCACCAGCAGAATAGTGAGTGCAGCTCTGCAGTATAATACAGAATGTACTGTAACTCAGGATCAGTAATGTAATGTATGTACACAGTGACTGCACCAGCAGAATAGTGAGTGCAGCTCTGGAGTATAATACAGGATGTAACTCAGGATCAGTAATGTAATGTATGTACACAGTGACTGCACCAGCAGAACAGTAAGTGCAGCTCTGGGGTATAATACAGGAGGTAACTCAGGATCAGTAATGTAATGTACGTACACAGTGACTGCACCAGCAGAATAGTGAGTGCAGCTCTGGAGTATAATACAGGATGTAACTCAGGATCAGTAATGTAATGTATGTACATAGTGACTGCACCAGCAGAATAGTGAGTGCAGCTCTGGGGTATAATACAGGATGTAACTCAGGATCAGTAATGTAGTGTATGTACACAGTGACTGCACCAGCAGAATAGTGAGTGCAGCTCTGGGGTATAATACAGGATGTAACTTAGGATCAGTAATGTAATATATGTACACAGTGACTGCACCAGCAGAATAGTGAGTGCAGCTCTGGAGTATAATACAGGATGTAACTCAGGATCAGTAATGTAATGCATGTACACAGTGACTGCACCAGCAGAATAGTGAGTGCAGCTCTGGACATGCCCAGGAAGAGGAGGAGCGTCGCAGCTGAGCGTCTGCAGGCTGGGATTTTGCTAAGCTCCTGGGAAGGGAGGTTTTTTTTTCCTGCAAGGACTTTCCATCTGCCCCCTTCCCAGGAAAGAGGACTCTACCTGGGACTGTGCGCCGGGGCTGGGCCCCTGGCTCCCACCCCCTGGCAAGCCAGCTGGGGGTGGGGGGGCCTCATCCACCATCAGGAGGCCCAAGGCACAGCCAGTCCCAGCGATGGGGAAAAAGCGGACCCCAGGGGGCCGTAAGGCTCCAGGGTCCAGGACCCCTGAAGTGAAGGCTGTGGCTGGCCCTTCCCCCGGAGGTGCAGCAGCCGGCAGAGGTGAGGCGGGGCCCCCCTTAACATCTGGGGCTCCAAGGCTGCGGGAGAGCCGGCTACCACCTACGCCTCCCGCATCCATGCCCACCTCTCCGAATATGAGGAGGCTGGGAAGCAGCTGAGGAGACTTCGGGGGGAGATGGAGGGAGCCAGGATAATATCTAAAAGCAGGCTCCGTACCTCAAAGAAAGCGGAGGTCGCCGCCACAGTCCAGCGGCTGGAAGAGGAGATTCGGGCCCTGGAGGGCCGGCGAAGTGTCTTCCAGGAGAAGCTGCGGAACGAGGACCGGTTCAGGGCCATGGCCGGTGGGTTTCCTGGGGGGTCAGGAGGCCCCACCCAGGTGGAGGAAAGTGAGGAGAAGGAAGAGCAAGATGGCGCCCACACCACACCCGGGCCACCTCCACCTGAAGGCCTGACGAACACCAGCAGGAGTCAGGTAACATGCAGCGGGATAGCCCCTGAGCAATTGGCCCTCCCGCTGGACTCCAGTAACGCGGAGGAAAGCGGGAGCGAGGGGGGAGGATGGAGGGAGCGGGAGTAATACCGAGGGGGGCTGCCTCATCCTCAGGCAAGTGCGGCAGATGGAATCCCCAGCACGGTTTGGCACGCTGTTGTTTGGGGATGAAGTCTGCCCGGAGGATGAGGCAACCAGGAGGAGAAACAGAAGGCGCAGGCGTAAGGCCTCTGAAGGCGTGGAGGAACAACTGGTTTTTGCTCCTCTTCCCGGGGCCCCTCTGTCCCGCTGTGTGGAACCCGCTACCCACCCCGGCTCGGGCCCTGTGGTGGGTCCGCAGCGAGGGAGCGGGGAGAGAGATGACTGTTGTGACCTGACTGTCGCATCTGGTGACAGTTCAGACCAGGGCAGCGACATGGAGGTCGGTGCTTGTTGTGGTGTTGGTGGTGGTGTCCAGGCTCAGCCCTCAGTGGCGGGGGGGCTGGCCTGGCACCAGGTAAAGTTGGTACAGCCAGGGCCGCACCTCCGGCGGCGAGTGCTGGGGCTTCTGGGCCCCCCACGTACGGATCCGCTAAGTCTGGATCGCTAGTGGGGGTCCAGAAGTCTAGGAAGGGCGAGCAAAAAATCAAACAACAACTGAAGCTGTGCAGGGAGCTGGTCGCTCCCATGGCGGCGCCCGTGGTAAGAGCGGGGTCTCCGGCACGTCGACCCAAAAGGGGGTCCGTGCGGGGGGCTCCGCCGCCACTGGGCGACGAGGGGGAGTGGCCGGCCCTGCCTGTGGCAAGTGGTGGGCACAGAGTGGCGGCGGTGGTTTGCGAGGGGGGCGGGGCCTCCCCGAGTGTTGCCCGGCCTGCAAAGGCTGTGGCATGCGGGGGGGGGCGTGTCCTCCTCGGCCGCTGTCCCGCTCGCTACGTCCGCGTCACCTGGGGGGGCGTGGCCTCGCAAGGGGTCACTGCTCTGCCCGTGGTGGCCGTGACAGGCCCGCTGCCCTCTGTCCCACCCACCCTCCCAAGCAGTGCAAGTAAGCTGCCCCCAAAAGCTGGCGGGGGGTTGTCGGGGTCCCCAGCCCACCTAACTTCATCTGAGGGTGCGGGGACTCTGGCGCCCCCTGGCAAGCCGGCAGAGGGAGTGAAGAAGGATGCAGGGCAGGGAGCTGTGCCAGAGGCCGTCCCTGCCCAGAGCAAGGAAATCAAAAGAAACTCTGAAAAAGAAAAAAAAATGGTGCTGGAGAAACCAAGAGCTGCTGCTGCTCCCAGGCACAGCCAGGGAAATGTGCAGTATGTCATCAGCGCTGAGGCACTTAAAGGGGCAGCAGCACTCTTAGCCAGTAAGGGCAATCATGGAGCACCTGGCCAGCTAGGGCCCCCAGCAGGTGGGAGGGAAAATTGCGGCAAAGGAACTGTTAATGCTGATGTAAATAAAAATGTAAATATAAATAAAATTGGTGCTGAGGAGTATGAGGAGTGCGTGAGTGAATGTGAGAGCGGGGTGACTGATATTTTTGAGGAGTTGTTTGTGGACGTGAATGGGGATGTGAGTGACATGGATGAGGGAGTGAATGTGGCTGAAAGTGCTGGAGTGAATGCTGGGGTGAGTGGGAATAATAGAGTGAATGGGAGAGTGAGTGGGAGGACGAATGGGGGTGCAGGCACAAGTGGTGGTGGGAGGGCTGGCCCATCTGCCCCCCCGGCCACGAGACCCCAACGTAACTATGCGGGGGCCGCAGCTGGGGGTCAGGGTGGTCCTGGGGGGGGTCTCCTCGCCTCCGGGCTCCAGGGACGGCGCTTTGCACCACCGTTTCCTGGAGGCCCTTAAAAGGGGAGAAAGGTCGGTAACAGTAGAGGGGAGGACAGTGGACCTGTCTTTCTGGATAGAGAGACACGGCCTTGCTGCCTTCCAAAATCAAAGGGAGGGAGGGACTGTTTGGTCTCTCCCCACAGCCGGGCAGGGGCCGCCAAGAAGGAATGTGGTCCGTCTTAGGTGGGGGGCAATGAAGCTTCTCCACCCAGGAGCAAGGTGGTGGAGCTCCGCCTTAAGATGGGCTTCGGGGCAAATGACATCTTTGCCCTGATACATCCTTCGGCGTCCCGCTTCTTTGATGTCAGTTTCGTGCGGCCAGAGGGGCTTGAGCTCTTCTGGTCGAACTACGAGCTGGTGCGAGAAGAGCCCGGATGGCGAGACTTCGTTGCGCAAGCGGTGTCTCGCCAAAATGCCGTCAAGCGAGTGACCGTGGTGACTTGTAACGAGTCGCTCGCAGGCGTGGACATAATGACGTGGCTTTCTCGTTACGGGGAAGTCACGGAGGTCCCAAAAAAGAACAGGGACGAATTTGGCATCTGGTCGGGGGGCTGGACCTTCATGGTAAAGCTGAAGGTTTCCGGCGGCACGGTCACCCACATCCCTTCCTCGGCGTTCTTGGGGAGGGACAGGATCCTGGTCTTCTACCAGGGGCAACCGAAGGTCTGCCACAAGTGCGGCGACCCCACCCACTTCAGCGCCAGCTGCAAGGTGCAGAAGTGTGCATTGTGTGGTGGGGTAGGCCACCTGGCCGCCTTGTGCAAAGACATTCGGTGCCACCTGTGTGGTGAACTAGGTCACCCGCTCAGCCGCTGCCCTCGCTCTTTCTCCAATACCGCTGCAGGCCCGGTGGGGGGAGACCGTGAGGGGCAACCTCTGGCGGTGCTTCTGCCGTGGCAGGTGGTGGCGGAGGGGGAAGGGCTGAGGGGCCGGTGAGGAAGGGCAATGCTAAGGCAAGGGGCCCCGCGTATGAGCGGAGGCAAGAAAAACGCCATGGAGGCAAGGGGCAGGTGGAGCCTCGGGAAACTGGGGTGATGCCTGCCCCTCCCTCTAGGCCCGTGGCAAAAGCCTCTGAGGCCCTGGGAGAGAGTGCGGTGAGTGAGGAGATCAGGAGGATGGAGAGAGAGGAGAAAGCGGCTGACTCAGACGACTCCTCTCGTTATGAAAGTGTCGACGAGGATGTCAGGGGGCAGCCTACAGCATCAGGTGGCAAAAACAAGCGTGCCAACCGTAAATCGGGAGGGAAGAGGGCTGACAAGTCTTCAAATTCCCCCCCGCCCCCGACCACAAGAGTGCATACGGAAGGGCCCGCTGACCCCCCTCTGATCAGACTCTCCAACCGGTTCAGCGCCCTCGGAGGTTCAGATGACGATCCGCAAGACGAGGGTGCTGGACCGGGGGTAACACCGGAGGGTCCTTCGGGGGATGGTGGAGTCCGTCCCTCAGGGGGCACTGTTCCTCCTGAGTGGGGGACAGGCTTGGAACCCGGGGGCGAGGACACTGGGGGGGAGGGATGGACACGTCGGGGGCTTCCCTAAAAAGGAAGGTGTCTGACCCCTCCCCAGGAGGAGGTGATAGCGGGGCAGGGAAGAAACTGGCCATCCAACTCGATCACCCATGATGGCTGAACTCGCCCCGTTGACGCTGGCGTCCATTAATGTCGCCAGCATTAAGTCAGATGCGGCTCGCTTCACGGCCTTTGATTTTTTTCTCCCGGATTGAGGCAGAAATTTTATTTTTGCAAGAGACCAGACTAACGGACATGGGGGCCATCTCTAAAGCACGGAGGGAGAGGAGGTGCGGGCCCTCATACTGGTCTCTTGCGGCTGAGCCGTATAGCGGGGTGGCAGTCCTTTTTAAGACTGCAGATGTTGAATGCCGACGGGTTACTGAGTTGGAAATGGGGAGGTGCCTGATCCTAGATGTCTTCATGAGGGGACAAGAGCTCCGGCTCATTAATATCTACGGCCCACAGTCCAAGTGGGACCGTAAATGTCTCTTCCTGAGTATCAAGCCCTTTCTTTTTACGAGCCGACAGGTGGTCTTCGGTGGGGACTTCAACACCGTTACGAGGTCCCGTGACCGGGGGGGTCCCGGAGACCGCCTGGCTTATGACAGCGTCGCGCTTAATAGCATAGCTAGTGAAGCTCGCCTGGTGGATGTCCACATCCGGCACACCCCAGGCCACGGGGGTTTCACCTACCATAGGGGTAGCAGTAGGTCTAGAATAGACAGGTTTTTTTTTAAGGAGGACGCCATCTTTTCTGCTGTGTCCGCCGTTGAGGTGGAGTTCTCCGACCACTGTTTAATTTTCTTTTCTCTGAATGTTGCAGAGACTCCTCGGATGGGAAGAGGGCTGTGGAAGCTCAATTCGTCCCTGCTGGAAGAAGCGGAGGTGAGACAATCCTTCGAGGATTTTCTTCAGAGCCAGGTACCGCTGTTGGATCTCTGTAGTAGTAAGTCAGAGTGGTGGGAGATCTTCAAAAAGCGGGTGGCGGGGTTCTTCCATCAGCTCTCGAAACTCAGAAGTCTGAACAGGCACCGCTTGTATCAGGCTCTGGGGAGGAAACTCGAGCAGCTTGTCTCGACTGGAGGTGACCGTGAGGAAATCTCCAGAGTGAAATCTTTGCTCAAGAGGTGCCAGTATGATAGACACACATCTTTAGTTTTTGAGAGGGACTTCGGGAAGTACCGCTCGCCCGACCCTTACAGAAACTGTAGGATGTCAGTGAATTGTAAGATGGTGACAGGACTGATTGACATTACCGGGTCCCTGAACAGATCCAAATCAGGGATCCTGGAGGTGGTCAGATCCTTCTACTCGCGCCTCTTGGAAAAGAAGGATCTGGATCGGGATAGGATGTCGGCTTTCCTGGCTGAAACCGTCCCTGAGCCAGGGGGTGATCCCTCTCTTGGTGTTTTGGCAGAAGAAATTAGGGAGGAGGAAGTGAGACTGGCCATTGATGGGCTTCGACCCAAGAAATCGCCAGGTCCGGATGGCTTAACATCCGAGTTTTATAAGACTTTTAGGGGCTTCTTGGTGCCCCTCTTGACAGGGGTCTTTAATGAGTGTCTATCCTCGGGCACTCTTCCCGACTCAATGAGGAAGTCAGCCCTAATTATTCTGTCAAAGGGTAAAGACCCGTCCTGTATCGAGAATTGGCGTCCCATAGTGCTTCTCGATACGGACCGGAAGGTTCTGGCCAAAGTGCTGTTTAATCGGCTGGTGAAGTTTGCACCCCGGCTCCTTTCAGGGGCCCAGCATTGCTCTGTTCCAGGCCGCAGTACTTTTAGTGCTGTGCTCGGTGTCCGGGAGGCAGTGGAGCAGGGTAGGGCAGGCCACTGGAAGGGGTACTTGCTGTCGTTAGACCAAGCGAAAGCCTTTGACCGGGTCAACCATGAGTACCTCTGGTCTGTCCTTTTGAGGTATGGTCTGCGTGGGAGGTTTGTAAAATGGTTAGAGATCTTGTACCAAGGGGCTGAGACTTTTCCGCTGGTGAACGGTTGGTCAGGTCGCCCTTTTGAGGTGGGTTCTGGGGTCCGTCAGGGCTGTCCGCTGAGCCCGCTTTTATACGTGTTCGCGATTGATCCCTTCCTAAGGAGGGTAGATCGTGGGCCGTTGGTGGGAGTCGGGATGGACCAGGCGGGCTCTGGGTCCTCTCTGAGGGTGGTGGCGTACGCCGATGATGTTTCCCTTTTCGTGTCCTCAAGGGGGGAGGCGGATTGGGTCATGTCAGAGGTAGTGCGCCACTCGGAGGCATCCGGGTCCATGATCAACCGGGATAAGTGTGAAAGTCTCTGGCTGGGAGGGGGAGATCCTAGTTTTGATCTCCCGGACACCCTTCCAGGGCCCCAGGCCACCGCCAAAATTCTAGGCATCGAATTTGGCCCCGGGGACTACCCCCAGCAAAATTGGGAGGGCAGACTTAAGATTGCCGCCCAAAAGGTGGACCAATGGAAGGTTTGGTCTTTGTCCCTAAGGGAAAGGGTTGCCCTGGCTAAAGGCTTTCTGCTTCCCTTGTTAATTTACCTAGGCAGCGTGTGCATCTTGCCAGAACCTCTCTGGACACGGGTCTATAGCCTGTTCTTCCAGCTGTTATGGGGGAATAGGCTCAACCTAATCAAGAGAGAGGTCACATACCGCACGAGGAGACTAGGTGGGTTGGGTATGGTCAACCCGGTAGTGTTCTTAGTGAACACCTTTCTTAAAGCCAACATTTCCAACCTCTGTTTAGAGAGGGCTCCTCCGTGGGTAGTCTCCTGCAAGGGTTGGCTTCGGCCCTTCTTCCAGGAATGGGAGACAGGAGGGCAAGTGAAGGACCTCCGCACACCTCATGGGCATCTCCTGGCTTATGCTACCCCGGTTCTGAAGGTGATCCGCCGGTGGGGTCTGGGAATGTGGGAAATCAGGACCATGTCGCGGCAATGCCTTGACAGGAGGGTTCTGTTGACCCATTTCCAGAAGCCCCTGGCCCTTAAGGATTGCCCAGGCTGGGATCTGGAGGTGGGGCTCGGGCTTTTAAATTCTAAGCGGATCCCCACAAAGTTTTGGGACTTGACCTGGCGCTGCTTCCACGGGAGGCTGTATGTAAAGGATAACCTGAAGTGCAGGAAATCCGATGATCGGGGTTGTCCCCGTGAGGAGTGTGGCGACGTGCTGGAAAGCATGGAGCACTTCCTGCTTCAGTGTCCCTTTAATACAGAGGTGTACAACAGGGTGGGGGCTTCCATACGTTGGCCGCGGCTGGCGTCCCTCTCCTATGCCGAGTGGGCCTATGGAGCGTTCAGAACTCTGGGTGGCCGAGACCGGGGCACTTTATTCCTAGTCAGTGTAGTGGTTAGGTTCTACATTTGGAATGCACGGTGCTTAGTTTCGATGCGGCAGAAAGCCCTCCCAAGGGAAGAGGTGGTTAGTAACATCCTGGGTGACCTGGTGAAGGTGCGTTCTTTGGAGTTCGAAAGGTTGGGTGTGAGGAGGGCCTCTTGGCTTTGGAGGGGCCTTTCCTTTTAAAAACGCACTCTAGGGAGAGCTAGATTTTGTGTGAATGTGGGTAGGGACAGCATAAGATGGTGTGGGTGGTGAGGGACAGAAGTAGGGGCAGATAGGGACAGGAAGGGACAGGCACTTAGGGACAGATAGAGAGTTAGTTATGATAAGGTAGGTAGAGTAGGGGCAGGTAAGGACAGATAGGGACAGTTTCTTTAGGGACAGAAGTAGGGACAGTCTTAATCGTTGAGGGACAGGGTGAATGTGTTAGTGAGGGATGGGGCCTCTAGAACTCCTTTTTCCTGGTGGTGGGCTACTGCATGGCACATCTAGATTTTTGTTTTGAGATAGAGAAATAATGGATATTGGGCTTGCAGACACTGAACTTGGGCCTGTAGGTAAAGGTTTGTGGTGTGGCATTATTCGGTAAAGCAAATGATGTAATGACATTGCATTGTAATATTGTATTGTAAATATGTATTGTAGTATATGTGTTGTTATTCTTTTCCGTAGTCAGAGGTGCATGGGGGGCGAAGTGAGGTTGGGAGGGGGGTGAATGGGGGGGTGAGAGCGGGAAAAAAAAGTAAAAGGACCCTAAACCAAGGGGAAAGTGGCAAATGGATATACCATATACCATGGACCATGGAAATTATGGAAAATGGACCATTTTTGAGCACATCGGGGGCAAATGGGTGAGGGTTTTGCTTGTGGGCATAAACTTTCATGCTCATCAGGCCTAGACGTGATAAGGCCATGGACATTTATGGACCTGTGGTGTGGGTGGTGGGAAAAATAATAAAATAAAAAAAAAATATATATGTATGTATAGAGGTGTTAAGCTGGTGTAGGTAATTTTGCCAAAAAAGAATTGTCTAGGTTTATTTAAGGCAGCATGGGCCAATAATATTATTTTTGTTTTCCTGTATATAGGTATGGGTGGAAGTGTGAATGGGGAGTGAGAGTGAATGGGGGTGAAAGATTAAAAACTGTTTTTCATTATTTTATGGGAAAAGTTTTCTGTTGGAAAGTTCCTGCTGGGGGTCCCCTAAGCTGAAAAACTTGGGGACTATAACAAGTTGCGGTTTTGCACAAGCTTCTGTATGTCCTAAGTGTATGATTAATGTGTGTATTTTGGTTTATGTTTTCTTTTCTGGAATGTTGTGTTGTATTGTTTTTGATATTTTATAATAAAAGAGATACAGGATGTAACTCAGGATCAGTACAGGATCAGTAATATAATGTATGTACACAGTGACTGCACTAGCAGAATAGTGAGTGCAGCTCTGGGGTATAATACTTGATATAACTCAGGATCAGTAATGTAATGTATGTACACAGTGACTGCACCAGCAGAATAGTGAGTGCAGCTCTGGAGTATAATACAGGATGTAACTCAGGATCAGTAATGTAATGTATTTGCACAGTGACTGCACCAGCAGAATAGTGAGTGCAGCTCTGGGGTATAATACAGGATGTAACTCAGGATCAGTAATGTAATGTATGTACACAGTGACTGCACCAGCAGAATAGTGAGTGCAGCTCTGGAGTATAATATAGGATGTAACTCAGGATCAGTAATGTAATGTATGTACACAGTGACTGCACCAGCTGAATAGTGAGTGCAGCTCTGGAGTATAATATAGGATGTAACTCAGGATCAGTAATGTAATGTATGTGCACAGTGACTGCACCAGCTGATTAGTGAGTGCAGCTCTGGAGTATAACATAGGATGTAACTCAGGATCAGTAATGTAATGTATGTGCACAGTGACTGCACCAGCAGAATAGTGAGTGCAGCTCTGGAGTATAATATAGGATGTAACTCAGGATCAGTAATGTATGTACACAGTGACTGCACCAGCAGAATAGTGAGTGCAGCTCTGGAGTATAATACAGGATGTAACATAGTAACATAGTAACATAGTAACATAGTTATTAAGGTTGAAGGGAGACTTTAAGTCCATCTAGTTCGACCCATATCCTATCCTAACTTGCCCTAACATGTTGATCCAGAGGAAGGCAAAAAAAACCCATGTGGCAACAGTAAGCTTCACATTAGGGGAAAAAATTCCTTCCCGACTCCACATACGGCAATCAGACTAGCTCCCTGGATCAACGCAATATTAAGGAGACTAGTGTATATACCCTGTAATATTATACTTTTCAAGAAAGGCATCCAGTCCCTTCTTAAATTTTAGTAGTGAATCACTCATTACAACATCATATGGCAGAGAGTTCCATAGTCTCACTGCTCTTACAGTAAAGAATCCGCGTCTGTGAGTATGCTTAAACCTTCTTTCCTCCAGACGTAGAGGATGCCCCCTTGTCCCCGTCACAGGTCTAAGAGTAAAAAGATCATTAGAAAGGTCTTTGTATTGTCCCCACATATATTTATACATTGTAATAAGATCACCCCTAAGGCTGTGTGCACACGCTGCGGATTTTGCTGCGGTTCCGCAGCGGTTTTGGCCGCTGCGGACCCGCAGCAGTTTCTGCTGCGGTGTACAGTACCATGATTCCCTATGGGAATCAAAAACCGCAGTGCAGACGGTGCGGAATTTTCCGCGCGGATTATCTGCGGTTTTCAATCCGCAGAAAGAATTGACATGTCAATTCTTTCTGCGGATTCTGCTGCGGTTTGCCATCTCCTCCATTGAGGAGATGAAAAACCGCAGGGCAAAACCGCAGAGCAATCCGCAGGTAAAACCGCAGGTCTTTTGACCTGCGGTTTCACCTGCGGATTGTACAAAATCCGCGCGGATGAATCCGCACCTTTTCCGCAGCGTGTGCACACAGCCTAAGCCTTTGATTCTCCAAACTAAATAACCCCAAGTGTAATAACCTGTCTTGGTATTGCAGACCCCCTAGTTCCCTAATAACCTTGGTCGCTCTTCTCTGCACCCGCTCCAGTTCAGCTATGTCTTTCTTATACACCGGAGACCAGAACTGTACACAGTATTCTAAGTGTGGTCGCACTAGTGACTTATATAGAGGTAAAATTATGTTCTCCTCATGAGCATCTATGCCTCTTTTAATGCATCCCATTATTTTATTTGCCTTTGCAGCAGCTGCTTGACTCTGGCCACTAAATGTGAGTTTGTCGTCCACCCATACACCCAGGTCTTTTTCAGTGACTGTTTTGCCCAGTGTTTTACAATTAAGCACATAATTATACAACTTGTTCGTTCTACCCAAGTGCATGACCTTACATTTTTCCCAATTAAAGCTCATTTGCCATTTATCAGCCCAAGCTTCTAGTTTACATAAATCCTCCTGTAATATAAAATTGTCCTCCTCTGTATTAATTACCCTGCAGAGTTTAGTGTCATCTGCAAATATTGAAATTCTACTCTCTATGCCCCCTACAAGGTCATTAATAAATATGTTAAAAAGAAGCGGGCCCAAAACTGACCCCTGTGGTACCCCACTGCTAACCGTGACCCAGTCCGAGTGTGCTCCATTAATAACCACCCTTTGTTTCCTATCCCTGAGCCAGCTCTTAACCCACCTACACATATTTTCCCCTATCCCCATTGTTCTCATTTTATGTATCAACCTTTTGTGTGGCACCGTATCAAAAGCTTTTGAAAAGTCCATGTACACCACGTCCACTGCATTCCCTTGGTCCAGTCCGGAACTTACCTCTTCATAAAAGCTTATCAGATTAGTCTGACAGGAACGGTCTCTTGTAAACCCATGTTGATATTGGGTCATGAGGTTATTCTTCTCCAGATACTCCAGTATAGTATCTCTTAGAAAACCCTCCAGGATTTTACCCACAGTTGAGGTTAAACTTACTGGCCTATAATTTCCAAGTTCAGTTTTTGTCCCCTTTTTGAATATTGGCACCACATTTGCTATACGCCAGTCCTGTGGTACAGACCCTGTTATTATGGAATCTTTAAAGATTAAAAATAGTGGTCTATCTATGACTGTGCTTAATTCCTGCAGTACTCGGGGGTGTATCCCATCCGGGCCCGGGGATTTGTCAATTTTAATGATTTGTAGACGCCGCCGTACTTCCTGCTGGGTTAAGCAGGTGACATTTAATGGAGAATTTTTATCCCTGATCATGTTATCCGTCATGGGATTTTCTTGTGTAAATACTGTTGAAAAAAAGTCATTTAGCATATTGGCTTTTTCCTCATCCACCATTTCACCCAGACTATTTTTAAGGGGACCAACACTATCATTTTTTAGCTTCTTACTATTTATGTAGTTAAAGAATATTTTGGGATTATTTTTACTTTCTCTGGCAATGAGTCTCTCTGTCTCAATCTTTGCTGTCTTGATTTGCTTTTTACAGAATTTATTTAATCTTCTGTATTTATTTAATGCCTCATCACTACCTACTTGCTTTAATTCTCTAAATGCTTTATTTTTATCTCTTATTGCGCCCCTTACAGCTCCATTTAGCCATAGTGGTTTCCTCCTATTTCTCGCATGTTTATTCCCATAGGGTATATATTGTGCACAGGTCCTATTCAGGATGCTAATAAATGTCTCCCATTTTCTTTGTGTATTTTTATGTCTCAGGATATCGTCCCAGTTAATTGCACCAAGATCATCTCTCATCCGTTGGAAATTTGCCTTCCTGAAGTTTAGTGTCCTTGTAACCCCTCTACTACACATCTTATTAAAGGATACATGAAAACTTATTAATTTGTGATCACTATTACCCAAGTGACCCTCAACCCTTACATTTGATATGCGGTCTGGCCTGTTGGTTAATATTAGGTCTAGCAGTGCCCCCCCTCTTGTTGGGTCCTGAACCAGTTGTGAAAGGTAATTGTCTCTCATCGTTGTCAGAAACCTATTACCTTTGCTGGAACTGCAGGTTTCGGTTCCCCAATGTATTTCAGGGTAGTTGAAGTCCCCCATAATAATGACTTCTCCTTGAGTCGCTGCTTCATCTATTTGCTTTATGAGGATATTCTCTGTAGCTTCCATTATTTTTGGAGATTTATAACAAACCCCTATCAGTAATTTATTATTTTTCCCCCCTCCCCTTATCTCTACTGTAACTCAGGATCAGTAATGTAATGTATGTATACAGTGACTGCACCAGCAGAACAGTGAGCGCAGCTCTGGAATATAATACAGGATGTAACTCAGGATCAGTAATGTAATGTATGTACACAGTGACTGCACCAGCAGAATAGTGAGTGCAGCTCTGGACACACCCCAGAAGAGGAGGAGCGTCGCAGCTGAGCCTCTGCAGGCTGGGGTTTTGCTAAGCTCCTGGGAAGGGAGGTTTTTTTTCCTGCAAGGACTTTCCATCTGCCCCCTTCCCAGGAAAGAGGACTCTCCCTGGGACTGAGCGCCGGGGCTGTGCCCCTGGCTCCCACCCTCCGGCAAGCCAGCTGGGGGTGGGGGGCCTCATCCACCACCAGGAGGCCAAAGGCACAGCCAGACAGTCCCAGGGATGGGGAAAAAGCGGACCCCAGGGGGCCACAAGGCTCCAGGGTCCGGGACCCCCGAAGTGAAGGCTGTGGCGGGCCCTTCCCCCGGAGGTGCAGCAGCCGGCAGAGGTGAGGCGGGGCCCCCCCTTAACATCTGGGGCTCCAAGGTTGCGGGAGAGCCAGCTACCACCTACGCCTCCCGCATTCATGCCCACCTCTCCGAGTACGAGGAGGCCGGCAAGCAGCTCAGGAGACTCCGGGGGGAGTTGGAGGGAGCCCGGGTCATCAGTAAAAACAGGCTCCCTGCCTCAAAGAGGGCGGAGGTCACCGCCACGGTCAAGCGGCTGAAAGGGGAGATTCGGGCCCTGGAGGACCGGCGAAGTACCATCATGGCCGGCAGCGGCCCCTTCCAGGAGAAGCTGCAGAACGAGGACCGGTTCAGGGCCATGGCCGGTGGGTCTCCTGGGGGGTCAGGAGTCCCCATCCAGGTGGAGGAAAGCGAGGAGGAGGAAGAGCAAGATGGCGCCCACCCCACATCCGGGCCACCTCCACCTGAAGACCTGGCGGACACCAGCATGAGTCAGGTAACATGCAGCGGGATAGCCCCCGAGCAGGTGGCCCTCCCGCTGGACTCCAGTAACGCGGAGGAAAGCGGGAGCGAGGGGGAGGATGGAGGGAGCGGGAGTAGTTCTGAGGAGGGCTGCCTCATCCTTAAACAAGTACGGCAGATGGAATCCCCAGCACGGTTTGGCACGCTGTTGTTTGGGTATGAGGTCTGCCAGGAGGATGAGGCAACCGGGAGGAGGAGAAACAGGAGGCGCAGACTTAAGGCCTCTGAAGGCATGGAGGAACAACTGGTTTTTGCTCCTCTTCCCGGGGCCCCTCTGTCCCGCTGCGTGGAACCCGCTACCCACCCCGGCTCGGGCCCTGTGGTGGGTCCGCAGCGAGGGAGCGGGGAGAGAGATGACTGTTGTGACCTGACTGTCGCATCTGGTGACAGTTCAGACCAGGGCAGCGACATGGAGGTCGGTGCTGGTTGTGGTGGTGGTGTCCAGGCTCAGCCCTCAGTGGCATGGGGGGCTGGCCTGGCACCAGGAAAAGTTGGTACAGCCAGGGCCGCACCTCCGGCGGCGAGTGCTGGGGCTTCTGGACCCCACACGTATGGATCCGCTAAGTCTGGATCGCTAGTGGGGGTCCAGAAGCCTAGGAAGGGCGAACAGAACATCAAGCAGCAGCTGAGGTGGTGCAAAGTGCTGGTCGCTCCCATGTCGGCGCCTGTGGTGAGAGCGGGGTCTCCGGCAGGTCGACCCAAAAAGGGGTCCGTGCAGGGGGATCCGCCGCCGCTGGGCGACGAGGGGGAGTTGCCGCCCTTGCCTGTCTCAAGTGGTGGGCATAGGATGGCGGCGGTGGTCCGTGAGGGGGGCGTGGCCTCCCCGAGTGTTGCCCGGCCTGCAAAGGCTGTGGCGTGCAGGGGGGGCATGTCCTCCTCGGCCGTCGTCCCACCCGCTGCGTCTGCGTCGCCCGGGGGGGCGTGGCCTCGCAAGGGGTCGCTGCTCTGCCCGTGGTGGCTGTGACTGGCGGGGGGGCATGGCCTCAGCGGTCGCGGCTCCGCCCGCTGTGCTCACGTCACCCGGGGGGGCCGTGGCCTCGCAGGGGGCCGCGGCTCTGCCTGGGGTGGCTGTGACCGGCGGGGGGGCGTGGCCACTGCGGGCCCGCTGCCCTCTGTCCCACCCACCCTTCCAAGTAATGCTGTGCTGCCCCCAAAAGCTGGCGGGGAGTTGTCGGGGTCCCCGGCCCACCTGCCTTCATCTGAGGGTGCGGGGACTCTGGCGCTCCCTGGCAAGCCGGCGGCGGGGGTGAAGAAAAGTGCAGGGCAGGGAGCGGTGCCAGTGGCCGTCCCTGCCCAGAGTAATGAAAACCCAGAAAAAGGAAAAAAAATGGAGCTGAAACCAGGAGCTGCTGTTGCTACTAGGCCCAGCCAGGGCAGAGTGCATGATGTCATCAGCACTGAGGCATTTAAAGGGGCAGCGGCGCTCCTGGACAGGAGCTGGAGTAGCTCCCAGCAAGAGAGCTCAGGGCCCCCAGCAGGCAAAGAGAGGAACTACACTGGTTCGGGAAATGTAAAAAATGTAAATAATGTTGCTATGTTCACCAATTGTGCGAGTGAGAGTGAGTACGAAAGCGGAGTGGACATATTTGAGGAGATGTTTGCTGAAGTGAATGGTGATATGAGTGACATGGATGAGGGAGTGAGTGCTACTGTGGGTGAGTGTGCTGGAGTGAATGCAAATAATAAAAGAGTGAATGCGAGAGTGAGTGGGAGGACGAATGAGGGTGCTGGCACAAGTGGTGGTAGTGGTGGGAGGGCTGGCCCATCTGCCCCCCTGGCCGCAAGACCCCAACATAGTTATGCGGGGGCCGCGGCTGGGGGTCGGGGTGGTCCTCGGGGTGGTCCTGGGGGGGTCTCCTCGCCTCCGGGCTCCAGGGACGGCGCTTTGCACCACCGTTTCCTGGAGGCCCTCAAAAAAGGAGAAAGGTCGATAGTGGTAGAGGGGAGGACAGTGGACTAGTCTTTCTGTATAGAGAGACACGGCCTTGCTGCCTTCCAAAACCAAAGGGAGGGAGGGACTGTTTGGTCTCTCCCCACAGCCGGGCAGGGGCCGCAAAGGAGGAATGTGGTCCGTCTTAGGTGGGGGGGCAGTGAAGCTTGTCCACCTAGGAGCAAGGTGGTGGAGCTCCTCCTTAAGATGGGCTTCGGGGCGAATGACGTATTTGCCCTGATACATCCTTCGGCGTCCCGCTTCTTCGGCGTCAGCTTTGTGCGGCCAGAGGGGCTTGAGCTCTTCTGGTCTAACTATGAGCTGGTGCGGGAAGAGCCCGGATGGCGAGACTTCGTTGCGCAAGCGGTGTCTCGCCAAAATTCCGTCAAGCGAGTGACCGTGGTCACTTGTAACGAGTCACTTGCCGGCGTGGACATTATGACGTGGCTTTCCCGTTACGGGGAAGTCACCGAGGTCCCCAAAAAGAACAGGGACGAATTCGGCATCTGGTCGGGGGGCTGGACCTTCATGGTTAAACTGAAGGTTTCCGGCGGCACGGTCACCCACATCCCTTCCTCGGCGTTCCTGGGAAGGGACAGGATCCTGGTCTTCTACCAGGGGCAACCGAAGGTCTGCCACAAGTGCGGCGACCCCACTCACTTCAGCGCTAGCTGCAAGGTACAGAAATGTGCCTTGTGTGGTGGGGTAGGTCATCTGGCCGCCTCGTGTAAAGACATTCGGTGTCACTTGTGTGGTGACCTAGGTCACCCTCTCAGCCGCTGCCCTCGCTCCTTTTCTAATGCCGCTGCAGGCCCGGCGGGAGGAGTCCGTGAGGGAGAAACCTCTGGCGGCGCTCCTGCAGCTGTGGCAGGTGGTGGCGGAGGGGAAGGGGCTGAGGGACCGGTGAGGAAGGGCAATGCCAAGGTGAGGGGCCCCGCGTATGTGCGGAGGCAAAAAAAACGCCATGGGGGTGGGGGGCAGGTGAAGTCTCGGGCAACCGGGTCGATGCCTGCTCCTCCCTCCAGGCCCGTGGCAAAAGCCTCTGAGGTCCTGAGGGAGAGTGTGGAGAGAGGAGATCAGGAGGATGGAGAGGGAGGATAAAGCGGCTGACTCGGACGGGTCCTCACAGTATGAAAGTGTTGATGAGGAGGTCCAGGAGCAGCCTACAGCAGTGGGTGGCAAAAGTAAACGTGCCAATCGTAACAAATCGGGGGGGAAGAAGGCTGGCAAGCCTTCAAAATCTCCCCCGCCCCTGACCACCAGGGTGCGCACGGAAGGGCCCGCTGACCCCCCTCTGATTGATCTCTCCAACCGGTTCAGCGTCCTCGGAGGCTCGGATGATGGGCCGCAAGACGAGGATGCTGGGCCGGGGGTACCACCGGAGGGTCCTTCGGGGGATGGTGGGGTCCGTCCCTCAGGGGGCAGTGTTCCTCCTGGGGGGGACAGACCTGGAACCCGGGGGCGAGGACACCGGGGGGGGTGGGATGGACACAACGGGAGCTTCCCTGAAAAGGAAGGTGTCCGACCCCTCCCCAGGTGGAGGTGATAGCAGTGGTAAGAAGTTGGCCATCCAACTTGATCACCCATGATGGCGGAACTCGCCCCGTTGACGCTGGCATCTATTAATGTTGCCAGCATAAAGTCAGATGCGGCTCGCTTCACGGCCTTTGATTTTTTCCTCCCGGATTGAGGCAGAAATTTTATTCTTGCAAGAGACCAGACTAACAGACATGGGGGCCATCTATAAAGCACGGAGGGAGTGGAGGTGCGGACCCTCATACTGGTCTCTTGCGGCCGAGCCGCATAGCGGGGTGGCAGTCCTTTTTAAGACTGCAGCTGTTGAATGCCGACGGGTTACTGAGTTGGAAATGGGGAGGTGCCTGATCCTAGATGTCTTCATGAGGGGACAAGAGCTCCGGCTCATCAACATCTACGGCCCGCAGTCCAAGTGGGACCGCAAATGTCTCTTCCTGAGGATCAAGCCCTTTCTTTTTACGAGCCGGCAGGTGGTCTTCGGTGGGGACTTCAACACCATTACGAGGTCCCGTGACCGGGGGGGTCCCGGAGATCGCCTGACTTATGATAGCGTCGCGTTGAATAGCATAGCCAGTGAAGCTCACCTGGTGGATGTCCACATCCGGCACACCCCAGGTCACGGAGGTTTCACCTACCATAGGGGTAGCTGTAGGTCTAGAATAGACAGGTTTTTTTTGAAGGAGGACGCCATCTTTTCTGCTGTGTCCGCCGTTGAGGTGGAGTTCTCCGATCACTGTCTAATTTTCTTTTCTCTGAATGTTGCAGAGACTCATCGGATGGGAAGAGGGCTGTGGAAGCTCAATTCGTCCCTGCTGGAAGAAGCGGAGGTGAGACAATCCTTCGAGGATTTTCTTCAGAGCCAGGTACCGCTGTTGGATCTCTGTAGTAGTAAGTCAGAGTGGTGGGAGATCTTCAAAAAGCGGGTGGCGGGGTTCTTCCGTCAGCTCTCGAGCCTCAGGAGTCTGAACAGGCACCGCTTGTACCAGGCCCTGGGGAGGAAACTCGAGCAGCTTGTCTCGACTGGAGGTGACCGTGAGGAAATCTCCAGAGTGAAATCTTTGCTCAAGAGGTGTCAGTATGATAGACACACATCTATAGTTTTTGAGAGGGACTTCGGGAAGTACCGCTCGCCCGACCCTTACAGAAACTGTAAGATGTCAGTGAATTGTAAGATGGTGACAGGACTGATCGACAGTACGGGGTCCCTGAACAGATCCAAATCAGGGATCCTGGAGGTGGTCAGATCCTTCTACTCACACCTCTTGGAAAAGAAGGATCTGGATCGGGACAGGATGTTAGCTTTCCTGGCTGAAACCGTCCCTGAGCCAGGGGGTGATCCCTCTCTTGGTGTTTTGGCAGAGGAAATCAGGGAAGAGGAAGTGAGACTGGCCATTGATGGGCTTCGGCCCAAGAAATCGCCAGGTCCGGATGGCTTAACATCCGAGTTCTATAAGACTTTTAGGGACTCCTTGGTCCCCCTCTTGACAGGGGTATTTAATGAGTGTCTCTCCTCGGGCACTCTTCCCGACTCAATGAGGAAGTCAGCCCTCATTATTCTGTCAAAGGGTAAGGATCCGTCCCGTATCGAGAATTGGCGTCCCATAGCGCTTCTCGATACGGACCGGAAGGTTCTGGCCAAGGTGCTGTTTAATCGGCTGGTGAAGTTTGCACCCCGGCTCCTTTCAGGGGCCCAGCATTGCTCTGTTCCAGGCCGCAGTACTTTTAGTGCTGTGCTCGGTGTCCGAGAGGCAGTGGAGCAGGGTAGGGCAGGTCACTGGAAGGGGTACCTGCTGTCATTAGATCAAGCGAAAGCCTTTGACCAGGTCAACCACGAGTACCTCTGGTCCGTCCTTTTGAGGTATGGTCTGCCTGGGAGGTTTGTAAAATGGTTAGAGGTCTTGTACCAAGGGGCTGAGACTTTTCCGCTGGTGAACGGTTGGTCAGGTCGCCCTTTTGAGGTGGGTTCTGGGGTCCGTCAGGGCTGTCCGCTGAGCCCGCTTTTATGTGTTCGCGATCGATCCCTTCCTAAGGAGGGTAGATCGTGGACCGTTGGCGGGAGTCGGGATGGACCAGGCGGGCTCTGGGTCCTCTCTGAGGGTGGTGGCGTATGCCGATGATGTTTCCCTTTTCGTGTCCTCGAGAGGGGAGGCGGATTGGGTCATGTCGGAGGTAGTGCGCTACTCGGAGGCATCCGGGTCCATGATCAACCGGGATAAGTGTGAAAGTCTCTGGCTGGGAGGGGGAGATCCCAGGTTTGGTCTCCCGGGCACCCTTCCAGGGCCCCAGGCCACCGCCAAAATTCTAGGCATCGAATTTGGCCCCGGGGATTACCCCCAGCAAAATTGGGAGGGCAGACTTAAGATCGCCGCCCAAAAGGTGGACCAATGGAAGGGTTGGTCTTTAACCCTGAGGGAAAGGGTTGCCCTGGCTAAAGGCTTTCTGCTACCTTTATTAATATACCTGGGCAGTGTGTGCATCTTGCCGGAACCTCTCTGGACACGGGTCTATAGCCTGTTCTTCCAATTGTTATGGGGGAATAGGCTTAACCTAATCAAGAGGGAGGTTACATACTGTACGAGGAGACTAGGCGGGTTGGGTATGGTCAACTCGGTGGTGTTTGGAGTAAACACCTTTCTTAAGACTAACATCTCCAACCTCTGGCTGGAGAGGGCTCCTCCGTGGGTAGTCTCCTGCAAGGGTTGGCTTTGGCCTTTCTTCCAGGAATGGGAGACAGGAGGGCAGGTGAAGGACCTACGCACACCTCATGGGCATCTCCCGGCTTACGCTACCCCGGTTCTGAAGGTGATCCGCCGGTGGGGTCTGGGAATGTGGGAAATCAGGACCATGTCGAGGCAATGCCTGGACAGGAGGGTCCTGTTGACCCATTTCCAGAAGCCCCTGGCCCTTAAGGATTGCCCAGGCCGGGATCTGGAGGTCGGGCTGGGGCTTTTAAATTCTAAGCGGATCCCCATGAAGTTTTGGGACTTGACCTGGCGTTGCTTCCACGGGAGGCTGTATGTAAAGGATAACTTGAAGTGCAGGAAATCCGATGATCGGGGTTGTCCCCGTGAGGAGTGTGGCGACGTGCTGGAAAGCATGGAGCACTTCCTGCTTCAGTGTCCCTTTAATGCAGAGGTGTACAACTGGGTGGGTGCTTCCATACGCTGGCCGCGGCTGGTGTCCCTCTCCTACGCTGAGTGGGCCTATGGAGCGTTCAGATCCCTGGGTGGCCGGGACCCGTGCACTTTATTCCTAGTCAGTGTAGTGGTTAGGTTCTACACTTGGAATGCACGGTGCCTAGTTTCGACGCGGAAAAAAACCCTCCCAAGGGATGAGGTGGTAGGAAACATCTTGGGTGACCTGGTGAAGGTCCGTTCTTTGGAGTTCGAAAGGTTGGGTGTGAGGAAGGCCTCTTGGCTTTGGAGAGGCCTCTCCTTTAAAAAACGCACTCAAGGGAGAGCTAGCTCCGTGTGAATGAGGGTATGGATAGCATAAGTTTCACTGGGTGTGTTAGGGACAGAAGTAGGGGCAGATAGGGACAGGGAGGGACAGGCATTGAGGGACAGATAGAGAGTTAGTTATGATAAGTTAGGTAGAGTAGGGACAGGAAGGGACAGATAGGGACAGTTTCTTTAGGGACAGAAGCAGGGACAGTCTTAGTTGTTGAGGGACAGGGTGAATGAGTTAGTGAGGGACGGGGCCTCGAGAACTCCTTTTCCTGGTGGTGGGCTAAAGCATGCCACTCTAGTCTTTTGTTTTGGAAACATAGAGCATTGATGGATATTGGGCTTGCAGGCACTGAACCTGGGCCTGTAAGAAAAGTTTTGAAGGGTATGGTGTATTTAGTAATGATGAATAAGGATGTTATGACATTATATTTAATTGGTGTATTATGTGTTATATTGTATTGTATGTTATGTGTATGTGTTATTATTTTCTTTTAGTTAGAGGGCATGGGAGGGTATAGTGAGGTTGGGAGGGGGGTGAATGGGGGAGGTGAGAGTGGAAAAAATCAAAGGACCCCAAGTCAAAGGGAAGTGGCAAGTGGAGATGGACCATGGAGGAAAAAGGCATGCTGGAGCACATCGGAGGCAAATGGTGGAGGGTTTTTTTTCTTGAGGGGCATAAAACTTTCGTGCTCCTCAAGTAGATGTGATAAGGCCACGAACTTTTATGGACCTTGTGGAGTGATAGGCCATGGACGTATATGGACCTGTGGTGAGGAAAAAAGGTGGGGGGAAAAAAAAAAAAAAAAAAAAAATGAAAAAAATATATAATAAAAAAAAAAAAAAAAAAAAAAATTTGTGGAAAAAAAAAAAAAGGGATAGGGGTGTTAAGCTCGGTGGGGGTTTTTCTTGCCAAGTTAATGGCTAAAGTTATTTTTGAGGCAGTATGGGCCGGAAGTATTTCTTTTGTTATTTGTATATAGGTATGGGTGGGAAGCGTGAAAGGGTATGCATGAGGATGAATGGATTATATCTGGGTTTTTATTTTTAAATTGTATAGTGTTGGTGGAGAGATCCTGCTGGGGGCCCTCCAAGCTGGAAAGCTTGAGGACCACAAAGGACATTGCAAGTTTTGCACAGGCGTTGTATGTTTCTGTATGGTTTTGTCTTGGTTTTTAGTTCTGGAATGTTGTTTTTGTCTGTCTTATGTATTATGTATTGTGTTTTTGATATTTTTATAATAAAAAGAGCTACAGGATGTAAATCAGGATCAGTAATGTAATGTGTGTACACAGTGACTGCACCAGCAGAATAGTGAGCGCAGCTCTGGAGTATAATACAGGATGTAACTCAGGATCAGTAATGTATGTACACAGTGACTGCACCAGCAGAATGGTGAGTGCAGCTCTGGAGTATAATACAGGATGTAACTCAGGATCAGTAATGTAATGTGTGTACATTACATGAAACTATAAATTGTCTTTTGGAGATGAGTTTTCATGTGTATTAGCGTATGATCTATACGTCAGGTGTTGATGTCCTTTGTGACCTTCCATATGTTTTCTGGCTTTCTCTCCCAGTGAGTGACATTCGTACACGTCACATAGCAGATCACAGTGGCCGCTCCGGCTCTTTAATGATGATGTGATTGTGCTCTCATCATACACCGTTACATACAGACTGCTTCCTACATTGTGACCTTTTCTTGTCTGAAAGTCGCTGTCACTTTACAGTAAATCAGCGATGAAGATGTCCAGCAGAAAATCTAGACAGTCACTAAAAAGTGGGATGATAGGTTTCCAAAGAAATCTGTGCAAAAATAAAACACTTTTCTGCACGAACAAGTCTGTATTGAGTCTTGGGATGATATGTAATAGATCACGGACAATTGAATCTTTCCGTGTCACCGTTACTGATCGGTCGCCCGTCGCCGGCACCTGGGCTTCTATTCTAGACTTCGCCTCTGGAGATGACATTTCCTGTATAATAAAAATAACTCCTGCGCCGGCGTTATCAATGTTTACGCTTCTCTGACCGCGGCAGCGGAGTGTTCGGGAGAAGATTCCACCCTGATGTGAGGACACATTGCAGAAATTCTTATTTGTCAGGTTAAATAATTTTTTTCCCTTAAAGGGGACCTGTCACTTGCAATAACTTTTATAATTGTGTTACCCGGTGTAAACGCCGCTGGTCTCCTGAATCCGGCGATGTTTTTCTTTTGTTCCTGCTCCTCTCTGTTTCGGAGATACGGCCTCCTCTTCCCTGTTTATGAATCTAGCCTTGTTAGCCAAGTGGGTGTGGTCTCCAGCTCTTATTTAGAGGCGTTGTCTTTAGGACTAGGCTCGTTTGCATAAATAGACTGCAATTATATACATGTAAGAGGAGGCCACCTCTCAGGAATGGAGATGAACAAGAGATAAACGGCGCCGGATGCCGGAGAACAGCGGCTGCTGAGCTATTACTCCACACACTACCATGGATACTGAGGGGGTAGAGGGAGCGATTACACCGGGCCCCGTGCTCAGAGGAGCCCACCCAGAGCTACGACTATCTGAACATGTATCGGCACGCCGCGCTCACCAATGCAATGAGCCGGTATGGTGGAGCAGGGAGGCCATGACCCCCGGCACCACCGCTCTGCGTAGACCACGTTATGCCTGCGGTTTACAGAACGGCAGGTTGATGCAGGGCCAGAATCACCTCTGCATCGCGCCATGCTGGGATATCCAATATGTGCGCCCGCCTCTTGCAGGAGGACTCTTCAGGATTCCGGAGTAGGGGAGTATATAGTTTTTATTTTAATTAAAAAGTGTATTGAGATTGTGGGGGCATCATAAAGTATGAGGGTCCATCCTATATTGTAGTGACTGCTGCGGGGGGCCCTCATACAGTGTGGGGTCTCCATAAAGTGTGTGTGAGCTAATAAGGTGGGCATTAGAAAGTTTGTGGCCTACTTAAGGGGTCGATTGTGGAGGTCATTATACAGTGCAAGCCCTAATGAAGGAACCATTATACAGTGTGGGAGTTAATATCGGGGCCATTATACAGTGCGGGAGCTAGTATCGGGGCCATTATACAGTGTGGGAGCTAGTATCGGGGCCATTATACAGTGTGGGAGCTAATATCGGGGCCATTATACAGTGTGGGGGCTAGTATCGGGGCCATTATACAGTGTGGGAGCTAATATCGGGGCCATTCTACAGTGTGGGAGCTAGTATCGGGGCCATTATACAGTGTGGGAGCTAGTATCGGGGCCATTATACAGTGTGGGAGCTAGTATCGGGGCCATTCTACAGTGTGGGAGCTAGTATCTGGGCCATTCTACAGTGTGGGAGCTAGTAACGGGGCCATTATACAGTGTGGGAGCTAATATCGGGGCCATTATACAGTGTGGGACCTAGTATCGGGGCCATTCTACAGTGTGGGAGCTAGTATGGAGGCCATTATACAGTGTGGGAGCTAATATCGGGGCCATTCTACAGTGTGGGAGCTAGTATCGGGGCCATTCTACAGTGTGGGAGCTAATATCGGGGCCATTATACAGTGTGGGAGCTAGTATCGGGGCCATTATACAGTGTGGGAGCTAGTATCGGGGCCATTCTACAGTGTGGGAGCTAGTATCGGGGCCATTCTACAGTGTGGGAGCTAGTATCGGGGCCATTCTACAGTGTGGGAGCTAGTATCGGGGCCATTATACAGTGTGGGAGCTAATATCGGGGCCATTCTACAGTGTGGGAGCTAATATCGGTGCCATTATACAGGGTGGGAGCTAATATCGGGGCCATTCTACAGTGTGGGAGCTAATATCGGGGCCATTCTACAGTGTGGGAGCTAATATCGGGGCCATTCTACAGTGTGGGAGCTAATATCGGGGCCATTCTACAGTGTGGGAGCTAATATCGGGGCCATTATACAGTGTGGGAGCTAGTATCGGGGCCATTATACAGTGTGGGAGCTAGTATCGGGGCCATTATACAGTGTGGGAGCTAGTATCGGGGCCATTATACAGTGTGGGAGCTAATATCGGGGCCATTCTACAGTGTGGGAGCTAGTATCGGGGCCATTATACAATGTGGGAGCTAGTATGGAGGCCATTATACAGTGTGGGAGCTAATATCGGGGCCATTATACAGTGTGGGAGCTAGTATCGGGGCCATTATACAGTGTGGGAGCTAGTATCGGGGCCATTATACAGTGTGGGAGCTAGTATCGGGGCCATTATACAGTGTGGGAGCTAATATCGGGGCCATTATACAGTGTGGGAGCTAATATCGGGGCCATTATACAGTGTGGGAGCTAATATCGGGGCCATTATACAGTGTGGGAGCTAATATCGGGGCCATTATACAGTGTGGGAGCTAATATCGGGGCCATTATACAGTGTGGGGGCTAGTATCGGGGCCATTATACAGTGTGGGAGCTAATATCGGGGCCATTATACAGTGTGGGAGCTAGTATCGGGGCCATTATACAGTGTGGGAGCTAGTATCGGGGCCATTATAGAGTGTGGGAGCTAATATCGGGGCCATTATAGAGTGTGGGAGCTAATATCGGGGCCATTATAGAGTGTGGGAGCTAATATCGGGGCCATTATACAGTGTGGGAGCTAATATCGGGGCCATTATACAGTGTGGGAGCTAATATCGGGGCCATTATACAGTGTGGGAGCTAATATCGGGGCCATTATACAGTGTGGGGGCTAGTATCGGGGCCATTACACAGTGTGGGGGCTAGTATCGGGGCCATTACACAGTGTGGGAGCTAGTATCGGGGCCATTATACAGTGTGGGAGCTAGTATCGGGGCCATTATAGAGTGTGGGAGCTAATATCGGGGCCATTATACAGTGTGGGAGCTAATATCGGGGCCATTATACAGTGTGGGAGCTAATATCGGGGCCATTATACAGTGTGGGAGCTAGTATCGGGGCCATTATACAGTGTGGGAGCTAATATCGGGGCCATTATACAGTGTGGGGGCTAGTATCGGGGCCATTATACAGTGTGGGAGCTAGTATCGGGGCCATTATACAGTGTGGGAGCTAGTATCGGGGCCATTATAGAGTGTGGGAGCTAATATCGGGGCCATTATACAGTGTGGGAGCTAATATCGGGGCCATTATACAGTGTGGGAGCTAATATCGGGGCCATTATACAGTGTGGGGGCTAATATCGGGGCCATTATACAGTGTGGGGGCTAGTATCGGGGCCATTATACAGTGTGGGAGCTAGTATCGGGGCCATTATAGAGTGTGGGAGCTAATATCGGGGCCATTATACAGTGTGGGAGCTAATATCGGGGCCATTATACAGTGTGGGAGCTAATATCGGGGCCATTATACAGTGTGGGAGCTAATATCGGGGCCATTATACAGTGTGGGGGCTAGTATCGGGGCCATTATACAGTGTGGGAGCTAGTATCGGGGCCATTATACAGTGTGGGGGCTAGTATCGGGGCCATTATACAGTGTGGGAGCTAATATCGGGGCCATTATAGAGTGTGGGAGCTAATATCGGGGTCATTATACAGTGTGGGAGCTAATATCGGGGCCATTATACAGTGTGGGAGCTAATATCGGGGCCATTATACAGTGTGGGAGCTAATATCGGGGCCATTATACAGTGTGGGAGCTAATATCGGGGCCATTATACAGTGTGGGGGCTAGTATCGGGGCCATTATACAGTGTGGGAGCTAGTATCGGGGCCATTATAGAGTGTGGGAGCTAGTATCGGGGCCATTATACAGTGTGGGCGCTAATATCGGGGCCATTATACAGTGTGGGAGCTAATATCGGGGCCATTATACAGTGTGGGAGCTAATATCGGGGCCATTATACAGTGTGGGAGCTAATATCGGGGCCATTATACAGTGTGGGAGCTAATATCGGGGCCATTATACAGTGTGGGAGCTAATATCGGGGCCATTATACAGTGTGGGAGCTAATATCGGGGCCATTATACAGTGTGGGAGCTAATATCGGGGCCATTATACAGTTTTGAGGGTTACTGTGGTGGGCCCTCATTCAGTATGGAGACTCTGAAAGTATAGGGACTACTGTGGGGGCCATTATACATTGTGGAGGACTGTCATGTTCATGGACCAGTAGAAGTGCAATCTAGCACGAAACGTGCGTTGCCCATCACGTCTCTTGTGAATTTTTCTGCACCTGCCGCCATGATATCAGCACTTTTTGCACTGTTGTTACATGTACAAAATTGAAAATGAAAAAGGACTGAATTTCTTCCGAAAGAAGGGCGAGTGCCGACTTTTCTTTCACCTTCTTGTTTGTGCACTTCATTCATATGGAGAGGGAGCGATTCTGTAACAAAAATCTTGTAACACTGGTGAAAATTTCAACCTCGGTGCCTCAACTCTGTATAATGGAGCCCATGCATGGATATGTATTATACTAAATTCTCTATTTTAGGTTATATATTTTATTGTATATTATATCACTATTTCTCAGTGTTCTGCAGGGGCCCAGATCCCGCTGACACATCTGTAGCCATTACACACAGGAGGATTAGGTCTCACTCCTGGAAGCCTCGAGATCAGAAAGTAACAGACCAGGCTTCTATTGTTGGCCACACAATGGTTTGTATTCTGGACTCTTTTTGCTGGATACATGTGTATCAGGAGACCAGATCCGGTCATGCCAATGAGTAATGAACGGCAACTAAACCAAAAGATGAAAAGTGATCACATTCACAAGCCATGGAGAGATGCTGGCCGAGAATGATGGCGGCATTAATTTGTTCAACCAATATCATAAAGGCTCAGTTTTATAGTACAATTTTGTCCTTACTTTGCACAGAGGGTAACTTATGTGGAGAAGTTATTACATAGCTGCAAATTTGCTGGAAGAGTCCAATTTTTTGGGATACAAATACACCAAACATGGTGCTGTACCTGGATAAGGTTGGAAGGGGTCACGTTAATTCCTTGGTTTAGGAGACGTTTGGTCTCCATGCCTGGGCATATTTTTATGCTATAAGGCCCCTATGCCAAGTCTAGAACATGCCCCACTTACTATGATCCTCTTATAATAATGTTTTCTTTAGCAGTGGAGTGTTCGGCGTCCCTCAGGTACCAGTGTCTGCTTGCAGTCGCTGCCTCAGCACCTCCTCTAGCTCCACAGCTTGCAGAATACATGCATATACCTGCAAACCCTTTAGGCTGTGGCACAGGTTAGTCACGTGGCCAATGATCGCCCTATGGAGTGTATTGCAGGTGGGAGGGGGTGGTCACATTGCAATACTCTGGGCGTAACACTTATTTTATTTCCGTGACTAGCTTTACACAACATCGTGCAGGTCACCATGCCACCATTCACAAGGCTGCATTTTAGCAACAGCACAGTGTGATACCTTCCCTCACGTAATCTCCGGTCCTCCCAAGACCTCCTTCTCTCCTCCACACTTATTCACTCCTCACCCAACCGCCTGCAAGCCTTCTCCCGAATATCCCCCATCCTCTGGGATTCTTTGCCCCAACACGTCCAACTATCAACCACATTCAGATCCTTCAGACGGAACCTGAAAACCCACCTCTTCAGGAAAGCCTACAATGACCCCGCTGCCTCCTCACCATCACTGGAGCCACCGCCCCATCACCGGAGCTGCTGCAACCCCCCCCAACCTGCTGTCTCCTTCCCCACCATCCTGTAGAATGTAAACCCAAAAGGGCAGGGTCCTCTCTCCTCTGTATCAGTCTGTGATTGTTAGTTTGTCTACTGTAAGTGATATCTGTAATTTGTATGTAACCCCTTCTCATGTACAGCACCATGGAACCAATGGTACTATAGAAATAAATAGTGGACATCTAGCCTTCATTGCACTTTTGGTTCTTGTTCCATTTGTTTAAAGCCTTCACTTATTTGCATCATGCATGAACCAATTACCTTACAGAAGAGTCTTACTGGTCCCTGTAGATCCCGGTATTTAAGGAGACTTTCAGCCAAGACTGGATTGTTCTCTGATCCTGGACCACCAAGTGCATCTTGTACGTACATTGGCCCAGGGGCCCCGGAGCTTGCATCTGCCAGGCTCACTTTGCACCAACTAGGATGTATACCCGATGGACAGTGGTATTTGGACACTTTCCTATATCCTGGCTGTTAGGACTACAGTGCTCATACCCATGAGTGATGTGCAATCATACCGCCAGCTATTGCATGGCTGCCATGTAAGCTGCTGGTCCAAATATCCTTGGCCGGCCTGACCTGCAGATATTCTGTAGTTTATGACAGGGTAGGACCCAGATCATCATGATCATACATGGACTATTTATAGCCGGTTTCCATCCTAAGCTTACGGTCCGACACTGAAAACCTTACAACGAGCCATTCCCACCGGCCACATATAAAGATGAAAGCTCAGACTGACCAGGAACGGGAAACAGTCCACATTCCAGAGCGCTGATACATCTCACGGGGTCTCTCTACAGAAAGTTTCCTTTACCAAGTAGGGGAAAGATTCTATAAGGACAAGTAATGGACAGAATACATATCTCAGCAGTCAAGATTGATGGCGTGACCTGAAGGGTTCCCGCCAACTCCCAAATATGTCTGACTCATGTAAGAGCAGAGCAGCAGGGAACACATCTGACCACCACACTCCATTTATTCCCTGTGGAGGTACCAAGCACCTGCTCAGATTTTTCCAACAGCCTCAGAAAAAGAGCAACTGCGGCAAAAAAAAGGTTTCTGGTTCCGTTGATCAAAAGGAACTTGAAACTGCAGTCTGAACCTAGTCCAAAACACATGGGGGGGGGTCATACATCAAAACTGGTGGTGGAAAAAAGTCAAGTTCATTGCAACCAACTGAAATACCTTGGAAAGAAGATTCCTTTTTCACCAATAAACTACGTTTCGCAATCGAAAACTGAAACCCCGGTGGGTGATTGATTGCCGCTACCCTGCAGACACGTACCACATTCAGCACAGAGTCCGTCTGCTTTATGTCAGACTGGTAGAGAAAGGAAATGGTGTTTGGGCTGAAGAGCGGCACTCGCACAAATAAAACCGCCACATCGGCTGAGTTGGAAAGCAATTTGAAACTTTTTTTTTATTTACAACTGTCACAGTGACATAATAGTTTTGGAAAAACAAAAGCTAGCATCTCCCTGAGCCTTAAAAATTACAGAAATATATACTTATATATAACTATTATACAACAGAGTTTACTCGAGTGCTTTTTGTTCGCAGACACTTGTAACAAATGGAAATATACAATACTCTCAAAGAGGAAAAACAAAGACAAATGCAAAGTAATTCCTTCCACAGGTTTTTTTGTCTCCCCACCCAGCAATCAATAGGGCTTGTAATGGATGCCAATGCACGATAGAAATCGTGAGGTCTCAGTGGATTGTCACTATGTATCTACTGGAATGCCACCAATCAATGACGTTCGTTGTGGTTTAGACATCTGCTGCCCCCATCGGTGATGCTTGGTAACACTGGCACCCATAACCTAATACCCATTTGTGAACCCTGACACATACACCATGACCTGGAGGAGATTTTGGCAGATGACAGATAACCACAGGGTATTTTAAACGTGCAACTTGCAAGATATACATATGAGACTCTTAATATTTGGACAGATTAAAAACAGTAATTATTGCTGTATTGTCATTCGGAAATAGGAACGAGTCTACAAAGACGAAGCATCCAGTAATGTGTGATGGTGTAGGCAAGCTCTGCATAGCCACCAGCATATTACACTGAGGTATTTACTCAATTCAATGGATAGGAAAGGCTTGAAGACCATATGAATATCTGGTGAAGTCAAGCTCAATGATGAGTCTCAAGAAGGTATTGGGAAAGTGAAGTTTACTGAAAGATGGAGGTTTACTTTTAGAGCGGTCACCATCTAGACTCATCCCAAGAAATCAATAGTCTCAAGGGCACAAATTAGTAAACCAACACCTTTCCAACACATGGTTGACTTAACATGGATCATCAGGACACTTTAAAATGTGCCCATTTTCCATTTAGGCTAGACCCTTAAATGCATCTTTTCCGAAGTTGGAGTCTCTCAAACCCTCGAAAACGTTGGCAAATTGTTGATCCATCAGCTAATGCTTTTCTTCATAACCTACAACCACCTTTAGTGACAGACCAGGTCAAGACAGCCAAACGTGCCTAAGATATTAATTCCAATGACTTGTGAGGACATCTGAGCACATAGGACAACACAGTAAAGCACACAATGTCCACTGCATCCAGAAAGGAAGCACATTGTTTGTTTCTTTCCATACCAGAGAACTCTACATACTTGTCTACAATGTTGACTTTGTGGTGGAACCGTACAAAGTTTTACTGTAAGCCAAGAAACACAACATTTCAGTACAGGACAAATACATGACACTATTGCTTCCCTGTACACAACTGAACACTGGAATTAATACTATAGAGACAGATTCCACTTTTTGATCCAATTACAAATAGTTACGACACATCAATGACATTTAGAAAGTTGTCGAGTGAAGCCAAGGTGTACACCGACAGTTCACGAGAAGATGACTGCTTGGCATGGATTATAACGACAACGGTTACCAGAATTGCATCAACTAAGACTCCAGTTGGTGGACAACATGACATAACATTCACATGGAAAAGTGATGGGTTGACATTTTTTTTGCAGACAAGGCTGTTTATTAATGGTCGTTGAGTCTGTGCCTCTGTCCAAAGAATTCCTTTTTGCGTTAATCTAGGATTATATCACTGCATCTAGCCTTAGAAAAACCTCATATCATATTCTAATGATTGAAAAAAAAAAAAAAGCAAACACTTCTTCCAAGACTTCGGGGCTTTTTATCACAACGAAGGCCAGATTAATCCATCGAGAGGAAAAAAAAAGGAAAAAAAAAACAATAGACTCATCACAGGTGCATCTTGGAATTTGTCATAGTTCGCCAAATCCTTCCTAACGGATTCATAGCTGGCCCGTTGTTGGGCAACTTTTCATCCAAAACGACAAGGGTCGTCACAGGTTTACTGCTCCTTGTTGTCTTTCTGTGTATCGCAGTTTGATTCCTTTTCTTCTTCCACCAGGAATTCTTCTGGAGGCCATCTGAGTTCTCCACTCTCCACATCTCCCTCTGTGGGCTCCACCACAATGGAGGGAAGCCGATCCTTCAACTTGCAGCATCGTTCAAAGTCTGAAGGGTCTGGGAAGATCTAAAAAAAGGAGAAAAACAGGAAAGAGTCAAGTCAGGAAAAAAAAATAATGTCAGCAAGACCCAAGTAAAAGGCATAAAGAAAAACATTGAAAATGGTCAACACGATTTCTACAATACTTAAACCAAAAAGTAGTAGGGTAGATGGCAAACTGTCATAGAAGAACTCCAAGGAAGGAAAGAAGGCTGTTCTGGTTATGTTCTGCAACCTATGACTACCAGTTGGAGATGAAGAATCAATTTCACACAAAACATTACTCTACAGAGGCAAACACCAGGCTAGCAACTAGTGTCTTGGCACAGGGGTAGAATATTAGTGGTGAAACCAGTACTAGCTTTCACATTTTTAAAGCTTTAATTTGGTAACTCAGGAGCAAACTACATCTAGTTATTTATCTCTAGACCTAGATAGACCACAAAGATGACTAACGACTTACTAGATTGAAGATGTGATCAAGCACGGTATTTAAAGGCCTCCATGCACTGTAGACTAAAGTTGCCAAACCAGCCAATATCTGCAGTGTCTGCCTAAAGAGCGAGGTCTATGGTGCCCTCATGAAAGAAGACGTTGGTGAAGAGAAGGATCTGATCTGCTGAACTTCCAACAGCCTATCCTTTTGTTATTCCAGGAGATCAGATTTTTCTGGTAGTGTTTTGAGGAAGACAGGAGCCTGGCAGCAGCTCTGAGAACATAGGAGCGTTTGGCCGAGCGTTTCTGTTCATGGAGGAGTCAGGAGAGATGGCTGTGCCAAAATCATTCGTCCACCAGGCATCTAATGTGTATGGGGGCCTTTCCCTCTGAATGGAAGGCATATAGTCAACTCCACAAAAGGCAGCCATTCACATTAGATTGTAGACAAACCTGCTAAGTTGTGTGCAACTGTCCAACCCTTGAGTTTGGGCAAGAGTTGGAAAAAAGTTGTCAGCCAACATATCCCATTTTGTTCCATCATTATATTCACAGCAGCAAGAGACTGACTGCAGCTTATTCCTCCCACCATCAAAAACACAAATGCATGCTCTGCCCAGTGTGAACATCAGTACATCTTCTCCACACCTGATTTTAAGAGAAGCGTCCAGACATCCCCCCCATTAGCACAAAATGGCAAAAAAGGAGTTGTGATGCTCTATTAGGACAGGTCATCAATATCAGATTGGCAGGGGTCCAGTAGTAAATCCCGTCAGATGCCCCTATCCATCTCATTGGAGACTCACAAGACTGGATAACCCCTTTAACTTCTACTACAAAAAAAAAAAACCCTACATTACAGCATATGTGCATCCTCTCTAATTCAGAGGATATTCAAGAGTTAATGACCTTTATGACAGTAACATTCTGCAAAGCTAAAGATGGCAGTTTTTAATTCCATTGCAATCTCTGCAGATTCTCTCTGCCCACAGACTGCTTAATTTTTTTTAAGTTACAGTCTCTTGCATGGGGGGGGGGGGGGTTAACAAAACTTTGCAAACTTTGCAAAACTTTTTCATCTATAGGTTTCACTTTTTGTGTTCTGCTCGACAAAGTTAAGTCTATAAGCCGTGTTTTTCATGTATACCAAACCATTCTGTCTTCAGGGCTTTGTGTCCTTGTTTTAGGATTAGGACTTGTCAACACGCGGCTCAAATAGAAGATTAGCCCAGAATATGAAGGATGTGATTACTAATGAATGAGCAGCCCTAGGTGGCTCCAGTCACTGATGGGAGTTTCTAGATGTTCATGACCAATAACCCCAGCAGCAGAGCCCACAACTAGGGATCACACCTTTAATGATATGCTCCTCTTCTAGGCATGCTCCCCTATTTCAGGGAAAATCAACAATACCATAAATTACCTCCAATGACAAGAATCATCCTGCAAAATGGACCCCAGGGGTCAAGATTAGGCAAACATGGATCAAAAACTTTTTTTATGGGGGGGGGGGGGGGGGGGATAAATCTAAAAGTGAGAAATTTGCAAAAGTTAATGTCAGGAGGCATGCAGTATAATTGCATGTATACGATGTGCCAGATGTGGCCCTATAATAAAGCCTTTGCTTTTGTGCCTTCACTTTTTCCAAAACCCACACTTTTATTTTTCGTCAGCCATACGTGTAGTTACGGGGGCTTGTTTATTGCAGGACGAGCTGTAGGTCTGAGTAACAGTTAAAACAAAACAGGAGAGAAGAAAAAAAAAAAAAAAATCTAAGATCGGTAAAAAGAAACACAAAACCGTCATTCGGCCTCGTTTTTTTGTAGTGTTCATTGGTCAGTGAGAAGTACCCAACCGGACTCTCCAGGTCTCTACAATTACAGAGATGCTAAACTGGGTTTTGTTATTTTAGTGATTAAAAAAAAAAAAATAAATTCATGTGTAAAAAAAAAAAAAAAAAAAAAAAAAAAAACCACACACTCACACACTCACACACTCACACACTCACACACTCACACACTCACACACTCACACACTCACACACTCACACACTCACACACTCACACACTCACACACTCACACACTCACACACTCACACACTCACACACTCACACACTCACACACGATCGCAGCCTCCTAGGACGTCTGCCATTGGGTTGCACAGGAATATAAGATGGTAGCAACAGGGGCCTACATCAGACCCCCAGCTGGCATGATAACCCAACAGCAACTTGTGACTGCACCACAGGGAAGCCTAATGGGCACCAGATCTACTGTGCTGTCAATTATTTAAGGCCTTAAACAGCAGCAATCTGAGCTGGCTAGTGCCGCAGCCATTACAGGCAGAGTCTGGCTGCATAACACCAATATTGTAGTCATGCCAAACTTGTTGCCATGGGTAACAACTGATTTTCATTTGCACCCATCATGCGTCACCTCTCATTATTCTGAGCCCTTGTGGAAAATGAAAGCAGCAACCTCATTGGTTGCCATGGGCAACTACTTCACTTCTCCCCTCCATTGCGCATTTCTATAGAATTTACATTTAATGTCTCCACATTAACAGAAGAGGAGACCAGGTCAATGTTAGTAGAGTCAGGCCTGTAATGTTTTGCTGTCAGACCATAAGGGCAGTTTGCCCATCGAATGTGGTTAGATGGCGGCGAAATTGTGACAGAAAAACTTTACAAGCTGCCGAAGTGCAGGACCGGATATTAGGCCCCTCTGATTGTAACCACATTTCCATTCACTGACACCAAGCAGAGATTTGGAAATGGTAAAGACGTGAAATTAAGGAGCACATCAGAGATGTGTGTTCACTATAGGGCATTACTTTTGGATATTCCCATGTATCCGGGCCTCCATGCTGCCAGGCATGCTGACAGTTTCCAGCTTTCGATGGAGGACGTGGGACCTACAAATATTAAAACTGGTGCAAGAATTTGTCCCGTTCTGAGGCAAAAATAAAAAAATGGCGCAGACTGGGTCCCAAGTGACGCCACATTGGGGGATTAATGGCTTCACACATCCTGCATAGTAGTATACCAGTCAGGGTGTATGGCGCAGGCCCAGAATCACGTTATATAGCCGGCATCCACCGCCATATGCAGCTGTTTGCCAGTGGCTCGGCACTCTACTGGGCCATCGCCATCAGTATACAGACCGTGGTCGCTGATGCACAATGGCACCCTCCCTTCACATTCCTGTTTGCCGATGGACTGCCATGGCCGCCAGGAGCCTATTGAAGGCCCCCAATAGCAGCCATCTGTCAATTTTACTATATACTGCAAAATACACGTATCCATACAAATACAAGAGATCAATCAGATGTGTACCTCGAAGTAGTACCAATGAAAAGCTCAAGTCACCACAGAGTCCAATAGGGGCCAAGAAGGGGACAAGTTTACACATTTAACATCCCTACCCACAATAGCGAAGCTATAGTAGACTCTTACACCTCCAGTATACAGATTATGTGCCGCCAGATGGTCCCACAGCGAGACACCATATTCACCCCCTATTCTAGCTAATATCTCTGCAATATGGCAGGTGAACGGTCAATGCAAAAAGGCAGCACAGAATAGACAACATCTATAGACGCTGTACTGCAGCTCTACACAGCACATGTGTAACACCGCCATGCAGTGCCGAAAGAGCTGCAATTAAATGTAACGCTCAATAGAATTGAGGAGACCGGCTTCCCCAACTGCAACAATTAAACATGCATTCGCCTTTAAGAAGCTGCAGCGGGTCACAACAGGCAATAGAGTTCAGAATGAAACACGTCAGAATGGCGCGCTACGCTCGTGCCGGATTCTTCGAAGTCTGCTTGGCTCCAGGCCTTTCATGCACAAGTGAGCGATCCTCATTAACACGAGCAATGAACGCAGAGGCGGCGGACTCATTCATAATAACCTCAGTTTCTAGAAACCACTCCAGAATAAGGCCGCTCAGTAACCGGCAGAGGACGAATGCAAACATCGCATCAGATTAAGACCGTACTTTTTTTTAAGCTATAAAAGTTAAGGAAAATTTTACATAACTGTACAAAAAATATGAGAAAGGAAATCTGTATTTTGAGGAATGACTGAGGGTGGGCACAAGTTACACCCCCTTATCCTAGTCTTCAGACCTAGCAGAAATACTAGAGTTTCTAGTAAAAACATCCCCAATTTGGCCAAGACTAGAGCAGCTGCCAGGTATCTGGTACCCGTTATCTCAAATTCCACTGACCATGAATCCCCCACTGTGTCCCAGGTGACTTCAAGCCTAGCTAGGACCCATCTCCTTACACCATGGCGACAACCTGCCCTGGAACGGCACATGCCCTACCAGCCCCCTCTACCTGCAGCTCTACCTTTCAATACTATCCCCGTGGCAGCTGATCATTCAACCTGGGAAAGGAACCCAAGTTCCAGCCAACGAGTAGTATCATGGAATATATGCATTATGTATATTTGCCAGTCCAGGTCTGGAAAAGCTGGGTGTCAATCCACATTGAAGCAGGAAATACATCATCCATGATTAGATATTATCCGCTTCCAGAAACTGCAACTAATGGAAGCAAAACAGGAACCTTCATCCAACTATCCAAAACTCCTGAATGGTAAACCTGCTAATAGATACTATGAGAAAAGGGAAACCAACCCTTGTACATTCTAGGGCTGACTCATACTAGCACCTAGCTTTTCCATTTACACATCTTGAAAATACAAATCCACTGCAATTCTCAAAAGTTCACCCAGCTTTCCCAGTCTCCAGATCAGTCATAACTGGGTAATCTGGAAAATAACCAAAAATGGCAACAATTAGTTACCACAAATTTATCATTTTGGACACCAGACCAGCTGCGTCATTGGTCATCTTCCAAAAACTCAAGAAAAGTTTAGCTTGCCAAAAGACAGCCTACCGAAATATCCAGAGGCAGAATTTTCCTTAGAACGTACCTGATAAGAATCTTTGCGAGGGCTTAAGCCGATTTCGTCCATGGGTTGAGTGTTCATTATAACCTCAGTCATTTCAGCTGATCTCAAGTAATCAGTGCTGCAAGAGGAAAAAAAAAAATAATTAAGATCCTCATCCTCCACTATAATTATGCTGTAACAAAACATTTCAAGACAGTGCGGTCTAAGACAAGTCACCAAAATGTCACAAGAATATAAAAAAAATATGAAAAATTGTCCTGTTATAAATAAAAATCCAGAAAAATCCCACCACAATGTTAAGTCTTGATTGCAATTTGTGCTGCCGTTAATCACAGTGCTGCCGCTCTCCACATGTACATTACCCAAATCTACCACAATCTGGGAAAAAAAGAAGATCTAAAATAAAAGCCATATCTGCTCCTCCCATCCATTCCCTTGTTCATGGTACAACTCTGGATCAAGAGGTAGGTACGTCAACCTATTTCTAAGATCAGTAATGAAATGCCACCATTTGTTCCAGTGCAAAGGTGATTATCCAAGTTGTTGGACCCTGGTGGGTAATGCAGAGAGAAAGCAGAGTTTTGTCTCAGCAGGGGAATCCATTATGTTTTGATCCCAGTAGATGAGTATGGTAGCTCTAGTATGAATGTAGAAGTCAGGGACAGCTGGTGATGCACTTGCTCATGTTAGACCTGCCAAACCATCTTCTACACAAATGTATTCCACTAAGACCCCAATAGTCATGACAGTAAAATGGTGGACAACAATGTGTACCATATACACTCCTCCAGCGATGCATCTTATAAAGTGAAACACACCATCAAGACAGGTTTAGTACAGCGATGCAATGGGAACACTGGAGGTGAAGACCCTGTAGTTCGCAGAGGTTCTATAGGTCTCCCATGGACAGATTGAAGGTCATTTGGATAATTGGTAGCATTATCTAAAACATAAAAGTTTTTCCTTGCAGAGTATACTTCTAATATACCAGGAGGTTCCCAAAAATAATATACGGTTTGTTGTTGGCATCTGCAGAATTGCTTAAGTGACTTCTCATCAATATGTTCTAGAACTAGAACTTTCTGGAGAGATTTTAGGAACTTCCATTAGCCTATACATGACATGGCCAGAAAGGGGGTGGGAAATGTAAGATTATCGACTGATCTTGACATGTAATCCCATAGATTCATTCAATAGTCTATTCTGCCATCCACTTGAGTTTGCATTAATTGGGTAACCAAGAGGAAGTTTTAATTCTTAACTGACCACGATCATTACTTTATATCACATCAGCAGGGGCCAAGAGTCTCCAGACACATTTACCCCAGCTGCTCTCCTAATAATGGACCTGTGCTATTATAAGTCTATGGCTTCCAGTCCCTTTAAGGTGTTTACTTGCAGCAGAAATGTCAAATATCTCATTTGTTCATTCAGTCACGAGAAGTCAGCAACACGCTGCAGAACACCCACAGTCCGCCATTCATCAGACCCAGAACAATAGGCTCCAAGGTAAGAGACTGGAAATACTGCACAACCCCACACCTTAACCAAACAGCCAAAATAGGGCACAAAAGTTCAAGAATGGCATCTCACGGCAGATCGCCCCAAAAACAAAGCCTTAGTCAAGGACAAGATTTTTTAAAGGGGCCAAGGAAAAAGTGCAAAGAAGAAGAACAGGAAAAGAACAGAAGAGCCAAGGATGTACACATCAATAGAGGCACGTACTATGGTCCATACACACTGGACTGACCCTACAGGATGGCTGTATCGTCCATCCATACACTGGACTGACCCTACAAGATGGCTGTATCGTCCATCCATACACTGGACTGACCCTACAGGATGGCTGTATCGTCCATCCATACACTGGACTGACCCTACAGCAGGGTTCCCCAACTCCAGTCCTCAAGGCTCACCAACAGGTCATGTTTTCAAGATTTCCTTAGTATTGCCCAGGTGATAATTGCTTCACCTGTGCAATACAAAGGAAATCCTGAAAACATGACCTGTTGGTGGGCCTTGAGGACTGGAGTTGGGGAACACTGCCCTACAGGATGGCTGTATCATCCATCCATACACTGGACTGACCCTACAGGATGGCTGTATCGTCCATCCATGCACTGGACTGACCCTACAGGATGGCTGTATCGTCCATCCATGCACTGGATTGACCCTACAGGATGGCTGTATCGTCCATCCATGCACTGGACTGACCCTACAGGATGGCTGTATCGTCCATCCATGCACTGGACTGACCCTACAGGATGGCTGTATCGTCCATCCATGCACTGGACTGACCCTACAGGATGGCTGTATCGTCCATCCATGCACTGGACTGACCCTACAGGATGGCTGTATCGTCCATCCATGCACTGGACTGACCCTACAGGATGGCTGTATCGTCCATCCATACACTGGACTGACCCTATAAACTGGTATATGATCCATACACTGGACTAACCCTACAGAACTGCACTATGGTCCATTCACATACAGGGCTGACCCTACAGAATTGCCATATGGTCTGCATATACAAAGACCAGGAATGGACAGACAGAAGGCAGTCCCTGTGCAAAAATATATGGGCCCTTTGAAGTCCAGTAACTCAATGCCCAGTTCCACTTGCTTTGGAGCTAGAATAGGGCCTTTCACCCCATGGATCCCTGTACGGCTTCACAGGTTGCCCCAATGACATATCCGCGCCTGGATTAGACATTGGAGATAGATCTATAGATAGATATTTCTGCACAGTGCGATAATCGGGACCTTGTTACTCCAGGGTTTATCACAAACAGATGAGCAATTTCTTTTGAGTAGAATATGCCGGTTGTAGTGACTGTACAGCTGACCGTAATTGCTGCCCACACATTTATATCCAGATCTGTACCCTGAGATCTCACTTAATGATTCATTGTGTCCATAAAAATACATTTTAATAAAGTCACAACCGATGTCCAGAACCCAGTTACAAAAATATAGCGATCCTATGCAAGGTAACAGTCTTCCAAAGTGGAGCAGTGTCCCCCACGGGCTGTAAGACCACCTTACAAAAAGGAGAAGTCCAGCAAGAAAAATTATCCACTATCAAGAGCTCCCACTGCAGAGACATCCGGCCATCAGATGTTCTTGTTGTGGAAATTAGTCACAGGCCATCACAATCAGTAGTAGACCACCCCTTTAAGGGCGAGCAAGCAGATTTGCTATAGAAGTTTCTGTAATTTTTCCATTTCAATTGATCCATTTGCTGCTGGCAAATCAAGCCCATTCAGACGGCAATTTCTGCAGCACATTCTCCACTTGTGAATATCCCTTTAAATATTCCGATCCTGATGATGGCGAGCAGGAGAATTGGGGGAAGGATTATATGAGGCATCTCCAGGAAACCGATAAGCAGCAATTTCTCAATGAACATGAGCCCATCACGGTGATTCATCATGGCCGAGCGTGAATGAGGAGGCTCGTAGTGACAAGAACAGAACATTCCCATTCACACTACCGATCGCACAGACAACGACATCAGCTGCATGGAACCCATGTGAAACCATGTCATCATGTATGACGGGACACAGGGGATTAAACATACGACATGCTAAGAATTACATACTGGAGCCAGGGCAGATACTGGATCACCACATCTGTATAGCATCAGCATCTGGCCACAATCACTCGCCCACGGAGAAGATCCAGCCTGCCACTGCCTCCCCAGTCACATTGGGCACTTGGCATTAAAGATCAATGGGGCAGGTCATCAGTCAGCACAAAGAATTCATGGTGTCTGCAAAGTTCACCAGTATTTATCCAAACCCATGTAACACCCCCTGGTCTACCACCACAGATGTTGCAGAGGAACACCATGGGGTAAACATGGCAATCTACCATGGTACGTGCAAAACAGCAAATTCAGCCCCCCCGCTACAGCACACTAAGCTATGCCAAATGCGCAAACTAATGCAATTACTGTGGATCAGTGCAAGCTTATGGCAGTCATAAGAGTGTAATATCTTCCATCCTGCCCATGCCTCACTAAAGACTTCCTGTTATTCACTAATACAAAACCCAAGAAGCTGACACTACCCATCTCCTCCTAAAGCAACTACCAGCAACTCCGCCACTTTACTACAGTATGTCCAGTCTTTCCTTCCAGATACCCCCAGTCTCACCCACCTTCCAGGTATCCCTTTACCTTCTTGCAAGCCTACCCCTCCGAATAACCCTCCCTCACTCTACTACAGCCTGCCCATCAAAGTACACCCCCTCCTCAGCCAGGTATACCCTCATTTGCTACCTCAACTTGCCCCTACAGGTAGCCACCCCCCTTCTATCTCAATGTGCACCTTCAGGTACCCCTCTCCCTACCAGAGCCTGCTCATTTAAGTCCTGTAACTCCAACCCTCCCTAGCCCAGTCCACCCCTCCTGATGCCCCATCTCTTCCGCTTAGGTACACCAACCCTCTAAGGCATGTCATGTCCCTTTAAGTGCCCCCCTCCCCAATCTGCCCACTCTAGGTACCCCCTAACTTCCCTCCTCTGCCTGCCACTCCAGGTACCCTTTTCTCCCATCCCAATAAGCCCCCCTATTAACCAACACCCCCCCCTCTCTAGGCTCCATCTGTCACTACTTCAGCCTGCCTCTTTAAGAATCACCAACCCCCCCAATCTGCCCCCTCTAGGTACCCCCTTATCTTCCATCAGTCTGCCCCTCCAGGTCCCTCTGTCACTACTTCAGCCTGCCTCTGAGTGACACCTATCCTCCAATCAGCTTCTCTAGATACCCCCCAAATCGGCCCCCTCCAGGTGCCCCCTAACTTCCCTCCCCAGTCTCCCCCTCCAGGGGACCCTTCTCTCCAATCCCAAGAAGCCCCCTAGAAACGTCCCCCCCTCCCCCTGTCTCCCCAGCGGATCCAAACAATTCATTCCATTAACTTCATTAAAAGAAGCAATGTAACAAAGCCGAGATTAACCCCTTACATCCCCAGTGTCAGTGTCACCAGGCAGCGAAGTTCATCAAAGAGCTGTGGAGTAAAGTGTCCTCCATCCAGAAGACAGTGCCCAGCTGCAGCCCCCCCAGCCACGCAACGCATGCAGCGCGCGCCCCCAGCCACACAACGCATGCAGCGCGCGCCCCCAGCCACACAACGCATGCAGCGCGCGCCCCCCCAGCCACGCAATGCATGCAGCGCGCGCCCCCCCAGCCACGCAATGCATGCAGCGCGCGCCCCCCCAGCCACGCAACGCATGCAGCGCGCGCCCCCAGCCACGCAACGCATGCAGCGCGCGCCCCCAGCCACGCAACGCATGCAGCGCGCCCCCCCAGCCACGCAACGCATGCAGCGCGCCCCCCCAGCCACGCAACGCATGCAGCGCGCCCCCCCAGCCACGCAACGCATGCAGCGCGCGCCCCCAGCCACGCAACGCATGCAGCGCGCACCCCCCAGCCACGCAACGCATGCAGCGCGCACCCCCCAGCCACGCAACGCATGCAGCGCGCACCCCCCAGCCACGCAACGCATGCAGCGCGCGCCCCCCAGCCACGCAACGCATGCAGCGCGCGCCCCCAGCCACGCAACGCATGCAGCGCGCACCCCCCAGCCACGCAACGCATGCAGCGCGCACCCCCCAGCCACGCAACGCATGCAGCGCGCGCCCCCCAGCCACGCAACGCATGCAGCGCGCGCCCCCAGCCACGCAACGCGCGCCCCCCCCAGCCACGCAACGCATGCAGCGCGCGCCCCCCAGCCACGCAACGCATGCAGCGCGCGCCCCCCCAGCCACGCAACGCATGCAGCGCGCGCCCCCCAGCCACGCAACGCATGCAGCGCGCACCCCCCAGCCACGCAACGCATGCAGCGCGCACCCCCAGCCACGCAACGCATGCAGCGCGCGCCCCCCCAGCCACGCAACGCATGCAGCGCGCGCCCCCCCAGCCACGCAACGCATGCAGCGCGCGCCCCCCCCAGCCACGCAACGCATGCAGCGCGCGCCCCCCAGCCACGCAACGCATGCAGCGCGCGCCCCCCAGCCACGCAACGCATGCAGCGCGCGCCCCCCCCAGCCACGCAACGCATGCAGCCCCCCTTTTCTCCCAGACGCCAGATGCCCCCCGCAGCAGCAAACAAGAGCCCACCCTGCCCCTCAACACAGCGACCCTCATTAACCCTTTGGCAACCAGAAGCATTTGACAGTTTATTACTTTTCTCCCTTTACCTTCCATCCTCCAACATCCAGCACTGAGGAGAAGCCCCCCCCCCAGTCATCCCACAAGTCAGTAAAAATATCGCAGCCATAAAGGGGTTAATCCATAGGAGCCACTTACCAAAGAATAGGGTAAAATACAGACATGAAGTCCCGAGAAGCTGGGAGGAGAGTCCTGGCTTAAAGAAGTCACGCAAAAGGGGTCCAACTGCTGCAGGGTGGTCTTCAGACAAAGCCCAGGCAGAGCAGACAGCGGCACACAGCACCGGAGAGAGCACTGAGGCGCAATGTCCCGCACAGCGTGCGCAGCGCCGCCTTATATCACATAGGGGGCGGGGCCTCTCGGAGCCACGCCTACAGCGGCTGACGTCACCCAAAGCATGAATGGCCGGAGCCCGCGGCTCCTCCCCTGGATACAATCAACGGAGGCCATTCATCCGCCGGCCAATCAGCGCAGCCCGCCACAGTGACCGGCGGCCCCGGCGCCCGCTCCTCCCCGCTCCCGGAGGACTCGGGCTCCGCTCTGTGCCCAGCAGTGGGAAAATGGCTCTTAATGCCCCAATCCTCTGTCCGCAGCCCCTCCCCCCACAGCCTCCTCTTTGCTCCTTTCCCTTTAAGAAAAAATGGGAGTAAGCAGCAACTGATCATGGAGCTAAACCTACGGCTCACCCCAGCGCCAGCTCCGTGCAGGAGGCGGAGGGGGGCAGATGTGACTGGGAATAGTGGTGTGTGAGAAAGGCGAGGGGGAGATGTGCTGCCGAGGCTCGTGTATAAGCCAGGTGTGATGGTGTGATATGTTATGTGGATGTCATTTTTTGTATATTCCTATTTTTAACAATTCCAGTTATTTTCATAGTGTCTTTCTTATTACATTGTAAGTCTACCGCCTCACTGTATCGGTCTCTTGATGACCCCCTGTAGTGCATTAATCCCTAAGGCCTTTTGTTCTCCTCTGGGAGGCAACTTGTTTGACTACCCCTGGACAAGGAAGGGGGTGGGGGGAAGAACGGCAGCTGGACAAGTCAGTTCCGGAAGAGACAAGATGGTGAAAAGGCTGCATTTCAGAGAGAAGGACCCATTTTTATCCTCTGGTGCTAGAGTGTTGTGGAATCTCTTTTCCCTGGACATTTTATCCTGATACTGGACTGCATTCTTATTCTGGACTATCTTATCCTTTGTGTGGTGGACTGAATATGGACCTTTTCGTATTTTTGCCTGAATAAAGGTCTTCGAATTGTTCACTCTTCGCTTGCTCTGTTGATTGTGTGATACCAGAGAAGGACCCCGTGACAGCATGGCTCCTTATCTCCATCCTTGTCTCCATGGCTCCTTATCCCCATCCTTGTCTGCATGGCTCCTTATCCCCATCCTCGTCTGCATGGCTCCTTATCCCCATCCTCGTCTGCATGGCTCCTTATCCCCATCCTTGTCTGCAAGGCTCCTTATCCCCATCCTTGTCTGCAAGGCTCCTTATCCCCATCCTTGTCTGCATGGTTCCTTATCCCCATCCTTGTCTGCATGGTTCCTTATCCCCATCCTTGTATGCACGGCTCCTTATCCCCATCCTTGTATGCACGGCTCCTTATCCCCATCCTTGTATGCACGGCTCCTTATCCCCATCCTTGTATGCAAGGCTCCTTATCCCCATCCTTGTCTGCATGGCTTCTTATCCCCATCCTTGTATGCAAGGCTCCTTATCCCCATCCTTGTCTGCATGGTTCCTTATCCCCATCCTTGTCTGCATGGCTCCTTATCCCCATCCTTGTATGCAAGGCTCCTTATCCCCATCCTTGTCTGCATGGCTTCTTATCCCCATCCTTGTATGCAAGGCTCCTTATCCCCATCCTTGTCTGCATGGTTCCTTATCCCCATCCTTGTCTGCATGGCTCCTTATCCCCATCCTTGTATGCAAGGCTCCTTATCCCCATCCTTGTCTGCATGGTTCCTTATCCCCATCCTTGTCTGCATGGTTCCTTATCCCCATCCTTGTATGCATGGCTCCTTATCCCCATCCTTGTATGCAAGGCTCCTTATCGCCATCCTTGTCTGCATGGCTCCTTATCCCCATCCTTGTCTGCATGGCTCCTTATCCCCATCCTTGTCTGCATGGCTCCTTATCCCCATCCTTGTCTGCATGGCTCCTTATCCCCATCCTTGTATGCATGGCTCCTTATCCCCATCCTTGTCTGCATGGCTCCTTATCCCCATCCTTGTCTGCATGGCTCCTTATCCCCATCCTTGTCTGCATGGCTCCTTATCCCCATCCTTGTATGCAAGGCTCCTTATCCCCATCCTTGTCTGCATGGTTCCTTATCCCCATCCTTGTCTGCATGGCTCCTTATCGCCATCCTTGTATGCAAGGCTCCTTATCGCCATCCTTGTATGCAAGGCTCCTTATCGCCATCCTTGTCTGCATGGCTCCTTATCGCCATCCTTGTCTGCATGGCTCCTTATCCCCATCCTTGTCTGCAAGGCTCCTTATCCCCATCCTTGTATGCAAGGCTCCTTATCCCCATCCTTGTCTGCATGGCTCCTTATCCCCATCCTTGTCTGCATGGCTCCTCATCCCCATCTTTGCATGCACGGTTCCTTACCCCATTCTTGTATGCATCGCTCCTAATCCCTGTCATTGTATGCATGGTACCTCATCCTTATCATTGTCTGCATGGTATTTCAGCCCCATCCTTGTCTGCATGGCTCCTCTTCCCTATCCTTGCATGCATGTCCCTCACGAGAAAAGCATAAAAAAAAAAAAAAATCATCCTACTTGCCTTCCCCGCGCGCCCTTGCAGTATCTTGTTCCTGTGCCAGCAGCATCTGCGGCTAGCCGATCACGTGTCCCCGCTCATTAAGGGAATGAATATTCACTCCACGCCTATGGGAGTGGAGAGAGGTGAATATTCATTACCTTAATGAGTGGTGACACATAAGATTGGCTGACCGCAGGAGCCGCTGGAAGCTGGTGGCTGCAACTGTGCGCTCTATAAGAGAAATGAATATTCATTTCTCTTTAGCAGCGGGCACAGTTACAGCCGCAACCGCCAGCCCCTGCCTCCTGTGACCCGCTGATCCGTCACTCCCCCTCCCCCCGCCGTCTTTTGTCACAATAACTCATGTATAAGCCGAGGGGGCGTTTTAAACTCAGCTTATACACGAGTATATACGGTAGCCATTTTGTTGAAGAGCTGGGTTTTTGTGGACAACCCTAGAGTGGGTGGGAGGATGTCCACCTTATCTGCACCCCGGGTGTGTCCTGGGTTTTAAATAGTCAGCCTCCAGAGGCAGTCAGTGTTCAGTAGGGCTGGAGAGAGGAACTCCACTGGTCTGTGTCCTGAGGAGGGAAAACTGAACCTGTGGAAACTAAGTTCTCCGGAGCGGGCGGATCCCCGCAGATGTAGAGCCTGTATACCATGTCGGTTTATGCTGCCTGTATAATAAACCAACGGAAGATTTAAAGAGACAGTGTTCCCGTTCCTATCTCCGTATCCCGCTGAGTGAGCTGATCTACCACAGTGGATAGTGGTGGCTAGAGGCGGGTAGTGGTGTGTAGTGGTGCATTGGGGTGGATAATGGTGAGTAGTGATGGCGGACCGATCTATAAAGAGGAACTCCAGCTCTGGTTATCTCCTGGGAGGGCATAGAAGTAGAGCAGGCCATGCACAGCAGATGATCACCAGAATGAAGGGCCAGCTGCGCCCCATACACACAGACGGGGCACAGGGAAGAAATTTCCTGAACTCAGACCCTCAGATTTGAATTTTTGCTCATGTTTGATTTGACTGAAGGAATTTATAGTAAAGTACAGTAAGGCTATGTGCCCACGTATGCTTCAGAAACGGACTCCTTCCCAGAAAACGCGCGTTTTTGATGCGTTTTTTCCCACGCGTCTTCTGGACTCATAGGAAATAGCTAAAAACGTGGACTATTCCGCAAAATTAATGAGCATGCTGCGTTTTTAACCGCTAAGCGTTTCCTATGTGGTAAAAAACACATCCATTGGCACAAAAAGGGCAAAATGCATTGACATGAATGGGAAGCTTATTTGAAGCGTTTTTGAAGCGGTTTGACCCCGAAAAACGCTTAAAAAACGCTAACGTGGGCACACAGCCTAAGTGCTACTTTGGATGTTAATAACCCTCTACCCCTTTATTATTGAAATCGGTGGCAGTCCCAGAATTCATAGACCCCGTCACATAAGAGTATAGATAACAGACTGGTATTGCAAAGACCCCTCTAGAGGCGAGATCACCCCCATAATACAATGCCATAACGAGGCACCATAAAACAGCACATGAGTGCCTGTAGGGGCTACGGAGTGGGGATCTTTGGGGTCCATGTACTATACTGATTGCATAGTGGGGAACTTTCAGGACTATGTGGTATGAAACCATAGGAAGTGCGCTGTGGGGAACCCGTGGGACTGAGCACTGAAGAGACTGCAAAGTAGGGGTCCTTAAGCACTATGTATTAAGAAAAAAACAAGGGCAGCACGGTTGCTCAGTGGTTAGCACTGCAGCCTTACAGCGCTGGAGTCCTGGGTTCGAATCCCACCAATGACAACATCTGCAAGTTGCTCATGGGGCCTGTGAGTCAGAACTGATCCCCCCTGCGCGCCCACCACCAGAGCTGATCCCCCCCTGCGCGCCCACCACCAGAGCTGATCCCCCCCTGCGCGCCCACCACCAGAGCTGATCCCCCCTGCGCGCCCACCGCATTCAACTGTATATGCATCATAGACACCGATACAGTTGAAGGCAATGATGGAGGAGAGAGCATCATTTGACGTTCCCTCCCATCATTCCCCCTGTATCTGACACTGTGGGTGCGCGGTGACGTCACTTCATTGCGTACCCGCTGTGTGTCCTGCAGACGGCAGCGCAGCTGCTGAACGAGGAGAGGTGAGGACTGTGTATATGTGTGTATATATATATATATATATATATATATGTGTGTTGTAGATATATCAGTGAGTACTGGACTCTGGGCTGGACTACATTCTATGGGGGGGGGGCTGCATCATACTCTGAGGAGGCTATATTATACTATATGAGGGGGCTACATTATAGTCTATGGGAGGCTGCATTATATTATATGAGGGGGGCTGAATTATACTATACGAAGGGGGCTACATCATATTCTATGGGGGGCTAAATTATACTCTGTGAGGGGACTGCATTATATTCTGTAGGGGTCTGCATTATACTCAACGGGACTATGGGCAGTGCATTATAATATATGTACTACATGGAACCTGCGTTATACTGTATTGGGGACTTTGAAGAATACATTATATTATATGAAGAACTATGGGGTGCATTATACTATGGGAAGTAAATTGTACTATATGGAGGACTATGGGGGGCATTATATTTTATGGAGGACTATAGGGTGTTCATTATACAATATAGAGGACTGTGGTGTACATTGTACTATGTGGAGGACTGTCTATTCATTGAGAGATTGGGTTGTTTATGCCGGAACAAAAATCATTGTTCTCAGTAGCACATCACCCAGTGTAAACTGTAGATGTGCTGCTGATAACATGATACTGTATGGGGACAGATTGATCTAATAGTGATTGTTCTGTCCCCATTATTCTTCCTCAGCTGGTGGAAACAGCCCGGGAAACAAGTGTTGAACGTCTTCAATATTGTCGATCACACTCGTTTTGTGGCCTGAACTCAGCGCATGTAGCTAAAACAGAAATGTTATATATAACTACTATAATACTGACCCTATGTACAAGAATATAACTACTATAATACTGCCCCTATGTACAAGAATATAACTACTATAATACTGCTCCTATGTAAAAGAATATAACTACTATAATACTGCCCCTATGTACAAGAATATAACTACTATAATACTGCCCCTATGTACAAGAATATAACTACTATAATACTGACCCTATGTACAAGAATATAACTACTATAATACTGCCCCTATGTACAAGAATATAACTACTATAATACTGCTCCTATGTAAAAGAATATAACTACTATAATACTGCTCCTATGTACAAGAATATAACTACTATAATACTGCCCCTATGTACAAGAATATAACTACTATAATACTGCCCCTATGTACAAGAATATAACTACTATAATACTGCTCCTATGTACAAGAATATAGCTACTATAATACTGCCCCTATGTACAAGAATATAGCTACTATAATACTGCCCCTATGTACAAGAATATAACTACTATAATACTGCTCCTATGTACAAGAATATAACTACTATAATACTGCCCCTATGTACAAGAATATAGCTACTATAATACTGCCCCTATGTACAAGAATATAACTACTATAATACTGCTCCTATGTACAAGAATATAACTACTATAATACTGCTCCTATGTACAAGAATATAACTACTATAATACTGCCCCTATGTACAAGAATATAACTACTATAATACTGCCCCTATGTACAAGAATATAACTACTATAATACTGCCCCTATATACAAGAATATAACTACTATAATACTGCCCCTATGTACAAGAATATAACTACTATAATACTGCTCCTATGTACAAGAATATATCTACTATAATACTGCCCCTATATACAAGAATATAACTACTATAATACTGCCCCTATGTACAAGAATATAACTACTATAATACTGCTCCTATATACAAGAATATAACTACTATAATACTGCCCCTATATACAAGAATATAACTACTATAATGCTGCTCCCTATGTACAAGAATATAACTACTATAATACTGCCCCTATGTACAAGAATATAACTACTATAATACTGCCCCTATGTACAAGAATATAACTACTATAATACTGCTCCTATGTACAAGAATATAACTACTATAATACTGCCCCTATGTACAAGAATATAACTACTATAATACTGTCCCTATGTACAAGAATATAACTACTATAATACTGCCCCCTATATACGGGAATAGCACTAACATCTCATGGCTGGCACTCAGAATAACAAGGTGCACAATAGGTTAATAAGTCAGGAACCATTGTGATCATGGCTGGTAGGACAGACTATTATGGGGCTCAGGCGATTGTTTCTTCTCTTCTTGATTCAATTTGCCCAGGCGGTTTTGCTTCTCAGGAGGAGGACGGGGGAAGGGCTCGCTGTTATTTTCCACTGAACGCTAATATGATAAACTGTGGAGGATTAAAAGCCCAACTGGCGCGATGAATCTGCGGCTTAAAATAACTCGCAAATAAGTTTAATTAGGTGAAGGGGTCGGAGGTGGGGCGGGGCGGTGAAGTTGGTGGAGCAGCAGTTGGCGAGGGTCTGTTGCTTTTATAGAAAACACAGATTGTGATATACAGCTCTGGCAAAAATGAAGAGACCGCCACATCAAATCCCTGCCATGACCCATTCTCCAGACCTGAACCCCACTGAAAACCTCTGGAATGTAATCAAGAGGAAGATGGAGAGTCACAGGCCATCAAACAAAGGAGAACTGCTTACATTTTTGCGCCAGAAGCCGTGTGAAAGACTGGTGGAAAGCATGCGAAAGACGCATGAAGGCTGTGATTGAAAATCATGGTCATTACAAAAAAATATTGATTTCTGAACTCTTCCTGAGTTAAAACATGAGTATTGTTGTTTCTAAATGATTATGAACTTGTTTTCTTTGCATTGTTTGAGGTCTGAAATCACTTGTTTGTTTTTTAATTTTGACCATTTCTCATTTTCAGAAAAAAAAATACAAAAAATGTATTGCTTGGAAATTCGGTGACATGTTGTCATAAGTTTATAGAATAAAAGAGCAATTTACATTTTACTCAAAAATATAAAGAGAAAAATCAGACTAACTGGGCATTTGGAAGTGGTCTTTTAATTCTTGCCAGAGCTGTAGGTGTAAAGGGTGTACCGGGACCGTGTAATGCTCCACTCCCTTCTTTTATGTAAATATTGCCTTTACGTATAACTGTGTGTATATATATATATATATATATATATATATATATATATATATATATATATATATATATATATATTTGTAACATAGGGAAAGCGTAGGACCGGAGTCGGTCACTAGATGGGGTACATGACACCTTAGTGTAATAGACAGTTTACATAGTTAACTGTAGGAGGCGTTTACTGGGGTTAAGGCAGGAACAGTTTTCTGGTCAATTGAGAAGGGCTAGGGAGCCCATACAGCTCAGACGGGCTTAGTGCCTGAGCTACCCAGTACCTCCGTAACGTTAGAGCAAAGGACCCAGCCATCCAGGGTGCAGTGGACAGAAGTGCAGCAGTGTGACAGCAGTGGGGAGCAGAAATTTAGAAGAGGTCCAGAACAGTACAGGGACGCAAGTTGCTCATCATGTTGCAGATCATTGCATGGGCTGATGCCCTCAGATCCGGGGCGAAACAGCTGAGGGAACCCCCAAGCACAGAGTCTAAACAGGGAGGGCGCTGCGTTACCGCAAGAGGCATACACCCTACATGTTACACGTATACACCACATGCCACACACAGACACGTTGCACAGTGTAGAGGACATATCAGAATCTCCCCTTTTCAGGTCTTTCAGGCTCCTGCAGGCTGAGGGATCTTTCCTCATCATGACCCTGATATCACCAGAGGATCTTGTACATTTCCAACCTTGGAATCTGCACTGATCATGGAAATCTGATGTTATCAGTACGGTTTCTGGCCACAAACTAAATGGGCAACTGAAGCTAGTGGCCCTTTTGGCAATGATGGATCTGGGCAATTTCCCAGTTTTTCTCCACCCAACACCCCAATATCAGCTTGAAGGTGAGTTGTAAACAGGTACACCCTGGAAGAAAGTCCATCTAAGCAATCATTACACTGCGTGTCAGAAGTGGTGGTGAGGCGGGAAGTCACCCAAGCAGCTCGGTTAGAAACAATCTTAAAGAAAGTTCCCTGGTAGAAGGAAATCCAGCTCACAGGAACAGATAAAATCAATGTTTATTCCAAAATTGTCCTAAGCATTGTCATCGGTGCGGTGTCATCAGTGCGGTGTCATTGGTGTGGTGTCATCAGTGTGGTGTCATTAGTGTGGTGTCATCAGTGTGGCGTCATCGGTGCGGTGTCATCAGTGTGGCGTCATCGGTGCGGTGTGATCAGTGTGGTGTCATCGGTTCGGTGTGGTGTCATCAGTGTGGTGTCATCGGTGCGGTGTCATCAGTGCGGTGTCATCAGTGCGGTGTCATCAGTGCGGTGTCATTGGTGTGGTGTCATCGGTGTGGTGTCATCGGTGCGGTGTCATCAGTGCGGTGTCATGGGTTCGGTGCGGTGTCATCAGTGTGATGTCATCGGTGCAGTGTGATCAGTGTGGTGTCATCAGTGCGGTGTCATCGGTGCGGTGTCATCAGTGTGATGTCATCGGTGCGGTGTCATCAGTGCGATGTCATCAGTGTGGTGTCATCAGTGTGGTGTCATCAGTGTGGTGTCATCGGTGCGATGTCATCAGTGCGATGTCATCAGTGCGGTGTCATCAGTGTGGTGTCATCCGTGCGGTGTCATCCGTGCGGTGTCATCCGTGCGGTGTCATCCGTGCGGTGTCATCCGTGCGGTGTTACCCTCTTGGATCCCTTTTTGAAAGTTCATCTAAAATTAGTGGCGCAGCCACGGTGATTGGGTCGGCACCACTCTGCCCATCAGTTAGATGCATCCTATAATCAACCAATAACATTGGACAAGCGCCCCCTGTGGGTCCGCGAGGTGCACTGCAGAATAAAGGGAATGATCTATATCTATAGGTTTATAGATCAGGAGGTTATGGAGACGGATCACTATTGTCAGATCAGGTAGATGCGCCCTAGAAGAAAGTAATAAACGCAGGGGATTATCACTAGTGGGTTGGCATGAAGAATGTGATACTGGTGATGGGGGTCAAGATATAATCAGTGCCTGGGACACATGAGCTAGATACATCCTGGAGTAAAGTATGGAGAGTGCCCCCTACAGGTCACTTAGCTACACCCCAGAAGAAACTACAAGTTCAATAGGATTTAGGGTTCTGTAGAATTTGCTGTATAGGTCATTTCAAGATGTAGACAGTGCCCCCTGCAGGTCAGTCATTAGAATGCATGCACTGTACCCATCGTGTGTGTTACACAGGGGTTGCGGCATGCTATGTGCACCGCTGGTCACTGTGAATTGAACTTTTAGATTATCTAATATGATCCCATATAAATGCAGAAATAACATTAAAAATGAAATTTCCATAAAGGCAGGAACAATGTACATTATATACAGTATTTCAGGCACCTGTGCAGCCCCCAACGCAGCAGGTTATATCATCTCACAGGTGGCATGTGCTACATGTCTCCAACTATTACTGGCTCCATACTGCCCTCTACTGGTGAAATGTTGATATCATATTCTCAACTACTGCATATACAGTACAGTATATTATATGTACAGCTGGTATAACCTGGTATATTCTATTTGTAATTATATATGTAGAGCTGGTATAACCTGGGCATCTCCTGTATATAATTATATATGTAGAGCTGGTATAACCTGGGCATCTCCTGCATATAATGATATATGTACAGCTGGTATAACCTGGACATCTCCTGTATATAATTATATATGTACAGCTGGTATAACCTGGGCATCTCTTGTATATAATTATATATGTACAGCTGGTATAACCTGGGCATCTCCTGTATATAATGATATATCTACAGCTAGTATAACCTGGGCATCTCCTGTATATAATTATATATGTACAGCTGGTATAACCTGGGCATCTCCTGTATATAATTATATATGTACAGCTGGTATAACCTGGGCATCTCTTGTATATAATTATATATGTACAGCTGGCATAACCTGGGTATCTCCTGTACATGCGGGGGGCATTTATGCACATGTAATCGAAGTACATGTATCAAAGTACGAGGCAGTTATAATGTGGATGAATGTGACACTCATCTCTATTCTCTTCATATAGGTAACCAGCTCTTTCAGTCTCTGCTCTGAATCAACTCCTGTGTGTCTCCACTCCATTCAAAGTCAGCAAGCAGTTAATCGTGAATTATATATATGTATTTTCAACTATGCAAGCTTATATCTGGAATATAGTTATTTCAGCTTACTCTGCTTGTCCCCTTATGTTGTGAGGTCTAGAAACTTTTCAAAGTGCTTTATGATCCATGTAGTGCTGGACATCTGTTTATCTGACCACAACATTTTATTGGGTCCTGCTGTCTCAATTTAGTTTGATTGATTAACGAGAAGAGAGAGAGTACAAAAAAAAAAATCTAAGCCTTACCCCCTATATATTCAGACATAGCTTGGGGGAGCATTTATGCAGGGGGCATTTATGCACATGTAATTGAAGTACATGTATCAAAGTACGAGGTAGTTATAACATGGCAGTTAGACAGGGCAGGAGACAGGTAAGACAAATAAATAAATCTATTCCCTGTACATTTGGGCTACCGCAAATATTTACCATATGCATTTGTATAATTTATATCCTGGCCGCTGCATTCACACACATCCACCGCCCTGGCATTAACTCTCTACACTCCATCCATATCGGCCCCTCACTCCTTTCCTTTCCTATGTATAGCACTCACGCTCTTTTCACATTGTTAAATTGCACAGATCCAGTCAGTCCCATCATTCAACATAAGAGACGCTCTCACAAATCACTTAACCATCTGCTCACTCTTTCTGTCCTCCTTCTCCTAGTCGCAGGAGACATTGCTCCCAAGCCTGGTCCCTCATGTTGTAGAAAGTCAAACCCCCCAACTGCTACACTCAGAAACCCCTCTAATCTTATTAATATTCCCTGCATGCCTTCTGTCTCTCTTAATTGTGCACTTTGGAATTCTCGCTCAGTGTGTAACAAACTCTCCTTCATTCATGACTTTTTCCTTTCTAATTCTCTTAACCTTCTGGCTCTTACTGAAACCTGGATCCAGCAGTCAGATACTACCGCTGCTGCTCTTTCATATGGGGGGCTACACTTTTCTCATACCCCAAGATCAGACAATAGAGCAGGTGGAGGCGTTGGTCTGCTCCTATCACCAAAATGTACCTTTCAGGTTATCCCTCAACTACCCTCACTTGTCTTCCCTTCTTTTGAGGTCCATGCCGTCAGACTCTACACCCCCTTCTCCATGCGAGTGGTGGTGGTGTATCGTCCTCCCGGCCCTTATCAACAGTTCCTGGATCATTTTGCCACTTGGCTTCCACATTTTCTCTCCTGTGACATCCCTACCCTCATCATGGGCGATTTCAACATCCCCGCTGCTCTTCCCCTCTCCCCATCTGCTACCCACGTTTTATCTCTAACCTCCTCGTTTGGCCTTTCGCAGCTTACTACGCATGAAGACAGAAACTCCCTCGACTTGGTCTTCTCTCGGCTTTGTGCAGTGGATGATTTTGCAAACTCCCCTCTCCTGCTCTCTGACCACAATCTTCTTTCATTCTCTATCAAGAACTGCCAGGCTGCTCAGGTCACCCCCACTGTCCATACTTATAGAAACATACAGGCCATTAACACCCAGAAACTTATGAAGAACTTGCAGTCTTCATTGGCCCCTATCTCCTCCCTCTCATGTCCTGATTCTGCATTGAAGCATTACAATGAAACACTTCAAAGTGCCCTGGATGAATTTGCACCTCCTATAAATAGAACACCACAACACAGACAGCGACAACCCTGGCACACGGTGCAAACACGTTTCCTGCAGCGGTGCTCCAGGTGCGCCGAACGTCTGTGGAGAAAATCCAATCTACACGAAGATTTCATCCATTATAAGTTTATGCTTAGAACATACAACACTGCCCTTCACCTCTCCAAACAAACCTATTTCAACACCCTCATCACCTCACTGTCCAATAATCCTAAACGTCTCTGACACTTTTCATTCTCTACTCAACCCAAGAGTACAGGCCCTAACCATGGAGCTCCAAGCTGACGATCTGGCCAATTACTTCAAAGAAAAAATTAACCAGATCTGACAGGAAATTATCTCCCAATCACCTCATACCATGCACTGTCCTCCCTCCCCCACTGCATCTAGCTCACTCTCTGATTTTGAACCAGTCACAGAAGAAGAAGTAGCAGGCTCCTTGCATCTTCTCGCCCAACCACTTGCATCAGTGACCCATTTCCGTCACATCTCCTCCAGTCCCTTTCCCCTGCTGTCACCCCTCACCTAACTAAAATATTTAACCTCTCTCTCTTCTGGTATTTTTCCCTCCTCATTTAAGCATGCCATCATACATCCACTACTTAAAAAACCATCCCTCGACCAAAACTGTGCCGCTAACTATAGACCTGTCTCTAATCTTCCCTTCATCTCTAAACTCCTGGAACGCCTGGTCCACTCCTCTCTGATCCGCTATCTCTTTGATAACTCTTCTCGACCCTCTCCAATCCGGTTTCCGCTCTTTACACTCTACTGAAACTGCCCTCACTAAAGTCTCTAATGATCTGCTAACAGCTAAATCTAATGGTCATTACTCCATGCTAATTCTCTTGGATCTCTCTGCCGCATTCGACACTGTGGATCATCAGCTCCTCCTCACTATGCTCCACTCCATTGGCCTCAAGGACACCGTTCTCTCCTGGTTCTCCTCCTATCTCTCTGACCGCTCCTTTACTGTATCTTTTACCGGTTCCTCCTCCTCTCACCTTCCCCTTACTGTTGGGGTTCCTCAAGGATCGGTTCTAGGCCTCCTCCTCTTCGCCTTGTACACTGCCCCTATTGGTCAAACAATCAGTAGATTTGGTTTCCAGTACCATCTCTATGCTGATGACACCCAATTATACGCTTCTACTCCTGACATCATGCCAGCCTTTCTAGAAAACACCGGCGATTGTCTAAATGCTGTGTCTAACATCATGTCCTCACTATATCTGAAACTGAACCTGTCAAAGACTGAACTCCTTGTGTTTCCTCCCGCTACTAATGTACCTATACCCGACATTGCCATTTCCGTGTGTGGTTCCACTATTACTCCCCAGCAACATGCCCGCTGTCATGGGGTCATACTTGACTCCGAGCTTTCCTTTGCCCCCCACATTCTATCACTGGCTCGCTCTTGTCATCTGCACCTCAAAAACATCTCTAGAATTCGACCTTTTCTTAGTTTTGACTCCGCAAAAACTCTTACTGTTTCTCTTATTCATTCTCGTCTCGTCTATTGTAACTCTCTTCTAATCGGTCTCACTCTTACCAAACTCTCCCCCCTCCAATCTGTCTTGAATGCTGCAGCCAGGATCATATTCCTCACCAATCGTTACACCAATGCCTCTACTTTGTGCCAGTCATTACACTGGCTACCCATCCACTCCAGAATTCAGTCTAAACTTATTACCCTCACCCACAAAGCCCTCCATGGCTCAGCACCACCCTACATCTCCTCCCTTGTTTCAGTATACCACCCTACCTGCACCCTCCGTTCTGCTGATGACCTGAGGTTAGCATCCTCAATAATCAGAACCTCCCACTCCCGTCTCCAAGACTTTACGCATGCTGCGCCAATTCTTTGGAATGCACTTCACAGGTCAATACGATTAGTCCCCAATCCCCACAATTTTAAGTGTGCCCTGAAAACGCATTTATTTAGACTGGCCTACCGCCTCAACACATTAACCTAATCGATCCCTGGGTGGCACAGCCAAAAGTTTTACCACAACCAGGTTCCCCGCATCATGTTCCCATATGCTTTATGCATCCATTAGCCCTCTGTGTCTGTACTGTTACACACTTAACATTATGGCTGGTCCATACAATCAGGGCAACTGTTACCACCCACCTTTCGTGTCTACCTCTTTCCTCATAGCCTGTAAGCTTGCGAGCAGGGCCCTCATTCCTCTTGGTATTTGTTCTAATCTATGTGATAATTGTTATGCTGTAATGTCTATTGTCTGTACAAATCCCCTCCGAAATGTAAAGTGCTGCGGAATATGTTGGAGCTATAGAAATAAAATTTATTATTATATAATTATATATGTACAGTCGGTATCACCTGGGCATCTCTGTTATGAGTTCATTTTCCCCTTCACCATTGAGGTCTGATGAACTCCTTCTTCTGGTGAAGGAAGGTAGTGAGGCTGATTACCAAGCACCTGAGCTGGGAGAGGATGACTGGGCGACGGGAATCTCTGACTGGATATAAGGCAGCCGACGCCCTTCTGCCTCGCTGGTGATTTCTCTGTGGAATTCTAGGAGACCAGTCTGATTCCTGCTCCTCAAAAGCTAAGTTTTCTGCTTTGCCTTTTTGCATTTGTGTTTTGGTTTTAGTTTGCCTTGCTTTTCTGGATTCTGCCATTCCCTGCTGGGGTGAGCTGAATTCCTTTTTGTCAGTTTGCTCTGTCTTCAGAAAATACCTGAGTACTGACATAGTCTTTTTGAAGCCTAGCATCTTCAGGGCCTTTTTCCCTGTCAGTCTGTTGGCTCTTAATTTGATAGAGTTTTTCGCAGATTGCAGACAGCAGCCTTCCTATCCTGTCCTATCTAGTTAGCTTGGGCCCCATCATTTGCTCAGTCTATCTTTCTATCTGTGTGTTTTTTCTTCTTGCTTCACCGTCATTATATGTTGGGGGCTGCCTATTGCTTTGGGGTCTGTTCTGGGGCAGTTTAGATTTCCCTTTCTGTCTTTAGGCTAGGCAGTTCTCCGGCTGTGATCGAGGGGTCTAGGGCATCGTAGGAACCCCCCACGGCTACTGCTAGTTGTTGTTGATAGGTTCAGGGGTTTGCAATCTGATAGCTGCCAACTTCTCTGGTTTTCTGGACTTAGATAGCATTTCTGTTTTTGCCTCCTACGGTGACTCATTCATAACAGAATCACCAGCCTTACGCAGATCCTAGGGTACTCAATAGCAGGAAAGAATAAAAAAAAAGTGTGTATATTTTTTCCTCTATATCTCTGAGGCCGTAGGGGGATTTTTTTTTTCTCTCAATGGAGATAAAGCAATTGTCTGATCGTGTGGAGCAGCTCGCTGTGGAAGTGCGGGGAATTTCCGCCTACCTTGCTCATTCACATGCTGCTGAACCAAAGATCCCTACTCCTGATGTGTTTTTTGGGGATCAGTCTATATTTTTGAATTTCAAAAATAATTGTGTCATGATCCAGTGTTGGATCTGGCGGTATTAAAAGCACAAAGTGAACTTTTTTTACTTTGGTTGAGTTCAAAGGTGTTTTGACTGTCCCCAGTGGTGGTGAGTGGTATTGCACTTTAGGGTTTTTTGCACTTAATTATGGATCAGGTGTTACACCCTATAAAGGTGTGCTCAGGGTGTTCACTCACTGCCTGTGATATTGTGAGATTGCTTTCACTTTGAAGTTGGAGAGCCTGGAGGAAGGATGGGCTGGTGATATTTCTTGCTGAGTTGTTGGAGAGCCTGGTGGAAGGATGGAGCGGGATAGGAGTCCTGCGCAGTCAGCCAGAGAGAATGAGTGCCAGCTAATGGTGTCTGCAGGAAGGACTGGCATGGCTTGGTGGAGTCGCAGTTTATGGTGTCGGCGGGAAGTGCGGGCATGGCTTAGAGGAGTGGCGACTAGGAAGAGAGTTGCACTCAGCATGCTCTACTTGGTTGCTGAGAACTGGACTCGAGCATGCTTGGATTCTTGGCAGAGGCTGGACTCATCTTGGGACTCTGTGTACTGGACTGCTGCAAGTGGTGATGGACTCTGCTCCCAGGCTGCACGATGGTGACGGATCCAGTTATGGTGATGGATCCAGGTGGAGGCGGTGTATCCATCTGCACGTATTATTTAAATTCGCCCCACTGGAGGCGCTGTATCCAGGGTCACGTGTGTTATGGGTTCGCCTTGCGGTATCATCTGCGTCCCGACACACGTGACCATGACAAATTGTAAATTATTTTTTGCCTTGAAGCCTAACTCGTCAGGGAGCTCCGCGCAGCAGGTTAAAATTGTCATCTCTTTGCTGCGTGGCGATCCCCAGGATTGGGTGTTTTCTTTGAAACCTGATGATCCTAGTCTGACTAATGTGAACGCATTTTTTCAAGCCTTGGGGTTGTTGTATGACGAACCTAATGCTATTGATCAGGCTGAAAAGACCCTGTTGGCATTGAGCCAGGGTCGAGATTCTGCAGAATTGTAATGTCAAAAATTCCAAGAGTGGGCGGTCCTTACTGCCTGGAATGATAATGCCTTGGCAGCTCTCTTTCGGAAGGGTTTGTCAGAAGCCGTAAAAGATACTACGGTGGGATTTCCTGTTCCCTCTGGTCTGGACGATTCTATGTCATTAGCCATTCAGGTTGATCGGCGTTTACGTGAACGCAGGACTGCACGAGAGGTGTGGCCACCTGTTGAACAAGTGTCTGAACCTATGCAATGTGATAGAGTTTTGTCCAGGGAGCAACGTCAGGAGTTCAGAAAGCGTAATAAGCTGTGTTTTTTTTGTGGAGATGCCTCGCATATTATTTCTGTCTGTCCTAAACGAGAGAAACGTTTTGCACACACGTTTTCTGTGGGTGGTGTTCAACCTAAGTTTCTTCTGGCAATTACTCTGATCTGCTCCCTGTCCACATTTTCCGCCAAGGCTTTTGTGGATTCGGGAGCAGCCCTGAACCTAATGGACTTGGATTTTGCTAAACGTTGTGGATTTCCTATGACACCTCTGCGGACGCCTATCCCTTTGAGGGGGATTGATGCTACTCCTTTGGCGAAAAATAAACCTCAGTTTTGGACCCAGGTGGTAATGCGGGTCGCCCCAAACCATCAAGAAAATTGCAGATTTTTGGTGTTGCATAATTTGCATGATACCATTGTTCTGGGGTTTCCCTGGTTGCAAATTCATAATCCAGTTTTGGACTGTGTCTGTGGTGAGTTGGGGTTGTCGGTGTGCCCTTAGTGAGGCTCCGGTTTTTTCCACCTCTCCTCAGTCGCATGATGTTCCTGACTATTTGGCGGACTTTTATGATGTATTTAGTGAGAATGAGTCTGCGTCTTTGCCTCCTCATAGGAGTTATGACTGTGCAATTGAACTGAGCCCGGGGTGTAAATTTCCCAAGGGTCGGCTCTTCAATTTATCTGTACCCGAGCACGAGGCTATGCGATCCTATATTAAGGAGGCGTTAGAGAAGGGTCATATTAGACCATCCTCTTCACCATTAGGTGCTGGGTTTTTTTTCGTGGCCAAAAAGGATGGTTCATTAAGGCCTTGTATTGATTATCGTGCCCTCAACAAAATTACTATTAAATATCAGTATCCGTTACCCCTGATTTCAGATCTATTCTCTAGAGTTAAAGGTGCTTGCTGGTTTACCAAGCTTGACCTCAGGGGGGAGTATAATCTTATCCGCATTAAGCATGGGGATGAATGGAAGACGGCATTTAATACTCCAGAGGGACATTTTGAGTACCTGGTGATGCCTTTTGGGCTCACTAATGCCCCTTCTGTCTTCCAGTGCTTCATGAACGACATTTTCCGAGACTTTGTGGATAAATTTTTGATTATCTATCTGGATGATATTTTGATCTTCTCCAAGGATTGGGATTCTCATGTGGAACATGTTCGGACGGTGTTCCGGATCTTGAGGGAGAATTCCCTGTATGTCAAAGGATCGAAATGCCTTTTTGGGGTACAGAGAATTTCATTTTTGGGATTTATTTTGTCTCCGTCAACTATTGAAATGGATCCGGCCAAGGTACAGGCCATTTATGATTGGGTTCAGCCCACTTCTTTGAAGGCCCTTCAGAAGTTTTTGGGTTTTGCTAATTTTTATCGGAAATTTATAGCAAAATTTTCTAGTATTGCCAAGCCATTGACTGATCTGACTAAGAAGGGTGCTGATGTGTTGAATTGGTCTCCGGAGGCTGTTTCTTCCTTTCAGGAGCTGAAGCGAAGATTCACTTCTGCCCCGGTTTTGCGGCAACCTGATGTCTCACTCCCATTCCAGGTAGAGGTGGACGCTTCTGAGATTGGTGCAGGAGCTGTTTTGTCCCAAAAGGATCCTGTAACATCTAAAATGAATCCCTGTGCTTTCTTTTCCCGAAAGTTCTCCCCATCTGAACGTAACTATGATGTGGGGAATCGGGAACTGTTGGCCATGAAATGGGCATTTGAGGAGTGGAGACATTGGTTGGAGGGAGCTAAACATCAAGTCGTGGTCCTCACTGACCACAAGAATTTGATTTACCTGGAGTCGGCCAAGCGCTTGAACCCTAGACAGGCTAGATGGGCCTTGTTGTTTACACGTTTTGATTTTGTGGTCTCTTTTCTTCCTGGCACTAAGAATGTCAAGGCTGATGCTCTTTCTAGGAGCTTCTTTGCTGATTCTCCTGTGGTGACCAAGCCTGCTACCATCTTAGGCGAAGGGGTAGTTCTTTCTGCCATCTCACCCGATTTGAGACATGCTCTGGAAGAGTTCCAGGAGGACAAACCTGAGCGTTGTCCCAGTGGCAAGTTGTATGTTCCTGACCAGTGGAAGAAGAGAGTGATTTCTGAAGTTCATTGCTCTGCATTGGCTGGTCATCCAGGTATTTTTGGTACTAGAGATCTGGTGAGTCGGTCTTTTTGGTGGCCCGCCTTGTCTCGTGATGTCAGGAATTTTGTGCAGTCCTGTGGGACTTGCTCCCGGTCTAAACCTTGTTCTCGCACTAGTGGGTTGTTGATGCCTTTGCCGGTCCCCAGGAGGCCATGGACCCATATTTCAATGGATTTCATCTCTGATATGCCTGTCTCTCAGAGAATGACTGTTATTTGGGTGATTTGTGATAGGTTCTCTAAGATGGTTCATCTTGTACCACTCCCTAAGTTGCCATCTTCCTCTGAGTTGGTGCCCCTGTTTTTGCAACAGGTGGTTCGCTTGCACGGAATTCCTGAGAACATTGTATCTGACAGAGCAGTTCAGTTTGTGTCTAGATTTTGGAGCACGTTCTGTTCCAAGCTGGGAATTCAGTTGTCCTTCTCCTCTGCGTTTCACCCTCAGACCAATGGGCAGACGGAGAGAACAAACCAGACCTTGGAGTCGTATTTGAGATGTTTTATTTCCGCTGATCAGGATGATTGGGTTTCATTTTTGCCCTTGGCCGAATTTGCTTTAAATAATAGAGCTAGTTCTGCCACTTTGATGTCACCTTTTTTTTGTAACTTTGGGTTTCATTCTCGATTTTCTTCAGGGCAGGTGGAGCCTTCTGCCTGCCCAGGTGTTGACACTGTGGTGGAGAGAATGCACCAGATCTGGGACGAAGTGGTGGATAAGTTATCTCTCTCCCAGGAAAAGGCCCAGCGGTTTTCCAACCGACATAGGACCGTTGGTCCCCAGTTTAAGGTGGGTGATATGGTTTGGTTATCATAAAAAAATATCGCTATGAAGGTAGCTTCTCCTAAGTTTAAGCCTAGATTTATTGGGCCTTACAAGATTTTGGAGATCATTAATCCGGTCTCTTTTCGGTTGGCTCTTCCTGTCACATTTAAAATCCATAATGTGTTTCATAAGTCCTTGTTGAAGAGTTTTGTTGAACCAGTAGTTCCAGGGGTGGCACCTCCAGACCCTGTATTGGTTGAAGGTAACATGGAATATGAGGTAGAGAAGATACTGGATTCCCGTCTGGCTAGACGGAGACTCCAGTATTTGGTTAAGTGGAAGGGTTATGGTCAGGAGGATAATTCCTGGGTCTCTGCCTCTGATATTCATGCCAAAAGATTGGTGCGTGCCTTTCATCGGGCTCACCCTGATCGCCCTGGTGGCGTGGATGAGGGTTCGGTGACCCCTCCTCAAGGGGGGGTACTGTTATGAGTTCATTTTCCCCTTCACCATTAAGGTCTGATGAACTCCCTCTTCTGGTGAAGGAAGGTAGTGAGGCTGATTACCAAGCACCTGAGCTGGGAGAGGATGACTGGGCGACGGGGATCTCTGACTGGATATAAGGCAGCCGACGCCCTTCTGCCTCGCTGGTGATTTCTCTGTGGAATTCTAGGAGACCAGTCTGATTCCTGCTCCTCAAAAGCTAAGTTTTCTGCTTTGCCTTTTTGCATTTGTGTTTTGGTTTTAGTTTGCCTTGCTTTTCTGGATTCTGCCATTCCCTGCTGGGGTGAGCTGAATTCCTTTTTGTCAGTTTGCTCTGTCTTCAGAAAATACCTGAGTACTGACATAGTCTTTTTGAAGCCTAGCGTCTTCAGGTCCTTTTTCCCTGTCAGTCTGTTGGCTCTTATTTTGATAGGGTTTTTCGTGGATTGCAGACAGCAGCCTTCCTATCCTGTCCTATCTAGATAGCTTGGGCCCCATCATTTGTTCAGTCTATCTTTCTATCTGTGTTAGTGTTTTTTCTTCTTGCTTCACCATCATTATATGTTGGGGGCTGCCTATTGCTTTGGGGTCTCCTCTGGGGCAGTTTAGATTTCCCTTTCTGTCTTTAGGCTATGTAGTTCTCCGGCTGTGATCGAGGGGTCTAGGGCACCGCAGGAACTCCCCACGGCTACTGCTAGTTGTTGTTGATAGGTTCAGGGGTCTGCAATCCGATAGCTGCCAACGTCTCTGGTTTTCTGGACTTAGCTAGCATTTCTGTTTTTGCCTCCTACGGTGACTCATTCATAACACATCTCCTGTATATAATTATATATGTACAGCTGGTATAACCTGGACATCCCCCGTATATAATTATATATGTACAGCCGGTGTAACCTGGACATCTCCTGTATATAATTGTATATGTACAGCTGGTATAACCTGGGCATCTCCTGTATATAATTATATATGTACAGCTGGTAAAACCTGAGTATCTCCTGTATATAATTATATACAGTATGTACAGCCGCTATAACCTGGGCATCGCCTGTATATAAATATATATGTACAGCCGGTGTAACCTGGACATCTCCTGTATATAATTATATATGTACAGCCGCTATAACCTGGGCATCACCTGTATATAAATATATATGTACAGCCGGTATATCCTGGGCATCTCCTGTATATAATTATATATGTACAGCCGGTATAACCTGGGCATCGCCTGTATATAAAAATATATGTACAGCCGGTGTAACCTGGACATCTCCTGTATATAATTATATATGTACAGCTGGTATAACCTGGGTATCTCCTGTATATCTCCTGCTCAAAAAAATAAAGGGAACACGTAAACAACAGAATCTAACTCCAAGTAAATCAAACTTCTGTGAAATCAAACTGTCCACTTAGGAAGCAACACTGATTGACAATTAATTTCACATGCTGTTGTGCAAATGGAATAGACAACAGATGGAAATTATTGGCAATTATCAAGACACACGCCATAAAGGAGTGGTTCTGCAGGTGGGGACCACAGACCACATCTCAGTACCATTGCTTTCTGGCTGATATTTTGGTCACTTTTGAATGTTGGTTGTGCTTTCACACTCGTGGTAGCATGAGACAGACTCTACAATACACACAAGTGGCTCAGGTAGTGCAGCTCATCCAGGATGGCACATCAATGCGAGCTGTGGCAAGAAGGTTTGCTGTGTCTGTCAGTGTAGTGTCCAGAGGCTGGAGGCGCTACCAAATGACAGGCCAGTACACCAGGAGATGTGGAGGGGGCCGTAGGAGGGCAACAACCCAGCAGCAGGACCGCTACCTCCGCCTTTGTGCAAGGAGGAGTGATACAGACAAGGCGTGCACTCTATGGATATGAGGTAGGTGCCAGCTGAACCTGGAACTTAGTCCAGACGGTCATCCAGTGAAGAGAAAACAGCTGCACTCTGGGAAGTTTTGATTTTCAATGCAAAAAAATTTTTTATTGAAGACACCACAGGGAATAGTGCGTTGAGGTAACGTTTCAACCCTATGTCGGGTCTTTCTCAAACCTCACTAGAAGAGACACATACAAAGATAGACATTAGGATATATACAGTGATAATCACAAAAATGTACGAACTCTGTAGAGGTTTAAACAGATATACATATTTACATGATTACATACCGGTATTTACACTATGTACAAATTTATCATATACAGGATCGTTGTGTGCAAAATCATTGTAGAACAAAATTGTACAAATCAGTTAGCCCATAGGATGTTGGAGTTAGATCCAGTAAATATTGATTGAAGCAGCTGTGGAGCTGGGTTACATGCATTCCTATGGCATTCCACACATGCTGTGCTAATGCTGTGGCTGTGTCTAGATGACCTCTCTGTGACATATATATATATATATATATATATATATATATACTCTATGTATGACTTGTGTATATGTGACGTGCTCAGATGTCTGGATAGTAGAGCGCTCTATGTAGATGACTAGGCGAGTGAGGATCATGCAGCAATGTTAGATTCCGTCACACTGAGAGGAGACGCTTTATTTAGTCACCAGAGAATACAATAGAAAGAACATTAATAGCACAGAAACCGGGATGTGAACAGCGCCATGTGAGCGCGGAGGAGCCGGGGTGACGTCAGGTGTAATCACTTCACATTCCCATTACCGGCGCCGTCACCTGCAGGTTACAATATCAGGACCGGCACTATCACAGACCCAGCGGAGCTGACTGTCTGAGCCGTCAAGCTTTGCTTCACATTTATTATGACTGTGATTTAATATTTGGGTTTTTATTTAGGTCATTCTTTATTTTCTCGTTCTTTTTCATTTTGATGAATTTGTTGCCAATTTTAAAAATGCTTCTTTTTTTTGGCCTCTTTGCTTTTTGAGCCTTTTATAAAGTAAATATTATCCCAACAAGCTGGAGGTTGTCTCATGTCAGCCTTGTACCGTGCAGAATAGATACATTAATCACACAGATTTTTGACAAATTCTGCTAAAACAGACGGATAACCAAAACCACATCCATAACTGCAAATAAAAAAAATTCATACAAAATCAACTAAATGTAACTTTAACTTTTTTTTTTTTTTTTGCTTTTGTAATGGATTCTTTTTCCGAGAGCGATAACGTTTCCCGTTCCCACAGCCGTATGAGGGTTTGCTTTTTTTTTTTTTTTTTTTGCAGCACAATGTGCGGAAAAACAGGAAAAGAATTAAATTGCTGTAAAACAGTAAAAAGTGGAATTTACACATTGTTTTTTGGGTTTTGTTTTTTAGTTTTTATTGTCTGGTAAAAAAAAAAAAAATACAGAGACGCGGACTATTTCCTGCTCCACTGCTGGAAGAAAGTGTCTTCTAATCACAGGCAGGAGGATTGGGAGGTGATTATGATCCGTCTTCAAGTCAAAAAGGTCCAACTAGCTCCTATTTACTAATCCCAGTCCATAGCAGTGACCACCTCCACCTCACTGGTGTCTGATGGGAATTGGCGGACAGGGCCCGGTACTGATCCAGCCATAGCCCCATCAAGAGTCATTTCATCTCATCGGTTCATAAAACATGACAACAATCTGTATCAGATATTTCTTTTTCCCATTCTTGATGTTTTCACTTCTGTGTCTTGCTCAGTGGTGGTCGGGCTCAGCCTCCTCACCTCGGCCATGTCTTTGAGCACTGAACACCTCGTACGTCTGTGTCTTGCTCAGTGGTGGTCGGGCTCAGCCTCCTCACCTCGGCCGTGTCTCTGAGCTCTGAACACCTTGTTCTTCCGTGTCTTGCTTAGTGGTGGTTGGGCTCGACCTTCTCACCTCGGCCATGTCTCTGAGTACTGCCAACGTTGTATTTCTGTGTCTTGCTCAGTGGTGGTCAGGCTCGACCTCCTCAACTTGGCTGTGTCTCTGAGCACCTCGTACTTCTGTGTCTTGCTCAGTGGTGGTCGGGCTCGGCCTCCTCACCTTGGCCGTGTCTCTGAGCACTGAACACCTTGCACTTCTTGCACAAAATCTCTTTTTTTGGCCCATTTTGCCTGAAAAAACGAGCTTGTAATAATTCAGTACACCCTAATAAAGGGTGGGACATCATGAAGCCACACCCCCTCATTACACAAATACTCATCACCTGATCTGCTTCACCCAATATTCACATTTATACAGCTCGGAGGAAGGAAATCTGCAGAATAATGATGATGATTGATCTGGTCAGAATCCTCATTGCCTAATATTTCTGCACAGTGTAACAGCTCGGGTAACATTGATCTGGTGGTGGAGACAGTGGTGCGGCCATTTCTGCAAAGCCTTCCATGTTTTTCATGCTACTGTGATCAGCCTGAGTGGCTTAAACCTGGTCCTGTGGCTGCAGCATCTCCAGACTTGTCTCCACATCAGGGCGGGGACTTCGTTGGTCAGCGATTACACAGGAGGTGCATTGTCTCCGGACTTGTCTCCATATCAGGGACTTCATTGGTCAGTGATTACACAGGAGCTGCAGTGTCTCCGGACTTGGCTCCAAATCGTGGAGGTCATTGGTCGGTGGTTACACAGGAGCTGCCAGCTGCAGATCTTGATGATTTGCCCAAGTGCATTCAGTGGAATAACTTTCCTCAGATGATCATTAATAACCTCAGTGACAGCAGCTGAAGCTGGAGGTGTCGGGGGTTCTGCACAAGGCTCAGACTCCAGACTGAAGAAATCCAGATTAATGAGCGAGCGTGCACGTCACTACTCATCACTCACTCGAGCATCAGTCTGCTCGGAATGCTCCTGACTCGGTGAGTATTTTTTGAATGTTCGAGTGGGAGTTGGAGTCCCCTCCCCACATGTAGACAGCCAATGAATATGCAGGGATTGCCTGCCAGTCACTGTAAGGCTGTGTGCCCACGTTGCGTTTTTTAAGCATTTCCGCAGCGCTTTTAGACAAGCGTTTCTGCTGCAGAAACGCTTAAGAAAAGCATCTAATGTAATAGAATGGAAAATGCACATGTGCTAATGGTGCATTTTTTTCCGCTGCGGAAACGCCTAACGGAAAAAAACGCAGCATGTTCATTAATTGTGCGGAATCGCGTGCGATTACACATACATACACTGTAATTGCAAAAATGCTTAGGAAAACGCGTGTCAAAAAGCGCATGCGGTTTCCCTGGCAAGGGCATGCGTTTCTGCTCAGGAAAAAAAACGCTTGAAAAACGCTACGTGGGCACATAGCCTAATGCCGTGGCCATCTTGGTTGTGGCATTACTGTTATTGGCTGGCTGCATAGCATCATCAGTTCTATATAAGGCCCGTGATGCCATGCTCGGCACACTGTACCCCGGCAGCATAGAGAGAAGTGCTGGCGAGAGATGGACAGAATTGTGGCTGCGCATTAGCCAGGGGTTCTACCACATTTATCTGTCAAGTACAACAACAGCCCTTCTTAGGGCTGGTGATAATCAATAGTAATACTGCTGTTAGCAGCACTTAGGGAGTGATTGTGCGGAAGGGATCGTGTAGGACCGGATAGGGTGAATTTCACGTCCTTTATGTTGCAGGCTGCAATTCAGACTAAAGCTCCTTCTCAGGGATAACAATATTCTTTTTGCTCTTCATCTTGCAAATTGTTCTGAGCAGGGAAATATTATACACCATTTTTACTGCGGCAGTTGTGCGTCAAAAGCATACAGCCAGACTTGGTTGGATCTCAATTGAATTGCTATATTTATACTGCAGTCTTATACGTCCATCTCAATTGGGCACATTTGCCTGGCATTGTAATATTGCTATTTTCTTGTGCAGTGACATCTTATACGGCATTTTTCGTGCTAGAGTTGGGCCTCAAAACCCCCCAATGTGTCACCGCATGACTATATTGATTCTGCAGTCTCATACGTCCATCCGAGGTGGACAAATTTGCCTGGCATTGTAATACTGCAATTTTTTCAGCAGTGACATTTTATACAGCATTTATCATGCTAGAGTTAGGCCAAAAAACACACAAAAAAAATGTGGTCACAAACAGCATTGCTATATTGATCCTGCAGCCTTATATGTACATCTGTAGTGGGCACTTTTTTCTGGCATTATAATACAGTTTGCAATGTTTTCTCAACAGGGATATATCATATGTAATTTAAAATTGACAAGGCGCGTGGTAAGGGTGGACAGGGAAGTGGACATGATGCTGATGGTGAGCACAGAGGCTACGGTCATGGGCAAGGTGAAACTGTGCCTGCCGCGGGAGCACAACAAACATACATATCATGTCGATCTAGCTTCCTGTCCCACTTTGTAGGGGGTGCGGAGCACCTCTCTAGAAGCCAGAACAGTGTGAAAAGTTTGTTGGATGAATAGCAGACAATACTTCCAGTCATTTTGCCAGCACCACCCTGTCTTCCACACGATCGAGTCTCAGTAGTCATGATTCTGGACCACATAATCCTCACCCTGCTCCTCCTTCCTCCCACCATGCCGAGTGCCCTGAGACGAGTGATCCCACACTTGGACACTCCGAAGAGCTGTTAACATTTCCATTTATACATTCGGGCCTCTCGCCCTGCCCGTTCCAACTGGGACATGATGAGGAGATCGCTTGAGACACAATTGCCAACAAGCGGTGTTACGTCAGCTAGTCAGGAGGAGGAGCAGGGTGCGGAAGTGGAAGGCGAGGTGGTGGACAATTAAGTCACTGATCCAACCTGGGAAGGTGACCTGCAGAGCGAGGAGCGAGGACAGCAGCGCAGCGCACAGGGGGAGGAATCTGCAGCACCACAACAGGCAGGTAGAGGCAGTGGGGAAGCCAGACACAAGGTGGGCAACTGAGCACCAACATGGGTGAAGTTGCCAAGCCAAGGTTAGGTGTTCCCGAGTCTGGCACTTTTTTAAGGACAGTCCAGTTAATCCATTTGCAACATCTGCCATTCCAGCATCAGCAGGGGCAGTACAACAGCGACCTGGGATTCAGAGATGATTCCACGGGTCTTCCCTATGCTGTTCCCATGTATTTCAGCACTGTTTCCATCGTTTTCAGCAATTTACAGACCCCCTCCAGACCTCCAGGGGGGAGAAGGGGCGCTGGAAAAATGCTTGAGTTTCCCATTGACTTCCATTATACTTGTGTATACTCTGGTCGAGCATCCCGAACATTAAGATTTGTTCAACTTGAGTGACGAGGTCCTGAGCATTTTAGTGCTCGCTCATCACTAGTGCAGATGTTTTGAACATTTATTCCACTTTGTCATCATTTGCAGATTGGTAACGTTCCCACCCTGTGATCTTCAGATCTCCACCACTTTTCTTCTTGGTTTTTTAGCTTTAATGTTGAGGGCTATATGGCGACATATATTTTGGGGGCTGCATGCAACATAACTTCCTTCAAGATATTTTTTTGTGAACGATATAAATACATCAGGAAACTGCTCCCATAATATATTCTCTGCGGTGGAGTCAGATGTGAAGGACTGGCATCCTGATCTGGGAGAGTCGGGCATGCGTGGGTCGTTGCGGGTCCTCTGTGTTATTTTCCATCCCTGGAGATACATTGTTACATCATTCTACATCTCGTCTGTGTTTACAATCATTGTATCCAGCGGCCATGTCTTACATTCCTCCCGACTGACCGAATGCTGCGCGACAGTGATCCAGACCTGGTCGGGGCTCAGACTTAATTTGGAGATTCGAGATTCTGAGATGAAGTAATGTAAAGACTGAGATTTAGAATCTGAAAGACTTGGAATCTGAAAATGAGCCAAATGTCAATCAAAGTTACTGTTCCCGGAAAAGCAGTTTTAGGATTTAGACGGCTGGATGTGATCATCCTGATCTGTCTGGTACAGAATGACAGAACTGCAGTTAGGGTCTTCTGGGTCATTCAGGGTCTGCGCAACGTTGGGTGACAATTCCCTCTTGGGTGGTAATTAATATCTTAATATATCGTATTAGTGTTACTCCAATTTTAACCCCTTCACTACCAAGGGTGGTTTGCACGTTAACTCCCGGGCCAATTTTTACAATTCTGACCACTGTCCCTTTATGAGCTAATAACTCTGAAACGCTTCCATGGATCCCGGTTGGAGTTGAGAGACTTTTGGTTTTTTAGGGTCGAGTTTCGTTTCGTGAAACCCGACTTTTCCAAAAGTCGGGTCGAGCAAGATCGGCCGATTATAGGGAAAAGTCGGGGTCGTCCCGAAACACGAAACCCAATGTAAGTCAATGGGGAATAAAAGTCGGCAGTGAGAGGAGGACAGGAAACACACCTACAGTGCCCATTTGAATGCCAAAAGCATCAATTCTTCTTACTGAAGCTTGTCAACCTTAATTTACTTCATAATACTAGTTACGCACTGAAAAATGGGGGTTATTTGGCTAAAGTTGTGTGGGGGGGGGGGGAGGGCTGGCTCCAGGTTTTCATGTGCCCTGGGCGAAAGAGCGCCCCTTTAACACATACCACAACTCATGCTGCTCCGATACGGCAGAGAAATAGCGGTATAGTACAATGAAAAATACTTCACTTTTTACATCTCATGACGAGGCCCATCTATTTCTCCATACAGAATCATTGGTCCCATATAATGTTTGAAACAGTATATGATGAGCTCCACATAATGCTACAGTATATGTTGGTCCCCATGGATGAAGCTCCACTGTCTTATGGGCCCAAATAATGCTCCAAACATAATGGGCCCCATTTCTAATGCTCTAGTGTATAATGGGCCCTGTAAATGCTGCTCCAGTGTCTGATGTCCACCTTTGGAATGTTCCAGTGTATGGTGGGCCCCATCTATCATTCTCCAGAGTATAGTGCTCCCCAAAAATTGCTGTCCCAACATTGAAAACAATCAAATAAGTCTCCTCGCTAGGGATCCCTGTACTAGTCTGGACTCCTCGTCGTCCCCATCTTCCATCTCACTGCACAGTATTTCAACCTTGCAAGTGCTGTGATCCTGAGCAAGCAGGGGGGGCCCACTCGTTGGCGACGGCACTGGCACAGGGCCCCTGATAGTACGGTGGTGTGTCTGATGGCGGGTGGGCCGAACCTGCACTTTCATCTGCAGCTTCCTCTTTGTCACCGTGTAAGATGGAACTGTATATGGGAAGGGTAACCCGAGTTTCATCAGGGTCAGATTCAGGCCGGGTAGCGTGCGAGGGGAATGTAGTGGTCTGGGTCAATGTACCAGCAGATTCATCGAGCAGTGGCTGGGCATCAGTGCACTTGTGTCGCCCCCAGGAGTACGGTCGCCACAGTGGCATTACCTTCTTCCTAGGGAGTGTGATGTCATGCTTGGGAGCAACGAAGGATCTCTCTAGCAGGTTAACTGATTGGGCGGCGTTATTCCCACGAGTCATGACCCTCCAAACAGCGTTCATGAAGGCAAAGTGTTTGTTTTACGTGGGCAGTATGGTTGCAAAGCTGAACCTTAAAGGAATGTCCAGAAGGGCACCACCAGGAGTGGAGCCTACGGCGTAACTTGACTCAACACGGGCAACCTCAACCATGCCAGCTACAGAACAGATGCACACATTGCAAGCTTAATTCCGTTAACGAACGAGACTCCGTCATGCCCCGCGGTCCGAGTCCGGCTTACTAGAGGGACACGTGTGGCTCTGGCACATGAGATTGGCCAATAACTGGTGTGTCATGCCCTTACATGTCCGTGGCTGCATGTGCGCTACACTGAAAAGGCCAGCGTTTGTCGCTTACAGGTGCAGATAACCCGCTGAACAACGTTAGTGATGGGGATCACTGATTACAATTATTACCCGCGAACGATGATTTCCCAGTAAGTGCAGGTCAACCGCAGTTCCGGAATTAGGCCTAACCGTCATTCCTGAAAAAATGAAAAACTTACAGTACGTGTGCAAACCACAGGTGATGTAGCTTGCTTAACAGCTCGCCAGCCGTTATCACGCCCAGTATGGATTACACGTGATTGCACAAAGGTGAGAAAGGGTACCGTATCCCCGGATAACATGTATGGATAGCGTACACATTCAAAAGATATGTCTATACATCAGGAGGCAGGCTCAGACGGTGTTAGGCCCAGTATGGATTGCACAAAGGTTAGAAAGGGTACCGTATCCCCGGATAACATGTATGGATAGCGTACACATTCAAAATATATGTCTATACATCAGGAGGCAGGCTCAGACGGTGTCAGGCACAGTATGGATTTGACGGCCCAGACTGCACAGCGGAGGAGCAGGGAGAGGTAAAGATTGCAAATGCTGGGGCCCTGCCCAAGCAAGGGGGGCCCACTCGTGGGCGTCGGTACTGGCACTGGGCCCCTCATAGTACGGCGGTGTGTCTGACGGCGGGTGTGCACCACCACCGTCAGAGACACTTGATTGCACTATGAGGGACCCTGTGACAGTGCCCGCGCCCAAGAGTCGGCCTACCCACCTGTCCAGGGCAACGGCACTCGTACGGTGTCGTGCGCTAGGTGGTGACCCCGGCCATGGGGGGGGAGGCAGCACAGTTAGGGAGTTTTAGAAAGTGGCATATGTTGATGTTGGACATTCAACTGATGCAAAAGGCGAAATAGGTCAAGTCCCAGGAAGAGGTGGACCAAAGCAAGCCATTTTTCTGTCACCCTATGTGTCATCAGGGGAAGGTGGGACAAAATCCTTGGAAACCCATGCATGGTTCATTTTAATGAAGGTTAGTTCATCCACATTTTGGGTTGACAGACGGGTCCTTTTTTCTGTCAGGATTGATCCAGCTGCACTGAAGACTCTTTCCGATAGCACACTTGCAGCTGGGCAAGCGAGCTCCTGTAAGGCATATTGGGCCAATTCAGGCCAGGTGTCCAGTTTAGCAGCCCAATAGTCAAAGGGGAATGACCTGTGTGGGAGAACATCGATATGGGAGGAAAAGTAGTTTGTAACCATAGTTGACAACTGCTGTCTCCTGTCACTTTCCATCGATGCAGTATTACCAGTTGTGTGAGCGGTACTTGAAAAATCAGTCCACAACATTGTCATGAAACCCCTGTCTCCAACGCCACTTCTGCTGTGTGCACCATGAACACCTCTGCCAAGCTGCCCCCGGCCCGTACGGCTCGTGTGAGAACCATCACCGCTGCTGTGTGCTGGGAATGCCTCAAGCAACCGATTTACCAGAGTTGCTTGTTTATTAGCCAATATTAGGTCAAGGTTCTCCTGTGGCATGATGTTTTGTAATTTGCCTTTTTAGCGTGGATCCAGGATGCTGGCCAACCAGTAGTCGTCATCGTTCATCATTTTGGCAATGCGGGGGTCCCTTTTTAGGATCCGCAAGGCATAATCTGACATGTGGGCCAATGTTCCCGGTGTCAATGATGCATTGCGAGTGCTGGGTGGAGGAGCACTTTCTGGCAAATCCACATCCCTCCAGTCACGCACAAACCCTGTACCAGACCTTGCCACGCCAACATTTTCACTTGCCCCACGAGATGCATCCTCCTCCCCTAAGTAATCATCCCCATCATCATCATCCTCCTCCTCCTCTTCTTCCTCCAACTCGTCCAGGAGAGGTCCCTGAGCAGACAATGGCTGAATGTCATCAAGGATTCCCTCTTCCTCCTCGTCAACATTGGCTGCAGACGCCTGCTCCTTAAGGTGCGTCAAAGTTTGCATGAGCAGACGCATAAGTGGGATGCTCATGCTTAGGATGGCGTCGTCTGCGCTTACCAGCCGTGTGCATTCCTCAAAACACTGAAGGACTTTACAAAGGTCTTTCAGCTTCGACCACTGCACACCTGTCAACTCCATGTCTGCTCTCAAAGTGCCTGGCCGTGTATCCTCCCACAAATGCATTATGGCCTGCCTCTGCTCGCACAGCCGCTCCACCATGTGCAGGGTGGAGTTCCACCTTGTTGCAATGTCAATAATGAGGCGGTGGTTGGGAAGGTGGAGCAATCGCTGCAGCTTCTGCATACGAACGGAGTGTACAGGCGACCGGCGGATGTGCGCGCACAGTCTTCGCACCTTATGGAGCAGGGCTGTTAACTCCGGATAATTTTTGAGGAAGCACTGCACCACCAGGTTCAAGGTGTGAGCCAAGCAAGGTACGTGGCTGAGTTTTGAAAGGGCTATGGCTGCCACAAAATTACGGCCGTTATCACTAACTACCTTGCCTGCCTCAAGATGTACACTGCCCAGCCATGACTCAGTTTGTCGCTTCAAGTACTCGGCCAGCACCTCGGCGGTGTGTCTGTCGCCCAAACACATCATCTGCAACACAGCCTGCTGACGCTTTCCACTAGCTGCTCGATAGGGGGACACCTCGTGTGGAACAGTGGCAGCTGCAGATGGAGTGCTCGTACGACTGCGCTCTGTGGACGAGCTGTCGCTTCTGGAGGAGGAGGAGGAGGAGGAGGAGGAGGGTGGAACGCCTACAGCCAACTGTTTCCTATACCGTGGGCTAGGCAGCACTGTCCCACCACCGCTGTCCCCTGTGGACCCTGCATCCACCACATTAACCCAGTGCGCAGTGATGGACACGTAACGGCCCTGGCCATGCCGACTGAACCATGCATCAGTTGTGAGGTGCACCTTTCCACTCACTGACTGCTTGAGTGCATGGACAATGCGGTCTTTCACATGATGGTGGAGGGCTGGGATGGCTTTGCGAGAGAAGTGGCGACTGGGTAGGTCATAGTGTGGTACTGCATAGGCCATGAGTTCGCGGAAAGCTGCGCTTTCCACCAACCGATAGGGCATCATCTCAAACGAGATTAGTTTGGCAATGTGGGCGTTCAAACCCAGTGTACGCGGATGAGAGACTGAGTACTTTCCTGACCTACTCATAGTGTCTGGGAGGGTGAGCTGGACTTGAGAGCTGCATATGGTGGAAGTAGCGGTGGACAGGGCGGACTGAGAGAGGGTTGATGATGGTGATGGAGTTGGTGTTCTTTCTGATGGCCTAGAATCAGTCTTTCGTTGATATAACAGTGGGATTCCCTGACTGCTGTGGCCTTGCAATGACACCTCAACATTTGCTGCTGTGCTAACCGGTGGGCTTACAGTGGGGGAAACAATGTAGCGTTGCTGACTACCTTCGTTGTGATCAGTTGCACATGTGGCACTTGAGGTTTGGTGTTGTGTCCACGCTTGCAAGTGCATGCTGGTTAAATGTCTAAGCATGCAACTGGTATTCAAATTTTTCAGATTTTTCCCTCGGCTAAAGGTCTTTGCGCACTTCTTACAGATAACCTTGGCCTGATCATGAGGATTTTGGTCAAAAAAGTGCCATACTGCACTCTTCCTACTTTGGCAGACATTTTGCGGCCTAGCACGCTGTGATCTTTTGACCCTCTGGACAAGCTGTCCAGCAACTCTTTTGATTTTTGGAACCTGTCTTTGGAGTGCTCCGGGCCTGCCAGATAACAGCTGTTGCGATGTCGATGTCTGCTGTGGATGCTCCTCATCTGAGCTATTGGAAGCAGCACCCTCTTCCCCGAATGGATGCCAATCTGGGTCAACAACTGGGTCATCCATCACCTCCTCTTCTATGTCATGTGCACCTTCCTCTGTGTCACCGTGTATGGTGGTATAGTGTGCGGGAAGGGGCACCTGAGTCTCATCAGGGTCAGAATCTGGCTCTGTACACTGCGAGGACAATGTAGTGCTCTGAGTGAATGTACCAGCAGAATCATCCATCAGCGGCTGTGCATCAGTGCACTCCATGTCAGATTCATCTTGGCCTGGGTAATTCACCATTTCACTTGATAATCCAGGCATGGTATGTGAAAACAGCTCCATGGAGTAATCAGTAGTATGGCCTGCGTCATCCTTCAATCTTGGTTGGGGTGAAGGACACAAGGAAAGGTGTGGTTCATGAACATGAGCCTCCAATGACGACTCAGTGCTTTTACTTTTTACAACTGAAGAAGAGGAGGCGATAGAGCTGGAGGCTGAGTCAGCAATGTAAGACAAAACTTTTTCCTGATGCTCTGGCGTTAAAAGCGGTTTGCCAACTCCTAGAAAACTAAGCGTTCGAGGCCTTATGTAGCCAGACGATGACGCAGGCTCAACACCTCCTGCATTCGGTCCTTTTTTGCTTTTGCCACTACCATCAGATCCACCACCAACACCATCATTACCAGCTGCCAACCCCCGCCCAATTCCACGGCCTCTTCCACCAGCCTTCCTCATTTTTGGTAGAAATGTAGACAAAATCCAACAAACTATATAGTAATGTAAAACAAGGTGTCTATAGGACAGGGGAGATTTAGATTTTCTGCAGACACTGGACACTTGGATTGTGTGAGGCCCACTGAATATCAGAGCGCTATGTCACAGGCTCGATGGCACAGGTGTGAAAAAAGTGAATTGTAGAATTGGGCAGAATAGGAATCTCCCTAGAGTGTAGGTCTGTAAGAACGGAACAAGTCCTCCACTTATCCTTCCACAGTGACACACAGATAGCTTCACTGTGGCTGTGATAACAGCCGTTACACGGTACTGTGTGAGGAGCGTACACCGCTGTATGGTGTGAATAAATGCACGCTCAGTACCTCAGCAGGACAAAAAAAAAAAAATTGGGATTGCTTTTAAAAAAGCAGTTTGCAGAGCAGTGGGGAAACAGCAATCAGCTGTCAGGAAGCCTTAGAAGGCAGCCCAACAACCAACACCACTGATACACCACTATATAGCCTCCCCTTGCACTGCACACACAGTGACTTGTGTGTTGTGCAGGCAAAATCGCTAGCAGCAGAAGCAGTTTTTTTTCTTCTTCCCTGCCTAACGCTCTCCCTACAGAATCAGCAGCAGCAACCTCTCCCTATGCTAAGATCGGCAGAAGTAAGATGGCGGTCGGCGTGCACGCCCTTTTATAACCCCTGTGACGCCCACCAAAGCAAGCCAATCACTTGCATGCCCTTCTAAAAGATGGTGGTGACCCCTGCCTATGTCATCACGTTGCCCACAGTGTCCGTGGATCCTGATTGGCTGAAAAAGAGCGCTAAACAAACTTTTGAAACGCGACTTTGGCGCGTAAGTCGCCGACCTCGTGGCCGACCTCATCCTAGGGTCGGGTTTCGTTTCATGAAACCCGACTTTGCCAAAAGTCGGCGACTTTTGAAATTGTTCGACCCGTTTCGCTCAACTCTAATCCCGGTGATTCTGACATTGTTTTCTCGTGACATATTGTACTTCATGTTAGTGGTAAAATTTAATTCAAATAACTTGCGTTTATTTGTGAAAAAAATGGAAATTTGGCGAAAATTTTTAAAATTTCGCAATATTCCAAATTTGAATTTTTATGCCCTTAAATCACAGAGATATGGCACACAAAAAACTTGATAAGTAACATTTCCCACATGTTTACTTTACATCAGCGCAATTTGGGAACCAAAATTTTTTTTTGTTAGGAAGTTATAAGGGTTAAAAATTGACCAGCGATTTCTCATTTTTGCAACACCATTTTATGTTTACGGACCACATCACATATGAAGCCACTTTGAGGGGTCTATATGATAGAAAATACCCAAAAGTGACACCATTCTAAAAACCGCACCCCTTAAGGTGCTCAAAACCACATACAAGAAGTTTACTAACCCTTTAGGTGCGTGACAGGAATTTTTTGAATATTTAAAAAAAAAATTAACATTTAACTTTTTTTTCACAAAAAAAAAAAACTTCAGGTTCAATTTTTTTTATTTTACCAAGGGTAACAGGAGAAATTGGACTGCAAAAGTTATTGTGCAATTTGTCTTGAGTACGCTGATACCCGATATATGGGGGGGAACCACTGTTTCGGCGCATGGCAGAGCTCAGAAGGGAAGGAGCGCCATTTGACTTTTTCAATGCAAAAGTGGCTGGAATTCAGATCAGATGCCATGTCGCGTTTGGAGAGCCCCTGATGTGCCTAAACAGTGGAAACCCCCCACAAGTGACCCCATTTTGGAAACTAGACCCTCCAAGGAACTTATCTAGATATGTGGTGAGAACTTTGAACCCACAAGGGCTTCACAGAAGTTTATAACGTACAGCGGTACAATTAAAAAAATCATATTTTTTCCAAAAAAAATGATCTTTTCACCCACAATTTTCATTTTACCAAGAGTAACAGGACCCTAAAAGTTATTGTGCAATTTGTCCTGAGTACGCTGATACCCCACATGTGGGGGTAAACCACTATTTGGGCGCAAGGCAGAGCTCGGAAGGGAAGGAGCGCCATTTGACGTTTTTGGCTGGAATTGAGATCGGACACCATGTCGCGATTGGAAAACCCCTGATGTACCTAAACAGTGGAAACCCCCCACAAATGACACCATTTTGGAAACTAGACCCCCCAAGGAACTTATCTAGATGTGTGGTGAGCACTTTGATCCCCCAAGGGCTTCACAAAAGTTTATAATGCCTGGGCGTGAAAATATGATCTTTTAGTCACCAACTTTTTTATTTTCCCAATGGTACCAGGAGAAATTGGACCCCAAAAGTTGTTGTCCAATTTGTCCTGAGTACGCTGACACCCCATATGTGGGAGAAAACTACTGTATGGGCACACGTCAGGGCTCGGAAGGGAAGTAGTGACGTTTTGGAATGCAGACTTTGATGGAATGGTCTGCGGGTGTCATGTCGCGTTTGGAGAGCCCCTGATGTACCTAAACAGTGGAAACCCCCCACAAGTGACCCCATTTTGGAAACTAGACCCCCCATGGAACTTATCTAGATGTGTGGTGAGCACTTTGAACCCCCCAGTGCTTCACAGAAGTTTATAACACCCGGGCGTGAAAATAAAAAAATCATTTTTTTCCACAAAAATGATATTTTTGCCCCCAATTTTTTATTTTCCTAAGGGTAACAGGAGAAATTGGACCCCAAAAGTTGTTTTGTAATTTGTCCTGAGTAGGCTAATACCCCATATGTGGGGGTAAAACATTGTTTGGGCGCATGGCAGAGTTTGGAAGGGAAGGGGCACCATTTGACTTTTTCAATGCAGAATTGGCCGGAATTGAGATCAGATGCCATGTTGCATTTGGAGAGCCCCTGATGTGCCCAAACAGTGGAAACCCCCAATTATAACTCCAACCCCAACACACCCCTAACCCTAATCTCAGCCCTAACCCTAGCCCTAATCCTAACCCTAGCCCTAATGGGAAAATGGAAATAAATACATTTTTTTTAATTTTATTATTTTTCCCTAACTAAGGGGGTGATAACGGGGGGGGTTTGATTTACTATTTATGGCGGTTTTTATGTTTGGCAGCTGTCATACGCTAAAAGACGCTTTTTATTGTAAAAATAGTTTTTGCATCACCACATTTTGAGAGCTATAATTTTTCCATATTTTGACCCACCGAGTCATGTGAGGTCTTATTCTTTGCGGGACGAGTTGACGTTTTTATTGGTACCATTTTCGGGCACGTGACATATTTGATCGCTTTTTATTTTGTTTTTTGGGACGCAGAATGAACAAAAACCAGCGTTTCATGAATTTCTTTTGGGTGGTGCGTTTACACCGTTCCGGGTGCGGTAAAATTTATAAAGCGGTTTTATTCTTCGGGTCAGTACGGTTACAGCGATACCTCATTTAGGTCGTTTTTTTATGTTTTGTCGGTTTTATGCAATTTAAACTATTTTATATAAAAAATAATTATTTTTGCATTGCTTTATTCTGCGAGCTATAACTTTTTTATTTTTTCGCTGATGATGCTGGGTCGTGGCTCGTTTTTTGCGGGACAAGATGACGTTTTCAGCGGTACCATGGATATTTATATGCGTCTTTTTGATCGCGCGTTATTGCACTTTTTGTTCGGTGGTATGTTAATAAATCATTACTTTTTGCTTGGTTTTTTTATTTTTATTTTTTTAAGGGGTTCGCTTAAGGGGTTAACTATTGGGACAGTTTTATAGGGCGGGTCGTTACAGACGTGGCGATACCAAATGTGTACTTTTTTTGTTTTTTTATTTTCAAAAAATGAATTTATTGGGGAATTTTTTTTTTTTTTTTTAATTTATTTAGCGATTTTTTTAAAATTATTTTTACACTTTTGTTTTTTGCTTTTTTTTTTTACTTTATTACAATGTCCCAGGGGGGACATAACTGTCCTGTGACAGATTGCTGATCTGTCACTTCACAGATCACTGTGACAGATCAGCAGGCTTCCTCATGCCTGCGCTTTGCAGGCACTGAGGAAGCCAGCTTCCTGCAGGCCCCCGCTGCCATATTGGATCCGGGGACCTGCAGGAAAGGAGCCCCCGCAGCAGCGCTGCACATTGCGCTGCCGTGGGGGGTCAGGGAAACACGGAGGGAGCCCCCTCCCTGCAGATGCTTCCCTTTAACCCCCGGTACACCGCGATCTTGATTGATCACGGTGTGCAAGGGGTTAACGTGTCGGGACGCCCCTGACACATTGTGCCAGGTGTCAGCTGTGATAATCAGCTGACATCCGGCCGCGATCAGCGGCGCTCAGCAGCAAGACTCGGAAGAACCCCGGGAATGGCACCTGGCGGATGCCGCAGGACCTGGCAGCCGCTTAGTTATGCCCGTCCTGTGCAAGGGGTGAGTCTGGGACCAGTGGTTCTCCAAGCTGGAGTATGTGTATGGTTTTTCCTTATGTTCTGAAAGGGGAAAAGGGGGGGGGAAAAGGGGGAAGGGGGGGGGGGAAGGCAAAATACTGATGAAAACAGCCACTATTAAACCTACCAATTCATGGAGGGGATGGCTGCCTAGTAAAAAATGCACGCACACAGCTCGAGATCGCCACCGATCACTGGAGTCCTAGAAGCACATACTCAGCTTGGCTTACTTATCCAGATGCCTTCTAATTGGCCAAACTGAAGTCTTTTGTTGCACTTTCCATACTGTTTTCAATGGGTGGGGGTTTTTTTCTGCAAAAACACTAAAGTTTTTTTTTCCCATTTTTTAAGGTGTTTTGGGACATTTTATTGAAATAGAAGCAAGTGCTTGAACATTGCATGTAAACTCTGCGCTTTTAGTCACAGCATTTTTTGTGCTAAAATTTTTATGCTATTGTTATACACAACCCCTTTTAGAAACTGCATGAAAACCATGTGGGAATGTTTTTTTCTATAAGCTTCTCTATAGGTGCAAAAAATGCATATGTAAAATGCTTATAAATAAAAAAAAGTCCTCAAAAATGTATTATTAAAGCCCATTTTTGTGGGATTTATTTTAGTTGTAAACATTTTGTGCATTTATTTAGATATTTTATAGGAAGCAGATAATAAAAACAGCAGGAATATATCAACAAAATACCACGAAAAGCGATTTGTGCAAATCCAGGCTTAAGAAGTTCTGGTGTAGTCCAGTATTCATGGTTCCATCAATGAGAAGTTCTTCATGTCTGGGGGCAGTAGAGTCCACCCAGACAGTTATGGCAGCACATCTATGTGAACCTGGTTCTTACTATGGAAGCCTAGCTTTACACCAGACATATTGGAACGTTGCACACAATGTCTTACAGGTCATTTATGCTCCTCAAGGACAGCAGTGGTCGCCTCCTTGCTCCTCTACCATACATCACATTACTATGACTTTTTTTTAACAATTTTTTGTTACGCACCTGTACTGGATCTTTGCTTTGTTCACTCCAGTCCACTGGACTCTGCTTTGCTTCACATCAGGCTTTGAAGATGGCCTGGAGTGATCCCATGTGACCTTCCACCTGGGCCTATATAAGGCTTACTGAGACACACACCTGTGTCTTGGTATGAAGACAGTGTTGCTAGACTCTGGCTTGCTCTATGCATCTTGACCTCCTTAGCTGCTGTCTACAGTCTCCTGGATGTCTTCCGCCTGCCTGCGGTTTCCTGCACTCCACCTGCCAGCCTGTGGTCTCCTGAAGTCTTCAGTCTGTTTACAATTTCCTGCAGTCTCCTGACATCTTCTGCTTGCATCTGGTGTCCTGCACTCCACCTGCCTGCCTGTAGTCTCCTAGATGTCTCCTGCCTGCCAGCGATTTCCTGCACACCTCCTGCATACCTGCGGTCTCCTGGACATCTGCCACCTACCTGCTGTTTCCTGTATCCCACCCACCTACCATCTCCTGGACATCTTCCACCTGCCTATTTCCCACATCCTACCTACCTGTCTGTTGTATTCTGTTCTTTGGCTGTCCGTGTACCGTGTGCCCCACCTATCTGCTGCACTGATGCCCGTGTGCCCACCCAGACAATAGACCTGGAGGATTCACCTGGTGAGTCTAACATTTTGAGTGGCAAATTGCTATATGAGAGTGCTAGGGATTATGTGAGACCAGGAGATGAGTATTATCCTCAGTAGCTGTGATCTACGGGCCCCTGTAATGGATCACACACTGTGGATTCAACGTATCATACACAACACTATCCATAGCTTTTCCTTACACAACTCCGCTCTCCATAAATCAAGGAAATTGAGAACAAAACCCATTCACTTTAATCTAATTAGCTTCATGGGACATATTTTCTCTCCTGCATTTTTTCCAATGACTTTTTATTTTAATTTACTGTTTTTTTTTTTTTGTTCTTTTTTTAATTGTAATGGAATTTGGACTAATTATGTATAGAATTGATTTCCAGGCCATTGTCATCTACAGAAAAAGCTATGGCCGATAGATCGGAAGGAGAAGAATGGAGCAATTACCCGAGACCTTTACGTGCAGCTTCTTTACAATTATTAATTCATTTTGAGTTATTAAAGAAAACTCCATGCTCATTTTAATGGAAAATTTCATTGTAGGCTAAGTGTCGTCCTATAATAATGAGGTGGTTAATGAACTCACAATCCATATCCCTCACCTTTGTGCCCTACTAGTACATATGGACACCATAGAGGGATCCTTTACTTTAAGTCAGTATTTGTTGCTTTTATTCTTTATTTCCACTTCTAATAGCAGGGTTCTCAAAAGAATTAATTATCTGCATGTTTTTCCTGGCCAGAGATTTCCCCAGCCCATGGGTTTCTGTCTCCAGCAATAGTGTTAGGGTATGTGCACACGTTGCGGATTGCTGTGCAGATTTTTCCACGTGGAATCTGCATCTCTTGGCAGAATCTGCAGGGTTTTTTTATGCGGATTTTGTTCGGATTTCGCCTGCGTTTTTACACCTGTGGATTTCTATAATGGAATGGGTGTAAAAACGCTGCGGAATCCGCACAAAGAATTGACATGCAGCGGAAAGTGAACCACTGCGGATTCCATGCAAAATTTTCCACAGCATGTGCACAGCCAATTTTTTTTCCCTATAGGTTATGTGGATCTGCAGCGGATCCGCAACGTGTGCACATACCCTTATATTGCCAGTAAAGCACTGCTAAAAAAAGATCCAGGAAGTTCCTGCTCACTGTGTGTGTAGCTGAGCACAGGTTTCACTTTCACTGTGCAAGCTGACATACAGGATGCTGAGATCCTAAGCTATAAGAAATACCAGTTGTAAGCTGGTATCTGAATAAATCTATACAATGTCCTACAGCTGAACCGTACAGAGATTAATCCACTGCCAACATGAAACAATACAAAAAGTAATGTCTAACTGAGTTCAGGGGGTAAGGAGGGTCAAAAATTGTGTGTTTTAAGGACAAAATATTTGACATTAATGGAGTTTTCCAGGACTTAGACGTTAATGGCTTGTCTTTCGATGACCGTATTTCCGGTTCAAGTCTGATCTGTGAAACGTTGGATCGCACTCATACCCATGTTATTTTATGGGGCTGTGAACATGTGCAATTTTTTCTTTGGTCAGTGGAAATGAATGGCAGCATGCACGATTTGTCTCTGATAATCGAATGGCTCTTGCCCAGTCATGTCCACGGGCCCCTGGAAAACAACGGACCACACTTGTATTGTCACGACTGCGGCCGCGTCCCAGCAGGCGCCTCTACGCTGACGGCGGGGTCGAAATATGGACCATCTATACCACAGAGGGGGACCTGAGCCTACCCAAACTAGGGAAGGGCAGCGACAGAGATTCTGTGGCAGCTGAGCATGTGGACAAGGAGAAGACATGTAGGACTTGATAACACCGCACAACTTCAGGTATAAAGAACATAAAGTTTACTAAAGTAAACTCACATAGTATATAGACGAAACAGGGCTATGCCAGGCTCCCAATTCCACACCTTCCAGAAGGGTACCACCCAGTGGACCCCAAGGCACCAACGGATCACCGAGGCACATATAGGCGAGACATCGGGACACAGGCAGGACGCAGGACATAAAACAGGAGTCCATCAGGCTCCAAGCTTCAGCCAGCAGTCATCAGGTTCCAGACTACGATCGTCAGGCTCTGGGCATCGTACATAGGAAGAAACTCAAGCGTGATGGTGCTACAACTGCAGGATTGCTGGGAGCTAGCACCGCATGGTAGTCAGAGCACAGGGTAGAAGATGCTCAGCAGGATCACCGGTTACAAGAGACTCAGAGTCACTGGGTGCGAGGCTCCAAACACAGAGGGATTCCAGGAACATAACACAGCAGACAGGGTCAGGTACAGGATCAAGGATTCAGGCCTGGATATACCGCCTCCAGGGCAGGGCGCAGGAACAGGGCAAAGCAGGAATCAAGGCAGGGACTTTGGTACCAAAACATAGACAGGAGAAGTCCAGGAACACAGACACAAAACACACATGGCAAAGTTCAGGAGCTTTGTGAGTAGCTCTGGCAATGCCCAGCAGGGAAGGGGAACTTTATATAGGAGCTGCCCCTCAGCAATTGGCAGTATTTCAAGTACACACACTAACCCTGATAAAAGCAGGGAAGGTGTGGCCGCGCACGCCCTAATCACACACAGAAGCCATTACAGCACAGTCAGTGCAGGAACTGAGGCTTAGAGCACCTGGCATCGTCTGCAAGCCTAGACACACGTGGAAAGTCATGCACCAGCTGCAAATGACCTCGCAGCCCGTGGACAGCTTCCACAGCGGCAACCAGGGACCGCACATGCGGATGGTCAAGCAGCAGAGCAAAGACCTAGCAACACATGCACGGCTACGTAGCAGAGCAGGGAACTGAGCAGGCTCCATACAGGTAACATCCAGCAGTATCACAGCTCAATTAGGGGGAAAGGAGCAAAGGGTTAAAAGCAAATACATGCATTGTCACGCCGACATCTAGGTACAGACAGGTACAGACAGAATGGCGTGGAGAAACTTTTAGGTTTATTTCTCCTGATTCAAGAAAATTGGAACACACTATGATCAAACTCAGAGTGTAATGATCAGTCCGTTTTCCTCAGACGGAGACCATATGGTCGTCTGCACCTGTCCTTAGTATAGGTCCTCAACATCAGATTGGCAGTGATATGACACTTGGCACCACCACCGATCAGTTGATTCAGGTGCTGCGGATGCTGGCACACACAGTATACAGCACAGCGCCACGCACTGTGTAGTGGCTGATCTCGGGTACTGCAGCTCAGCTCCCAGTCACTTCAATAGCAGTCAAGAATGACCGCAGTGTTCAAGTCCGTACACTGTTACTTCTGAAGGCTGCAGGACCTGGTAACATCTCATCAGTGGGGGCTCCAGGTGTCGGACCACCACCAATCTAATATTGATGACCTATCCTGGGAATAGGTGAACAATATCTCAGGCCAAATTGTGTAATCCCAACAAAGCTTTGTCCATGGTTTCTGGAAGCCTCCAACCAGTAGCGCTCATATAAATGTGTCTGTATCTTGTCACCATAAAAATACAATTAAAAAAGTTAAAGGAATGTCCAAGTCCTACAGGAGCAAATATCACGATTTTTGGACATTTGTGCGTAGATTTAACCACAAAGTTTCCACATTCAGAATTAATTTCAAAGACTCTTTTCTCTTTAGTTATTATCAGCTGGTGAACTCCATGGCCCGAAGCTGCCACTGATCGCTGGTGGGTACAACGTGTAACAAAGCCCAACCTCTGCCACGACGTATGCTCAGGATTGATCTAGGAGACATGAAATATTCATCTCTCTACGGCGTCCATAAAACTTCAACATCTCCACTTGTGAAGTGTCCAGAACTGAGAGATAAGGAGGAGAGATAGCGGAAGATAAAACGAAGTGCGACACCAGATACCACAATGGTGATGGGTCTGATCTCCTTTAGTCCAACCAGAAAAGTGGAAGAAGTGGCACTCGGTGATCTGGTGGGAAATTCGTACTCATTGTAGAAAATCAATACATGGATGCAGGGGAGTGGGAACAGTGGTGGACGACGGCCGTTTCACAGGGGAGCGGGTATAGTGGTAGACGACGGCCGTTTCACATCAGACGGACACTTCAACTGGTCCAAGAATGGCAGGAAGTGAATAGGCAGTCACTTTACGCCTCCCTTTTTTCCAACACTATCAGCATGCACAAGAGACAAATCTAGCATACCAAACCGCAGCACGAAAAAATAAGGAAAACGTTTTTGGTTTTTTTTCTGCACCTTCTTTCCCACCATGAGATCAGGTTTTGCTGCAAAAAAAAAACAAAAAAACAGCTGAAAAAACATCTAGTGTGAACTTACCCTTCTTCTGTTTTGCTCACTTCCAAGTTACTTGTTTCCTTTGCATCCCGCCGTGCCTACCTGTGGCGCCCCTGAGGCTCAGTCGCCACAGAGGTACTGCACCTTCTCCTAAGGTGTAGTGCCCCACCATCCAGGTAAGGTGGGAACCCCTTTCCACACTCCAACACTCGCACCCCACACAACAGGGTAGTTCTGCACAACCACATTGTGGCTCAGTGCTTAGAGAGTAGCAGAGCACCTCTGGTGGTTCCCTGCTTGGAACACTGGATGTGCTGGGAGGTGGGTGGAGTTAAGATACATAAAAGAGTGGGAAAGTGTAGGATGACAGGTCAGTCTGACAGAAGGTCAGTCGGGTAGGAAGTCATGCAGACAGGAGTGAGGATCCCTGGAAGAAGGGATGGAGGAAGGAGTGCTGCAGCTGCCTCAGTGATCTGAGCCAGCTGGCACGAGAAAGGAAAATAAGGAGAAAGACGTAGAACTGAATCCTAAGCTTCCATAAGAAAGAGAGACAAGTATGGAACGAAGGAGTAGAGAGGTCAGAGAGGACGTGGGTTAGAAGAGGAACCCTGCCTATAGGTTCTCAGCACAAGGCCGGGGCCCGGTCCCCAAGGTTGTATGGACACTTATGGTTCTGCAGCAGACACCGGTGGAGTAGTTGGCTGTAAATGCACTACTCCCATCTAAGATTTGGGGCACAACAGCAATTGAAGAGAGAGCCAGGACTCAGGAGAAGGGAGTCCCCGAAGCAGGCTACAGATGTCTGCCATACGAGTAGAGTTCTTGGGAACATCTATCAGGAGGAACTCCAGCGTACACGGTACTGGAGATCTTCACACTTAAAGGCGCTATAGAGGAGATGTTCAGAAAAGGCACATAAGTTGGAGGAGTGTTGGAAGGGAGCATTCCATCTGGCCTGGAGGTTGACTGAGTCCCTGACCCAGACGACATGGCACAGAAGCGGGCACTACAGACTGTGAGTAAAGCTTTGGAACTACAAGCCCTGGTGTCCTCCATTCCTTCCTGCGTCCGTCTGCCTAACACTGCTACATCCCCTGTGCCGGACACTACACCACCTAAGTGTCCCCACATCTACACTGCCCACACTGACCTGGGACAACAGCCCTGCCTGTGGAGGGCTATACCATCCTTGCTGCACCAAACCATCTGTCCCGGAGGATCTGTTTGCAGCGTCGGCTTAACACCTCCCTTGCCGAACACCACAGGTGGCGGCACAAACTATTCCATTCCACTAAACTACATTACAAACTCCCTTTGATTACTTGGGCGCCCAGGGCCACGGACCGAGTCACCGCCGCTGTGACATCCCCGACACCGGCCCGGTACCGAGTACCCCACGGCCCTGGGTGGGCGACCCAACTTGGCGTCACAAACAGGATGACGAGACCCGATGCCATCGGGTTCTGTGTGCCTGAGACTTGTTGGACTTTGAACTTTTGAAAATGTGCAGAAGACCCAATTTGGTAGACTGTGACATGGATATAAGGGATGGCCGTTGGCGCGGAGAAGAAGGGCGTGAAGAGATGGGAGGTCATAGGAAAAGACCGCGAAGAGTCTTGGGCCTCACCTGCCTGAATTACTATGTAACAGCAACATGGCCCACCCCCCCGAGGGGTTCGTATACTGGCTTGGTATGGAGGCGCTGGAAGAAGATACCACCCCCGGAAGGAGGGGCAGAAGAAGCCAGTGGCGGGAAAGGGGCCGAGGCAGGGAGAAGAATGCCAGAACGCCATGATGAAGAGAGAGGAGAAGTCAGAAGAACAAGGGGAGGAGAGGCCACTCACTCCCAGGCCGCCCCTGCGGAGGCTGCGACCACTGATTCACCCTCTGCAGCGGCCGCCACCACCTCACACCCGATAATGTCATTGGGTGAGCCCCGTTCAGAGAAGATATATGAGGACGCTAGAGCAGAATGGAGGCCCAGGACAGCGTCCCCGCCTGGACCGGGCGCGGCTGTACCGACCTCCACCGGCGACCCTGGCCGAGACCGGCCTGACCCCGGCACGGATCCAACTGCGGTCCATCCCATCAGTCATCCCGGGAGTTGCGGCTGCTGCCATCTACCACCAGGTACCGGAACTGCGGCTGGAAACGCCAGGTGTGATTACTGCCTCGGGGTTGACCCTAGCTTTGCGGAACCCATGGATAAGAATGGCCCAGTTGGCCTCCACCAACGATCCCCGACTGCGGTACCACTGACTGAAGTCCCGATGGACACTGAAGAATCGGATTCTGAGGAACCAGCCATAACGCCGGCTGGATCACCAACAGCAGCAGAAGCGCCATCGGAGGTAGCCGATGTACCGTCCCCGCAGGCCATTGATGTTTCAATGGCCCTTTCCATTACCCCGACCAGTCCCTATCTCACCCTGTGGGAGGCAGAATACATGCGTTTAGCAAGAAACCAGCAACAGACTCAAGATGAAGATACCACACCTGGTAGCAGTTCCCAATCAGCTTCCAGAACCCCAGGAGGGGACCAGCACTAATGATTTACAGTAACTCTCGTTACCCAGGAGGGTTTGTTTAGCACCGTTGTGCCTTTTTGTTTTGCTACCATGATTTCGTTTTCCCAGAGTTGCCCTGTTGGGATTGGCAGTGTTCTTTAAAGTGAACTAGCGATCATGAACTTGGAGTGATCCAAAAACTCTTACCTGTAAATAGTTGCACCTCTTTAGGTGCCCTCTCTTGGTTTTACATAAGGACACTTTGCGAAGATGATGTCAAGATTTTACATAAGGACACTTTGCGAAGATGATGTCTACCTCAAAGGACACTGCAAGAGATCCCGGCTGGGAGCGGTGTCCAGCACGTACCAGAATAATTGTTGAAAGTTTTAATGCGAAGTATTTTGATAATGATGTATCTTATGAGAATATTAGTAACTAGGAAATGGCTTTTATATAGAATGAGAAATGTTTTGATACAGGAATGAGAGATTTGAATAAAGAGTTGAAAATGTGAATGGTGACCCAGGTATCAAGGGTGTCACTTGAAAGAAAGTAGGAAATGTGCACTAGAAAGCAAAGAAGAAATGTGTGCTAGAGAAGAAAAGATAAAGAATACTGAAGTGATAGTGAGTCACAGATGATAGCACTTAGAATTACGTAGAGTATGAAAAATTGCACTTTTGACTAGAAGTTTAGATAGTTAGTTAAGAATTGTTTGCAACATTCAAGAAACAATGCCTCCTATATTAGGAAGTTTTAGTATAAGAAATGTTTATGCAGCATTACAAAAATTTTGTATGTTCCTGTACTGTCAACTTTGCCTTGCAGCCCGCAGATGTGCTGTGTTTACCGGGGGGGTATGTGGCGCCCCTGAGGCTCAGGCGCCACAGAGGTACTGTACCTTCTCCTAAGGTGTAGTGCCCCACCATCCAGGCAAGGTGGGAACCCCTTTCCACACTCCAACACTCGCACCCCACACAACAGGGTGGTTCTGCACAACCATATTGCGGCTCAGTGCTTAGAGAGTAGCAGAGCACCTTTGGTGGTTCCCTGCTTGGAACACTGGATGTGCTGGGAGGTGGGTTGAGTTAAGATACATAAAAGAGTGGGAAAGTGTAGGATGACAGGTCAGTCTGACAGAAGGTCAGTCGGGTAGGAAGTCATTCAGACAGGAGTGAGGATCCCTGGAAGAAGGGATGGAGGAAGGAGTGCTGCAGCTGCCTCAGTGATCTGAGTCAGCTGGCACGGAAAAGGAAAAGAAGGAGAAAGACGTAGAACTGAATCCTAAGCTTCCATAAGAGAGAGGAAGAACAGTGCGGAACGAAGGAGTAGAGAGAACAGAGAGGACGTGGGTTAGAAGAGGAACCCTGCCTATAGGTTCTCAGCGCAAAGCCGGGGCCCGGTCCCCAAGGTTGTATGGACACTTACGGTTCTGCAGCAGTCACCGGTGGAGTAGTTGGCTGTAAATGCACTACTCCCATCTAAGACTTGGGGCACAACAGCAATTGAATAGAGAGCCGGGACTCAGGAGAAGGGAGTCCCCGAAGCAGGCTACAGCTGTCTGCCGTACGAGTAGAGTTCTTGGGAACATCTGTCAGGAGGAACTCCAGCGTACCACGGTACTGGAGATCTTCACACTTAAAGGCGCTATAGAGGAGACGTTCAGGAAAGGCACATAAGTTGGCGGAGTGTTGGAGGGGAGCTTTCCATCTTGCCTGGGGGCTGGCTGGGTCCCTCACCCGGAGGACACTGCACAGAAGCGGGCACTACTGACTGTGAGTAAAGCGTTGGAACTACATGCCCTGGTGTACTCCATTCCTTCCTGCGTCTGTCTGCCTAACATTGCTACATCCCCTGCGCCGGACACTACACCACCTAAGTGTCCCCACATCTACACTGCCCACACTGACCTGGGACAACAGCCCTGCCTGTGGAGGGCTATACCATCCTTGCTGCACCACACCATCTGTCCCGGAGGATCTGTTTGCAGCGTCGGCTTAACACTTCCCTTGCCGAACACCACAGGTAGCGTCATGAACTATTTCATTCCACTAAACTACAATACAAACTCCCTTTGATTACTTGGGCGCCCAGGGCCACGGACCGGGTCGCCGCCGCTGTGACACATCCCCCTGACACCGGCCCGGTACCGAGTACCCCACGGCCCTGGGTGGGCGTCCCACACCTGTCCTTCCTACCGCCCCTCCTCCTACTAAAGGGAGGATATCCTTTGGAAGATTGGTGGAGGCTTAAGTCCGTTGTGTCCTTTGTCTTCAGAAGCGCGGGAGTTAGATTCGGTAGTCCAATAATCCTGATGGGATTTTTTTATTTAATGCAAACATTGGAAAATTTTAGATCTTTTTTTTACATTTTGCTGGAACTTATTCCATTGAAAATCTTTTTCCAGACTCAGTCATTTTTTTGAAAATGCTTTGTTATCTTGGAGATCTCTTTTGTAGACCCGTGGACCTCGCGGTACTTGCTCATAATCAACATATGGCTTGAAAGATTTTACCGACTCAGGTAGGATGATGTGCACAAGTGCAAGACAGAGTCAATGAATTGTTAAGTGAGGGAACCAGATGAAGCGTCTGTCCGATGCGAAATGGCCGTCATCCACCACTGTACCAGCTCCCCTGCATCTATGTATTGATTTTCTACATTAAAGAACAATTTCCCACCAGATCATCGAGTGCAGGTTCTTTCACTTCTTTGATTGGATCTTATACGACGCTGTTTTTTTCTTGTGATGCATCAGCGTCTGTGAAACGTACAAATCGCTACTTGCTGAGAGCTACATCAGGTATGCAGCACGCTGTCTGGTGCTGGTTCCCTCACTTATTAACAACTAATAACCTTTTTGGCCACCAAGTGGAATAGAGCACTAGTTCATCAGGGAAGGGTGGATCCATGTGGCAATCCTCAGAGGGCTGGTTTTATAAGGACCCGATCAAACAGCCCCCAAAATCTCAGCTTCTGTAACCTGTCAGTGTTGTGAAGTGGCCAACATGGCCGGTTTGTCATGGGCCAAGAACAAAGTTCTGGTTGCCCTGAAACCCGTCTTCTAAACAGGAGTCAGTCATGACTGTGTAGTGCGGGGGAGTTGGTGCTTTACTTATTGTTCCTTCAGGAGTACCTACTACCTCGCCGACCATGGGATCGGGTCTGGCTGTAGCTTCAGACAAGACACGAGACCTTTGGTCTGGATTAACAGGTTCTACTTTCATATGCATCTACACACAGAATAAGACATAAACCCATTTTAGAGATCTTTCTGGCCTATCAATCTTCCTCTCCTTTCTGACTTGTCCCTAGCCCAACTGTCCTAGCTGGCCCTAGGGACCCTTCTCCTGGCATAACAACTTCCATGTAGATCACCATCCCTTCCTTTCTCTGTGACCTAGCTGACATATTCCTCACAGAGGGGCAGGGGTATGGCTCTAAATACCCCTTCCAGACCTCAAGCCCAAGACTGTTCTGGTGTCCAGACGAACATCAGAATGTGCCCTCATGCTGTGTGGAAACTTGACCTGATAGCACTCGTTCAGCTCTGCTGCATCTGCCTCCTCTTGTTTCTGCTCCTGGACTTGAACTTGTCTTTGACTCTGACTAACTCACTGACTGAACTCTGCTAACCCAGAAATACCTTTTCTATAAAACCTGGTCTAACCCTTCCCAAACTGTAGGCTAATCCCAACTCTATCAACTATCTAACTGCATAGCTCCCAACTGTCCCGGATTTGGCAGGACTGTCCAGTCTTCAGCTGTTCTCCAGAGTTCTATACTTACCTCTCCAACATGTGGTGCCCATAATACTGTATTGAGCAATATATGCTGCACATTATTCTGTATGGAGCACTATGTGATGACCATAATACTGCACAGAGCAATATATGGGGCTCATTATACTGTAAGGAGCAATATATGGGGCTCATTATTCTGTATGGAGCAATATATGGGTCTTATTATACTGTATAGAGCATAATATGGGGCTCATTATACTGTATGGAGCATATTATGGGGCTCATTATACTGTTTGGAGCAATATATGGGGCTCATTATACTGTATGGAGCACTATATGGGGCTCATTAATCTGTATGAAGCAATATGAGTCTCATTATACTGTATGGAGCAATATATGGGGCTCATTTTTCTGTATGGACAATGTAACAATGTATTGGGCTCATTATGCTGTATGGAGCAATATATGGGTCCATTGTACTGAATGAAGCAATATATTGGACTCATTAATCTGTATGGAGGACTATGTGGTGCCCATAATACTGTATGGAGCAATATATGGGGCTCATTTTTCTGTATGGGGTACTATGTGGTGACCATAATACTGTATGGAGCAATGTAAAGGGCTCATGATACTGTATGGAGCAATATATGGGGCTCGTTATTCTGTATGGAGCAATATATGCGTCCATTGTACAGAATGAAGCAATATACAGGGCTCATTATACTGCATAGAGCAATATATGGGGCTCATTATACCACATGGAGCATAATATGGGGCTTATTATACTGTATGGAGCAATATATGGGGCTCATTATTCTGTATGGAGCATTATATGGGGTCCATTATACTGTATAGAGCAATATATGGGGCTCATTATACTGAATGAAGCAATATATCGGGGTCATTGTTCTGTATGGAGCATAATATGGGGCTCATTATTCTATATGGGGGACTATGTGGTGCCCATAATACTGCACAGAGCAATATATGGGGCTCATTATACTGTATGGAGCATAAAATGGGGCTCATTATACTGTATGGAGCAATACATGGGTCCATTGTACTGAATGAAGCACTATATGGGGTAATTATACTGTATGGAGCAATATATGGGGCTCATTATACTGTGTGGAGCAATATATGGGGCTCATTATACTGTATGGAGCAATATATGGGGCTCATTATACCACATGGAGCATAATATGGGGCTTATTATATTGTATGGAGCAATATATGGGGCTCATTATACTGTATGAAGCAATATATGGGGCTCAATATTCTGTATGGAACAATATATTGGGCTCATAATACTGTTTGAAGCAATATGTGGGGCTCATTATGCAGTATGAAGCAATATATGGGGCTCATTAAACTGTATGGAGCAATGTATGGTGCTCATTATACTGAATGAAGCAATATATGGGGCTCATTATTCTGTATGGGGGACTATGTGGTGGTGCCCATATTACTGTATGGAGCAATGTATGGGGCAAATTATTCTGTATGGAGCATTATATAGGCTCATTATTCTGTATGAAGCACTATGTGGTGCCCATAAAACTGTATGGAGGATGCTTTCGCCCGGAGCCCATGAAACCTGGAGCTTGCCCTGCTTGAAAATGTTGTTTTACTTCTTCCACAGAGCACAATATTAATGCAGGAATGAACTGTGGAGTAATTAGGATGAATGGTTATTCCTAGGAAAAAAGGTTTACAGCGTTTCTTAGAACTCAAGAGATGCTCATGTTATAGCAGGATAATTTGCTACATGAAACAATCTGCTGGGGGATTAATTTCTGCACGTTGTTTTCTCCGTAATGCATAATTGAAGTTACTTTTTTTTTATTAAAGTGACACTCAGATTTCAGTCTCTTTACAAGAACTAACTTTCCTGAATATGTGGATGTAAGGAGATGGACATGCTGCCCATGTTACCTCTTGAAGCATTTGTATATTGTTGTGTAGTGTGAACTGAGATGTGCATTAATAGTGATGGTATTGTGTTCTGCCCGACAGTGGGGAGAGTTAGGGCTAATGTTTGGGAGTAGCCCAGAGTGGGAAGGACTATCAGGATGTCAGATAGGGCCAGTGTGAGTAAGAAGGAGACCTAAGGTCTGGACAGTAAGCAATGCTGCATACATGGGTGTTCTGAAATGAGGAGAGACTAAGACAGTGGTTAGTATGAAGCGAAATAGAGAGAAAAGGAAAAGTGACCGAAACTCAGAGTGATCGATTGGAGACGGATCATGGGAGAGGCGGCCTAACCGTACAGAGAGGTAACGGGGCAGAGGACGTGAGAAAAGGGGCATTTTTACATATTTATGTCATATGTCGTGTCCCCGTCTGTGATGCTGGCTCACACACTGAGCCCGCATCTTTCCCCGCACATGATGGATGACACTAACAGCGGGACTTAGCATGCACCAACCGAAAAAGCTTCATTAATCCCGTCCATCGGCGCCCTGTCACATGATCGTGAGGTGCCGACGTGTTGTCAAAACAGGTTGTGGGAGAAAGAGGAGAAGAAGAAGAATTTGGAGGTTTTGTTATTCATTTTTAAGTCATTTCCCTTTTTAGTCTTCTGATGTTTGTCGCCTTTTTGTTGTGCCAGTTCCTTCCCAATGGCGCTCGGGGTTCATGAATTTTGCGCAAAGTTAAAAATGGTCTTTTCTTTCTGTCTCAAACTGTTCTTGCTACCTTTTAGCGCCAAATGTTGCTCATCTCGCAAAATGTTGCAAATTGGCATATTCAAAAAACACCCCGGGGGGAAGACTGGAGAGGATCTGTGTCAAATTTTGCAACGTCTTAAAAAAAAATCGCACATAAAGAATCAGCTGAAAAAAAGTCTGGAATCACTAAACTTTGCCTTTAGAGCAGAAAACAAAAAAAAAAGAAAAACAGGAGAGTACTTACAATAAAGACTTAAAAAAAGGCGCAAATAGCATGATGAATTGGGTGCAAGCAAAAAAACGTGTAAAGATGGCCGAAAAGGCAGGCGCCAAAGTAATGATGAACCGGGGCCGATATGTATCTTCGGAAGCATTGATTGCGTCTCTTTGTGTCTTCACCTGTGAGTAAGGCCGGGTTCAGATGACTGTATGCAATATTGTCCAACTTCCATCTACAATTTTCATCCATAAGCCATTATCTTTTACATTCCAGGGATGGAAGAAGCAAAGCCCGGCACTGGAGCCGGGACGGGTGAGTAACGATCATCATGTCACTTGGAGAGTATTGATGGCAGCCTGCATTCTGCAGTAGGTCACCATCGATGTGACATCCCACAGCTTCTCATTTCTAGTAGAGGAGTGATTATAATGATACTTAGATAACAGGGCGTGATTACTTACACAATCCCCTAACAGCGGTGTAGTTTTACGACAGACGAAATGTGAAATAATATCGTATTTTCCAGCCTGTAGGACCTGAGTGACGGACTCTACACAGTACGGAGGACGTGGGAACATTTACATAAGCCGGGGCGCGTGGCGTCTCCTCGCCAGAACGTGTCTGTGTTTGCGGTATGGAAACAAGTGTCTTGTTTGTGATGTCACGTTACAAGTTTCCACACAGGGCTTTCAGGAGCATCGCGTTTCACGCCGGCGTTTGGCTGCCGCTTCAAGTATCAGGGTTTAGTAGTGACAAAGGAAATGCATGGAAAATAAATGCGCAGTAACTGATCTCGGCGCTGAATGGAATTACATGAAGCTTTGAACCTGTATCTACCTGGCCCCATATATCATCTCCACCTCCATGAAGGAGCAAGCAAGATGCAACGTTCTGGAGAAGACAGCAGCAGTTTGGGCTTCAGAGCTGCTCTTCCTATTGTAGGGGAATGCGGTGGAAAAAGCCACCATGTACTTGCAGTAGAGTCTGTGGCAAAAATCTAAGTCTAACCCTCAGATTCCTGCCAGAGGTTTTGCGCATTAGCCTCCTACAACATGGCTACGCATTTCAGATTCTACACAACCAGCAACACTAATTTCCCTTTGCAAATAATCGGATGCAGTTTTTGTGCAGTTTTAATGCAGATTGCAAAAATTTTAACAGAAGAAAGAAAGTTACAGCCATGGTCAGCCATATTGGAGGCGACACATCATTTTTTTTGGTCACCCGGTCACAAAGTAAAATACATGGACAATAAAACTGATACATTGTATGTGTTCCTTCCTAGACGTTGTCAGTCTTACTTTTCACGTGTTGCGATGGCCAAGGCTCAGTTTGATTTTTATAAAAACTGGAGAAGGTTGAGAAGTTAGCTACTTCCTCTGTCACAGGTATTACCGCTGAACTACATCTCCCATAGGTTTTGGAGCCAAGCTCTCCTTATTTCTAGAAAGTCACAAGTGCCTGTTACTTATGCGGTAGTGGGATAGCAGATGTATTGCAGTGTGGAGAGGCATGTGCAGACTGAACCCGAGAGGCGGCCATAAGGGCTTAAAGGATCTTTCTCACAACCTTTGATAGACAGCGTAAAATGACTATTTATAAATATTGTCGTCTTGCCCCCAAAAATCACTCCAAAGAGCCGACTACTGGGTGACTCCTTTCCGTGTAACCTGATGTTACTGCCTGTTGTCAAGTGTAATCTGTTTCTTACAGCAGAGATGGTAAAATGGATCACAGAAAGTGGACGCGTCTTTATCCACAGGAGGTGGAGCGGATATTTATCTATTTACAGGAAGTGGAGTGGGTATTTCCCTCCAGGAAGCGAAGCTCGTTTTTATCTTTCCCCAGGAAGTGGAGCAGGTCCTTACAGCAAGTGGACTTATCTTTATCCGTAAGAGGTGGAGCGGGTCTTTACAGGAAGTGGCCTCTTCTTTATCCACAGGAAGTGGAGCAGGTCTTTATCCATAGAAAGTGGAGCGGGTCTTTAGTTATCGGCAAAAAGTGGAGATGATCTTTATTCACAGGAAGTAGAATGGGTCTTTACAGGAAGTGGACTCGACCTGCTCCACTTCCTGCAGAATGATAAAGACCAGCTCCGCTTTCTGTGGATAAAGACCAGCTCCGCTTTCTGTGGATAAAGACCAGCTCCGCTTTCTGTGGATAAAGACCCACTCCGCTTTCTGTGGATAAAGACCCACTCCGCTTTCTGTGGCTAAAGACCCGCTACACTTTCTGTGGATAAAGACCCACTCCGCTTTCTGTGGCTAAAGATCTGCTCCGCTTTCCGTGGATAAAGACCCGCTCCGCTTTCCGTGGATAAAGACCCGCTCCGCTTTCCGTGGATAAAGACCCGCTCCGCTTTCCGTGGATAAAGACCCGCTCCGCTTTCCGTGGATAAAGACCCGCTCCGCTTTCCGTGGATAAAGACCCGCTCCGCTTTCCGTGGATAAAGACCCGCTCCGCTTTCCGTGGATAAAGACCCGCTCCGCTTTCCGTGGATAAAGACCCGCTCCGCTTTCCGTGGATAAAGACCCGCTCCGCTTTCCGTGGATAAAGACCCGCTCCGCTTTCCGTGGATAAAGACCCGCTCCGCTTTCCGTGGATAAAGACCCGCTCCGCTTTCCGTGGATAAAGACCCGCTCCGCTTTCTGCGGCTAAAGACCCGCTCCACTTTGTGTGGATAATGACCCGCTCCGCTTTCCGTGGATAAAGACCCGCTCCGCTTTCCGTGGATAAAGACCCGCACCGCTTTCCGTGGATAATGACCCGCACCGCTTTCCGTGGCTAAAGACCCGCTCCGCTTTCCGTGGATAAAGACCCGCTCCGCTTTCTGTGGCTAAAGACCCGCTCCGCTTTCCATGGATAAAGACCCGCTCCGCTTTCCGTGGATAAAGACCCGCTCCGCTTTCTGCGGCTAAAGACCGGCTCCGCTTTCTGTGGATAGAGACCTGCTCCGCTTTCCGTGGATAAAGACCCGCTCCGCTTTCCGTGGATAAAGACCCGCTCCGCTTTCCGTGGATAAAGACCCGCACCGCTTTCTGTGGCTAAAGACCTGCTCCGCTTTCCGTGGATAAAGACCCGCTCCGCTTTCTGCGGCTAAAGACCCGCTCCGCTTTGTGTGGATAATGACCCGCTCCGCTTTCCGTGGATAAAGACCCGCTCCGCTTTCCGTGGATAAAGACCCGCACCGCTTTCCGTGGATAATGACCCGCACCGCTTTCCGTGGCTAAAGACCCGCTCCGCTTTCCGTGGATAAAGACCCGCTCCGCTTTCTGTGGCTAAAGACCCGCTCCGCTTTCCATGGATAAAGACCCGCTCCGCTTTCCGTGGATAAAGACCCGCTCCGCTTTCTGCGGCTAAAGACCGGCTCCGCTTTCTGTGGATAGAGACCTGCTCCGCTTTCCGTGGATAAAGACCCGCTCCGCTTTCCATGGATAAAGACCCGCTCCGCTTTCCGTGGATAAAGACCCGCACCGCTTTCTGTGGCTAAAGACCTGCTCCGCTTTCCGTGGATAAAGACCCGCTCCGCTTTCTGTGGCTAAAGACCTGCTCCGCTTTCCGTGGATAAAGACCCGCTCCTCTTTCTGTGGCTAAAGACCTGCTCCGCTTTCCGTGGATAAAGACCCGCTCTGCTTTCCGTGGATAAAGACCTGCACCGCTTTCCGTGGCTAAAAACCCGCTCCGCTTTCCGTGGATAAAGACCTGCTCCGCTTTCCGTGGATAAAGACCCGCTCCGCTTTCCGTGGATAAAGACCCGCTCCGCTTTCTGCGGCTAAAGACCTGCTCCGCTTTCCGTGGATAAAGACCCACTCCGCTTTCCGCGGCTAAAGACCTGCTCCGCTTTCCGTGGATAAAGACCCGCTCCTCTTTCTGTAGATAAAGACCCGCTCCGCTTTCTGTGGCTAAAGACCTGCTCCGCTTTCCGTGGATAAAGACCTGCTCCGCTTTCCGTGGATAAAGACCCGCTCCGCTTTCTGTGGATAAAGACACGTTCCGCTTTCTGCGGCTAAAGACCCGCTCCGCTTTCCGTGGCTAAAGACCCGCTCCGCTTTCTGTGGCTAAAGACCCGCTCCGCTTTCTGTGGCTAAAGACCCGCTCCGCTTTCCGTGGATAAAGACCCGCTCCGCTTTCCGTGGATAAAGACCCGCTCCGCTTTCTGTGGATAAAGACACGTTCCGCTTTCCGTGGATAAAGACCCGCTCCGCTTTCTGTGGATAAAGACACGTTCCGCTTTCTGTGGATAAAGACCCGCTCCGCTTTCTGTGGATAAAGACACGTTCCGCTTTCCGTGGATAAAGACCCGCTCCGCTTTCTGTGGATAAAGACACGCTCCGCTTTCCGTGGATAAAGACCCGCTCCGCTTTCCGTGGATAAAGACCCGCTCCGCTTTCCGTGGATAAAGACCCGCTCTACTTCCTGCAGATAGATACTTCCTGTGGATAAAAATTTTATCAATCTGCAGGCAGTGGAACGGGTCTTTACAGGAAGTGGATTGGGTCTTTATCCACAAGAAGTGGAGCGGGTCTTTATCAATCTGCAGGAAGTGGAGCAGGTATTTATCCACAGGAAGTGCAGTGGGTCTTTATCTGCAGGAAGTGGAGCCCGTCTTTGTTTACCTGCTCTTGCTCTCCTGTCTGTCAAACTATGCACATATAGACATACCAGGAAGGAAAACTGACATTTAAGAACAGACACGCCATTGGACAATGACAGGGGTAAACAATAGTGTTGGAAAGAATAGCTCCAGCACTTATAGTGCTGGCATAGTGCCAATGCCAAGGGAGAAAACCTGCTCAAAAGGAGTGAGCAGCAGGTTGCAGAACAGGAGAATCGGGACCATTCCTGAACATTTCAGACTGAAATGTGCCCCCAAAGTAAATGTTTTTCTTACTGTGGGGGATGAGGACAGTATGCTCATGCATTTCTACAAGTTTTTTAGTTTTGTAGTTTTTTTCTTTTATACATTTAAAGGGGAATGATTTATAATAAAAAAAAAAAAAACCCTTTTATTTTCCCATTTGCACATCCATCTAGCTCTGGGTGATGGTAGTAACTCCATGATGCTGTCCATATGTGGAGCGCTGAGCACTATGGGTACCGGAGCTCTCGTATGTACAGATTGGGGGTGGGGGTCAGGCCTCATAAACTGCAGAACAATAAAATATTTTATACGAACACGGAGAAAATATCCATGAAATATTCCATCAGGATCCGGCGGGGGCTCGTATCCAGAGCTGAACATTTAGGTTTTTGGAAGTGTTTTGCCCCTTTTTCTTCATTATTGTCCTTGTGGTTTGTAAGAGGAAACTTTGCTAACATTCCCGGGTGGGACGCTGGATCGTTACTGATGAAGAACACGGAAATAATCCAATCACAGACTGATCTGCTACAAAGAATGACATCACAGCACTGGCTTCCTGTGACATCATCATCCAAACACCGACCCCCTACAGACTGTGACATCACCCGCCAGTGTCATCCAAACACCAACCCCCTAGATAGGCTGTGACATCACCCACCAGTGTGTGACATCATCATCCAAACACCAACCCCCTAGATAGACTGTGACATCACCCGCCAGTGTCATCATCCAAACACTGACCCCCTACATAGACTGTGACATCACCCGCCAGTGTCATCATCCAAACACTGACCCCCTACATAGACTGTGACATCACCCGCCAGTGTGTGACATCATCATCCAAACACCGACCCCCTACATAGACTCTGACATCACCCGCCAGCGTGTGACGTCATCAGCCATCATGCTGTATACATTGTATGGCTTCACTGTGCAAATAGTGGAAGGAGCTGACAGCACAGAGTATTTCAGGAGAGGAGTCTGATTATCTTTAGGAAAGTAAAATTTTGACTGTTTCACGTGCGGAAATGTTGAACCCCCTTCAAGCAGGGCAGAGTATTTCCGGAGAAATGTGTGATGACTCTGAGGGAGGTCATGGTCACGGTGTGACGGTTACATGGAAATGGAGGGTCCTCCCAGCAGCACAGAGTATTTCAGGAGAAGACAATAATGACCTTGAGGTAGGTCGGGGCTTAACAGTTACATTGGGGAAGAAAGAGTCATTCCAGCAGCACAGAGTATTTCAGGGGGAGTGTGAAGACCTTATGGGTGTTCGTTTCTTGAGATACATAAGGGAAGAAAGATAGTCTTCCCAGCAGCACAGAGTATTTCAGCAGAGGAATGTAATGACCTTGTGGGAGGTCTTGAATTAACAGTGACATAGGTGAAGACGTAGGGTATTCCCAGCAGCACAGAGTATTTCAGCAAAGGAATGTCATGACGTTGAAGGAGGTCATGGATTGACAGTGACATAGGTGAAGATGTAGGTTCATCTCGGTGGCACAGAGTATTTCAGGATCATTGCATTAGCTTCTGCCACACGTACATGTACCCAACCGTGTGAATGATCTGTTCTCGCGCTGACGCCTTCCTGCAGACTTGTCAGTGCCGCTCTCAGTTTTCGCCTTCATATTGATCTTTTGTCATGTAACAACCTCACTACATTCTCTTTCTCCGTTATCGGCGGCAGCGACGCGTTTCCAGACGTGCGAGTGTTAATTGCACCTTCGGAGAAGCTGGCAGGACAGGATTGCGGCTGAGATGAGCGCGCTCACTGGGTGCAGGCAAGGGCCAAATACCAAATCAGGCTTCTATTTATAGCTGATGTGATGCCGTCTCGGGGGGCGATCAGCAGCGCTGGGACCCTCCGACGAGCCGCCTCCGGGGTTTCACAATTAGAGGATGATAATTAGACCCTGGTTCTACACATTGAGAAACATTTTCAGCAAAAAGGAAGAAACAAACTGGAGAAAATAAATAAGGAATATTCTAGACAGGAGGACAAATGAACGCGTTTTGGATCCTCAGACTTCACAATTCCTCCACCATCGGGATGCATGGAGTGAAATGCAACAATGTAACGATGTGAACAATGGATCTGTGGTGATTGGCCCCCTGCCAGTCACGGTGCCCCCATCATATTACCCGCCACAGTGCCCAAGGGTGGACAGCCAGCACTATGGTGCCCAGTGGTGATAGATGCTCAACCCTGGAGTGGTCCCATCCCCTGCGCTATTGGGGGGGAGAACCTGTGTAGGAATCCTTTCTCCAGAAGAACCAGACGAGTGTGGAAATCCTGCATCTTGATGGGTCCACCATCTTCTATGAAGGCCGCTGACAGTGCCCTCTATATTAGTGACAGTCAGTGAGTGCAGTGTATTCTTACCCCTTGCACTGAGCTTAAGCTTTTACACAGCAGTCAAAACAAAAACAGTTGCAGGGAAAAGCATGGTGGAGAAAGAAAGCAGCAACTAAGTTGAAATCACATATCAATGATATGGTCCACCAGATCATCCGAGGGCCACCAGACCATCCATGGGCCACCAGACCATCCGAGGGCCACCAGACCATCTGAGGCCACCAGATCACCAGCCCTTCTACAGCATAGACATATCTGCCATAGTGGTCCACTGGGGCCATTGGAAAAAAGAGCCATAGTTTCCTAAAAGAGGGTGCATTAAAAGGTAGAGCACTCCTCTCTGCTTCACACCTGACTGCACTTAGTTGTACATATATTGCAGAGTACAAGTCTGCATAGACTTCAGTCTGCATTGTGATTCCTATAAGTGTGTTCTAGAAGTGTGAAGATTAATTTAAGAATTAAAACCAGAATTGAACCAGAAGGGAACTGAAGGTAACTGTACACAGTCACTGTAAACAATGTTTCTGTTTGTTATCACTTTCACCCCAATAATCCTTCACTTTCTGCTAATTCCCCTAATCCCTACTCCTAGTAAGGAACTGTTCATCTCTTCTTCAATCCTCCCCATCCACCTCACCTCCGCCTCAAAACTGTTCCTTAACATACAATCCTCTGTCTCCAAACACAGACAGCCCCCTCATGCCCTCTCCTGCTCCCACCTGCTAACACTTTCTCTGCTCCTTCTCACTGCTGGCGATATCTCTCCAAATCCTGGTCCTCCTCACCACATTCCCACAGTCATTTCTACCTCCCATCCACGCTCTATCACAACCTTCCGTAACCTCTCCAACCTTATACCCATTCACCCAGCCCCCGCTTCCCCAATCCCACTAACAGGAGCTCTGTGGAACGCTCGCTCTGTCTGCAACAAGCTTTCCTACATCCATGATCTTTTTGTTACTACCAAACTTTCCTTCCTCGCCATCACCGAAACCTGGCTCACCCCTTCTGACACAGCCTCTCCTGCTGCACTTTCGTATGGCGGCTTCCACCTTTCTCACACCCCCCACCCCAGCAGCAAACATGGCGGAGGAGTTGGTTTTCTCCTGTCAGATACCTGCTCCTTCACCCCAATCCCACTGCCACCCTCTGTTACCCTCCCTTCCTTTAAGGTGCACTCTGTGCGCATCTACTCCCCCTCCAACCTCCAACTGGCTGTCATCTACTGCCCCCCAGGGCCAGCCACCACCTTCTTTGACCACTTCACCACCTGGTTACTTCATTTCCTTTCCGCGGACATCCCTACTATCATCATGGGCGACTTCAACATCCCCATTGACACTTCCCTCTCAGCCGCCACAAAACTTCTATCTCTCACTTCCTCCTTCGGCCTCACTCAATGGTCTTCTACAGCCACCCACAAAATGGCCACACACTGGACCTCATCTACACCCGCCTCTGCTCCCTATCTAACCTCTCTAACTCACCTCTTCCTCTCTCTGACCACAACCTGCTCACATTCTCTTCCCTCTTCACTCCATGTCTACAATCCCCACCCCACAAACTTTCACACCCTCGCAGGAATCTTAAACACCTTGACCTACACTCATTCTCTGAATCCCTCCTCCCTCTTACAGATATAAGTTCCTTACACAATGCGGATGACGCTGCCGCTCTATATAACACCACAATAGCTGTAGCTTTGGAATCCGCTGCCCCACTTGCACATACCAAAACTCGCAAAATCAACAGACAGCCCTGGCACACCAGCCTGACCAAAGAGCTGAGGCGAGCTTCCAGGGCTGCTGAGCGCAGATGGAAAAGATCCCACTCCAACGAGCACTTCATCGCATTCAAACAGTCCCTCACTACTTTCAAGACCACACTCGCCACAGCTAAACAAACCTACTTCTCATCTCTCATATCCTCCCTGTCTCACAACCCTAAACAGTCATTCAACACCTTCAATTCTCTCCTCCGCCCCCCAGCACCTCCTCCCTCCCCACTCATCTCAGCTGAAGACTTTGCCTCATTTTTCAAGCAGAAAATTGATAACATCAGGGACAGTTTTGGTCAACAACCCCCAGAGCCCTTCCTCCTGACTTCCCAGCCCTCCACCTTCAAAACCAACTTCTCCACCATTACAGAAGATCGACTCTCCACTCTACTCTCAAGATCACATCTCACCACCTGTGCACTCGACCCGATCCCATCCCACTTCATACCAAACCTCACCACAGTCTTCATCCCAACCCTAACCCATCTCTTCAACCTATCACTAACAACTGGTGTTTTCCCCTCAAGCTTTAAACATGCCTCCATCACACCTATCCTCAAAAAGCCCTCTCTTGACCCATCCTCTGTATCTAGCTATCGCCCTATATCACTTCTCCCATACGCCTCCAAGCTACTGGAACAACACGTCTACCTTGAACTGTCCTCCCATCTCTCTTCTTGCTCCCTCTTCGACCGCTTACAATCTGGCTTCCGGTCACACCACTCCATTGAAACTGCCCTTACTAAGGTCACCAATGACCTCTTAACTGCCAAGAGCAAGCGACACTACTCTGTCCTCCTCCTCCTGGACCTGTCGGCTGCCTTTGTCACAGTGGACCATTCCCTATTATTACAGACCCTCTCATCCCTCGGCATCACAGACTTGGCCCTCTCCTGGTTCTCATCATACCTAACAGACCGGACATTCAGCGTCTCCCACTCACACACCACCTCCTCACCTCGCCCCCTATCTGTCGGAGTCCCACAAGGTTCAGTCCTTGGGCCCCTGCTGTTCTCTATTTACACCTTTGGCCTGGGACAGCTCATAGAATCTCATGGCTTTCAGTATCATCTTTATGCTGATGACACACAGATCTACATCTCTGGACCAGATATCACCTCCCTACTAACCAGAATCCCTCAATGTCTGTCCACTATTTCATCCTTCTTCTCCACTAGATTTCTGAAACTCAACATGGACAAAACAGAATTCATCATGTTTCCCCCATCTCACGTGACCCCCCCCCCTACGAACCTATCAATTACAGTAAATGACTGCCCACTCTCCCCAGTCCCACAAGCTCGCTGCCTCGGAGTAATCCTTGACGCTGATCTCTCCTTCAAACCAAATATCCAAACCCTTTCCACTTCCTGCCGACTTCAACTCAAAAATATTTCACGAATCCGTTCATTCCTCACCCAAGAATCTGCAAAAACCCTAGTCCATGCCCTCATCATCTCTCGCCTTGACTACTGCAACCTCATGCTCTGTGGCCTCCCCTCAAACACTCTCGCACCCCTCCAATCTATTCTAAACTCTGCTGCCCGACTAATCCACCTGTCCCCCCCGCTATTCCCCAGCTTCTCCCCTCTGTCAATCCCTTCACTGGCTCCCAATTGCCCAGAGACTCCATTACAAAACCCTAACCATGACATACAAAGCCATCCACAACCTGTCTCCTCCATACATCTGTGACCTCGTCTCCCGGTACTTTCCTGCACGCAACCTCCGATCCTCACAAGATCTCCTTCTCTACTCCCGTCTTATCTCCTCTTCCCACAATCGCATAGAAGATTTCTCCCGCGCATCACCCCTACTCTGGAACTCTCTACCACAACATATCAGACTCTCACCTACCATCGAAACCTTCAAAAAGAGCCTGAAGACCCACCTCTTCTGACAAGCCTACAACCTGCAGTAACCACCGATCGACCAAACCGCTGCACGACCAGCTCTACCCTCGCCTACTGTATTATCACCCATCCCTTGAAGATTGTGAGCCCTCACGGGCAGGGTCCTCTCTCCTCCTGTACCAGTTATGACTTGTATTGTTTAAGATTATTGTACTTGTTTTTATGTATACCACTCCCTACATGTAAAGCGCCATGGAATAAATGGTGCTATAACAATAAATAATAATAATAAATAGAGGTCAATTTGGTGGTTCATGGCTACCGGACCAGAGCCTTGCGAGCCTCCTCCTGCCTGCCAGCATCCCCAGCGCTTCTTCTGACTAGCAGGTCTGGTGTGACATTATTGATGGTGGCACAATACACACAAGTCACTGGTCCAATTGATCAGACTACATGATTAGTCGCTGGCAGGTAGGAGTATCGCAGAGCTCCAATCTGAGTGACAAGGACTACTTATGTGGTGGCAATACCAGGGTCCTACAAACCTTTTGGTGCCCCTCTGGTAATAAGCTGAAGCCCCCTCATCTCTATGCACTGCCACATTGCAAAAGAGAAAGAAAAGCAGAGTGTGTAGACTTGATGAAGTGTTGGAGTAAAATCAGGAGTGAATATTAGTACAACCTGTGCAGAGGTCAGGGGGCCGCATCCACCTCCAAAGCAGTGAGCAGCTTCTCTCAATTGTTGGGCTGCTGGGGGCCCATATACTGCTCCTGCACAGGGCCCCTCTCCTGGCTGTGTCCAGCACTAAGTCAAACGTCCCGCTCCTCTTGATGCGTTTGGCGGATCTTTGGCCGTACTTGCTCCACAATAAGTCTCTGATACGACTTGTACCAATTTCTGGCTCCAGTTGTAATGAAACCGTGTAACCGTTGCTGCCTCGGTCCCACAGCATTTAACGAAAATGTGCAACTTATTCAAACCAGTAAACTGGTGCAAAACCAGAGAGAGAATTCCTCACCATTTCTCCCAAATTTCTGCTTCCTGTCAGATAATGGAAACTTTCTTATATCCAGCGTCTGAAATCCCATCTTGGTCGTGTACAATTGAGACAAGTGTGAGGAGCCCTGAAGCTGCACAACTGCGTTCACATGATGCGACCGAAAACTGGGCAGATGCTGCGATTTTAAATGCAGATTTACTCCGCGCCATTTACAATCAGAAATCAATTCACAATCAATTCTTAACCATCAAAATGTATCTGCGGAGACTGCTGCCACTGTGTGCCGCCAACCATGCCGCTGACTGTGCCACCAACACAGCAGCCAACCGTGCAACCGACCATACCACCAACTGTGCCACCAACACGGCTTCCAACCACGCCGCTGACCATACCACCAACTGTGCCACCAACACTGCCTCCAACCGTGCTGCAGACCATACCATCAACTGTGCCAGCAATACAGCCGCCAAACGTGCCACCAACACTGCCTCCAACCGTGCTGCAGACCATACCATCAACTGTGCCAGCAATACAGCCGCCAACCGTGCCACCAACACGGCCTCCAACCATGCCACCGACCATACCACCAACTGTGCCACCAACACGGCCACCAACCATGCCGCCGACTGTATCACCAACTATGCCACCAACACGGCCACCAACCACGCCGCCGACCGTATCAACAACTGTGCCACCAACACGGCCTCCAACCATGCTGCGGACAGTACCACCAACTGTGCCACCAATACAGCCACCAACCGATTGTACCACCAACCATGCTGCCACCCGTACCCTATCAGTTGGGCACGATTAGGACCAAGTTTTTATTATCAGCTGCTGGATATAAACAAGAACTTTTCCATTCATGTACAGAAAACAGATCCTGCTGAAGAATTGAAACACTAAAGCCTCGCCGATATCATGGGCTCGTCTGACACCGCAGCGTGTACGGGAGCCCCGGCAATTCATTGTAGGAGGTAATATGGATCTGGCATGTCCGATGTCGGAGTCCGATTGTATAATCTCCGGGAGAAAATCCGCCTCCAAACATGTCTGACTGACGGCACCGGGGCGCGCGGCTGAACAATCGCTTTGATGTATGGAAGAGTCAAAGCAAGATGGCTGCCAGACGGAGGATCGGCCAAAGCATCGCTCGGCCGGCAGCCATCTGATTCTTCAACCTCGCACAACAATTTAAAGAGTCCGGCGCAAAAGACATCAAGATAAAAAAAGGAAAGTCAATTGAAAAAATGCAATAGATTCATTTATTATTAATTTTACATTTGAGATTTTTCAAAATGTCCCAATGTTTCTATGCGCAACTGCAGCTCAGTTCCCTATTGCAATATGAAATATGCCTAATATTTTTTTGTCGCAGTTGAAGACAAGCGGGCGACATATTAAAGCTTATCGGAAAGATTGTGCAACATGTGACTAAAATTAAAAAAGCATAAAGCAAAAAAAAAAAAAAGTTTCTAACATCTTCGTACGTCGTGTGCCATGTTGGTGACTTTGGTGCAGAATTTACCAGCGCTGAAGGAAAGACGGATTCCAGTCCTGATGGATTTCTCCCACTGGGAAAATATGGTCATTCACTGCCACCTTGTGGTAACCAGTGATATTACACAGTACTAGCTTCAGCTAGTGGAAGAGGAAGAAACTTTTCGGATCTGACGGATATTGAGACATGAGACTCGTGCGAGTTTCTCGCAAGTGTGACCCCGGCCTAACTCTGGTTTTACACCACACTGGCACCTGCCTGGCATTGAGCAGACATGTCAGGCTTCTCTTCAGTAACAGGACTGCGCCTGCTCCACTTCACAGCTGATCACCGGGGTGGATCTAGCAGTAATGTGACAGCTTGATGGTCACATGACGTGGATCTCCGTGACGTGATCCATCCAGTGACTGCTTAGTGAAATGACGTGGCAGGCAGTGTGCACCTACTAATTATAAGAGGGGTGCAAATACTTTATCTCATGTAGTGTAACATCAGTATACCATTTTTTTTAGCTTGACCCAAACAGGTGTTTTCTGCTTTACGGTCCTTAGTAGTGGTTATTTTTCAGCAATTCGACCATAAAGTCTGACTTCTCACAGTCTCCTCTTGAGACATTTCTGCTGCTTGATGTCTGTGCATCATTTGAGGGCTGTTACCTGAGGATACCTTCAAGGTTCTAGCGATTTTCCAGAATGATTGACCTTCATGTCTTACAGCAATAATGGACTGTCATTTTCTTTACTTACTTGATGTCTGTGCATCATTTATGAGGGCTGCTATCTGATATCTTCAAGGTTCTAGCAATTTTCCAGAATGACTGACCTTCATGTCTTACAGTAATGATGGACTGTCATTTTCTTTACTTAATTGATGCATGTGCATCATTTATGAGGGTTGTCATCTGAGGATACCTTCAAGGTTCTAGAAATTTCCAGAATGACTGACCTTCATGTCTTACAGTAATGATGGACTGTCATTTTCTTTACTTACTTCATGTCTCTGCATCATTTATGAGGGCTGCTGTTATCTGAGGATACCTTCAAGATTCTAGCAATTTATCAGAATGACTGATCTTCACGTCTTACAGTAATAATGGACTTTCATTTTCTTTGAATGCGAAAAGGAGATGAAGCCAGCGAGCCAAGTTTGAAGTACATAAAAAATCTTGTTCTTTATTTCAAACGTAGATTAAAAATATTTATCCATAGCAGCATATTATAGATATAGGCAGAGATAGGTAAAATTACTGCTGTAAAGCGCACGGCAAGACGCGTTTCGGCTAAACCTTTATCATTGCCATAATACACATTGCTATTTTTCTGGGATATAAGAAGGAAAAGATCCTAAGGTAGGTGGTGCTATAGTTGATTAAGCGCTAATAGATCACACTTGTGGGCATCCACCTATAAGATTAACTATTTAAAAACAAGTGTTAACCCTAACAAAAGCTAATACGCTAGCAGTAATTTTTCCATATATTTTACAAATATTTTGCGATACATGATATAACAGAATATATATACAGAGATTTTATTCTCATGTTATCCTCCACAATACTTCCATAATATAATTTTTACTCAAAAAAATATATATTTATGAACTTAAGACAGAACAGGTTATAATTGTTAGCATAAGAATCATAATTTTAGGATTTTTAATAAATTCTAATTAAATCTTGTCTATTGTTTAAGCCAATTGGCATCCTAGTTTCCAAAGTAAAAATCCTAGCAGATTCTCTGTTAAGTAGTTTACGCTTTCTATCGCCCCCTCTGGTAGACCGTGTTAATAACTCTATTGCTTTAAACCTGAAGCTGTCAAAATTGCCAGAATGATATTGTGAAAAATGCCTGGAGACCGCTGATGGATTGAAGCTGGAGGGGTTAATAGCATCAGAAATGTGTCTTCTAATTCTTTTCCTCAGTTTTCCCGTTGTACAACCTATATACTGTTTACAACATGATGTGCAGTCAATCAGATATACTACGTAGGTGGAATTACAGTTCAGGAAACTGTTAATAGAATATTCTTTGTTACTATGGAATGAGGAAAATTTGTTGATTTTATTTGCATATTGACAACAAGTACATCTCTTATTTCCACATTTAAAAAACCCCTTTAATTTCAGCCGGGTGTCACTGGTTTCCCGCGAGGAGTTCAGATACAGACTGGGCGATAGTTTATCCTGCAAAGTTGGGGCTTTTTTTGCTACATAAGTAATTTGGTTTTCTGCAATAATTTGTTTTAGATTTGGATCCTGGCTTAACACTGGAACATATTTCTTTATAACGGAAACTATGTTGTTATACTGGAGACTATATGGAGTAGAGAAAACATTTTTTTTTATTATTTGGAGATTGTGATTTTTTTTGTTGTTTTTTTTATTTATTATTAAATCCTTTCTATCAATATCCTTGACTATTTTGGTTTCTCTCTGTAACATCCAATTTGGATATCCTCTAGGCTGACAATGGGGGAGGAGTAGTTATTCTTAATGCAGGATTGTATGAAAAGTTGAATTTATTAGACCTTGAGAATTCTCATGCCTATCAAGAAATATTCTATGGTCCTACTATTGAATTTAATGGGGAGCTTAAAGCATTGCTAGAGGAGGGCTTATTCAATGGGGCTCTAACACAGAGGTTATTGGACTATTTACATGTCACCTGTCCAATTGTTCCTATTTACCATTCCCTCCCTAAGGTCCATAAGGACGTATTTCCACCTCCACTACGTCCTATAGTGGCAGGTATTGGATCTTTGGGAGAGAGGTTAGGAGAATGGGTGGATCATTACTTACAGCCTCTGGTGAAAGAAATCCCTAGTTACATCAGAGATACCAAAGCTTTAGTTACCATGATGGAAAATTTTGTATGGGAGGATCAATACTCCTGGATTACAAGTGATGTAGTTTCATTATATCCATCGATCCCTCATGGGGTGGCCATAGATTCCTTAATTTATCACCTAGAAACATTTAGTAATTATGCTATAGAAATCAAGGATTTTTTGGTAATGGCAGTAAGGTTTTTACTCAGTCACAATTATTTTTCTTTTAATAGCAGATTTTTTCTGCAGAAGACTGGAGTCAGCATGGGGGCCAAGTTCTCCCCGTCTCTGGCAAATTTAGTTATGGCCAGATGGGAGGAATTGGTCCTATATGCTGACTCCAACCTTTTTTCCAAAAGCCTGGTGTGGACAGGGCATTATATAGATGACTTAGTCATTATATGGAAAGGAACACAGGAAGAAGCCTCCAGTTTTATAAACAGCATCAATGTGAATGATTTCAACTTAGCCTTTACACATTTTTGGAATAAAAATTCAGTGAATTTTCTAGATGTCACATTAACAGCAGGTCTAGATGAAAATGACAACAAAAAAATCTTTATTAGCCCCTACCGCAAAAGCACTGCCAAAAATACATTACTGGCAGCTGATTCTTGCCATCCTCAACATGTGATAAAAACATCCCCATAGGAGAGCTCATAAGGTATAAACGAAATTCGACTGATCAAAAAACATATAAAAATGCACAGGAATTAGTTAATATGAGACTAAAAATAGAGGATATCCAAATTGGATGTTACAGAGAGCAACCAAAATAGTCAAGGATATTGATAGAAAGGATTTAATAATAAATAAAAAAACAACAAAAAAATCACAATTTCCAAATAATAATAAAAAAAAATTTTCTCTACTCCATATAGTCTCCAGTATAACAACATAGTTTCCGTTATAAAGAAATATATTCCAGTGTTAAGCCAGGATCCAAAACTAAAACAAATAATTGCAGAAAACCAAATCACTTATGTAGCAAAAAAAGCCCCCACTCTGCAGGATAAACTATCGCCCAGTCTGTATCTGAACTCCTCGCTGGAAACCAGTGACACCTGGCTGAAATTAAAGGGGTTTTTTAAATGTGGAAATAAGAGATGTACTTGTTGTCAATATGCAAATAAAATCAACAAATTTTCCTCATTCCATAGTAACAAAGAATATCCTATTAACAGTTTCCTGAACTGTAATTCCACCTACGTAGTATATCTGATTGACTGCACATCATGTTGTAAACAGTATATAGGTTGGACAACGGGAAAACTGAGGAAAAGAATTAGAAGACACATTTCTGATGCTATTAACCCCTCCAGCTTTAATCCATCAGCGGTCTCCAGGCATTTTTCACAACATCATTCTGGCAATTTTGATAGCTTCAGGTTTAAAGCAATAGAGTTAGTAACACGGTCTACCAGAGGGGGCGATAGAAAGCGTAAACTACTTAACAGAGAATCTGCTTGGATTTTTACTTTGGAAACTAGGATGCCAATTGGCTTAAACAATAGTCAAGATTAGAGTTGAGCGATACCGTCCGATACTTCAAAGTATCGTATCGGATGGTATCGGCCGATCTTTAAAAAAAGTATCGGTATCGCCGATTCCGATACCGGAAGTCCCATTCAAGTCTATGGGACTTCCGGTATCAGAATAAGAAAAACCCTTTCCTGCCCTTGTACAGCCTCTCTGGGGTCTGTACGGGCCTTTCGGGGGGCTGTGCCGGCCTGCCAGGGGGTCTGTGCAGGCTCCGGTGGTCTGTGCCGGCCTGCCGGTGGTCTGTGCAGGCTCCGGGGGGCTGTGCCGGCCTGCCGGGGGGCTGTGCCGGCCTGCCGGTGGTCTGTGCAGGCTCCGGGGGTCTGTGCAGGCATCGTCCGATGGGACTACAAGTCCCATCGGGCGATGCCTGCTACCATGACAGTGATTGACACATTAGCCAATGATGGGACAGTAGTAGTCCCATCATCCGGCTAATGTGTTAAATGTAAAAAAAAAAAAAATTACATGCTACATACATACAACATACATACTACATACATGCTACATTCATACTACATACTACATACATGCTACATTCATACTACATAAATACTACATGCAACATACATACTACATATATACTACATGCATGCTACATACTACATGCTACATACATACTACATATATACTACATGCATGCTACATACATACTGCATGCTACATGCATGCTACATGCATGCTACATACATACTACATGCTACATACATACCACATATATACTACATACATACAATACATTCATACAATACATACATAGACATACAGTACATATAACATAGAGTAACATACTTACCAATACTTGTCACATTGTTCCCCGAAGCCATTGTCTTTTCCGGAATAAATATTAACATAACAAACCACAAAAATACTCACCCACGATCCGAAGCAGTCCACGAGTGTGTCCCACGACGATCTTGGGTAGAGAACGGCAGCATCAGCTGTTGCTGCCGTTCTCTACGGGCTGCAGGAATCCAATGACGGAAGGTAGGTATCCTTCCGCACTGTATTCCTCCGCCACTTAAAAAAAAAAAAAGTCCCTAGTCTCACTTTATGCCATTGCTGTGTGGGAATTTCCCACGCAGCAATGGCATAAAGTGAGACTAGGGACTTTTTTTTTTTAAGTGGCGGAGGAATACAGTGCGGAAGGATACCTACCTTCCGTCATTGGATTCCTGCAGCCCGTAGAGAACGGCAGCATCATCTGATGCTGCCGTTCTCTACCCAAGATCGTCGTGGGACACACTCGTGGACTGCTTCGGATCGTGGGTGAGTATTTTTGTGGTTTGTTATGTTAATATTTATTCCGGAAAAGACAATGGCTTCGGGGAACAATGTGACAAGTATTGGTAAGTATGTTACTCTATGTTATATGTACTGTATGTCTATGTATGTATTGTATGAATGTATTGTATGTATGTAGTATATATGTGGTATGTATGTAGTATGTATGTAGCATGCATGTAGCATGTAGTATGTATGTAGCATGCATGTAGTATATATGTAGTATGTATGTAGCATGCATGTAGTATGTATGTAGCATGTATGTAGTATGTATGTGGTATGTATGTAGCATGTAGTATGTATGTAGCATGCATGTAGTATATATGTAGTATGTATGTAGCATGTAGTATGTATGTAGTATGTATGTAGTATGTATGTGGTATGTATGTGGCATGTAGTATGTATGTAGCATGCATGTAGTATGTATGTAGCATGCATGTAGTATGTATGTAGTATGTATGTAGTATGTAGCATGTATGTAGTATGTATGTGGTATGTATGTAGCATGTAGCATGCATGTAGTATATATGTAGTATGTAGTATGTATGTAGTATGTATGTGGTATGTATGTAGCATGTAGTATGTATGTAGCATGCATGTAGTATGTATGTAGCATGTAGTATGTATGTAGCATGCATGTAGTATGTATGTAGTATGTATGTAGTATGTATGTAGCATGTAGTATGTATGTAGCATGTATGTAGTATGTATGTAGTATATATGTAGTATGTATGTAGTATATATGTAGTATGTATGTAGCATGTAGTATGTATGTAGCATGCATGTAGTATGTATGTAGCATTTAGTATGTATGTAGTATGTATGTAGCATGTATGTAGTATGTATGTAGTATATATGTAGTATGTATGTAGCATGTAGTATGTATGTAGTATGTATGTAGCATGTATGTAGTATGTATGTAGTATATATGTAGTATGTATGTAGCATGTATGTAGTATGTATGTAGTATATATGTAGTATGTATGTAGCATGTAGTATGTATGTAGCATGCATGTAGTATGTATGTAGTATTTTTTTTTTTTTTTTAACATTTAACACATTAGCCGGATGATGGGACTACTACTGTCCCATCATTGGCTAATGTGTCAATCACTGTCATGGTAGCAGGCATCGCCCGATGGGACTTGTAGTCCCATCGGACGATGCTTGCACAGACCCCCGGACATCAGCACAGCCCCCCGGCAGGCCGGTACAGACCCCCACAGGGTGCACAGACCACCGGCAGGCCGGCACAGCCCCCCCGGCAGGCCGGTACAGACCCCCACAGGGTGCACAGACCACCGGCAGGCCGGCACAGCCCCCCGGTAGGCCGGTACAGACCCCGGGCAGTCCACACAGCCCCCCGGCAGGCCGGCACAGCCCCCCGGCAGGCCGGCAGAGACCCCCGGAAGGCCCGAAATGACGGCGCATCATGATGCGCACACACCGCGCATCATGATGACGTCAGGCTGTCAATCAACTTTGAACTTCCGATTCCGATGCCGAATTCCGATATTGAAAAAATATCGGAAGTCGGTATCGGAATTCCGATACAGCAAGTATCGGCCGATACCCGATACTTGCGGTATCGGAATGCTCAACACTAGTCAAGATTTAATTAGAATTTATTAAAAAATCCTAAAATTATGATTCGCATGCTAATAATTATAACCTGCTCTGTCTTAAGTTCGTAAATATATATTTTTTTCAGTAAAAATTATATTATGGAAGTATTGTGGAGGATAACATGAGAATAAAATCTCTGTATATATATTCTGTTATATCATGTATCGCAAAATATTTGTAAAATATATGGAAAATTTACTGCTAGCGTATTAGCTTTTGTTAGGGTTAACACTTGTTTTTAAATAGTTAATCTTATAGGTGGATGCCCACAAGTGTGATCTATTAACGCTTAATCAACCATAGCACCACCTACCTTAGGATCTTTTCCTTCTTATATCCCAGAAAAATAGCAATGTGTATTATGGCAATGATAAAGGTTTAGCCGAAACGCGTCTTGCCGTGCGCTTTACAGCAGTAATTTTTCCTATCTCTGCCTATATCTATAATATGCTGCTATGGATAAATATTTTTAATCTACGTTTGAAATAAAGAACAAGATTTTTTATGTACTTCAAACTTGGCTTGCTGGCTTCATCTCCTTTTCATTTATCCGTTGCTGAGAGCCTATACAGTATAGCAGCTTATCTTTTGAACCAACCGGGTAAGCTGGCATTTCTTCTTTTTTATTCATTTTCTTTGAGTGCTTCTTGACAAATTCTGGTTTAAAACATTTGTGGTATAGGTTCAGCCCTGTACGAATGTGAACCAAAGCTGTGGCTGCAAACCTCACCTGATGGCTGCAAACGCTTTCTGCAGGTCAGTGATTCCACACATGAACTCTACAGGAGATGACCTGTCCACTGGGAGTCCATTCAGAGAATGTCATGGGATGTAAAGCTGTCATCAGAGAAGAGGGGGGGGGATGTAAGGTGTAACACATTCAGGTTTGTCCGTTGGTGGTTTTGCTGCCTTCAGTTTGAATCTACCATGTGCACATTTCCAATGATAAGAAGGAAAACCACCACTGCATGATCAGAGATGGCCAAACTCCTGAGGACACATCTGTATATACAGACGGCAGATATTTCCCTCACTTCCTCTATAGAATGCCTCTTTGTCCTATTGGTGTTGCTGTTATCCCAGAACGCTTCCTTATTTCTGAGTCTATTCTGTGTTCAGAATTATTCCTATTCATCATTCTTCCCCTCCTCAGTCATCATTGCTCTTTTTTTTGCATTTTTCTAACTAAATTTAATCTCACTCTTAAGACTTCAATAAGGTTCGTTCCTACATATCAGGCCTGTTCCTATATACAGTTGTGCTCAAAAGTTTACATACCCCGGCAGAATTTTTGCTTTCTTGGTCTTTTTTTCAGAGGATATGAATGATAACACCAAATCTTTTTCTCCACTCATGGTTAGTGGTTGGGTGAAAACATTTATTGTCAGACTACTGTGTCTTCTCTTTTTAAATCATAATGACAACCCAAACATCCAAATGACCCTGATCAAAAGTTTACATACCCCATTTATTAATACTGTGTATTGCCCCCTCTAACATCAATGACAGCTTGAAGTCTTTTGTGGTAGTTGTGGATGAGGTTCTTTATTTTCTCAGATGGTAAAGCTGCCCACTCCTCGGGCAATTATCCCGTTTCTAGACTGTATCTGTGTTCCTTGACTAATTTATCCTCTGTGTGGTTGATTGTTTTATGGACGGCTTGATTTGCAATAAAAGTTCTTGAGACTGTTCACTCATCTCTCGCTGTTCATTGTGTGATACCGGAGTGGAACACGTGACAGTCAGGTCTGTTCCTGTACATCGGGCTCGTTCATATATAACAGGCTCATTCCTATACAGTTGTGGCCAAAAGTATTGACACCCCTGCAATTCTGTCAGATAATACTCAGTTTCTTCCTGAAAATGATTGCAAACACAAATTCTTTGGTATTATTATCTTCATTTAATTTGTCTTAAATGAAAAAACACAAAAGAGAATGAAGCAAAAAGCAAATCATTGATCATTTCACACAAAACTCCAAAAATGGGCCAGACAAAAGTATTAGCACCCTCAGCCTAATACTTGGTTGCACAACCTTTAGCCAAAATAACTGCGACCAACCGCTTCCGGTAACCATCAATGAGTTTCTTACAATGCTCTGCTGGAATTTTAGACCATTCTTCTTTGGCAAACTGCTCCAGGTCCCTGATATTTGAAGGGTGCCTTCTCCAAACTGCCATTTTTAGATCTCTCCACAGGTGTTCTATGGGATTCAGGTCTGGACTCATTGCTGGCCACCTTAGAAGTCTCCAGTGCTTTCTCTCAAACCATTTTCTAGTGCTTTTTGAAGTGTGTTTTGGGTCATTGTCCTGCTGGAAGACCCATGACCTCTGAGGGAGACCCAGCTTTCTCACACTGGGCCCTACATTATGCTGCAAAATTTGTTGGTAGTCTTCTGACTTCATAATGCCATGCACACGGTGAAGCAGTCCAGTGCCAGAGGCAGCAAAGCAACCCCAAAACATCAGGGAACCTCCGCCATGTTTGACTGTAGGGACTGTGTTCTTTTCTTTGAATGCCTCTTTTTTTCTCCTGTAAACTCTATGTTGATGCCTTTGCCCAAAAAGCTCTACTTTTGTCTCATCTGACCAGAGAACATTCTTCCAAAACGTTTTAGGCTTTTTCAGGTAAGTTTTGGCAAACTCCAGCCTGGCTTTTTTATGTCTCGGGGTAAGAAGTGGGGTCTTCCTGGGTCTCCTACCATACAGTCCCTTTTCATTCAGACGCCGACGGATAGTACGGGTTGACACTGTTGTACCCTCGGACTGCAGGGCAGCTTGAACTTGTTTGGTTGTTAGTCGAGGTTCTTTATCCAACATCCGCACAATCTTGCGTTGAAATCTCTTGTCAATGTTTCTTTTCCGGCCACATCTAGGGAGGTTAGCCACAGTGCCATGGGCTTTACACTTCTTGATGACACTGCGCACGGTAGACACAGGAACATTCAGGTCTTTGGAGATGGACTTGTAGCCGTGAGATTGCTCATGCTTCCTCACAATTTGGTTTCTCAAGTCCTCAGACAGTTCTTTGGTCTTCTTTCTTTTCTCCATGCTCAATGTGGTACACACAAGGACACAGGACAGAGGTTGAGTCAACTTTAATCCATGTCAACTGGCTGCAAGTGTGATTTAGTTATTGCCAACACCTGTTAGGTGCCACAGGTAAGTTACAGGTGCTGTTAATTACACAAATTAGAGAAGCATCACATGATTTTTCGCACAGTGCCAATACTTTTGTCCACCCTCTTTTTTATGTTTGGTGTGGAATTATATCCAATTTGGCTTTAGGACAATTCTTTGTGTTTTTTCATTCAAGACAAATTAAATGAAGATAATAATACCAAAGAATTTGTGTTTGCAATCATTTTCAGGAAGAAACTGAGTATTATCTGACAGAATTGCAGGGGTGTCAATACTTTTGGCCACAACTGTACATTGGGTTCGTTCCTATACACCAGGTCTGTTCCTATACATCGGGCTTATTCCTATACACCAGGTCTGTTCCTGTACATCTATACATGGGGCTTATTCCTATACACCGGGCCTGTTCTTACACATCGGGCCCGCTCCTACACATCGGGCTCGCTCCTATGTATCAGGCCGTGCGGTGTCTTTCTTATGCAGCGTGGTACCGAAGCTGGCGCCAGAATTAGCTTTTTATGGGATCGTTTGTAGTTATCCAGGAATATCAATTTTTGTTCTGGTCTTTCCTCGATTCCCAGATACTATAATGGATGCTGGACTGGTGGTCAGGAAGCAGAATTGTGGCATAAGTGGAGGTCAGTGCCAGGATTAGGCTTGATCCTAGCAGTGAATTGGTTAAAGGCAGTCTTACACGACTGAATGACTATTCAAACCAAGCACAAGCGCTTGGTGCGTCATGGCGGGGACAAACCAGTTCAGTGCACCGTCCCACATACTTGTTTTCCTTCTATTCCCCCTCCCCTTGTCTTTGATTGACAGCTCTTGCTCTATAAAGCAAGAGAAGCAGAAAGATAGCTGGAAAATAGGCAGGTGGGAAGGAGCACTGAGCTGCTTGACCACGCCAAGGGTGCACTGAGCGCCTGTGCTTGGTTTGAACAGTCATCCTGTGCTGACAGACTCCCTTAGTTTGCAGTTTCTCCAAACTCGGAACTAATACGACTGTCAATTACAATCGCATGGGCACAGTGTTACCCCTAATGTTAAGGTGTCTCAGCTTCCATTATGTTTGGGAACTATATATTGATGACCTATTGATATCAGAGTGGTGGGGGTACGACAATGGGCACCCCCCCACTGATCAGCTGATGCCTAGAGCAGCACAGCTCCATACACAATGCAGTGGTCGTTCTGGGTACTGCAGCTCGGCTCCTATTCAAGTAAATGTGATTAGAGGTGCAGTACCGGTAATGGCCACTATAAAGTGTGCAGCGCTATGCTTTCCCGGCTCTGTACACAGTGTAACATCTGATCATGGTAGGAGCTGCAATCAGTTGAGTGTGGGGCCTTTATCACTGACAGAAGGGACTATAAGGGTGCCGGCACGGTTTCTGGAAAATCCCATTACCGGTAAGTAATTTAGTCTTTTCCTCATCACCCATGAGAAAACACAAAGATAGATTAAAAGAGAACACCTTAAACCTTAGGGCGGGACCACAGCTTGGAGAACCCCTCCTCCCAGTGGAAAGATCAGCAGAAGACCCCAAATCCAGCCTATAGTGCCTATAGAAGGTGGAAGGCGAGAACCACGTCACTGCCTTACATATGCGCTGGATGGAGACATCCCCTTTCTCTGTCCAGAAGGTTGAAGTCGCTCTAGTACAATGATCCTTCACGTCTCCGGGAACCGCCCTATTACTTGCGGAGAAAGCCAACTCGATAGCCTCTTAAATCCATCAAGCTAGTGTCTAGAACTCTGAAAGGAAATGAAAAGCGGCCGACGTCTTCTCCAGGTTGTCGTGGCCGAGGTGAAATATTCTATCAAACGTCTAACGTCCAGAGTATGGGACTGTTCTTTCTTTGGATTCCCAGGATTAGCGCAGAAGGGAGCACAATCTTCTGACTTCTATGGCACTTGGAGGCCACCTTGGGAAGATAATGTAGTACTGAAACCAGACCTGGCCTATCATCTAGGATCTGTGTATAGAGAGGAGTAATAGAGAAGGCTTCAATGTCACTAACTGTCCGTGCGAAAGCCAGGGCCATCAGGATCATAGTCTTTAGCGCAAGGACATTGACGTTGAATCCATGGGTTCAAATGGAGGCTGTAAGCACCAGATTCAGATCCCCGGGTGGTATTTTTGGCCTAGATCTAAAGCTCGCCTTAATGAATAGAGAAATCCACCGATTATTGACCAGATCATAGTTATGTAAAGCACCCAGAGATAATACCTGAACCATAGGAGCACTAATGGATATTCCTGGCTCTAGCCCCTACTGCCAGAATGCAGGAAGTTAGAGTTCCTAACAGCGACATTGCCTTCCTTATAGTTTTGGATGGATTGTTTATTAATTTTGACACTTGGCAGGACACCTCCTCCTTCCTCTGATTCAATGAGTCTAGGAGAAGACCAAGGTAGACCTGCACTCTTGGGAATCTAACATCGATTTTTGAGTAGCCAACCAGGTTTTGTCAGGGTAGCCCTGATCTCTGCCAACTGAGTTCTGCAGTGGTTAACGGATCTGCACACGATCAGACAATTGTCGAGGTATCACCAATGCTTCTTTACCCCGTGGGTGAGGATCATCTCCACTACAATCTTCGTAAAGACTCGAGGGGCCCATTGACAACCCGAAGCGAAGGGTATGAATCTGGATATGCCTGATTTCACCTTTTATGCTGAGAGCTACTGTCTGGTGGTTTTGGTATTCCATGTGAATTGGAACGTGACAGTCTTGGATTTACAGGACACGTACGACCATATAACAATCTGGAAACGGACGCTTTATGGCCAACCTTATAGACTCCATTTTGAATGACTCACGAATCTGTTAATTAAGTTGCATCTGTTTTTTTATACTAAAAACAGGGGAGGGTAGAACCCCTCTCCTTGTCCTGGGCCCTCTATGTTGGGGGGAACAGCAAGAAACTAACTTTAGGACTAGAGTTGAGCGATACCAGCCGATACTTGAAAATATCGGATCGGAATGGATCGGCCGATCTTAAAAAAAAAAGTATCGGTATCGCCGATTCCGATACCGGGAACCAATGCAAGTCAATGGGGCCAAAATATCGGAATTAAAAAAACCCTTTCTTTCCTTGTAGGTTAATTCTACATGAAGAAAAACAACTAAGAATAATGTAGAATGTATTGTGGGAGGTGGAGGAGACATTAAAGCCATAGAGGTTTAGCTCAATCAAATGGAATAGCAGGAATTAAACTTTTTTTTTAAAGACGTTAGGAGTTACAAAGATATTGACTATGTTAGCCTCATTTATATTTTGCCAGACATATATGTCTTCTTCTTCTTTCTTCTTTCTTCTTCTTTCTTCTTCTTCTTCCTTTTTTTACCTTCTTCTTCTTCTTCTTATTCCTTTTTTTACATTCTTCTTCTTCTTCTTCCTTTTTTTACATTCTTCTACTTCCTTTTTTTACTTTCTTCTTCTTATTCCTTTTTTTACATTCTTCTTCTTCTTCCTTTTTTTAAATTCTTCTACTTCTTTTTTTTACATTCTTCTTCTTCTTCCTTTTCTTACATTCTTCATATTCTTCTTGTTCAACAATTATTATTCTACATATTCAACTTCTTCATCTTCTCATCTTTTTCCTATTCTTCTTCATCATATTCTTATTTGTGTCAGGCATTCCTGTAGTTGTTATCTAGAAAAGTTAGAAGTTTACACCTTCCGTTCTGCCTGTCACAAAAGATTTACAACAGGATTTGTCCGCGTTCAGTTTGGCCTGCAGCAGCAGGCCTTTTCCAGGGGCACCACGAGGAGGAACGGACTCACCCCCATACACTGCTTAGTCTTCTTCTGCTTATAAATAAGATAATATCATTTGCTCAGAGTATTAGTCTTATGCTTAATGTTCTTCTGCTTTGTTTTTTTATGCTTCTTTGTCTTCTCTCTCTTGTTGTTCTGCATCTTGGTGGTTGTCTTCCTGTTCTTTGTCCTCTTGAACCAGCTGACGGTACTGGCACCCGGAGGGGCAGCAGAAGGAACAAGAGCCAATGGCACTACCGAGGACCAGCTGACGGTGCTGGAACCCGGTTACTAAGCAGGAGGTACCTGTGCTACAAAGCACTACCAAGGACCAGCAGACGTTGCCGGAACTCGGATACCGAGATGGAGGCACCTAGGCCAAAGGCTTTGCCGAGAACCAGCTGACGGTGCTGGAACCCGGATGGGTAGCATAAGCTGCAAGAGCAAATGGAAATAGCGAGGACCAGCTGACAGTGCTGGCACCCGGAGGGGCAGCAGAAGGAATAAGAGCCAATGGCACAACCGAGGACCAGCTGACGGTGCTGGAACCCGGTTACTAAGCAGGAGGTACCTGTGCTACAAAGCACTACCAAGGACCAGCAGACGTTGCCGGAACTCGGATACCGAGATGGAGGCACCTAGGTCAAAGGCTCTGCCGAGAACCAGCTGACGGTGCTGGAACCCGGATGGGTAGCATAAGCTGCAAGAGCAAATGGAAATAGCGAGGACCAGCTGACAGTGCTGGCACCCGGAGGGGCAGCAGAAGGAATAAGAGCCAATGGCACAACCGAGGACCAGCTGATGGTGCTGGAACCCGGTTACTAAGCAGGAGGTACCTGTGCTACAAAGCACTACCAAGGACCAGCAGACGTTGCCGGAACTCGGATACCGAGATGGAGGCACCTAGGCCAAAGGCTCTGCCGAGAACCAGCTGACGGTGCTGGAACCCGGAGGGGCAGCTGAAGTTACCCCTGAAAAGCAAAGTTGGCATGCCGCAAGCTGGCCGCAGTTACCGAATCACACAGTCCTACAGGGGGTGCTTGTCCTACTGGCACTACGGAACAAGCCTTTCTTACCAGAACCCGCAGTCCACATAGGAAGCACCTAAACTGCTGGCACCCTAGTCTCGGCTAACCCAACCGCAACACGACATGGCAACTTGGGGTGGCAAACTGACATTGACACTTCCCGGAAACAGCAGGCAGGGCTGGAACCAAGCTGGGCAGGAGGGAGTACCCGTGCCAAAGTCAGTTATGAGCAGCAACTGGCGATGTTGGAGCCCAGGGACAAGCACTTAGCAGGCTGAGGCCTGATGTGCTGTCAATTGGGAGGCAGCAGGACAGATTGCCATCAAAACAGCAGGGGAACAGCTGACGTTACTGAACCCCACAAACACAGGAGCTAGTGTTTTACTCTGTGAAGACAGCACTTCCGAGCAACAACTGGCTGTGTTGAAGCCCAGGGACAAGCACGGAGCAGGCTGAGGCTGCATTGAAGAAATTTTAAGATCGGTTGTAGACTTCTACTAATTTTAACCAAGCTCCACTTAGGCCTGTGGCTTCACTGATTTTCGTATTTCCCCTGCAATGTCGCCTGCTCTGTCCACATTCCCATAACTAGTTATGGGAATGTGGACAGAGCAGGCGACATTGCCGGACACACATCAGGGGATTAACTGACCGGACTGAACACCTGTAACACAGGAACAAGTGTGGATTGTGCAGACGCCACTTCGGAGCTGTAACTGGCAGGGTTGGAGGACAGGGGAAATACGAGAGACAGTGGAGCCACAGGCCTAATTGGAGCACGGTTAAAAATCAGTAGTAGTAGGACTGTGTAGGCAGCAGGAGACTTTGCCATCCACACAGCAGGGGATCAGCTAGCGTTACTGAACCCCACTGAGACACGGGAGCAAGTGTCTCTTTCCGTGTGGACGGCACTTCCGAGCTACAACTGGCTGTGTTGAAGCCCAGGAAATAGGAGGGTGTAGGCAGAGGCCTACTGTCTTTGGAATGTGGAGACAGCAGGAGAGACTGCCATCCACACAGCAGGGGATCTGCTAGCGTTACTGAACCCCACTGAAACACGGCAGCAAGTGTCTCTTTCCGTGTGGACGGCACTTCCGAGCTACAACTGGCTGTGTTGAAGCCCAGGAAATAGGAGGGTGTAGGCAGAGGCCTACTGTCTTTGGAATGCGGAGACAGCAGGAGAGACTGCCATCCACACAGCAGGGGAACAGCTGACGTTACTGAACCCCACTGAGACACGGCAGCAAGTGTCTCTTTCCGTGTGGACGGCACTTCCGAGCTACAACTGGCTGTGTTGAAGCCCAGGAAATAGGAGGGTGTAGGCAGAGGCCTACTGTCTTTGGAATGCGGAGACAGCAGGAGAGACTGCCATCCACACAGCAGGGGAACAGCTGGCGTTACTGAACCCCACTGAGACACGGCAGCAAGTGTCTCTTTCCGTGTGGACGGCACTTCCGAGCTACAACTGGCTGTGTTGAAGCCCAGGAAATAGGAGGGTGTAGGCAGAGGCCTACTGTCTTTGGAATGCGGAGACAGCAGGAGAAACTGCCATCCACACAGCAGGGGAACAGCTGGCGTTACTGAACCCCACTGAGACACGGCAGCAAGTGTCTCTTTCCGTGTGGACGGCACTTCCGAGCTACAACTGGCTGTGTTGAAGCCCAGGAAATAGGAGGGTGTAGGCAGAGGCCTACTGTCTTTGGAATGCGGAGACCGCAGGAGAGACTGCCATCCACACAGCAGGGGAACAGCTGGCGTTACTGAACCCCACTGAGACACGGGAGCAAGTGTCTCTTTCCGTGTGGACGGCACTTCCGAGCTACAACTGGCTGTGTTGAAGCCCAGGAAATAGGAGGGTGTAGGCAGAGGCCTACTGTCTTTGGAATGCGGAGACAGCAGGAGAGACTGCCATCTCCACAGCAGGGGAACAGCTGGCAGTGCTGAACCCCACTAACACTTGAACGAATGTGTTTGGCTCTGTGGAGACGACACTTCTGAACACCAACTGACGCTGTTGGAGCCCAGGATTAGGCGAGGAGCAGGCTGGGGCCTGTTGCTTTTGGCAGGTGAAGGCAGCAGGAGACTTGCCATCTCCACAGCAGGGGAACAGCTGGCAGTGCTGAACCCCACTAACACTTGAACGAATGTGTTTGGCTCTGTGGAGACGACACTTCTGAACACCAACTGACACTGTTGGAGCCCAGGATCAGGCGTGGAGCAGGCTGGGGCCTACTGGATTTTGGCAGGTGTAGGCAGCAGGAGACTTGCCATCTCCACAGCAGGGGAACAGCTGGCAGTGCTGAACCCCACTAACACTTGAACGAATGTGTTTGGCTCTGTGGAGACGACACTTCTGAACACCAACTGAAGCTGTTGGAGCCCAGGATTACGCATGCCGCATGCAGAGGCCAATGGGCAGCGGTTTTTATGGAGGTTGTTGACTACTACTGATTCTAACCATGCTCCACTTAGACCTCTGGCTCCACTGTCTCTACTATTTACCCTGGCCTCCAACCCCGCCAGCTACATCTCTGAAGTGGCGTCAGCACAATCTACACTTGTTCCTGTGTTACTGGTGCTCAGTCCCGTCAGTTGATCCCCTGATGTTTGTCCGGCAAGTTCGCCAGCTCTGTCCTCATTCCCACTACTGGTTATGGGAATGTGGACAGAGCAGGAGACCTTGCCGGACACACATCAGGGGATAAACTGATGGGACTGAGCCACAGGAACACAGGAACAAGTGTAGATTGTGCTGACGCCACTTCAGAGATGTAGATGGCGGGGTTGGAGGCCAGGGGAAATAGTAGAGACAGTGGAGCCAGCGACCTAAGTTGGGCACGGTTAAAAATCAGTAGTGGTTTGAATGTTGATGGAGCTGGTGACTTTGCCGTCCACACAGCAGGGGATCAGCTGGCGTTACTGAACCCCACTAACACAGGAGCTAGTGTGTTTCTCTGTGCAGACGACACATCTGAGCGACAACTGGCTGTGTTGAAGCACAGGGATTATAGTTCAGGTGGTAGAAAAATGAACACACCAGCAGACCTGGATACAGTTGCCAACCACTAATTTAGTCTGTAAGAGGAATGGCAAAGTTTTTGGAGATCCAGGCCTTGTTCATTTTCAGAAAAGTCAGCCGGTCAACATTATCAGAAGATAGTCGTGTGCGACGGTCTGTTAGTACACCACCTGCGGCACTAAAGACGCGTTCCGATAATACACTGGCAGCAGGGCAAGCCAGCACCTCCAATGCATACTGGCTAAGCTCTGGCCATGTATCTAGCTTAGAGACCCAAAACTTGAAGGGGGAAGAGCCATCTGGGAGTACAGTGACAGGGCAAGACATGTAGTCTGACACCATCTGACGGAAGCGTTGCCTCCTGCTGACTCGAGGCGTCGCTGATGGTGTAGACAATTGTGGTGGACACACAAAACTTTGCCACATTTGGGCCATAGTGGTCTTGCCTTGTGCTGCGGCGCTGCCTCTGCTCCCTCTTTGTGCAGAGTTTCCTCCACTGCCTCGACGCACAGAGCTGCTTTGTAAAGCACTAGCAACAATGCTGTCGGGTGGAATGGAAAACATTATGGACTGCACCAGTGACTCTTCGTACTCCTGCAGTTTACGCTCCCGGTTCAACGTTGGTATGAGCCTTTGTACGCTGTCCCGGTAGCGAGGATCTAGGAGGGTGTACACCCAATAATCAGCCGAGACGAGAATGTGGGCGATGCGGCGGTCGTTTCTCAGGCACTGCAGCATGAAATCAACCATGTGCTGCAGACTCCCAACTGCCAAAGAACCGCTGTCCCCTGTTTGAGGCGTGACCTCGGCCTGCTCTGCATCACCCCACCCTCGCTGTACATTCTGAGTAGAGGTTTGTGTACCTCCCTCCTCTGGAGAGATGTCTTCCTCCTCCATCGACTCCTCCTCATCCTCCTCACAAAGTGTCCCCTGCCTAGGCCTTTGAGAGCAGTTAAAACTAAAAGAGAAAGAGCGCAATAGGGTCTTACCCAGGTAAAACAGATATGACTCAAGCTGTTATACTCACCAATAGCAGGAGAGTTTTAGGCATGAAAGGAATAGACGTCAGGCTGCTGCACATCCAAATGGCCAACGCCGTGACCATAGATCATCAGATTTCAAAGAAATAATTTTGGATTAACCGTGCGCTGCTAGACAAAACGACTCCTCTCCAGATTATGTACTTGCATACTTTTATTTCCCATACAAATTTGTATGTATAAAACTGGGAACGTTCTTGTCTGTTTGTACATATCATCCCCTGATGAAGAAGTTTTTAACTTCGAAACGCGTTGGGAAATAAAAGTATGCAAGTACATAATCTGGAGAGGAGTCGTTTTGTCTAGCAGCGCACGGTTAATCCAAAATTATTTCGTTGAAATCTGTAGGCCTTTGTGAGGAAACACGTAGCGCAGCCTGTCCAGAAGCAGATGGCATTTGGGACTCCTCATCCTCCACCTCTTCCGAAACCTCATCCCTTAGTGCTTGCAGTGTTTGTTGAAGCAGGCAGATAAGGGGGACAGTCATGCTGACTAGTGCATCATCTGCACTCGCCATCCGTGTGGATTCATCGAAGGCACGCAAAACGAGGCAGATGTCCTTCATAGAGGCCCACTCAATGGTGCTGAAGTGTGAACGGTGCACAGTGCGACTTGTTTGCGCCTGATGCAGCTGGTACTCCATGACTGCTGCCTGCTGTTCACACAACCGCTCCAACATATGTAACGTTGAATTCCACCGGGTGGGTAGGTCACATATCATGCGATGTTCCGGAAGGCCAAATCGTCGCTGCAGAGCAGCGAGGCGCGATCTTGCCGTGCTGGAACGCCGCAAGTGAGTGCACTCTATGTGGACCTTGTGCAACAGTGCATCAAGATCCGGATAGTCCCTCAGAAAGCTCTGCACGACCAAGTTAAGCACATGTGCCAGACATGGGATGTGTGTGAGGTTGCCTAGGCCAAGAGCTGCCACCAGATTTCGGCCATTGTCACACACTACCAAGCCCGGCTGGAGATTCGCTGGCCCAAACCACACATCGCTCTCCTGCTTGATAGCATTCCAGAGCTCCTGCGCTGTGTGGCTTCGATTCCCCAAAGAAATTAATTTGAGTACAGCCTGTTGACGTTTGGCCACGGCTGTGCTCATATCGGTCGTAACAGGCTCCTGCTCTGCTGTTTTTGAGGAACTTGAGTAGGAGGAGGAGTCTATGTGTACAGACTGGAGTCCTGCAATCCGTGGCGTTGGAAGAACACGTACAGCGCCACTCTCCAGATCTGTACCCAGCTCCACAACATTGACCCAGTGGGCAGTGAGGGAAAGGTATCGTCCCTGTCCATGGTTACTGGTCCACGCATCGGTGGTCAGGTGGACCTTGCTACTAACGGCGTTTAGTAGCGCATGTTTTATTTTGCCCTCAACATGTTTCTGCAGGGCAGGGACGGCTCGCCTGCTGAAATAAAAGCGGCTGGGCACGTTGTATTGGGGGACTGCCAATGCCATTAAGTCCCGGAAGGTGTCAGTGTCCACCAGCCTGAATGACAGCATTTCAACTGCCAGAAGTTTGGCAATGCCAGCATTCAGAGACTGTGCTCGGGGATGGTTTGCCGAGTAAGGGCGCCTTTTATCCCATGCCTGTGCTACCGATGGCTGTGATGGATGGGAACGTGCTGCTATGGGTGGAATCTGACAGGGTCTCCGGACAACAGTGGCAGAGGTTCTTCGTTGGCGATCCTGTGAGGAAGCCGAACCAGCAGTGTGTGAGCTGGAGGAAGAGGCCCCAACACGAACTGAAGAGGTGGTAGGTGGTGCTGTACGTTGGCCTACGTCTTCAGGGTGTCTCTGCAACTCCAACTCGTGCTTGGTGCGCACATGTTTCCACATATTTGTGGTATTGAGGTTGCTGACATTTCTCCCTCTTTTGACTTTCTGATGACACAGCTTGCATTTGACAAAGCAAATGTCATCTGCAACTGTGTCAAAAAAGGACCACGCACTGCAAGTCTTGGGAGCGCCCGTTTTGCCTTTGGAATGAGGAATGCTCCTAACGGGTGCCGAAGTGGAGGGTACAGGCAACCAAGTCTTCCCCCTCCCTCTGCCTCCTGTTTTGGCCGGTAGGGGAATCTCTTCCTCCGAGCTGCTCCCACCACCTTCCTGTTCCTCACGCCATGATGGGTCAAGGACCTCATCATCTTCCCTCCCCTCTTCAAACAGCTGCTTCTCCGGGGTTGTCTCGCCAGCACCGTACGCACCAGAAAGTGGCAACTGAGTCTCGTCATCATCTGATGCGTACTGAGGTGTGCTGACCATAGGCACTGGCCCACTCGCCTCTTCAGATTCAGAGGGACAAAGAAGTTGCGCATCACTGCATACTCCCTCTTCTTCACATTCAGGAATGCTGCTTGGCTGGCCCCCTCTTTCCAAGCCAACAGATTCCGAGAACAGAAGTAGAGACTGTGATGGCTCCTGTCCATGTCTCTCTGACTGCCTGGGCACTTTGGCAGGTGGTGAAGAGACAGATGGTTGCTCTTCGGTGCTCTGGTCCTGAGAGGCTGTGGAAGTAATTGAAGTCGATGCGTTAGCTGCCATCCATCCGACAACGGCTTCAATTTGTTCCTCCCGCAGCAGTGGGATACGTTGAGGTCCTACAAAGCTGCGCATAAAGGACTGTTGCCTGCTAAAACTGGGGGATGCTGATCCACTGGTGCCCGCAGCAGGCCCAGAATCCCCACGTCCTCTACCTGCAGAATCCCCACGTCCTCTCCCTGCAGAATCCCCACGTCCTCTCCCTGCTGAAACTCCACGCCCACGCCCACGCGCCTTACTCCCTGCCTTCTTCATCTTGCCAGACTGCTTAAGATAGGCAGAAAAGTACAAAGGGGGGCCTTAGTGTGCTTATTCCTGAACAGCTGGTTACAGGTACAAGAAACACTAATTTTATGAAGTGTGTGTGTGTGTGGACTACACTTTAATAGGAGCTGATGTGGCCTACACAAGTTCCAAATGTAGTGTTTGGTGAACTTTTTTTGTGGTTTCTTTGTTGGAAACAAACTCAAAGTATGTGAACAAAGAATTGAAACTGATAGTATCACCAACTTTTTGGAGCTATTACAATGCAGGCAGGTAACCTACAATGCAAAAGATGAGGCTCCAAAAAAATTGGGTAATACTAATCTGGCTGCGCCGGCAGGGTACAAGCCAGAAAAAAAGGCTCCTCTATCTACTCCTATATAGTGTTTGCAACCAACCAATGTTGATGGATACGGATGGATGCACACTAATAGAAGAAAAAATGAGCTGCACTCAAAGACAAATATGTGTGAGGCAGTGACGCACGTTGAGCGTCCTACAACCAGACGTAGCTGCAGGACACTCTACTCAGCGTGAGCTGCACTCACACACAGTCAGAGACCTCTCAGACAGCTGTGAACAGTGCAGCTAAGTGGGCACTGGCACTGACAGGCTGCAGAAAGGCTCCGCTGTGTACTCCTATATAGTGTTTGCAACCACCGTAGATGGAGACGGATGGATGCACACTAATAGAAGAAAAAATGAGCTGCACTCAAATAAAAATATGTGTGAGGCACTGACGCACGCTGAGCGTCCTACAACCAGACGTAGCTGCAGGACACACTACTCAGCGTGAGCTGCACTCACACACAGTCAGAGACCTCTCAGACAGCCGTGAACAGTGCAGCAAAGTGGACACTAGCACTGAAAGGCTGCAGAAAGGCTCCGCTGTCTACTACTAGTGTTTGCAACCAACGTATATGGATACGGATGGACGCACACTAGATTGAAATTATGTAAAAAATGCAGCTCAAAAATTAAAAGATGTATGAGGCAGCAGTGAGGCACGCTGGGCAGCCTACAACCTGACGTGGCTGCAGGACCCACTCCACAGCGTGAGCTGCACTCACACAGCCCTTGCAGACAGCTGTGAACACTGCTGCTAGGGCAAAGAAGGCTACAGTGGTGGTTTATGTAGCCTGGGTAAAGCACTAGATGTTTGGTGGAATCGCTATTTCTAACTGTCCCTCACAGTCTTCTACAGCAGCCTGTCCCTAACTGAATTCACAGCAGAGTGAACCAGAAATGGCGGCTGCAGTGGCTTTTATAGTGCATCATGACATCATTTCGGCAGCCAATCACAGCCATGCCAATAGTTAACATGCCTACATGCCTAACAGGATGTGCCCACACTTCGGAGGATTCCCATTGGCTTAATCAAAGCAAGCAGGCTCATAGCATGATGGGAACTTCCGATTCCGGTATCCGATATGACAAAAGTATCGGAAGTCAGTATCGGAATTCCGATACCGCTAATATCGGCCGATACCCGATACTTGCGGTATCGGAATGCTCAACACTATTTAGGACTGATTGTATGATGCTGAGAATCCAGATTCTTGATGAAATTTGCTAACAGGCGTGACAAAAAAAAAAAAAGTATTCCCTCTACCTGGGTTATGGCGTCACTGCATGGGTTTTTTACCCTCTGAAGGTGGTCCACAAAACATGAGGGCTCCGTCTTCTTTCTATCCGCTTTCCTATGAAGGGGATCTTTAAGATCTCCCATATTGTCAAAGGAGAACATCACTTTTTTTGATGCTTTCGAAAAAGCCACATCAATTTTAGGAGAATTGCCCCATATAGAAGTAGAATCCTCTTCAAAGAGACATTTGTGCATTGAGGATGAGGTTAAGAACCTCTTCCACTCCTTTTTGATGAGGGACAGAAGTTTATCATTTTCAGTCCCCCCAGGAACATTATGTCCTGGACAGATTTTGGGGCTTTGGGTTCTTCTACTGTGGACTTCACCACTTTAATTAACTTGTATGTTTCTTGGACCAGAAAGCACAGACAGCTTCCTTCCCCTCGATCAAAGGCAAAGTAAAGGATGAAGCAGACTTATTCCCCTTCTGAAAATCAGCTCCTCAGAGTCTGAAGATACAGTTCTGGATTTCATCTTTCCTCAAAAGAAATCTTAACTTATGCCTTCATTAAAGATCTTATATTTGAGGTAAAGTCAGGGGATTCCTTACAGATAGTCTTTTATAGAGAACACTTGGCAGAACCGCTTCTCCCATGAACGTGGTGACCTTGATTTGCACATTTCCCATGCTTGGTCTTTGTCACATATTTCCTAGATTTTTCCTAACATGGAGAACGAGAAGAATCCCCAATTACAAGGAGAACATTCAGAGTTCAGATACCAGAATAGGAGGAGGAATCATTTCTTCTGAACGATGTCCTCTCGAGGTTGTGGACACTTCACCTTCCTGGCGCAGCTGCTGAAGAGTGTCTTCACAGGCTTCCACCTAGTCGCCCCTCCACCAGGGCTGTGGAGTCGGAGTCGGAGAGTCGGAGTCGGTGCTCATTTTGGTGGAGTCGGAGTCGGTATAAAGTGGACCGACTCCGACTCCTAAAATATATAATAAATTGGGCACAGTAGTTCAATGCAGAATATGCTGAATATTTTTTCATAGGAATTTGGGAAAGTTATGAAATGTCCTATAAATGACTGTTCTATTCCTGATCTAAGGCTACATTCACACACAACGTTTTTGCTGCGTTTTTTGAGGATACGTTTTTCAGTTGCAAAAGCAGATCAGCTTTTTAAAAAACCGCATCACCTGAAAGGTTTTTGAGCTCATAGATGTTTTCAATAGCAAAAGCAGATTAGAAATCTGCTCTATCTATCTATATATCCATTTATCCATATCTGTCTATCCATATCTTATCTGTACCAAAAAGAATGAAAGCCGGGTAGCACACAGACTAAAGGGCCTGTCACACTAAGCGATATCTCTAGCAATATCGCTATAACTTGTGACGTAACAGCGATATTGCTGCGTGTGATACTTACCTACAACCCGCTCCCCCGCTGGTTATCGCTGATCGCGCAAGAACAGGCTGGACTGTTTCTCGTCGTCAGCTTCCTGTGGAGAGACGAGCGTGGACGCGGGCGGGAGGACGCAGGATCGCCTAATGTGACAGGTAAGTAGCGACCCCCGACCCCTGCGATGTCGCTGGTGAGATCTGCCTGTGTGGCAGCTCACTAGCGACCATTTAGCGATGTACCAGCGATCCTCACCTTGTCATATCGCTGGTCGGGATCGCTGGTGCATCGCTAAGTGTGACAGTACTTTAAGGCTAAGTTCACACGTAGCGGAACTCTCGCGGAAATTACCACGACAATTCCGGAATTCCATTCCACGAGAAAATCGCTTTTTAAATTCCCGCGATTTTCCCGCGGAAAAACTAGCATTTTGCAAGTGTATTTAGCTTGCAGAATGCTAGCGTTTTCCAAGCGATCTGTAGCATCGCTTGGAGAACTGATTGACAGGTTGGTCACACTCGTCAAACATAGTGTTTGACAAGTGTGACCAAATTTTTACTATTGAGGCCGCCTATGCAGCATCAGTAGTAAAAGATAAAATGTAAAAAAAAATAAAAAATGGTGTTATTCTTACCTTCCGACGTCCCGCGCAGCAGTTCCCAGTAATCCTTTGCGAAAATGCCCGCGATGACGTCCGTTCTCGCGGGATCGCGATGTCTCGCGGTCATTCGCGATGACGTCGCGCGAATGACCGCGAGACTTCGCGATCCCGCGAGAACGGACGTCATCGCGGGCATTTTCGCAAAGGATTACTGGGAACGAGAGCGTGGAGAGAAGTGGGAAGGCTGCGCGGGACGCCGGAAGGTAAGAATAACAATATTTTTTATTTTAAATTCTATTTTTTACAGGGATATGGTACCCAAAGCCTGGAGGACAGTCTCCTCTCCTCCGGACCGTGGGTACCATCCGCAAAAGTTCTGCTTACTTTCCGCATGTTGTGCACAGCCACATGCGGGAAGTAAGCGGAACAATGCATTCCTATGGGTGTGGGATCGCCGCGATTCCACAAAATTAATGAGCATGCTGCGGTTTTTACCGCGAAGCGATTCCGCCGCGGTAAAAACCGCAGCATTAGCACAGCATTGCGGAATCCCATAGGAATACATGGCATGCTTATTTTTCGCGTTTTCGCGGCAAAATCGCGCGGTTAAAACTGCCGCGGAAACGCGAAAAAAACGCCACATGTGAACTCAGCCTAACACTCCTTTTTTTTAGCACGTCAGGTACACCTCATAGCTGTCCAAAAGGACGCACAGGACAGGCATTGCTCGTCCTCAGTAACACATCAACATCAATCGATAGTTGGAATAAATAGACTGCATTCATCACCACATCTTCTTAAGGTGCAGGCTTTATTTTCAAGTGTAGGGGTGTGAAGTATGAGGCTCTGCAGCAGCTGAGGTGTGCAGTATGAGGTTCTGCAGCAGCTGAGGTGTGCAGTATGAAATTCTGCGGAACAGTATGAGGTTCTGCCCCCCCAGGTTTGATCCTGGCTACGCCCATAGTGTGAATGTAGCCTGAGGATCTAGGCTTTATCTTATAATAATAATAATAAATTTTATTTTTATAGCGCTGACATATTCCGCAGCACTTTACATTTCAGAGGGGATTTGTACAGACAATAGACATTACAGCATAACAATAATCACATACAGTAGATTATAACAAATAACAAGAGGAGTGAGGGCCCTGCTCGCAAGCTTACAGTCTATGAGGAAAGAGGTAGACACGAAAGGTGGGTGGTAACCGTTGCTCTGATTGTATGGACCAGCCATAATGTTAAGTGTGTAACAGTACAGACACAGAGGGCTAATGGATGCATAAAGCATGTGGGAACATGATGCTGGGAACCTGGTTATGGTAAAACTTTTGGCTCTGCCACACAGGGATAGGTTAGGTTAATGTGTTGAGGCGATAGGCCAGTCTGAATAAATGCGTTTTCAGGACACGCTTAAAATTGTGGGGATTGGGGACTAATCGTATTGACCTGGGAAGTGCATTCCAAAGAATTGGCGCGGCACGTGTAAAGTCTTGGAGACGGGAGTGGGAGGTTCTGACTATTGAGGATACTAACCTCAGGTCATCAGCAGAACGGAGGGCGCGGGTAGGGTGGTATGCTGAAAAAAGGGAGGAGATGTAGGGTGGTGCTGAGCCATGGAGGGCTTTGTGGGTGAGGGTAATAAGTTTGTACTGGATTCTTATCTTAGCCGAGATAAGTCATAGTGTTTGTATGTGTGTATGAATGTGTATGTATGTGTGTCCGGAATTGGCATCCGCACCGTCGCAGCTACAGCCACAAAATTTGGCACAGTCACACGTCTGGACCCCGAGAGCGTCCTAAGCTATGTTGTGAGGCGAAATTTTAACCCCGCGCGTTCCAATTCACCAAACAATTTTGCCCTTATCTACATAATGGGGAAAAAGTGTGTGTGTATCAAGCCCCGCCTCTCATTATGATGTCATAATGGTTGCCATGGCGACACTGATGTCATCATAGGTTGCAAGCCCCGCCGCTCATTATGATGTCATAATGGTTGACTATGGGATGTAGGATGTGTGATGGGTATATGGGCACTGGACTATGGGATGGAGGATATGTATGATGGGTATATGGGCATGGGACTATGGGATGGAGGATGTGTGATGGGTATATGGGCACGGGACGGAGGATATGCATGATGGGTATATGGGCACGGGACTATGAGATGAAGGATGTGTGATGGGTATATGGGCACGGGACGGAGGATATGTATGATGGGTATATGGGCACGGGACTATGAGATGAAGGATGTGTGATGGGTATATGGGCACGGGACGGAGGATATGCATGATGGGTATATGGGCACGGGACTATGAGATGAAGGATGTGTGATGGGTATATGGGCACGGGACGGAGGATATGTATGATGGGTATATGGGCACGGGACTATGGGATGGAGGATGTGTGATGGATATATGGGCACGGGACTATGGGATGGAGGATATGTATGATGGGTATATGGGCATGGGACTATGGGATGGAGGATGTGTGATGGGTATATGGGCACGGGACTATGGGATGGAGAATATGTATGATGGATATATGGGCACGGGACTATGGGATGGAGGATATGTATGATGGGTATATGGGCATGGGACTATGGGATGGAGGATGTGTGATGGGTATATGGGCACTCGACTATGGGATGGAGGATATGTATGATGGGTATATGGGCATGGGCCTATGCGATGAAGGATATGTATGATGGGTATATGGGCACGGGACTATGGGATGGAGGATATGTATGATGGGTATATGGGCAGGGGACTATGGGATGGAGGATGTGTGATGGGTATATGGGCACTCGACTATGGGATGGAGGATATGTATGATGGGTATATGGGCATGGGCCTATGGGATGGAGGATATGTATGACGGGTATATGGGCACGAGACTATGGGATGGAGGATATGTATGACGGGTATATGGGCACGGGACTATGAGATGGAGGATATGTATGATGGGTATATGGGCACGAGACTATGGGATGGAGGATATGTATGACGGGTATATGGGCACGGGACTATGGGATGGAGGATATGTATGACGGGTATATGGGCACGAGACTATGGGATGGAGGATATGTATGACGGGTATATGGGCACGGGACTATGGGATGGAGGATATGTATGATGGGTATATGGGCAGGGGACTATGGGATGGAGGATAATTATAATTTGTTATAATTAACCACAGTTAGTTACTATGCCCGGGCAGCGCAGCTATATTATATATATATATATATATATATATATATATATATATATACACACACACACAGTACAGACCAAAAGTTTGGACACACCTTCTCAATCAAAGCGTTTTCTTTATTTTCATGACTATGAAAATTGTGGAAATCCAAAAAACTGAAGAACAGCATCTCATGCTTGAAAAAGACACTGTGATGGTCGAAACGTCGTAATTTATCATGGCGCAATAAACTTTTACATATCTTTCACCCGGATGAGATGCTGTTCTTCAATTTTTTGGATTTTCGTGATGTCCAACTGGGTCTTTGGACTTTGAACGTGCCTCTCCTGGATCTAGAAGTTGCTGTCGGCCACTCTTTCCTTTATGCATATGAAAATTGTGGATTCACTCTGAAGGCATCAAAACTATGAATTTTAACACATGTGGAATTATATAATTAACAAAAAAGTGTGAAACAACTGAAAATGTCTTATATTCTAGGTTCTTCAAAGTAGCCACCTTTTACTTTGATTTCTGCTTTGCACACTCTTGGCATTCTCTTGATGAGCTTCAAGAGGTAGTCACCATAAATGGTTTTCCCTTCACAGGTGTGCCCTGTCAGGTTTAATAAGTGGGATTTCTTGCTTTATAAATGGGGTTGGGACCATCAGTTGTGTTGTGCAGAAGTCTGGTGGATACACAGCTGATAGTCCTACTGAATAGACTGTTAGAATTTGTATTATGGCAAGAAAAAAGCAGCTGAGTAAAGAAAAACGAGTGGCCATCATTACTTTAAGAAATGAAGGTCAGTCAGTCTGAAAAATTGGGAAAAGTTTGTAAGTGTCCCCAAGTGCAGTGGCAAAAACCATCAAGCGCTACAAAGAAACTGGCTCACATGAGGACCACCCCAGGAAAGGAAGACCAAGAGTCACCTCTGCTGCAGAGGATAAGTTCATCCGAGTCACCAGCCTCAGAAATCGCAGGTTAACAGCAGCTCAGATTAGAGACCAGGTCAATGCCACAGAGTTCTAGCAGCAGACACATCTCTACAACTGTTAAGAGGAGACTTTGTGCAGCAGGCCTTCATGGTAAAATAGCTGCTAGGAAACCACTGCTAAGGACAGGCCACAAGCAGAAGAGACTTGTTTGGGCTAAAGAACACAAGGAATAGAGATTAGACCAGTGGAAATCTGTGCTTTGGTCTGATGAGTCCAAATTTGAGATCTTTGGTTCCAACCACCGTGTCTTTGTGCGACGCAGAAAAGGTGAACGGATGGACTCTACATGCCTGGTTCCCACCGTGAAGCATGGAGGGAGGAGGTGTGATGGTGCTTTGCTGGTGACACTGTTGGGGATTTATTCAAAATTGAAGGCATACTGAACCAGCATGGCTACAACAGCATCTTGCAGCGGCACACTATTCCATCCGGTTTGTGTTTAGTTGGACCATCACTTATTTTTCAACAGGACAATGACCTCAAACACACCTCCAGGCTGTGTAAGGGCTATTTGACCAAGAAGGAGAGTGATGGGGTGCTACGCCAGATGACCTGGCCTCCACAGTCACCAGACCTGAACCCAATCGAGATGGTTTGGGGTGAGCTGGACCGCAGAGTGAAGGCAAAAGGGCCAACAAGTGCTAAGCATCTCTGGGAACTCCTTCAAGACTGTTGGAAGACCATTTCCAGTGACTACCTCTTGAAGCTCATCAAGAGAAAGCCAAGAGTGTGCAAAGTAGTAATCAAAGCAAAAGGTGGCTACTTTGAAGAACTTAGAATATAAGACATATTTTCAGTTGTTTCACACTTTTTTGTTAATTCCACGTGTTAATTCATAGTTTTGATGCCTTCAGAGTGAATCTACAATTTTCATAGTCATGAAAATAAAAACTCTTTGAATGAGGTGTGTCCAAACTTTGGTCTGTACTGTATATATGTAATCGATATTATACAGTGTATTACATATTTACAATTTTGTGTTCTAAAGTTGTATTCCAATAAATAATTATGTTCTGTTTAAATATCTTGATTATTGCATCATAGAAATGATTAAATGTCTGATGTTCACATTGTACTACAATAAATTTTTCACTTAAATATAAGCAATATATTGTGGGAGTCGGTGTAAGGGAAATTGAGGAGTCGGAGTCGCAGGTTTGGCTTACCGACTCCACAGCCCTGCCCTCCACTAGGTTGACCAATGCTTTTATCCAGCAGTTAATGCCCCACCAAACAACATTCAAACTTGGCACCTGCCTCTGCAAACCCCTGAAGTGGACCCATCACTGCAGACGTGAGCACAGCACCCGTCTTCAGGGAGCGCCTTCACAGACCGATGTGCCCTGTGCAGCCGGCAGAAGCATCAATTATACTGCTGCACGCTCACATTTCTGTACAACAGGAAAAAAAAGGAGCACTCAGGTGAGTGGAGAACCGCTCTGGCTACAGCCGTGCCATGACGCTAGCCAGGCAACTGGGCCAGGGCAAGGCCAATATCTTCATGTCCCACAATGCTCATTCTCCTGGACTACTCCAGGACAGGAAACCAACTGATGAGGTGGAGAAGCTGTCCCCTTTTAGTCTGTAGGTTGCCAGTCTTTGAAGTGCAGATCCCCTCTCTCTGTGCGGTCACAGGTAAAAAAAATAAAATAAATGGCGCTTCTGAGAGATGTGATATGGCCAGTGACGACACAGCATTTAATCCAGACGTAAAGTCAGTAGGCTCAGACATACGTTATTTTTATGTTGACTTTTGAAGGTGTGTGTCTTTCTTTGGTTGGTCAAGAAAGACTTTTTTTTTTCATGAGCCTTTAACATTGACTCTTGATTTGATGTTTCTTGTAGCATATTGTGTTGTTATCTTGGATGACAGGGATGCAGGGTAATTGAACAATACATGTTTGTTAATGTTTTGTTTACACATTGTTCAGGGCAGCTAGTTTGTTGATCTGCAAAACAGAGAAGGACAAACTATGCAGAATGATTAAACAAAAAGTTAAACTCATCCCACCTCCCCCGGACCTGTGGATGATGACCTGAACCACAAAAGTGGTTATAATAAAAGGTATTATCTATCCTTCTGAAAGAATCAGAGACTCACTACAAAACCAGAACACTCTACAGGACAGCAGTCAGGACATCATGTCTCCATCACGAGGGGCACATTTTACAGCTTAGAGGTCCACGGCCCCAGCTAAAAGAACACAGATCTGCTCCATTGACCATCACCGAACCCATGGATACGTTTTGGGAAGCCAGGATTTTGACCCACTGGTCACTTGGCTCCATGAAGATGTTCAGAGAAGCCAGGTTGTGACAATCTGGTCTCCTGTCCACATGCCTCAATGGGCTATCAGCTTCCTAAGTTTGTCGTTACCGCCTCGTTGTGGGTGTCACAGGTTGGGGTAGTTGGCCCTGGAAGCCCCAGAGTTGCAGCTGCTCTAATCCCAGTGAGTTAGCGAAAGATTGAGACTCTAATTTTGCACCATCTTGGGTATTTGCTGGGACTGTTCTATATGTTAAGCCTGTTTTGTGGTTCAATAAAGTATTGCTACACTAATTTACCCTCACCGTTTGTTGTCTGAAAAAAGGAGAGTGGGCGTTCGTTCAGTGGGACGAGCTCTGGTCCATGCAGTCTTGGGCCAGCAGAAAAGAGCACCCTCAGGATCCCCCCCATAGCTACATCTACATACTGTGCTAACTAAAGCCACCGCAAAGAGGGGCACGGAGATATGGCTGGTAATAGAATACCATCAGGGTAACATCTCCTCCAGTAGCAATTTAAAACCAAAACTCTGAGATACAAGAGACGTTTTCATTTATTGCACTATGGTCAATTCTACATCATAGACATAAAACAAATTGAGCATTTCTGAATTTGCTTTTTTTTTTTTTTTTTTTAATAATGTCCACACCACCTGCATCACATCAGACTCATGGGTTACGTGCTGGGAATGGATTAAGGAATCCTCCTCTCCAATGCCCTGTCAAAAAAAATAAATAAAATAAAATGACCAGTTAACCCCACGCAGCTTAATGATGCGGTGACCAGCACAAGCGTCAGCAAACACTGGATCTCATACACAGAGAGCGGCCGATGAGAATAGGTGTTACACTCGGCAAATAATGGAATTATCGACACGGAGGATGGGTGGGGATGGGCTTATGTCAGAGGACCACTCCAATGAGACCATTTAAGACAGCACTGGTAGAATTAATGCTCGAAATGGTAAATAACCAGAAACCAGGAGAGAAATGATCGTGCTCCGATCATTTGTCGTTCCTCTATGTCTCATCACAAGACGCGACGGCGAAGGTAACGGTGTATGCAAGTACGCTGTAGAGATCTGGCGCATGGTTTAACTCGAAAAGGGACTACAAAAACAGCAAAAGCGAACTGAACGTTTCAGGAGTTGTCGGACGGGACGTGTTCCTCGAAGCCCTCACTCTCCCGGACCAGGGCGCGCTCTAAGATGACTCGGCCTTCCTTGTAGCGCTGGCTGTCCTCCGTGGCGAACTCGTAGATCCAGCCCAGCTTACTGTTGCAGTTCTTACAGCTGACGTCTCGTACCATGTGCCGCCCGGTAAGCATGACGCGGTCCTGGACCTCGCTGTACTGGAGGTTCACCACCTGATGGGAAACAGACCGAGTGGTAATCAAGGCACGGAAATGACAGCATCCAGAGGCCAAATCTCCACCCGGATTGCATCTAAATGCTAAGGTCACTTACTCACCTTCCCGGATCCACTATTCTAGTGAACTGCGGCAGCAACAGAAGTGATGACATCCAGTTCTTGGATCATATAACCGCTGAGGCCTGTGATCAGCTGCAGTGGTCCTACAACACGTCACTCCATTCTACTCCCCTGATAGCTGCAGCCAATTACAAGCCTCAGTGGTCAAGTTACTGAAGAAAAGTGCGTCATCACTTCCAGTGCTAGAAGGGACTGCGGGAGTGGCCGAAACTGGGGGAGTGACGGCAGATTTCACTGAACGGTCGCTCAGGGGTTACGGTACAAATTCATAAAGCAACCTCCTGGACACATCCCCGTGGGGAGAAGAAACCTGACATGCCTGATAACAGGGAGTAAGACTGTAGTCGCCGGTCCTACAGCCGTCTCTCTCCAGGAATTGCAGGGAGTAATAGATCACTTGCTTGCACACACTGCAGGACGCACCTTGTTGAAGAGGAAGGCTCTGCCCGTGGCCCCGGTGAAGCGGGTGGAGATGAGCTCGGAGCGGTTGGTCAGGATGGTGTCGCAGTTGGCGCAGGAGAACAGGCGGGTGCCCCCGATGTGATCTAAGAAGATTCGGCCCATGGTCTCTGAAAGATGGAAAAGAAGGACAGTCAGATCTGAAAGCACAGGGTCCACGGTGACAGCCACATCAGGGCACTATAACAGATGACAGCTTTCTAAAGACCCTGAATGGCAAACAATCCTGCACTACGGGGGTGGGGGTGCAGAGTGATTAGGTTTTTTTTTTTTTGTTTTTTTATCATTCACTAGTGGGGGCCATCACACTGTTCCGGGGGCTATGGAGGATCATATTGTGTGGGTGTTATCATTCTGTGTGTGGGATCATACTGTTTGGGGGGATGTGAGGTCCATCATACTGTGTCTGGTATACTTTTGGCGGCTGTGGGGGTCATTATACTGTTTTGGTGCTGTGGGGTCCAGTATACGTTTGGTGGGCTGTGGGTGTCATTATACTGTATGTGGAGGGATATGGGGTCCAGTATACGGTGTCTGGTATACTTTTGGGGGGTCATTATACTGTATGTGCAGGGCTGTGGGGTCCAGTATACGGTGTCTAGTATGCTTTTGGGGGTTATGGGGGGGTCTACTGTATGTGCAGGGCTGTGGGGTCCAGTATACGGAGTCTGGTAGCATCATACTGTTTTGGGGGAGCTGTTGCTCATACTACAGGGGCAGGATAGCAGGAGCTGTGAGATTAACCCTTTCTTATAAACTATAAATTCTGTGGCTTCAATCGGCTCAATAAGACCAAGTAGCAATAATATTAATATGGAGCAGAATTAATTTCAGCCTATGGCTTCAGGCTCCATAACAGTCACGGTCTCCTATGTGGTCCCTCAGGAAGACTGACTGTCCCTCCCCCGGTATACGGTAATAGGGCTGCAGAACAGCCCACCACACAATCTGTACTTACTGCGGGGACACGTTCAGCTCTGCTACATCTGTGTGTACAGAAGAGCACAGTCATGCAGAGGCTGCGCTGTCCCCGGGCGGTCACTGCGCTGCCACTGACATCACAACATAAACAGTGCCCTCCCTCGACAGCTGATCATGGCCTCCAGCAGCTGTGTGCTGGGGAAATACGCCCCTCCCCCTACAGGGGGGGCACAGTCCTGCTGTGTATGGACTTAGCCCTAAATACCCCGCACCCCCACCATGCCCAGGACACGGCTGGACAGACCCCAGAGAGCCTCAGCTGAGCACACAGACCCCTAGACACGGGAACCAGGGGGACTATCATATAGGGGTGTATATTACGGTGGGGGGGGATTATCGGGGCGTATATCGCTGTGGGGGGGGATTGTCGGGGCGTATATTACGGTGGGGGGGATTATCGGGGCGTATATTACGGTGGGGGGGATTGTCGGGGCGTATATTACGGTGGGGGGGATTGTCGGGGCGTATATCGCTGTGGGGGGGATTATCGGGGCGTATATCGCTGTGGGGGGGGATTATCGGGGCGTATATCGCTGTGGGGGGGATTATCGAGGCGTATATCGCTGTGGGGGGGGATTATCGAGGCGTATATCGCTGTGGGGGGGGATTATCGAGGCGTATATCGCTGTGGGGGGGGATTATCGGGGCGTATATCGCTGTGGGGGGGGATTATCGGGGCGTATATCGCTGTGGGGGGGATTATCGGGGCGTATATCACGGTGGGGGGGATTATCGGGGCGTATATCGCTGTGGGGGGGGATTATCGGGGCGTATATTGCTGTGGGGGGGGATTATCGGGGCGTATATTGCTGTGGGGGGGGATTATCGGGGCGTATATTGCTGTGGGGGGGGATTATCGGGGCGTATATTGCTGTGGGGGGGGATTATCGGGGCGTATATTGCTGTGGGGGGGGATTATCGGGGCGTATATTGCTGTGGGGGGGATTATCGGGGCGTATATTGCTGTGGGGGGGATTATCGGGGCGTATATTGCTGTGGGGGGGGGATTATCGGGGCGTATATTGCTGTGGGGGGGGATTATCGGGGCGTATATTGCTGTGGGGGGGATTATCGGGGCGTATATCGCTGTGGGGGGGGATTATCGGGGCGTATATCGCTGTGGGGGGGGATTATCGGGGCGTATATCGCTGTGGGGGGGATTATCGGGGCGTATATTGCTGTGGGGGGGATTATCGGGGCGTATATTGCTGTGGGGGGGATTATCGGGGCGTATATTGCTGTGGGGGGGGGATTATCGGGGCGTATATTGCTGTGGGGGGGGATTATCGGGGCGTACATTGCTGTGGGGGGGGATTATCGGGGCGTATATCGCTGTGGGGGGGATTATCGGGGCGTATATTGCTGTGGGGGGGATTATCGGGGCGTATATTGCTGTGGGGGGGATTATCGGGGCGTATATCGCTGTGGGGGGGGATTATCGGGGCGTATATTGCTGTGGGGGGGATTATCGGGGCGTATATTGCTGTGGGGGGGATTATCGGGGCGTATATTGCTGTGGGGGGGATTATCGGGGCGTATATTGCTGTGGGGGGGATTATCGGGGCGTATATTGCTGTGGGGGGGATTATCGGGGCGTATATCGCTGTGGGGGGGTTAGTTGTGGTAATAATAGGGTGTCTCCACCACATGACGTTACACTACCTCGGTGACGTCACACACTCAGTGACGGGTAACGAGCAGAGTTCGGTGACCGGGGCTGCCCCATCCCCCGCCATACTGGGCCCACAGCCGGTTACCGGTACACACCACCTCCCCGCCGTCCTCCCCCCTCACACACTGCCCTCCGCGGTCACCTGCAGCTCCGGAGTCAGGCGCTCGGCTCCCGGTGTTTGGCGGCGGGGTCGGGGCAGTGAGTAACTAACCAGTTCTAGGCTCCGCCCACTTCCTTACTTGGGCTGTCCGTCACTCTGACCCCTCATGACTCGCGCCAATAACAGTCTGTGGCTCCGCCCTCGTTGGCGGCAATAGCCGAGAGCAGGGTGACGTCCCCAAACCCCGCCCACATGTATTCAGCAACACAGTGCGCATGTGCAGCGCAAAGTGGAAGCCTAATGAGGATGGTCTTCTCCTTAGCCAATAAGAGTGCAGCTTGTATTGCGTAAGTGCAGGTTAAAAATGAGAGCGGTGATGTGATTGGTTGCAATGGACGCAAGTTGTGCAGAGCGGCCATAACGCCTTTTTTAATTTCCATTTTTCCAGGAGCCATGTCTTTTTAATCTTTCGCCGTATCAGGGATGGTTTTCAGTTCTAGCTGTGACTGACGCCATTCGTTTTACCATAAAATGTACGAAAAGCCGGGACGAGGCCTCCCAATGTGGTGAAAAAGCGACATTTGTGCAAAATAAAATCTGTTTTTACCTCCATTTTCTGAGCTCCGTCACGTCTGGGTCTTTGCCGGCCCCGGCGGGGAGAGTGCGCTCTGTGGCGCTGAGCGCTGGCGTTTATTGAGGTTTTTTTTCCGGTTGGGTGTTTTGCAGAAAAAAAGTTTTTGCAATTTTTGTTTTTACAGTGTTTACAATTTTAATTTCTAGATAGAAAATGGACCGTACGACCATGGCCGCCCACCTGCACTCACACGGCTGCCGGACGCCCCCGCAGGACCGGTCACCTCCACGCCGCTGCCAGTAAATGCCCGCGGTCACTCGGCTGTGATCGGAGTCAGCGCCGGTCGCTGCTGATTGAGGCAGGTGCTGCTCGGACAGCGGCCTCCGCTCCAAAAACACCAACAGCCTCTCGGGGACGGATATATACGTCATGGTGGGGGAAGGGGAGGAAGCAGCACTGGTTTTGGTCCTTAAAGGGGTTGTACACCACCAGTGTTGTCTAAAAATAAAAATCCAGACTCCCCTCCCAATCCCGCACTGCTCCCCCGCAGCTGCGTCCCCCGCCGGTCTTCTTGCTTCCTCTTCCGGCAGTGATGGCGGGCGACTTATGCCCCTAAATCAGCGGGCAAAACTTATTTAAAAAGCCATAACTTGTTTTTTTCTGTTTGTATGGCATTGTGAGGGTTTGTCCCTGGATTTTGGCCATTTAGGGAACATGCCAGGGATTGATTAACTTTTCTTAAAGGGGTTCACTCATCATCATAAATGGGAAAAAAATTGCAAAGAGCTTGGAAAATCCAGCAAAGCTTAAAAAATCTCAAGAACGGAGGGATTTTTACCTTTAGGCCGAGGTGAGACATGCGAGAAACTCGCCCGAGTCTCGCGTCTCAATACCCGGCCCTCGGACAGGAGAGTGCGACTGCAGGTATTTCTATGCAGCCGAGCGCTCCGGTCCGCGTGCCGGCGGCAGTGCCGGGCTTTGAGACGCGAGACTCGTGTGAGTATCTCGTACGTCTGACTCCGGCCATAGGCTGAGGTCACACTTGCAACTGCAATGCGAGAAACTCCCGCGAGTCTCTCTCACACTGACTTTTATCATTTCTTTTAAGAGTGAGAGTGAAAAAAAACCCAGCGAGTCTGCAATTGTTTTTTTTTTTGCATTTTTTCCCACTGTTTATTGATTTAACGTTATTCTCCCGATCATTATAATTGCTGTTGTGCTGAATATGCATTTTTAGTTTTCATTTATGCTGCTGATTTGCATAATGCAATCCAGCCTTATTAGCTAAATACTGCAATCTGACGTGTTGTCCTTGTATTCATGGTGCACGGACACATTTCTAGCAGCAAAAATGAGCGTTCTGCCCAGGATTTGTAACAGGAATGGCACCGGCACACAATGACAGACCGCCTGTCTCCCCTGATGCCACCACCACCTCGCGGCCTCACACACGTTGTCATTACAGTGAGCATGAAAAGGTCAGCCCTCGGCGCGTCGCTTTATGCTGCAGTTAGCGGTACGGTGTCGCTTCAGTTATGGGGGGCATTGACACTGCCGGATGAGGGGCTGGGATGAGTTAGCATTTCCATTGGTACCATTCTCACCTACATACTTTTTTTTATCATATTATATTGTGTTTTTTGGGGGGTGAAAAGCGAAGTGACCAAAACTCCAGCAATTCTGGCGTTATTTTTGTGTTTCCATTGAGTTAGTTTTTTCTTAAAAACATTTTGGGACTTTTTAAACTTTTAGTCCCACTAGAGATCTTTATTCTGCGATCTCTTCTGGATGCATTAATAATAATAATCTTTTTGTTTATATAGAGCCAACATATTCCGCAGCGCTTTACAGACATTATCATCGCTGTCCCCATTGGGGCTCACTGTCTAAATTCCCTATCAGTATGTCTTTGGAATGTGGGAGGAAACCAGAATGCCCGGAGGAAACCGACGCAAACACAGGGAGAACATACAGACTCCTTGCAGTTGTTGTCCTTGGTGAGATTTGAACCCAGGACCATTTCACTGTGTACTGCTGGGTTTTCGCCTGTGGGTTCATACACCGCTGTGTGCATGCTCATTCCTGACCTGAAAAATCAGAGGGGGTCAGAATCCTGATACAGTAATTAAAAAGTTTTTCAAGTTTAATGACTTATGTATTGAAACTGTTAAACTGTAAAGCGCTGCGGAATATGTTGGCGCTATATAAGTAAAGATTATTATTATTATTTAATCCCTGTGCAATGCAAAATTCAGGTGACTTTAAATATTCTTTATCTTTCAATTCCAAATTATTTGCAAGACCTCTGCTTACTGTCAATGAATGGGAACATGTTCACATCCAGAGGCCGAATACAAGTCCTTATCCTGTACATGTACACGGACGGTGACGAGACAGGTTATTGATAACTTGCAAAAAGCTAAAGCAATGCAGAAAATGGCAGTTTATGGAATTACCACTAGAGGGCGGTAACAATTTAATTTTCTGGTGGATAAAACACAGGAGAAATTTTGCCAAATGATTTAATAATAATAATAATAATAATAATAATAATAATAATATACGGATGAATCATGATGGGAAATTGTATCTGGCTTCTGAAAAATATGATTGGAGAAAAAACATGTGGTGACTTTCCATCTGATTAACACATACTGGATCCATTTTCCTACCTTTTAAGCCCCGTGTAATGTTACAGATTGAATTTGTCACCGGGGCCGGATAATATTATTTTGCACTCTCATTTTTTTTCTTCTTGCCTTCCATATTCCCTACTATTTTTTTATTTTTCCTTCGACATAGCATAGCAACTAGTTGGTTTTTTTGCAGGATGAGATCAGGGCAGTAAACATTATGTGTAATACACACAGTCTGGGATACAATATCGCCACAGAAAATGTAGGGAGAGTATCCAAAAGGACTATAGTTCTCAGGCTGAAATAGAGCCTAGATGGAGGACCAGGATTGTCCAGAAAAGTAAGGCTAAGTGCACACGTACTTTTTAGCCCTGCGGATTTTTCCGCGCAGAATTGAAGAAATCCGCAGGTCAAATGACCTGCATTTTTCCTGCGGATTTCTTCCTTTTTTCTTGCGGTTTTCCCCTGCGGATTTGGAGAATGGAGCAGGTGGAAAACCGCACAAAAGAAGTGACATGCTGCGGATTTTGAACCACAAGAAAACCGCGCGGAAAAATCCGCAGTGTCTGCACAGCGTTTTTTTTTTCTATTGATTAACATGCTACTGTACATCACAATGCGGATATGCAGCGTTTCTGCGCGGTAAAATCTGCTGCGGATCCGCTGGAAATCTGCATCGTGTGCACATGGCCTAAAGTGCCGTGAATAGTGCTGCAAGAAAAGTGCTTCCCATGTGGGATAACTATGCGTCATATAGACAACGGAGACAGCATATAACAAGCCTTCGAATCCTGGAATATTACACTCATCAATTCCTACATCTAAAAGCACACTGAAACATATAATAGACCACAAATGTCTTATCATTATAATCAGACACATAAAATACAAACACTGCCAGAGGTTTGGTAAGAATGGTCTTGGACCATCAGAAAACACTGACACTTTTGTACCACAAAGAGTTATTCACCGCAGTGTTTTTGCTCAGTGGTTCATGGAAAGATCTGAGTAGTCAGGTCACAGCTAGGTCCAGTTAACCATCCCGGGTTTCGGCACCATGTAATGTTGTGGTAACGCCTTTTTTGCTAACAGAGCTCATTTAGGGTGAGATACAAAAAATCTCCAGATCTTTAATTATTGGTCCAATGAAAAACGCTTCATCGGAACCAAGAAACAGCAAACAACCAGTGTTTGTCAATGTCCAATTCTTGTCTGCCCTCAAATCCCAAGCAACAAGTATTTTATTACACCTACGAAAGAAAGGGCAATGGCTAACTACATTACCTAAGAAAAAAGATATGTACAGTTGTGGCCAAAAGTATTGACACCCCTGCAATTCTGTCAGATAATACTCAGTTTCTTCCTGAAAATGATTGCAAACACAAATTCTTTGGTATTATTATCTTCATTTAATTTGTCTTAAATGAAAAAACACAAAAGAGAATGAAGCAAAACATTGATCATTTCACACAAAACTCCAAAAATGGGTCAGACAAAAGTATTGGCACCCTCAGCCTAATACTTGGTTGCACAACCTTTAGCCAAAATAACTGCGACTGTGACACCGGCGGCTATGCCCGCCGATGCCCCTTCTGCAGCAGCGCGCACCGCAGCGTTTACCTGCGCGCGCCCATCGTCCAGTCGCCCTCACGGCGGCTCCTGGCCCCCGCCCCCTGTCTCGCCCACGCCTCCTCCCGCTGTCTCTCTCCAGCGGTGGGCGGCGCTGAGGGGCTGGACTGGGGCACGCACTTCCGGGGGTTGGTGTATTTCAGGCGTCCTCGCTGTTAGGAGGACGCCTGATGATTGTGTAGTTTTCTGCACCCTCTGGCCTCTACAGTTCTCCTGTAGCTTTACTTTTTTCTGCCTTATACTCCCTGCCGTCCTCAGCCTCGTTCCCCTCGTCCTCCCCAGTCTGCCCAGGCGCTGCTTCCTTTCCATCCCCTGTGCCCGTCCTCTGTCTCCAGTTCGCCCTGGTTCTTCCTCTTGCCATTTCCCGTATTGTGTCCTTCCCTGTGCTACCTGTCCCTGCTCGTATCTCGGTCCGCTGCCTCCCCAGCCCTTTTGTCCGTGGAGCCGTCCCTCTTGGTTCCGGCTGTCGCGCCTCCGTCCTCTGTGGTCCTGCCCCAAACGATCCCTGTATAGGGGTCGGTCTTCACCTGGCGTGCTCGGCCCAGGGGCTCCGGATCCGCGATCCAGAGGGTCCACTCTCTGACGTAGTTTCTCCTCAGCGTTACAGTATCATCAGGCCATGGACCCCGCCGGTGCCGCGGCTGCCACTCAAAAGGAACTGCTTTTCCTAAGAGAGAATCAGACCCGTATCATGTCATTCATGAAGTCCATGGACACCCGGCTCTCCGCCCTGCAAGCCGCTGACCCAGCGCATGCACCTCTCTTAGTCAGTCTCCAGCAGGAGCTCGCACAGCAGCGCGATGCGCAATCTCACATTTTGGGGTATATGGCGTCCGTGGATGATCGGCTGCTTTCTTTGCAGTCCTCTGCGGCCGCTTCTACCCAAGCCCGGGACGCTGTCTCTTTCCCTCCTCCCCGTCTTGGTAAGCCGCCTAGGTACTGTGGGGACCCAAAATTGTGTAGGGGATTTTTAAACCAGTGCAGATTGCACTTTGATCTTCTGCCCCAACAATACCCCACGGACCGTGCTAAGGTGGCCTTTATAATCTCCCATCTAGAGGGGGAGGCGTTGGCTTGGGTGAATCCGTTGTGGGAGAGGGATGACCCGGTGGTGACTAACATCCAGAGTTTTTTGGAAACATTCCGTAAGGTTTTTGATGAACCCGGACGCCTTGCTTCCTCTACAGAGGCCCTTTTTAACCTCTGCCAGGGGTCCCTTACGGTAGGGCAATACGCCATCCGTTTCCGGACCTTGTCCTCGGAGCTGGGGTGGAATAACGAAGCCCTGGTTGGTGCCTTTTGGAGAGGCCTTTCTAGTAAAATCAAAGACGAGTTGGCCGGGCGTGACCTTCCTACCACCCTGGAGGATCTCATCTCCCTGGCTACTCGTATTGACCTGCGTTTTCAGGAACGCGCTAGAGAGTCAGCCAGGGAGAAGAGGCCCTTTAGATTATACCAAGCTCCCATTCCGCGCACCGTTGCTCTCCCTAGTAACACTGCCCCCGAGCCTATGCAGGTGGATCGCATCAAGCTGTCCGAACAACGGCGTAAGGAGAGGATGACCAAGGGACTCTGTCTCTATTGTGGAGGGGCCAATCACTTCGTACGCACTTGTCCTGAGAGACCGGGAAACGCATCCGCCTAGGCCAGGTAGGAGAGGGCCCCCTAGGTGATCAGACCCCCTCTCTCCCACTTACTCTTTCAGCTCTGCTTATTACAGGTCGGGGGCGTGGCTCTGTGGAGGCGTATGTGGACTCGGGCGCAGCAGGCAACTTGATCCGCCAGGAGGAGGTTGACAAACTCCAGATTCCCGTGGTCGTTTTAAGTAACCCTCGAGCAATCACCTCCGTCGATGGCAAACCTCTTCCTGGGCTCATCACCACGGTTACCACTGAAGTAAAACTACAAATTGGCGCACTTTATTCTGAGAAGATTGCCTTTTATGTCCTGCCTCAATTATCCCACGCCATTCTCTTGGGACTACCTTGGCTTAGGCGGCATGAGCCAGTTGTCGACTGGCGCTTCGGAGAGATCCTGCGCTGGGGGCACACCTGCCATGCAAGCTGTTTACGTACCCTGGTTCGTTCCCATTCTCAGCTTAGGCCAACGGACCTCCCCGGCCTTCCTGTTCCATACCACGCCTACGCTGATGTTTTCTGCAAGAAGGAGGCAGACTCCCTGCCCCCGCACCGGTCCTATGACTGCCCCATCGACCTGATTCCTGGAGCAGTTCCAGAGGTAGAACATACCCTCTATCTCCTGCCGAGACCTCTGCCATGACGGAATATATCCATGAAAATCTGTCCAAGGGGTTTATCCGGAAGTCCTCCTCTCCTGCGGGCGCGGGTTTCTTCTTCGTCCGGAAGAAAGACGGATCACTGCGGCCTTGCATTGATTACCGGGGTCTAAACAATATCACCGTTAAAAATCGTTACCCCCTTCCGATGATTCCGGAGCTCTTTGACCGGCTGAGAGGAGCCCGGATCTTCACGAAGTTAGATCTGCGGGGAGCCTACAATTTGGTCCGGATCCGTGCTGGGGATGAGTGGAAAACGGCCTTCAATACCCGTGACGGGCATTATGAATACCTAGTCATGCCATTCGGCCTTTGCAATGCCCCCGCTGTGTTTCAGGAATTTATCAACGAGGTATTCCGGGATCTACTCTATTCCTGTGTGGTCATCTATCTGGACGACATTCTCGTTTTCTCGCCCGATCTGTCCTCCCATCGCAAAAGCGTACGCTTGGTCTTGCACCGCCTTCGAGAGAACCAACTCTGCGCCAAGATTGAGAAATGCCTTTTTGAGCAGTCGTCACTGCCCTTCTTGGGATATGTCGTCACCGATTCCGGTCTAAAGATGGATCCCGAAAAACTCAGTGCGGTACTCAAGTGGCCCCGTCCAGTGGGGATTAAGGCCATCCAGCGGTTTCTTGGGTTCGCAAATTATTACCGTCAGTTTGTGCCTCATTTTTCCACGGTTACCAAACCCATCACGGTCTTGACCCGTAAGGGAACGAAGCCCAACAGCTGGTCCCCTGAAGCTGAAAACGCTTTCCAAGCTCTGAAACGTTCTTTTGCGTCAGCACCCATTTTGCATCGGCCTGTGACCAGCAGGCCCTTCGTCCTGGAAGTGGATGCCTCCTCCACTGGAGCGGGGGCGGTCCTGTCCCAGCAGGCTTCATCCGGACGGCTGGTTCCTTGCGGCTTCTTTTCTAAAGTCTTTTCACCTGCGGAGTGCAACTACTCCATTGGAGACCGAGAATTACTGGCCATTAAGTTGACCTTGGCTGAATGGCAGTATTTACTCGAGGGGGCTGTACATCCCTTTACCATCCTCACGGACCACAAGAACCTGGCTTACCTGCAGTCTGCCCAGAGACTCAATGCCCGGCAAGCCAGGTGGGCCCTGTATTTCTCCCGCTTTGACTTCCAACTTCACTTTCGACCTGGTAATAGGAACATCAAGGCCGATGCCCTTTCCAGGTCGTTACAGTCATCGGAGAGGGATGAAGTCCCATCCTATATTTTCGAGCCTACTAAGATGATCACCGTGGCCCCTGTGAATTTTGCTATTCCTCCGCCCGGTAAGACTTTCGTCCCTCAAAGCAGACGTACAGAGGTGTTGGGCTGGGGGCATTCCTCCAAAATTGCTGGACACGTTGGGACTAAAAAGACTCTCTTGCTGCTGTCCCGGTATTACTGGTGGCCCACGCTTCGCCAGGATGTGATGGACTATGTTGCCTCGTGCACAATCTGTGCCCAGAACAAGGTGGCTAGGACTTTGCCCGCCGGTCTTCTTCACCCATTGCCAGTTCCTGAGGTCCCCTGGCAGCAGATCGCCATGGATTTTGTGACTGATTTACCCCGCTCAGCCGGATGTACCACCATCTTAGTCGTGGCAGATCGTTTTTCCAAAATGGCCCACTTCATTCCCTTACCGGGACTACCGTCCGCCCCGAAGTTGGCCGAGATCTTCATCCACCAGGTCTTCAGGCTGCATGGTCTTCCTCAGCGGATTCTGTCGGATCGGGGGGTCCAGTTCACCTCCCGCTTCTGGAGTGCTCTCTGCCGGCTTGTGGGTACATCTCTCGACTTCTCCTCCGCATACCATCCTCAGACCAACGGGCAAGTGGAGCGAATTAATCAGGTGTTAACCACCTTCCTACGTCACTTCGCCAACGCCCATCAGGACAATTGGGTCGCGCTCTTACCTTGGGCTGAATTCTCGCACAATAATCATCCCAGTGAATCTACCACCAAGTCACCTTTTTTTGTGGTAACCGGTCAAAACCCAGGTATTCCGTTGCCTTTCTCCACGTCTACAGGAGTACCCGCAGCCGATTCTCTTGCTAAAGAATTCTCGCAGATTTGGAGAGAGACCAGGGACGCTCTCAAGGGTGCCAACAACCGAATCAAGAAACATGCAGACAAAAGACGGAAGGACGTGCCTCCGTACCATCCAGGTGACAAAGTCTGGCTTTCAACTCGACATATCCGTCTGAGAGTTCCCTCTTATAAGCTGAGTCCTCGGTACATTGGGCCGTTTGAAGTGATTGGACGTATTAATGAAGTGGCTTACAAACTGAGGTTGCCTGCTTCGCTCCGGGTTCCCAACGCTTTCCATGTCTCGCTCTTGAAACCCGTAGTCCTGAATCGGTTCCAACCAGTTTCCATCGTCCCTCCTTCACCTGTTATCTCGGACAACGTCTTCGAGGTCAAGGACATCTTGGCTATGAAAAGAGTCCGGGGTAAGACCCTTTTTCTTATCGATTGGGTGGGTTTTGGTCCCGAGGAAAGGTCCTGGGAGCCTCGGGAAAATATCAACGCTCCCCGGATTCTGAAAAAGTTTTTGGCCAATCTCAGTAAGGGAGGACGTAAGGAGAGGGGTACTGTGACACCGGCGGCTATGCCCGCCGATGCCCCTTCTGCAGCAGCGCGCACCGCAGCGTTTCCTTACCTGCGCGCTCCCGTCCGGGCGCGCGCCCGTCGTCCACTCGCCCTCACGGCGGCTCCTGGCCCCCGCCCCCTGTCTCGCCCACGCCTCCTCCCACTCTCTCTCTCCAGCGGTGGGCGGCGCTGAGGGGCTGGACTGGGGGACGCACTTCCGGGGGTTGGTGTATTTCAGGCGTCCTCGCTGTTAGGAGGACGCCTGATGATTGTGTAGTTTTCTGCACCCTCTGGCCTCTACAGTTCTCCTGTAGCTTTACTTTTCTCTGCCTTATACTCCCTGCCGTCCTCAGCCTCGTTCCCCTCGTCCTCCCCAGTCTGCCCAGGCGCTGCTTCCTTTCCATCCCCTGTGCCCGTCCTCTGTCTCCAGTTCGCCCTGGTTCTTCCTCTTGCCATTTCCCGTATTGTGTCCTTCCCTGTGCTACCTGTCCCTGCTCGTATCTCGGTCCGCTGCCTCCCCAGCCCTTTTGTCCGTGGAGCCGTCCCTCTTGGTTCCGGCTGTCGCGCCTCCGTCCTCTGTGGTCCTGCCCCAAACGATCCCTGTATAGGGGTCGGTCTTCACCTGGCGTGCTCGGCCCAGGGGCTCCGGATCCGCGATCCAGAGGGTCCACTCTCTGACGTAGTTTCTCCTCAGCGTTACAGTGACCAACCGCTTCCGGTAACCATCAATGAGTTTCTTACAATGCTCTGCTGGAATTTTAGGCCATTCTTCTTTGGCAAACTGCTCCAGGTCCCTGATATTTGAAGGGTGCCTTCTCCAAACTGCCATTTTTAGAACTCTCCACAGGTGTTCTATGGGATTCAGGTCTGGACTCATTGCTGGCCACCTTAGAAGTCTCCAGTGCTTTCTCTCAAACCATTTTCTAGTGCTTTTTGAAGTGTGTTTTGGGTCATTGTCCTGCTGGAAGACCCATGACCTCTGAGGGAGACCCAGCTTTCTCACACTGGGCCCTACATTATGCTGCAAAATTTGTTGGTAGTCTTCTGACTTCATAATGCCATGCACACGGTCAAGCAGTCAAGTGCCAGAGGCAGCAAAGCAACCCCAAAACATCAGGGAACCTCCGCCATGTTTGACTGTAGGGACCGTGTTCTTTTCTTTGAATGCCTCTTTTTTTCTCCTGTATACTCTATGTTGATGCCTTTGCCCAAAAAGCTCTACTTTTGTCTCATCTGACCAGAGAACATTCTTCCAAAACGTTTTAGGCTTTTTCAGGTAAGTTTTGGCAAACTCCAGCCTGGCTTTTTTATGTCTCGGGGTAAGAAGTGGGGTCTTCCTGGGTCTCCTACCATACAGTCCCTTTTCATTCAGACGCCGACGGATAGTACGGGTTGACACTGTTGTACCCTTGGACTGCAGGGCAGCTTGAACTTGTTTGGATGTTAGTCGAGGTTCTTTATCCGACATCCGCACAATCTTGCGTTGAAATCTCTTGTCAATTTTTCTTTTCCGTCCACATCTAGGGAGGTTAGCCACAGTGCCATGGGCTTTACACTTCTTGATGACACTGCGCACGGTAGACACAGGAACATTCTGGTCTTTGGAGATGGACTTGTAGCCTTGAGATTGCTCATGCTTCCTCACAATTTGGTTTCTCAAGTCCTCAGACAGTTCTTTGGTCTTCTTTCTTTTCTCCATGCTCAATGTGGTACACACAAGGACACAGGACAGAGGTTGAGTCAACTTTAATCCATGTCAACTGGCTGCAAGTGAGATTTAGTTATTGCCAACACCTGTTAGGTGCCACAGGTAAGTTACAGGTGCTGTTAATTACACAAATTAGAGAAGCATCACATGATTTTTCGAACAGTGCCAATACTTTTGTCCACCCTCTTTTTTATGTTTGGTGTGGAATTATATCCAATTTGGCTTTAGGACAATTCTTTTTGTGTTTTTTTCATTTAAGACAAATTAAATGAAGATAATAATACCAAAGAATTTGTGTTTGCAATCATTTTCAGGAAGAAACTGAGTATTATCTGACAGAATTGCAGGGGTGTCAATACTTTTGGCCACAACTGTAGGTAGGGAAAAACAAAGTAGTAAATTATAAATTCTACTGAATTCCCTCAGACTGTTTCTACCCAGTTTACTATGCCTTTTGTAACAAAGAAAACATGACTCACAGACCCCTCTATATCAGAGACAATGCCATGTGTTATTGCTTTTATGAATAACACTTATAAAGCTAATACAACAGGAAAAATGATCAAAGAGATATAAATTGCCTAAATTATAACGCAAGGTATAAAAAATTTACCATAACACTATCTTGCTCAGTGCTCACACCAATCTGATATCTTCATCCTATGCTCCACCTCACAGCCTGAGTCTCATAGATACACTAAATATACTGTAGCTGCATCCCCCTCCTCTCCCCTCCTTACTGTCTTCCTGTTATCGGTGGCTCAGTGGTGGAGTCCTGGGTTCGAATCTCACCAAGGACAACATCTGCAAAGAGTTTGTATGTTCTCCCCGTGTTTGCGTGGGTTTCCTCCGGGTTCTCCGGTTTCCTCCCACACTCCAAAGACATACTGATAGGGAATTTAGATTGTGAGCCCCATCGGGGACAGTGATGAAAATGTGTGCAAACTGTAAAGCGCTGCGGAATATGTTAGTGCTATATAAAAATAAAGATTATTATTTAAAGTAGAGGGCTTTTGGGGGATTTAAGGGGTGTGACATGTTCTGAAAGCAGAAAATGAAAAACTTGGATCATGAAGAAGATAGTAAAGGGATGGGATGCTGATTCCCAGCGCCTTCACAATCATCTGATTTAAGGGATGGGTGAGTGCAGGAACTAGCACAGAGAGCAAGAGCTTGCAGTACCAGTCACAGCCATCACAGAGTATATGGCGCTGTGACAGTACCAGTGAATATTATCATTCAGTCACTCCCACCCATCTGATATTGATGACCGAACCCCTGAAATATTGCAAAAAAAAGGGAAAAAAGTACAACTCAGCTCAACGCATATACAAAAATGCTAAATCTACAGAACTCTGTGTCCAATTCCACTAACAATCTGAACTAAGATGATGCAGAAGGACTTTTCTGTCCCTAGGGGACCTGCTGCCGGCAAATAGCCCCATTAATAATTCAGAAATTATTGGGAAGGTTTGTGCCGAGCTCACTGCTGCACAATGCGATCCGAGTAATTACTGCTGTGTCTGCAGTCAGAGGAGATAATGACAGGGTGTGAGAGCAGCTTCACAGCACAGCATGGCGGGCAACTTATAATAAAGATGCAAATGACAACATTGTTTCATAGGACACTGGCACAGTGGTTATTCTGCATCACTGTTGTGTCTTACTGTCTCCATAATGATAAACTGGTCAATTGAAGCGATTCATACAAACAAATCTGTGTAACTCTGCTGATATCCCTAACTCTTCCTCAGATCCTGCATCTGATCCACCCCTGATCCCGCCAGCAAAAAACAAAAGAACATGAAAATCCAGTATGGCAGAGTCACTCGTATCCCCTGAGAGCAGATGACTGACGGGTTTTTCTGGTTTCATATAACTAAACACTAAATGGTCACTGTCGTTATAACAAACTGCAAGAATCAATCGCACAAGTGAAGATAAGAAACTTTCTTGGGGAAATCTGTTTCTTTCTCCACATATGAGCCACTTCTCCTTCCCTACTGAACTCCTCATTTAGGGCTCGCACACATCTGCGTAAATAAAATCGCTCATAGATGTCAGTGATATATGTAATCAGTGCTTTGCGTGTGTAGTTTTCTGTACTTTATTTTAGCTAATAAATAAGTAAAAGAAAAAAAATGGCATGGTGTCCATCTTATTTTTAATAACCAGCTGAGGGAAAGCAGACAGCTGAGATCTGGTGTTATTATTGTGGCAACGGGCCAATACTCATGAAGATTCCCAGGCTATTAATATCAGCTCACGGCTGTCTGCTTAGCCTTTACTGGTTATTGAAAAAGAGGGACCCCAAAAAAATGGGGTGAGGTCTCCCCTATTTTTAAAAACCAGCAAAGGGTAAGGAGACAGCTGGGAGCTGATTTTAATAGGCTGGGAGAGGACCATAGATATTGACCCCTTTCCAGACTAATAACACCAGCCCTCAGCCACCCCAGAAATGATGCATCCATTAGATCCGTCAAATCTGGTGCTTATCTTCCAGATTACCTTGGTGCGTTGTAAATTGGGGTAAGGGTTTTGGGGTTGATATCAACTGTTTTATGTCTGCTGACATCAAGACCTGGGGTTAGTAATGGAGAGGCATCTGTGAGACACCCCCATTACTATTAATTGTAAAAAGCACTCCATGACAATTACCCTCTTTTACCCATTTATTACCGCAAAAAAAGTGATCAGAAGGGTCAGCCGTAATCCATAATATGGACATCCTATGACGATCCCTGACTACATCCAGAGGCTGTGAGGAGCGGTGACATCAGTTACATGACCACTCACCACGGCATGGAACACACTAAGAGTAGTGTGTGAATCTGGCTGCTGTGAGATGAGTGGTGATGTCAGTAAGGTTATTGCAGTTCACAGCTGAAGAACTGCGATAACCTTACTGATGTCACTGCTCACAGCATAGGAACTTACTTCGGGTTCTCATGCTGCAAGCAGTGACGTCAGTAAGGTTATCATAGTTCTTCGGCTATAGGGCCCATGAGTATGGGGGGTCCAATGCCGGCACCGGCCACCCTCAATTTTCTCTGTGCCCGACTGTAAACTGTATTTGCATCCTGGAGGCAGATACAGTTGAAATCAATGAGTGAATGCCATCATACATTTTGGAGTGCTGTGTGGGGACCATCATGCTACTTAGGGAGACATCATACTATTTGGAAGGATATTTGTGGGGCTATCATACTTTTTGGATTGCTATTGGGGGGGAGGGCATCATGCTACCTTGGGGGACATCATACTATTTGGAGGTCTGTTTCTGGGGCCATCATATTTAAAGGTCTATGTGAATGAGGTCCAGGGAAAGAGAGGGAGAGCGCTATCTAAGCTTAGTAGACGAGTCAATCTTGCTTGGTGAGAAAAGTACAACTTCAAACTTGCTCACTTGGTGTGGTTGTGAAAGGAGGCACCACACTGGGATAAGTTTGCAAACAAGGGTGATCCTTCCACCGGTATGCTGCCCGTCTGTAATAACATGGGGATTACTTTCCTCTCCCAGAAGAAAATTTTTTAAAGGTCTATGAGGGGGCCATTATACTGTTTGGAAGGCTATCATACTATTTAAAGTGCTATGTGGGGGTTATCATACTATTTGGAGTGTACTTGTGGGTCCATCATAGTATTTGGAGGGCTATGTGGGGGCCATCATGCTACTTCTGGGGCCATTATACTATTTGCAGGGCTATGTGCGGGTCATTATACTATTTGGTTTCATAGTATTTAGAAGACTATTTTGAGGACCATCATACTATTTGGAGGACTACGTGGGAACAGTTTGCAGGGCTATGTGGTGGCCATTATACTGTGTGGGGGAAAAGTATAGTGTGTGGGGGCAGTTTTACTGTCTGCAGGGCTTTTGGGGGGCTATTATACTGTTTGGAGAGCTATTGGAGGCCATTCTAATGTGTGCAGACCATCATTATACAGTGTGGGGGTCACTATACTGTATGGAGGAATGCTATTCTGTATGTGTATGGGGGAACGCTATACTGTATGGGGGGCCACAATACTGTAATGAAAGCCATCATACTGTATGGAGGGCTATGTGGGGGTCATCATATTGTCCAGAGAGCTGTGTTTGAGCCATCATAGTGTGTGTGGGGGACAATGGGGGCCATCATACTGTGTTGGAGTCACTGTGGGGCTATCATACTTTGCAGGGGATACTGTAGGGTTATAATACTGTGCGTTTGGAGGGTACTGTGGAGGAAATAATTGTGGGGGAATTATACTGTGTTTGGGAGATACATTTGTTGGCATCATACTTCATGGGGGCCATGAAAGGAATATCTTAGTACGTGAGAACACTAAGGGGCTTCAATAGAGGCAAAATTAGTTTGTAATTAGTTTGTAAGGGCTGCAACGTTAAGGGATTCACAGCTACACTGCTTAGTGTTTTCCGTTCTGCTAATGCTTCTCAATACCTGCTACATAGAGACAGGAGAGCAGGAATCCCTCATGTCTGTATGTGCAGTGTATGGGAGACATGATAGCAGCAAGTCTACACCTATCAGCCCAACACTAAAAACACCAAGAAGGTAAAGTGGTAGAAATCTGGAAATCACAGGGCAGAGACATTACTGATCTGCAAATGTTGGAAAAATGGAAACAAAAATTCCAAAACTTCTGGATTTCTTCAGTCTGGAGTCTGAGCCTTGTGCAGAAATCCCAGCACTTCCGGCCTCGGCTGCTGTCACTGAGGTTATTAATGGTCATCTGAGGAGGGTTCTGCTGCTGAATGTACAAATCATCAAGATCCACTGCTGGCAGCTCCTGTGTAATCACTGACCAATGACATCCCCGATGTGCTCCATTTAGACAAGTCTGGGGGCGCTGCAGCCATGGGAGCAGGTTTAGGTGACGCAGGCTGCTCATGAATTCTGCGCATCGTATTCCTGCCCCTATAATTCCGCATAGACCCGTTTTGTTTAGGTGCCTGGATACGTTGGTAACAAACCCTCTGCTGTGAGAAGCGTTGTGTCGATACAATTTTTTCCAGATTCGGAATGTAAGGACGAATGTTCTCATTCTCTATCAGAAAGAAGAGATTTTAAATAATGTAGCATCTATTCTTCATGTAAACCTTGATTTTACCATATAATGTACTGGAAAATGGGATAAAAAAAAGTACGATGAAATTGCAAAAATACCAAAATTCTGACTTTTTTAAATTATTATTTTAGCGGTGAAAAACATAAATTAAGAAATCGGTTTCATAAAAAAATGTGGCTGTATTTTGTTTCTACCTCTGGAGTTGTGGGTTATTTGTGTGGGAGCCGTCATCATTATTAGTAGCATTTTCAGATACATAAAATGTTTTGATTGTTTCTTATTGTATTTTTCAACCAAAAGCGGAAATCCTGGCATTTTGATTTTGATTGATGGCATTTCCTGACAGGTTGATTACTTTTATGTAATTTCTTTTTAATTGGGAAGATGAGGAGGGATTTGAATTTTTATTTTTATTCATTTTTTTATATTTTATTTTTTTTTTTGCTTTTAGTCTCTTTGTGGACTTGAATCTGTGACTGTCTCATTGCTTGTTCTGTATATTACAGTACCACTTTATTGCAGTATATAGGTAAAGTGGCAATATCCTATGAAGCCCAACATGGCAGCCATTGGGGTCTTCGGCCACTGAAGTTGCACCGCCAGAGGTGCATTGTGGCATTTAAGGGGTTAACAGCAGCAATAAGAGCAAACAGCGGCAGGAGAGGAGTGCGCCGATCTTGTGCAAGGCAGCGACCGGTGGCCATGGGGCCGCATGTGACAGGTGCAGCATCATAATGTGAGGGGGGAATGGAGACAAGTCGGTGATCACAGACTGAGAGTTACATGGAGGAGATACTGGGCTCCCCATCAGCACAGAGTATTTCAAGTGAGATGTGTGCTGCTCTTGTGGGGAGACCAGTGATAACAGGGCTGCATATGACAGGGGCAATGTCACGACGTAAGGAGGCAAAATGGACAAAAACAGGGTCACAAAGAGATTCATAGTGGAAGCAGTAGGTTCCTCCCAGCAGCACAGAGTATTTCAGGTGAGATGTATGCTGCTCTTGTGGGGAGACCAGTGATAACAGGGCTGCATATGACAGGGGAAATGTCACGACGTAAGGAGGCAAAATGGACAAAAACTGGGTCACAAAGAGATTCATATTGGAAGCAGTAGGTTCCTCCCAGCAGCACAGAGTATTTCAGGTGAGATGTGTGCTGCTCTTGTTGGGAGACCAGTGATAACAGGGCTGCATATGACAGGGCAATGTCACGACGTAAGGAGGCAAAATGGACAAAAACAGGGTCACAAAGAGATTCATAGTGGCAGCAGTAGGTTCCTCCCAGCAGCACAGAGTATTTCAGGTGAGATGTGTGCTGCTCTTGTGGGGAGACCAGTGATAACAGGGCTGCATATGACAGGGGCAATGTCACGACGTAAGGAGGCAAAATGGACAAAAAGGGGTCACAAAGTGATTCATAGTGGAAGCAGTAGGGTCCTCCCAGCAGCACAGAGTATTTCAGGTGAGATGTGTGCTGCTCTTGTGCGGAGTCCGTGAGCAACCAGTGATAACAGGGCTGCATATGACAGGGCCAATGTCCCGACGTAAGAAGGCAAAATGGACAAAAAGGGGGTCACAAAGTGATTCATAGTGGAAGCAGTAGGGTCCTCCCAGCAGCACAGAGTATTTCAGGTGAGATGTGTGCTGCTCTTGTGCGGAGTCCGTGAGCGACCAGTGATAACAGGGCTGCATGTCACAGGGCCAATGTCCCGACGTAAGAAGGCAAAATGGACAAAAAGGGGTCACAAAGTGATTCATAGGGGAAGCAATTGGGTCCTCCCAGCAGCACAGAGTATATCAGGTGAGTTGTGTGCTGCTCTTGCGCGGAGTCCGTGAGCGAACAGTGATAACAGGGCTGCATGTCACAGGGCCAATGTCCCGACGTAAGAAGGCAAAATGGACAAAAAGGGGTCACAAAGTGATTCATAGTGGAAGCAGTAGGGTCCTCCCAGCAGCACAGAGTATTTCAGGTGAGATGTGTGCTGCTCTTGTGCGGAGTCCGTGAGCGACCAGTGATAACAGGGCTGCATGTGACAGGGCCAATGTCCCGACGTAAGAAGGCAAAACGGACAAAAAGGGGGTCACAAAGTGATTCATAGTGGAAGCAGTAGGGTCCTCCCAGCAGCACAGAGTATTTCAGGTGAGATGTGTGCTGCTCTTGTGCGGAGTCCGTGAGCGACCAGTGATAACAGGGCTGCATGTGACAGGGCCAATGTTCCGACGTAAGAAGGCAAAATGGACAAAAAGGGGTCACAAAGTGATTCATAGTGGAAGCAGTAGGGTCCTCCCAGCAGCACAGAGTATTTCAGGTGAGATGTGTGCTGCTCTTGTGCGGAGTCCGTGAGCGACCTGTGATAACAGGGCTGCATGTGACAGGGCCAATGTCCCGACGTAAGAAGGCAAAATGGACAAAAAGGGGGTCACAAAGTCATTCATAGTGGAAGCAGTAGGGTCCTCCCAGCAGCACAGAGTATTTCAGGTGAGATGTGTGCTGCTCTTGTGCGGAGTCCGTGAGCGACCTGTGATAACAGGGCTGCATGTGACAGGGCCAATGTCCCGACGTAAGAAGGCAAAATGGACAAAAAGGGGGTCACAAAGTGATTCATAGTGGAAGCAGTAGGGTCCTCCCAGCAGCACAGAGTATTTCAGGTGAGATGTGTGCTGCTCTTGTGCGGAGTCCGTGAGCGACCAGTGATAACAGGGCTGCATGTGACAGGGGCAATGTACCGATGTAAGAAGGCAAAATGGACAAAAAGGGGGTCACAAAGTGATTCATAGTGGAAGCAGTAGGGTTCTCCCAGCAGCACATAGTATTTAAGGTGAGATGTGTGCTGCTCTTGTGCGCAGTCCGTGAGCGAACAGTGATAACAGGGCTGCATGTGACAGGGGCAATGTCACGACGTAAGGAGGCAAAATGGACAAGTAGGAGGTCACAAAGTGATTCATAGGGTAAGGACTTGGGTCCTCCCAGCAGCACAGAGTATTTTAGTCGACCTCTATGTTGCATTGTCCTGTGATATCTATTTCAAAATCTCACCTAGAAAAATAAAATGTTGTCTTTTTTGAGACAGAAGCAAAAAAAGGAGAATGGCGTCATCCATGCGGGCTCATCCATCATCCCCACTGCAGCAGCTCTCCCTTCTCCCCCCACAGCCCTCGGATCACAACGTCACCTGCAGAACTGCCTCCATCACAATTCTAGACATAGCTATCCCCTATAAATGATCAATTTCAGATTCTGATCCAATCCCCAATCGGATCCATTCAAGTGTAACCAGTTCTCCAATTACTTTCACCCCAATCCATGGAGTCCAGTCATTTCCCCATTGTCTCAGCTCCTATGGTGCACCTATAGAGATGGCGCCATCGTACAGTGCACGGTGCAAGCCCTATACATGCATGGGGTACCCAACACCCATCATCCAGGCATTGCAAGCAGAGCAGCCAAGAAAGGCTCCTACCACTGCAGTAAGAGCGGGGCGGTGAGCAGAGAACAGATTGACACAATGTGCATGTAGCATGGAGCTGCAGGGGCGGCGAGAGGAAGGAGGGGTTTCCTACTATCAGGGGTTACAGGGGCATTGGATGCTCAATCCTACTGCTGCTGCTGATCAAGCCTTTCTGCAGGGGTCCCATGTCATAGCAAGAGAGCTGGAAGAAAGGCGCAGCGGCGAAGGGAAAAAAAAGGAGGCCAGGGTGCTAAGGGTTAACGCCACCCGAAGGCTTGCGCTACAAGATGAACCTGCTGCAATGGTGGCTTGAGACTCCGCGTCTCTGTGCAGTGAATGTATGACGGGGGTAGATCACCTTCTTCGTCTCCGCCAGGATTTCAGAAAATCTGTGAATATTCCCTTATTTCTTGTTCCATCTTCATCGGCAGAAGAAGACAATGTGTAGCAACCAAGTGAGCCTGCAAGACGAGCAATGCAAATTCTATTCTTATATGTTCTATCAGGCGGTGCGGGACCAGGAACCTGTATGGAAACTGGAGGAGATAAGGACTATGGAATATTTCCAGTGGGATGACGACGCGAACATGAGGTGCTATTCTCCGTCCGATGCCCTGATGTATGCCGTGGTGCATAATCACCTGCGTTACGCCCAATATTTGCTGTCTCACTTCCCAGAGGAAGCTCTGAAGGTGCCAGGAATCAAGTTCTGCTGCTGTCCTCCATCAGCCCCCCACCTGGCCTTGGCCGTCACTTACGACAGACGAGACATCTTAATCATGATTATTAAGATGTCCCACAAGATGCCAAGTCTAAACTCCTACATTAATAGGGCCAGCTGCTTCCATCTGTCAGACGGGAAGACCCCTCTCCACCTGGCCTGTGAGCTCCTGAGTGCAGAAACTGTTCTGATCCTCCTAGGGAATGGGGCGTCCCCAAAGATCATGGACCGGAAGGGGGAAACCCCTTTGGATGTCATTTTGGAGCAGTTATGGAGCTCCAAGGTCAACGTGGTCGCTAAAAAACTCTGCTTGTATTATCTGCTACTTTTTTCTCCTTCCCTGAACTTCAAGATGAGGAAGATCCTTCAAGATCATCCGGAGTTTTGGAATCCGTTACTAGGAGAGGACAAATTTAACTATTTGGTGGGAAATACGCCCGCAACGTTGTATCTTATAGCTATGCAGAAAGTCTTGCAGTGTCTGCCACCCTCGCTCTTCCCACAGAGCATCCATGCTTTACCTATACCTCACGCATTAAAGCCATTGCCCGGGTCAGGTTAACGAATCCGTGAAGACCCAACCCTTCCATCCCAACCTTTACTCAACCACCCAATATGGCTTCTTCCTCCGAAACGACCCTAACAGTGTCAGACTGAAGAACATTGGGCCCACCAGAGAATTTGATTCTGGGGGCCCACCTTTCTCCCCCACTGAAGAGCCCCATAGCAACTGCAAGGTTTACACTATGAACTCTCCTGAAGGAGAAGCCAGGGCCCACCGGAGGATTCTCCGGTTCTCTGGTGGGCCAGTCCAACCCTGGACCCTAATATTAAATTAATCATGTGATCAGCTCTTTGCTCCTTGGCTCTACCGATTAACGAGTCAATGGCTGCTGGTCCCATCATTAGTGAAGAGCAGTACATTGACCATAGGTATAAAAATATTCCAGTTGGATGAAGTTTTTAATACTCTACCAATATGGGAGCGTTCTAATATCTGGGGAATGGGTGCAATACTAATAATTGGCTACCATGGTAATGAAAGTTGGAACAAACAATCGTGTTTATTTTTTAAAATTCAAATTTTTCAAAATTCTTTTAACTTGACAGTTGGCGCGGTCAGGCAAATCCTCACCCATTTGGTTCCTTGCCTTAGCCCTCAGTGTAAATACCCCAATGGCTCGTGAGTGCCACCTCTAAGACTTGGGGCAAATGCCCCTCCGATTATGCCCCAATCAATTTTGCCCACCCCCAAATAATGCAAATTCCGCCTTAGATGCACTGACCATCACTCTGCCCACTTTTGACCAGTCGGATCGGTCAATCAATCCTTTCACCTTAATTGAGAGCAGTGACTCCTTAGAAGAGAAACAACTTTTTCGGCAATTATCCGCATAAAAATGGGCTCGCGGGTCACACGATCGCAACAATTTTCAATTGCACAAAATAGACGGGAAAGAAGTTTCCTGCTTATCTGATGAAGATTAAAAATGTGAAAATCTCAGCACGCCGGCTCGGCCCGAACGATGGTGCCGCAAATGACTGTCTGCAGCGCTGCTTCCCATCAGATCGGCTGCACATTGTCAGCTCCTGTAATTAGGGGCTGGCATCGCTATTTAACCCTTCTCATCCCAAGTCTGCTGTCGGCAGCGCCACAACGTCATATATTGCGATGCAGCTGGTGATACATTTTTCGCCTTAAGTCTGCATAAAATATGCGCATTTTGTGTCTCCATTTACATAATTAACAGATTACATTTGCCAGAGTTTGGCGACAGATTGTAATTCAGAGCGACTGTCGGCAGCGTCTATTTTTCTATTTGAGAAGCGATTATCAGCATGTGTCCATGTCGTGTCACCGGATGTACCGCTCTATATAAAGAGATTCATCTCTGTAGGACTGGAGTCATCTCTCGTCTGCACGGCCAGGATGTGTCGTGGGCTGCTGAGATGCTGTATCTAAGTCTGTCATGTATGATATTGTCTGCTGAGCTATGTATCTAATCTTGTGTGATACTGTCTGCTGAGCCATGTATCTAATCCTCTCCTGTGTGATAGTGACTGCTGAGCCGTGTATCTAATCCTATCCTGTGTGATACTGCCTGCTGAGCCGTGTATCTAATCCTCTCCTGTGTGATAGTGACTGCGGAGCCGTGTATCTAATCCTCTCCTGTGTGATACTGACTCCTGAGCCGTGTATCTAATCCTCTCCTGTGTGATACTGACTGCTGAGCTGTGAAACTAATCCTATCCTGTGTAATACTGACTGCTGAGCCGTGTATCTAATCCTATCCTGTGTGATACTGCCTGCTGAGCCGTGTATCTAATCCTATCCTGTGTGATACTGACTGCTGAGCTGTGTATCTAATCCTATCCTGTGTGATACTGACTGCTGAGCCGTGTATCTAATCCTATCCTGTGTGATACTGACTGCTGAGCCGTGTATCTAACCTTTCCTGTGTGATACTGACTGCTGAGCCGTGTATCTAATCCTTTCCTGTGTGATACTGTCTGCTGAGCCGTGTATCTAATCCTATCCTGTGTGATACTGACTGCTGAGCCATGTATCTAATCCTCTCCTGTGTGATGCTGCAGTCTGCTCAACCATGTATCTAATCCTCTCCTGTGTGATACTGACTGCTGAGCCGTGTATCTAATCCTATCCTGTGTGATACTGTCTGCTGAGCTATGTATCTAATCCTATCCTGTGTGATACTGACTGCTGAGCCATGTATCTAATCCTCTCCTGTGTGATACAGTCTGCTGAGCCGTGTATCTAATCCTCTCCTGTGTGATATTGACTGCTGAGCCATGTATCTAATCCTCTCCTGTGTGATACAGTCTGCTGAGCCGTGTATCTAATCCTCTCCTGTGTGATACTGACTGCTGAGCCATGTATCTAATCCTCTCCTGTGTGATACTGACTGCTGAGCCGTGTATCTAATCCTCTCCTGTGTGATACTGACTGCTGAGCCATGTATCTAATCCTCTCCTGTGTGATACAGTCTGCTGAGCCGTGTATCTAATCCTCTCCTGTGTGATACTGACTGCTGAGCCATGTATCTAATCCTCTCCTGTGTGATACAGTCTGCTGAGCCATGTATCTAATCCTCTCCTGTGTGATACTGACAGCTGAGCCGTGTATCTAATCCTCTCCTGTGTGATACTGACTGCTGAGCTGTGAAACTAGTCCTATCCTGTGTGATACTGACTGCTGAGCCATGTATCTAATCCTATCCTGTGTGATACTGACTGCTGAGCTGTGAAACTAATCCTCTCCTGTGTGATACTGACTGCTGAGCCGTGTATCTAATCCTATCCTGTGTGATACTGACTGCTGAGCCGTGTATCTAATCCTATCCTGTGTGATACTGACTGCTGAGCCGTGTATCTAACCTTTCCTGTGTGATACTGACTGCTGAGCCGTGTATCTAATCCTTTCCTGTGTGATACTGTCTGCTGAGCCGTGTATCTAATCCTATCCTGTGTGATACTGACTGCTGAGCCATGTATCTAATCCTCCTGTGTGATGCTGCAGTCTGCTCAACCATGTATCTAATCCTCTCCTGTGTGATACTGACTGCTGAGCTATGTATCTAATCCTATCCTGAGTAATACTGACTGCTGAGCCGTGTATCTAATCCTATCCTGTGTGATACAGTCTGCTGAGCTATGTATCTAATCCTATCCTGTGTGATACTGACTGCTGAGCCATGTATCTAATCCTCTCCTGTGTGATGCTGCAGTCTGCTGAGCCATGTATCTAATCCTCTCCTGTGTGATACTGACTGCTGAGCCATGTATCTAATCCTCTCCTGTGTGATACTGACTGCTGAGCCATGTATCTAATCCTCTCCTGTGTGATACAGTCTGCTGAGCCGTGTATCTAATCCTCTCCTGTGTGATACTAACTGCTGAGCCATGTATCTAATCCTCTCCTGTGTGATACTGACAGCTGAGCCGTGTATCTAATCCTCTCCTGTGTGATACTGACTGCTGAGCCGTGTATCTAATCCTAACCTGTGTGTTACTGCCTGCTGAGCCGTGTATCTAATCCTATCCTGTGTGGTACTGACTGCTGAGCTGTGAAACTAATCCTCTCCTGTGTGATACTGACTGCTGAGCCGTGTATCTAACCTTTCCTGTGTGATACTGACTGCTGAGCCGTGTATCTAATCCTTTCCTGTGTGATACTGTCTGCTGAGCCGTGTATCTAATCCTATCCTGTGTGATACTGACTGCTGAACCATGTATCTAATCCTCCTGTGTGATGCTGCAGTCTGCTCAACCATGTATCTAATCCTCTCCTGTGTGATACTGACTGCTGAGCTATGTATCTAATCCTATCCTGAGTAATACTGACTGCTGAGCCGTGTATCTAATCCTATCCTGTGTGATACTGTCTGCTGAGCTATGTATCTAATCCTATCCTGTGTGATACTGACTGCTGAGCCATGTATCTAATCCTCTCCTGTGTGATGCTGCAGTCTGCTGAGCCATGTATCTAATCCTCTCCTGTGTGATACTGACTGCTAAGCCATGTATCTAATCCTCTCCTGTGTGATACAGTCTGCTGAGCCGTGTATCTAATCCTCTCCTGTGTGATACTGACTGCTGAGCCATGTATCTAATCCTCTCCTGTGTGATACTGTCTGCTGAGCCGTGTATCTAATCCTCTCCTGTGTGATACAGTCTGCTGAGCCATGTATCTAATCCTCTCCTGTGTGATACTGACTGCTGAGCCGTGTATCTAATCCTCTCCTGTGTGATACTGACTGCTGAGCCATGTATCTAATCCTATCCTGTGTGATACCATCTGCTGAGCCGTGTATCTAATCCTCTCCTGTGTGATACAGTCTGCTGAGCCTTGTATCTAATCCTCTCCTGTGTGATACTGACTGCTGAGCCATGTATCTAATCCTCTCCTGTGTGATACAGTCTGCTGAGCCGTGTATCTAATCCTATCCTGAGTGATACTGACTGCTGTATCTAATCCTGTCCTGTGTGATACTGTCTGCTGAGCCGTGTATCTAATCCTATCCTGTGTGATACTGACTGCTGAGCCATGTATCTAATCCTATCCTGTGTGATACAGTCTGCTGAGCCGTGTAACTAATCCTCTCCTGTGATACTATCTGCTGAGCTGTATCTAATTCTCTCCTGTGTGATACTGTCTGCTGAGCTGTGTTTCTAATCCTATCCTGTGATACTGTCTGCTGAGCCGTGTATCTAATCCTATCCTGTGATACTGTCTGCTGAGCTGCTGTATCTAATCCTATCCTGTGTGATACTGTCTGCTGAGCTATGTATCTAATCCTTTCTGTGATTCTGTCTGCTGAGCTGCTGTATCTAATCCTATCCTGTGTGATACAGTCTGCTGAGCTGTGTATGTAATCCTATCCTGTGTGATACTGTCTGCTGAGCCGTGTATCTAATCCTATCCTGTGTGATACTGTCTGCTGAGCTGTGTTTCTAATCCTATCCTGTGATACTGTCTGCTGAGCTGCTGTATTTAATCCTCTCCTGTGTGATACTGTCTTCTGAGCCTTGTATCTAATCCTATCCTGTGATACTGTCTGCTGAGCTGCTGTATCTAATCCTATCCTGTGTGATACTGTCTGCTGAGCTATGTATCTAATCCTATCCTGTGTGATACAGTCTGCTGAGCTGTGTATGTAATCCTATCCTGTGTGATACTGTCTGCTGAGCTATGCATCTATTCCTATCCTGTGTGATACTGAATGCTGAGCCGTGTATCTAATCCTGTCCTGTGTGATACTGACTGCTGAGCCATGCATCTAATCCTATCCTGTGTGATACTGTCTGCTGAGCCGTGTATCTAATCTATCCTGTGTGATACTGACTGCTGAGCCATATATCTAATCCTATCCTGTGTGATACTGACTGCTGAGCTGTGTATCTAGTCCTCTCCTGTGTGATACTGACTGCTGAGCTGTGTATCTAGTCCTCTCCTGTGTGATACAGTCTGCTGAGCTGTGTATCTAATCCTATCCTGAGTGATACTGACTACTGTATCTAATCCTATCCTGTGTGTTAGTCTGCTGAGCCGTGTATCTAATCCTATCCTGTGTGATACTGAGTGCTGAGCCGTGTATCTTATCCTTTCCTGTGTTATACTGTCTGCTGAGCCGTGTATCTAATCCTCTCCGTTGTGATACTGACTGCTGAGCCATGTATCTAATCCTATCCTATGTGATACTGACTGCTGAGCTGTGTATCTAATCCTCTCCTGCTTGAAACTGACCGATGAGCCATGTATCTAATCCTATCCTGTGTGATACAGTCTGCTGAGCTGTGTATCTAATCCTCTCCTGTGTGATACTGACTGCTGAGCCATGTATCTAATCCTATCCTGTGTGATACTGTCTGCTGGGCTGTGTATCTAATCCTATCCTGTGTGATGCTGCAGTCTGCTGAGCCATGTATCTAATCCTATCCTGTGTGATACAGTCTGCTGAGCTGTGTATCTAATCCTATCCTGAGTGATACTGACTGCTGTATCTAATCCTATCCTGTGTGATACTGTCTGCTGAGCCATGTATCTAATCCTCTCCTGTGTGATACTGTCTGCTGAGCTGTGTATCTAATCCTCTCCGTTGTGATACTGACTGCTAAGCCATGTATCTAATCCTATCCTATGTGATACTGACTGCTGAGCTGTGTATCTAATCCTTTCATGTTTGATACTGACTGATGAGCCGTGTATCTAATCCTATCCTGTGTGATACAGTCTGCTGAGCTGTGTATCTAATCCTCTCCTGTGTGATACTGTCTGCTGAGCTGTGTATCTAATCCTATCCTGTGTGTTACTGTCTGCTGAGCCGTGTATCTAATTATCTCCTGTGTGATACTGACTGCTGAGCTGTGTATCTAATCCTATCCTGTGTGATACTGTCTGCTGAGCCATGTATCTAATCCTCTCCTGTGTGATACTGACTGCTGAGCCATGTATCTAATCCTATCCTATGTGATACTGACTGCTGAGCTGTGTATCTAATCCTCTCCTGTTTGATACTGACTGCTGAGCTGTGTATCTAATCCTCTCCTGTGTGATGCTGTCTGCTGAGCTGAGTATCTAATCCTATCCTGTGTGATGCTGCAGTCTGCTGAGCCATGTATCTAATCCTATCCTGTGTGATAGTCTGCTGAGCTGTGTATCTAATCCTCTCCTGTGTGATACAGTGTGCTGAGCTGTGTATCTAATCCTATCCTGAGTGATACTGACTGCTGTATCTAATCCCGTCCTGTGTGATACTGTCTGCTGAGCCATGTAACTAATCCTCTCCTGTGTGATACTGACTGCTGAGCTGTGTATCTAATCCTATCCTGTGTGATGCTGCAGTCTGCTGAGCCATGTATCTAATCCTATCCTGTGTGATAGTCTGCTGAGTTGTGTATCTAATCCTCTCCTGTGTGATACAGTGTGCTGAGCTGTGTATCTAATCCTATCCTGAGTGATACTGACCGCTGTATCTAATCCTGTCCTGTGTGATACTGTCTGCTGAGCCATGTATCTAATTATCTCCTGTGTGATACTGACTGCTGAGCTGTGTATCTAATCCTATCCTGTGTGATACTGTCTGCTGAGCCATGTATCTAATCCTCTCCTGTGTGATACTGACTGCTGAGCCATGTATCTAATCCTATCCTATGTGATACTGACTGCTGAGCTGTGTATCTAATCCTATCCTGTGGGATACTGTCTGCTGAGCTGCTGTATCTAATCCTACTAATCCTATCCTGTGTGATACTGTCTGCTGAACCGTGTATCTAATCCTATTCTGTGATACTGTCTGCTGAGCTGCTATATCTAATCCTATCATTTCTATCATTTGTGATACTGTTTGCTGAGCTGTGTTTCTCATCCCATCATTTGTCATACTGTCTGCTTAGCTGTATCTAATCTCATAATTCGTGATACTGTCTGCTGAGCTGTGTATGTAATCTTATCATGTGATACGGTCTGAGGAATTGCAGACATCTCAACAGTGGCACCCAGGAGTAGAGGACAAGATGGAGGTCAGTATATCCACGCCAGCAAGGTCTCACGGAGAGTCTGCGGTTTGTCAACATATCACATTTAATGCACCCTGACAGAACTACACATAACTACATTCCTCACAAGGTAAAAGAACTGGTCTGATGAGATGCTCCTCCGCCAGCAGTCATTTTATTCTAAATATAACAAGTGAAGACTCTATGTAATAAGGAATGTCGCTATACATAATAAGGGATGGCACTATACATAATAACGGTGGGTGCTATGTAATAAGGGAAGGCACTAAACATAACAAGAGAGAACGCTATGTAATAAGGGATGGCACTATACATAATAAGAGAGGATGCTCTGTAATAAGGGATCGTGCTATACAGATGTACAGTGGTCATTATGCAATTAGGGATGGTACTAAACATAACAAGAAAGGGCGCTATGTAGTAAGGGATGTTGCTATACATAGTAAAGAAGAAGACTAAGTAATAAGGGACTGCGCTATACATAATAAGAGATGTAGATATGTAATAAAGAACAGCAGTATATATAATAAGAGAGGACATATAATAAGGGTTGAGGGTTGGTGCTTTACATAATACAAGAGAGCACAATGTAATAAGGGACGGTGCTGTGCATAACAAGAGAGGACATTCGATAATATGGGACAACGCTATGCGCAGCTATAAATAATGCTATGTAATAAGGGATGGCGCTATATGTAACAAGAGGGGACACTGTGTGTCATAGAGAAAAATTAAAAATCTATAAGACCTCTCCAGAGAGGGGACCTAACACACCCACATTGAACATAAGGATCTAATTATAATTAGGGAAGAAAGAAACTAATTAAAACATGGGAAGTGTGAGAGCTGACACTTACATCTCCATTGAAGTAGGTGCCTCGGGTAGTGATCAGGTAATTACAGCTAGGAGATTTGCTGAGAAAAAGACACCAAGTCTGAGATTCATTTACGTTGAGGTGGAGAAGTACACTTCTAAAATAAAGAGCTTCCTCTGATCAAGGCACTGATCGCAGACCAGCTGAAGCCAGTGATCAGTAATGAATATTGGGGTTTGCAATGATCCGAAATTTATGGGATTCATATTTTCAGCATCACTGCAAATTGATGCATATAATGCCATCACTCACATTGCTGTAAGGCCGATAGAACCCCTTCAGCTTAATATTGGTCCAATGGATGATGCTATCCAGGCCATGTTTCCTTTTGATATAATGGTAGAATTGTGATAAGAAGCATGACAACAAAATCTACCACCTGGGACCTCCAGGGGTGAAGATATCCTGTAAGTTGGGCATCTCATAAATTTCTGAAAGACCTAGCACATCCCACAACCAGCCCCCCACATAAACTCATCAAAGGATGTTATGGGGGGCGTAACTTTGATATAATACAATGCAGAATTTGGGTTTGGATCATTTATCAGTCCTGGAAGGTACAACTTGCTGTAGGTTCTGTCGGTTTTCCTGGAGCGCCTCCCTCCACTAAGCTGTAAGCCATTTCTGTGACATAAGATTTAGAAAGTTTAATTTGGTATTCCTTTTTATTTCATATAATTGTTTATACCATATTGTTTTGTTCCCATTTCGTAACATATTTGCATATTTTTTTTATAAACACTGCCTACCTTTTAGGATTAAATATATAAAATATAATAGTTCTTTTTCTCTTACTCTATAAACTGCACCCCTGAAGCCATACGCTACCTGTAAGGGTGACCAATTGGCCTGTATAAATGATTGGTGGTGGCAGTTAGTAGTGGATCCTTTCTTATGTTACTGTGGAGATGTCGACTGTACCGGGGTATATATACTGTATATATATTCCATGTGTTGGAATATAACGCTCACTGTTAGTTCCCCAATAACCAGCCTAATAGTGGAAGCAGCAGTGGTCTTGTCCATCACTCGTAAGCTAATTGCGTAATTGTAATAATTATTGGATGCAATGGAATTGGGTTCCCTTGACAAATGTGTAGGATCTGTGTGATCTCCCCGATGTCTTCTGTGACAAAGTGATAACAGTGGTGGGATCTTTGTGACCGCCCCAAAGTTATCCTTGACACTTTGTAATAAGGTACAGAGATGGTGCTATACATGACAAGTAAAGTTGCTATTTGATAAACAAGTGCTATATAAAATAAGGGAGGAAGCTATCTAATAACAAACAAAGACAGACATAATAATCGAGGACGCTTTCTAATAAGGGACGGCACAATACATAGTAAGAGAAGACAATGTAAAAATGTACACTATATAATAGGGGATGACGCTATGCACAAAAAGAGAGGATGTTTTGCAATATGTGATGTGCATTATGTAATAAGACAGGACACTATGTAATAAGGGATGGTGCTATATATAATAAGAAAGGACATAATGTAAAAAGGATTGGTGCTATACATAACAAGTGATTACACTATATAATGAGAAATGTCGCTGTACATAATAAGGGAGGACAGTATATACTAAGGAACGGTGCTATTCAAGAGTATTACTCCCACCATCTCTCTACAAGTTACACAGTATACAGAATAAATATTCACATCCGAGAGCTTGCTAATGCCGTCTCATCTGACAAATCCATTTACTGTTGTTTCTTCTTCATCTGGTCAGACCTAGATGTTGACATCTTCCAATGAAAACTCGTCTTGCTGCACTGATCACTGTGGTACTGAAAAGGTGAGGTCGCATATACTGTATATCAGGAGCTTGCTGGTAAATTTTAGCTTGGGAGGCAAAGATAAAGCAATGGCCCAGGAGTAGCGGCCCGATGATAGCGAGTTTACCTCTAGTTGCTTCATAAAGGTAAAAGGTGACAAGACTTTATAAAGATGTAAGATGGTGAGATGATGGCATCGCACACGCCTGTATAATCCCAGATATGCTGAGCTGTCAGTAATAGAACATGCCTGGAGTGCTGCCGTGTTTGCTGATACAATATCCCTGTAGATAGTTCCTGAGACGTAAGTCTAGTAGCTGAGCACTGTATGAAATCCACTATAGAGGGGACTCAGAACTTCAGGCTCTTTATAGAAGCCTCTTCACCAGAAATCTGACACAATATAGATACAGGAACAAAACAAAGCTTAATCCATAGATTCAGTAACAGAACCAGACGTAAAGAGGCGATCTCCTTCAGTGAATGTTCGGGTCCATCCTGCAGTGGTTATAATGCAGCCTCCCTGGGTTCAGCACCAGTTCTTCACAGCTGCCACATCCTCTGTCGCTAGCGGCGCTGACATCAAGTAGACAGTGGCAGATACTTAGCACTCGACCTGAGGAGGGCGAGTAATATCTTTTTTGGGGGGTGTTTTTTTTTTATAACTACTGCAAGACGTCCTCATCCTCCTTTCTAGTCAGCACAGTAAATGGAAATTCACCGTTTACATTATGTGACTTTGTTACCACAGTCGGCTCCTGGTGGCATACTGGACTACTGGGTGCTCCAGCTCTAGCCCATAAGTCACAGAACAGAGGAAAATGTGGACCCATAATATCATGCCCCTATTGGTCAAACAATCAGTAGATTTGGTTTCCAGTACCATCTCTATGCTGACGACACCCAATTATACGCTTCTTCTCCTGACATCACGCCAGCCTTTCTAGAAAACACCGGCGATTGTCTAAACGCTGTGTCTAATATCATGTCCTCACTATATCTGAAACTGAACCTGTCAAAGACTAAACTCCTGGTGTTTCCTCCCTCTACTAATGTACCTACACCCGACATTGCCATTTCTGTGTGTGGTTCCACTATTACTCCCCAGCAACATGCCCGCTGTCTTGGGGTCATACTTGACTCTGAGTTTTCCTTTGCCCCCCACATTCGATCACTGGCTCGCTCTTGTCATCTGCACATCCAAAACATTTCTAGAATTCGACCTTTTCTTACTTTTGACTCTGCAAAAACTCTTACTGTTTCTCTTATTCATTCTCGTCTGGACTATTGTAACTCCCTTCTAATCGGTCTCCCTCTTACCAAACTCTCCCCCCTCCAATCTGTCTTGAATGCTGCAGCCAGGATCATATTCCTCACCAATCGTTACACCGATGCCTCTACCTTGTGCCAGTCATTACACTGGCTACCCATCCACTCCAGAATTCAGTATAAACTTATTACCCTCACCCACAAAGCCCTCCATGGCTCAGCACCACCCTACATCTCCTCCCTTGTTTCAGTATACCACCCTACCCACGCCCTCCGCTCTGCTGATGACCTGAGGTTAGCATCCTCAATAATCAGAACCTCCCACTCCCGTCTCCAAGACTTTACACGTGCTGCGCCAATTCTTTGGAATGCACTTCCCAGGTCAATACGATTAGTCCCCAATCCCCACAATTTTAAGCGTGCCCTGAAAACGCATTTATTCAGACTGGCCTATCGCCTCAACACATTAACCTAATCGATCCCTGGGTGGCACAGCCAAAAGTTTTACCATAAGCAGGTTCCCCGCATCATGTTCCCACATGCGTTATGCATCCATTAGCCCTCTGTGTCTGTACTGTTGCACACTTAACATTATGGCTGGTCCAAACAATCAGGGAAACTGTTACCACCCACCTTTCGTGTCTACCTCTTTCCTCATAGACTGTAAGCTTGCGAGCAGGGCCCTCATTCAGGCTCGAACTGGCCCACCGAGGAACCGTTGGATTCCTCGGTGGGCCCCGCCCCCGCCCGACCATGAATGTCACTGAACAAGCCCGCTCGCGGCCCGGCTGCTCGTACCTGTGAATCAGATCATCCAAGTCAGTGGCGTATCTACCGGGGTAGTGCAATTACATACTCAGTCACAGTCACCTCTCCTAACATGTCTCTTGCAGCCCCCTGTGCTTATTCCATCTTCAATCTCAGCGATGTTCTATCTTCCTGTATTCAGCGGCCGCTCATTACCTATGCGCATAAGTAATGAGCGGCTCAGCAGAACCACGTGGATGCTGAAAGCAGGAAGAAGAACAGCGGTGAGATTGAAGATGGAATAAGCACCGGCCGGGGGCTGCAACAGACATGCTAGGAGAGGTGGTGAGTGCTTCTGTCCCGTCCCTGCGCTCTGCCCTGTCCACTCAGCTGCACTCTGCCCTGTCCCTGCGCTCTGCCCTGTCCCCTCAGCTGCACTCTGCCCCATCACTGCGCTCTGCCCTGTCCCTGCACTCTGCCCTGTCCCCTCAGCTGCGCTCTGCCCTGTCCCTGCGCTCTGCCCTGTCCCTGCGCTCTGCCCTGTCCCCTCAGCTGCGCTCTGCCCTGTCCCTGCGCTCTGCCCTGTCCCCTCAGCTGCACTCTGCCCTGTCCCCTCAGCTGCGCTCTGCCCTGTCCCTGCGCTCTGCCCTGTCCCCTCAGCTGCACTCTGCCCCGTCACTGCGCTCTGCCCTGTCCCTGCACTCTGCCCTGTCCCCTCAGCTGCGCTCTGCCCTGTCCCTGCGCTCTGCCCTGTCCCTGCGCTCTGCCCTGTCCCCTCAGCTGCGCTCTGCCCTGTCCCTGTGCTCTTCCCTGTCCCCTCAGCTGCACTCTGCCCTGTCCCCTCAGCTGCGCTCTTCCTGTCCCTGCGCTCTGCCCTGTCCCCTCAGCTGCGCTCTGCCCTTTCCCTGCTGCCGCTCTCTTCTCTTTGGGTATGTGCACACGTTGTGGATTGTGCTGCGGATTTGGCTGAATCTGCAGGTAAAATGACCGGTGCTTTACCTGCAGATTTAGTGCAGATTTTGTGCGGATTTCGCCTGCGTTTTTACACCTGCGTATTCCTATAATGGAATGGGTGTAAAAACGCTGTGGATTCCGTACAAAGAAGTGACATGCTGCAGAAAATAAACCGCAGCAAATCTGCGTAGAATTTTCCGCAGCATGTGCACAGCGGATTTGGTTTTCCGTGGGATAACATGGTACTGTACACCGCATGGAAAACTGCTGCGGATTCGCAGCCAAATCTGCAACATGTGCACATACCCTTCCTCTGCCTGTGCCAACGCTCTCTTCTCTTTCTCTGCCTGTGCCAACGCTCTCTTCTCTTTCTCTGCCTGTGCCAACGCTCTCTTCTCTGTGCCGCTACGCTCTGCATGCACCTGAGTTTTGTACAGGCCACAATATGTTTTGCGCTGTACACAAGAAATGGCCGTCAGTGTCAGTAAAACTTCAAGGAAATCTACCAGCAGAATTCACATTCCAATCTGCCTGCATTAGCGGACCTGATGAGGCTGGTGAACTGACTGCAAATCCATGTCTGGTTGGCTGGATAATCCTGCATGAAGGTTTCTCTGCCTGAATCTCCGCTGGGCGTTTTCTGAGCGCTAGTCGGGTTGTGAAATTCTCATCTTATAAGGTCCCAGGATTATACAATCATTCCTACAAGCCGTGCACCAACTGGAGGAGCACAGGAGGGAGCGCTGAGTAATTACAGGGGGTGGGAGGGCGAATGCACAGGGTACACAGCCTGGAGCTGTAATACTCCTATGTCACGGGGAGCGCAGCTCCTGCAGCTGTACATTCTATCATCCCACAAGGGAGAGACGGATGTGAACTACAGCTCTGGAAAGTAATAGAGCAGGTAGCTCAGGATCAGTAATGAAATGTTATAATTCTGTATGGAGGCCTATGTGGTGCCTATAATACTGTATGGAGGATTATGCGGTGCCCATAATACTGTATGGAGGACTATGCAGTGCCCATAATACTGTATGGAGGACTATGCGGTGCCCATAATACTGTATGGAGGACTATGCGGTGCCCATAATACTGTATGGAGGACTATGCGGTGCCCATAATACTGTATGGAAGACTATGCGGTGCCCATAATACTGTATGGAGGACTATGCGGTGCCCATAATACTGTATGGAGGACTATGCGGTGCCCATAATACTGTATGGCGGACAATGCGGTGCCCATAATACTGTATGGAGGACTATGTGGTGTCCATATTTCTGTATGGAGGCCTATGTGGTGCCCATAATTCTGTATGGAGGAATACATGGTGTCTCATAAATCTGTATGGAGGACTATGTGGTGCCCATAATTTTGTATGGAGGACTACACGGTGTCCCATAATTCTGTATGGAGGACTATGTGGTGCCCATAATTTTGTATGGAGAGATATGTGGTGTCCCATAATTCTGTAAGGAGGCCTATGTGGTGCCCATAATTCTGTATGGAGGACTACACGGTGTCCCATAATTCTGTATGGAGGACTATGTGGTGCCCATAATTTTGTATGGAGAGATACGTGGTGTCCCATAATTCTGTATGGAGGCCTATGTGGTGCCCATAATTCTGTATGGAGGACTACGTGGTGTCCCATAATTCTGTATGGAGGCCTATGTGGTGGCCATAATTCTGTATGGAGGACTACATGGTGTCCCATAAGTCTGTATGGAGGCCTATGTGGTGCCAATAATTCTGTATGGAGAACTACATGGTGTCCCATAATTCTGTATGGAGGACTATGTGGTGCCCATAATTTTGTATGGAGAGATACGTGGTGTCCCATAATTCTGTATGGAGGCCTATGTGGTGTCCATAATTCTGTATGGAGGACTACATGGTGTCCCATAAGTCTGTATGGAGGCCTATGTGGTGCCAATAATTCTGTATGGAGAACTACATGGTGTCCCATAATTCTGTATGGAGGACTATGTGGTGCCCATAATTTTGTATGGAGAGATACGTGGTGTCCCATAATTCTGTATGGAGGCCTATGTGGTGCCAATAATTCTGTATGGAGAACTACATGGTGTCCCATAATTCTGTATGGAGGACTATGTGGTGCCCATAATTTTGTATGGAGAGATACGTGGTGTCCCATAATTCTGTATGGAGGCCTATGTGGTGCCCATAATTCTGTATGGAGGACTACATGGTGTCCCATAATTCTGTATGGAGGACTACATGGTGTCCCATAATTCTGTATGGAGGCCTATGTGGTGCCCATAATTTTGTATGTAGAGATATGTGGTGTCCCATAATTCTGTATGGAGGACTATGTGGTGTCCCATAATTCTGTATGGAGGACTATGTGGTGCCCATAATTTTGTTTGGAGAGATACGTGGTGCCCCATAATTCTGTATGGAGGACTATTCGGTGCCCATAATTCTGTATGGAGGACTATGTGGAGCCCATAATACTGTATGTAGGGATATGTGGTGTACTGTATGCTATGCCAGGCCTGCCATTGCCATTAATGATCCCTCTTCTGGATTCTTCTGTGTGGTTCTTGTATGTGCGGTGATGGCGCTGACATCCTTGTGTTCAGACATCTTTTCTCCAAGTCTCTAAATTAAAATGTCCAGTATTGTACTAATGTACGGCGAGGGGTTCCGTCGGTCCCCGCAGCTAATCGCACGGGTACCGGGAGGCTTTCGCCGCTAAGACCGGCAGGCAGCAGCGCTGCCTGGCTGGTCCGGGCGAATTTTAGCCCCCCCTGCAGATCGGAACGCTTCGATTGGCTGGGCTGTGTAGCATCTACCATGGAACGCTTGTTGGGACAAAGTGATCACTATACCCCCTACGTCAATCCTTGGGGGTGTAGATTCCAAAATGGGGTCACTTTTTAATTTCAAAGTAACACAGGTCAGATTTGCAAAAAAATGGCCTGGGCATTAAGGTGAAAACAGACCTGCGGCCCTAAAGGATTAAATGAATCGTAGTGCGGAAAGATCTGCAGCATATGAACAACGGTGCAGCTTTTAGTAGAATTAGGATGCTGAAATGAGGCAGATTTGGCGTGGGATATACGGCAAAAGAACCCATGGTGTAATTCTGCGGTCTCAAAGCCTAAATGTTGAGTTGTACATTACTGTAGGTGGGCCCCTAAAATTCATTCCCTTGGTGGGCCCTACACACCCCAGTCCGACCCTGCCCTCATTCCTCTTGGTAATTGTTATGATCTATGTGATTATTGTTATGGTGTAATGTCTATCGTCTGTACAAGTCCCCTCCGAAATGTAAAGTGCTGCGGAATATGTCGGCGCTATAGAAATAACATTTATTATTATTATCAAGCAACAAGTCGTTGTCCCCTCCCAGTGTGCGCACATCAACCATGGGACAGTTCTTAGCATCTCCATGGATTCACCTTACCCCAACCCCCTTCTCAAAGACGAGCACATGGCCCCAATTCATAATAAGTCCCTGTCCTGTGGCCTTTCTCCCACCCCCAATTTATAATGAATCCCTGGTTTGTGTCCTTCTTGCCACCTTCCAGCTCATTATAAGTCCCTGCATTGTGTCCTCTCTGCACCCGTCCCTAATTCATGAGTCCCTGTCCTGTGGTCGCTCTCCCACCTCCTATTCATTGTAATTCCGTGTATTGAGTTCTCTTTACCACCCTCCTGCTCACTATAAGGCCGTGCATTGTCCTCTCTGCCTCCCTTTCCCCCCAGTTCATTATAAGTCCTTATATTTTTTCCTCTCTGATTCTCCTCAACTCACTATAAGGCCGGGATCACACATGTGAGAAACTGGGACGAGTCTCGCAGGTTAATACCCGGCACTCGGATCGGAGTGTGCGGCCATATAGCAACACATGGAGCCGCACGCTCCGCTCCTGAGTCAGTTTATTGTGTCCTTTGTCCGTCCCCCTCCCCAATCAATTATGGATCGTCCTCTCGCTCTCCCCCCAGCTCATTGTGAGTTCCTGTATTGTGCTTTATCTCCCACCTCCACTTCCATGCTCTCCACCTTTTCATTTAAAATCCCCACTCAGACAAGTCCCATATGTCTCCTGATATCCCCTCTCCCCCCCCCTGTTGCCGCTTCTCTCCCCTGCATTATTATTTTATAAGGGGGCACTGGGGCATTATCACTTTATAAGGGGGCACTGGGGCATTATCACTTTATAAGGAGGCACTGGGGCATTATTACTTTATAAGGAGGCACTGGAGCATTATTACTTTATAAGGGGGCACTGGAGCATTATCACTTTATAAGGGGGCACTGGGGCATTATCACTTTATAAGGGGGCACTGGGGCATTATTACTTTATAAGAGGCCACTGGAGCATTATTACTTTATAAGGAGGCACTGGAGCATTATCACTTTATAAGGGGGTACTGGAGCATTATCACTTTATAAGGGGGCACTGGAGCATTATCACTTTATAAGGGGGTACTGGAGCATTATCACTTTATAAGGGGGCACTGGAGCATTATTACTTTATAAGGAGGCACTGGAGCATTATTACTTTATAAGGAGGCACTGGAGCATTATCACTTTATAAGGGGGTACTGGAGCATTATCACTTTATAAGGGGGCACTGGAGCATTATCACTTTATAAGGGGGCACTGGGGCATTATCACTTTATAAGGGGGCACTGGGGCATTATCACTTTATAAGGGGGCACTGGAGCATTATTACTTTATAAGGAGGCACTGGAGCATTATTACTTTATAAGGAGGCACTGGAGCATTATCACTTTATAAGGGGGCACTGGAGCATTATCACTTTATAAGGGGGCACTGGGGCATTATTACTTTATAAGAGGCCACTGGAGCATTATTACTTTATAAGGAGGCACTGGAGCATTATCACTTTATAAGGGGGTACTGGAGCATTATCACTTTATAAGGAGGCACTGGAGCATTATCACTTTATAAGGGGGTACTGGAGCATTATCACTTTATAAGGGGGCACTGGAGCATTATCACTTTATAAGGGGGTACTGGAGCATTATCACTTTATAAGGGGGCACTGGAGCATTATCACTTTATAAGGGGGTACTGGAGCATTATCACTTTATAAGGGGGTACTGGAGCATTATCACTTTATAAGGGGGCACTGGAGCATTATCACTTTATAAGGGGGCACTGGAGCATTATCACTTTATAAGGGGGTACTGGAGCATTATCACTTTATAAGGGGGCACTGGAGCATTATCACTTTATAAGGGGGTACTGGAGCATTATCACTTTATAAGGGGGCACTGGAGCATTATCACTTTATAAGGGGGTACTGGAGCATTATCACTTTATAAGGGGGCACTGGAGCATTATCACTTTATAAGGGGGCACTGGAGCATTATCACTTTATAAGGGGTCACTGGAGCATTATTACTTTATAAGGGGGTACTGGAGCATTATTACTTTATAAGGGGGCACTGGGGCATTATTACTTTATAAGAGGCCACTGGAGCATTATTACTTTATAAGGGGGTACTGGAGCATTATTACTTTATAAGGGGGTACTGGGGCATTATTACTTTATAAGAGGCCACTGGAGCATTATTACTTTATAAGGGGGTACTGGAGCATTATTACTTTATAAGGGGGTACTGGGGCATTATCACTTTATAAGGGGGCACTGGAGCATTATTACTTTATAAGGGGGCACTGGAGCATTATTACTTTATAAGGGGGTACTGGAGCATTATTACTTTATAAGGGGGCACTGGGGCATTATCACTTTATAAGGGGGCACTGGAGCATTATTACTTTATAAGGGGGCACTGGAGCATTATTACTTTATAAGAGGCCACTGGAGCATTATTACTTTATAAGGGGGTACTGGAGCATTATTACTTTATAAGGGGGTACTGGGGCATTATTACTTTATAAGAGGCCACTGGAGCATTATTACTTTATAAGGGGGTACTGGAGCATTATTACTTTATAAGGGGGTACTGGGGCATTATCACTTTATAAGGGGGCACTGGAGCATTATTACTTTATAAGGGGGCACTGGGGCATTATTACTTTATAAGAGGCCACTGGAGCATTATTACTTTATAAGGGGGTACTGGAGCATTATTACTTTATAAGGGGGTACTGGGGCATTATTACTTTATAAGAGGCCACTGGAGCATTATTACTTTATAAGGGGGTACTGGAGCATTATTACTTTATAAGGGGGTACTGGGGCATTATCACTTTATAAGGGGGCACTGGAGCATTATTACTTTATAAGGGGGCACTGGAGCATTATTACTTTATAAGGGGGTACTGGAGCATTATTACTTTATAAGGGGGCACTGGGGCATTATCACTTTATAAGGGGGCACTGGAGCATTATTACTTTATAAGGGGGCACTGGAGCATTATTACTTTATAAGGGGGTACTGGAGCATTATTACTTTATAAGGGGGTACTGGAGCATTATTACTTTATAAGGGGGTACTGGGGCATTATTACTTTATAAGAGGCCACTGGAGCATTATTACTTTATAAGGGGGTACTGGAGCATTATTACTTTATAAGGGGGTACTGGGGCATTATCACTTTATAAGGGGGCACTGGAGCATTATTACTTTATAAGGGGGCACTGGAGCATTATTACTTTATAAGGGGGTACTGGAGCATTATTACTTTATAAGGGGGTACTGGGGCATTATCACTTTATAAGGGGGCACTGGAGCATTATTACTTTATAAGGGGGCACTGGAGCATTATTACTTTATAAGGGGGTACTGGAGCATTATTACTTTATAAGAGGCCACTGGAGCATTATCACTTTATAAGGGGGCACTGGAGCATTATTACTTTATAAGGGGGTACTGGGGCATTATTACTTTATAAGAGGCCACTGGAGCATTATCACTTTATAAGGGGGCACTGGAGCATTATCACTTTATAAGGGGGTACTGGAGCATTATCACTTTATAAGGGGGCACTGGAGCATTATCACTTTATAAGGGGGCACTGGAGCATTATCACTTTATAAGGGGGTACTGGAGCATTATCACTTTATAAGGGGGCACTGGAGCATTATCACTTTATAAGGGGGCACTGGAGCATTATTACTTTATAAGGGGGCACTGAGGCATTATTACTTTATAAGAGGTCGCTGGAGCATTATCACTTTATAAGGGGTCACTGGGGCATTATTACTTTATAAGGGGGCACTGGAGCATTATTACTTTATAAGAGGCCACTGGAGCATTATCACTTTATAAGGGGGCACTGGAGCATTATCACTTTATAAGGGGGTACTGGAGCATTATCACTGTATAAGGGGGCACTGGAGCATTATTACTTTATAAGGGGGCACTGGAGCATTATTACTTTATAAGAGGCCACTGGAGCATTATCACTTTATAAGGGGGTACTGGAGCATTATCACTTTATAAGGGGGTACTGGAGCATTATCACTTTACAAGGGGGTACTGGAGCATTATCACTTTATAAGGGGGCACTGGAGCATTATCACTTTATAAGGGGGCACTGGAGCATTATCACTTTATAAGGGGGTACTGGAGCATTATCACTTTATAAGGGGGCACTGGAGCATTATCACTTTATAAGGGGGCACTGGAGCATTATCACTTTATAAGGGGGTACTGGAGCATTATCACTTTATAAGGGGGCACTGGGGCATTATTACTTTATAAGAGGCCACTGGAGCATTATTACTTTATAAGGGGGTACTGGGGCATTATCACTTTATAAGGGGGCACTGGAGCATTATTACTTTATAAGGGGGCACTGGAGCATTATTACTTTATAAGAGGCCACTGGAGCATTATAACTTTATAAGGGGGCACTGGAGCATTATCACTTTATAAGGGGGCACTGGAGCATTATCACTTTATAAGGGGGCACTGGAGCATTATTACTTTATAAGGGGGCACTGGGGCATTATTACTTTATAAGAGGCCACTGGAGCATTATAACTTTATAAGGGGGCACTGGAGCATTATCACTTTATAAGGGGGCACTGGAGCATTATCACTTTATAAGGGGGCACTGGAGCATTATCACTTTATAAGGGGGCACTGGGGCATTATTACTTTATAAGAGGCCACTGGAGCATTATCACTTTATAAGGGGGCACTGGAGCATTATTACTTTATAAGGGGGCACTGGGGCATTATTACTTTATAAGAGGCCACTGGAGCATTATCACTTTATAAGGGGGCACTGGAGCATTATCACTTTATAAGGGGGTACTGGAGCATTATCACTTTATAAGGGGGCATTGGAGCATTATCACTTTATAAGGAGGCACTGGAGCATTATCACTTTATAAGGGGGTATTGGAGCATTATCACTTTATAAGGAGGCACTGGAGCATTATTACTTTATAAAGGGGCACTGGGGCATTATCACTTTATAAGGGGGCACTGGAGCATTATCACTTTATAAAGGGGCACTGGGGCATTATCACTTTATAAGGGGGCACTGGAGCATTATCACTTTATAAGGGGGCACTGGAGCATTATCACTTTATAAGGGGGTACTGGAGCATTATCACTTTATAAGGGGGTACTTAAGCATTATCACTTTATAAGTGGGCACTGGAGCATTATCACTTTATAAGGGGGTACTGGAGCATTATTACTTTATAAGGGGGCACTGGGGCATTATCACTTTATAAGGGGGTACTGGAGCATTATCACTGTATAAGGGGGCACTGGAGCATTATCAATTTATAAGGGGGTACTGGGACATTATCACTTTATAAGGGGGCACTGGAGCATTATCACTGTATAAGGGGGTACTGGAGCATTATTACTTTATAAGGGGGCACTGGGGCATTATCACTTTATAAGGGGGCACTGGAGCATTATTACTTTATAAGGGGGCACTGGAGCATTATCACTTTATAAGGGGGTATTGGAACATTATCACTTTATAAGGGGGCACTGGAGCATTATTACTTTATAAGGGGGCACTGGAGCATTATTACTTTATAAGGGGGCACTGGAGCATTATCACTTTATAAGGGGGCACTGGAGCATTATCACTTTATAAGGGGGCACTGGAGCATTATCACTGTATAAGGAGGCACTGGAGCATTATTACTTTATAAGGGGGTACTGGAGCATTATCACTGTATAAGGGGGCACTGGAGCATTATCAATTTATAAGGGGGTACTGGGACATTATCACTTTATAAGGGGGCACTGGAGCATTATCACTGTATAAGGGGGCACTGGAGCATTATCAATTTATAAGGGGGTACTGGGGCATTATCACTTTATAAGGGGGCACTGGAGCATTATCACTGTATAAGGGGGCACTGGAGCATTATCAATTTATAAGGGGGCACTGGGGCATTATCACTTTATAAGGGGGCACTGGAGCATTATCACTGTATAAGGAGGCACTGGAGCATTATTACTTTATAAGGGGGTACTGGAGCATTATCACTGTATAAGGGGGCACTGGAGCAATATCACTTTATAAGGGGGCACTGGAGCATTATCACTTTATAAGGGGGCACTGGAGCATTATCACTTTATAAGGGGGCACTGGGGCATTATTACTTTATACAGGGTGTGGTGCGGTAACCTCTGTTAAAGCTAGGGGGTGCTGCATATGCCACTCAGAATATGCATGTGGGCATGTCTCTGAATGTCCAAGATAAAGCCTGTATGTGTGTGGCTGTATGAAATAGGACCTGTAGTGAGGTCATGACCATGTGATCCATACCTCACTTGTGGGTGTGGTCACGTACCATATAGAGTGACGGAGGTCTGCTCACATGGGGTTGTGTGTTTTGATCCTGAGTGGTCAGAGTGCAAGGTCCCGGAAGGCCTGTGTGTGTTGGAAGTGTCTGGGACTGAACTTCCTGGAGAGCACAGCCTCGACCTGGTAGAGTCTGTGACGGCTCTGTGTAGGGAAGCTACTGCCCGGCTGTGGCTCTGGAACTGTAGATGGCCTAGTGAGCAAGGCACTGTCTGGATCAGTGATCCCAGTGCGGCCGCTTCCCTGATAACCCATGAGGGGTAAACCATGAGTAATGCTGACCGGGGTCAATAAGAGACTGTTTGCTGTAAACTGAATGTTTAACGGACACTGTACTGAAAGCGATGTGCTATGTAGTTCATGAAGAGCGGTTTATGCTGCAGTTTAATAAACCAAATGAACTGTTTAACCCTGAGTCTCCCAGCGTATGCCTCAAAGACCGGCCAAGCAAGTAAATCCCGCTCCACTCACATGGTGGATCTCTACAGGGGGCACTGGAGCATTATCACTGTATAAGGGGGCACTGGAGCATTATCACTTTATAAGAGGACACTGGGGCATTATTACTTTATAAGGGGGCACTGGAGCATTATCACTGTATAAGGGGGCACTGGAGCATTATCACTTTATAAGAGGACACTGGGGCATTATTACTTTATAAGGGGGCACTGGAGCATTATCACTGTATAAGGAGGCACTGGAGCATTATCACTTTATAAGGGGCCACTGGGGCATTATTACTTTATAAGGGGGCACTGGAGCATTATCACTTTATAAGGGGGCACTGGGGCATTATTACTTTATAAGGGGGCACTGGAGCATTATCACTTTATAAGGGGGCACTGGGGCATTATTACTTTATAAGGGGGCACTGGGGCATTATTACTTTATAAGGGGGCACTGGAGCATTATCACTTTATAAGGGGCCACTGGGGCATTATTACTTTATAAGGGGGCACTGGAGCATTATCACTTTATAAGGGGGTACTGGAGCATTATTACTTTATAAGGGGGTACTGGAGCATTATCACTTTATAAGGGGGCACTGGGGCATTATTACTTTATAAGGGGGTACTGGAGCATTATCACTTTATAAGGGGGCACTGGGGCATTATTACTTTATAAGGGGGCACTGGAGCATTATCACTTTATAAGGGGGCACTGGGGCATTATCACTTTATAAGGGGGCACTGGAGCATTATTACTTTATAAGAGGGCACTGGAGCATTATTACTTTATAAGGGGGCACTGGAGCATTATCAATTTATAAGGGGGTACTGGAGCATTATCACTTTATAAGGGGGCACTGGAGCATTATTACTTTATAAGGGGGCACTGGAGCATTATTACTTTATAAGGGGGCACCGGAGCATTATTACTTTATAAGAGGGTACTGGGGCATTATTACTTTATAAGGGGGCACTGGAGCATTATCACTGTATAAGGGGGCACTGGAGCATTATCACTTTATAAGGGGGTACTGGAGCATTATCACTGTATAAGGGGGCACTGGAGCATTATCAATTTATAAGGGGGCACTGGAGCATTATTACTTTATAAGGGGGCACTGGAGCATTATCACTTTATAAGGGGGCACTGGAGCATTATCAATTTATAAGGGGGTACTGGAGCATTATTACTTTCTAAGGGGGCATTGGGGCATTATTACTTTATAAGGGGGTACTGGAGCATTATCACTTTATAAGGGGGCACTGGAGCATTATTACTTTATAAGAGGGCACTGGAGCATTATCAATTTATAAGGGGGCACTGGAGCATTATTACTTTATAAGGGGGCACTGGAGCATTATTACTTTATAAGGGGGCACCGGAGCATTATTACTTTATAAGAGGGTACTGGGGCATTATTACTTTATAAGGGGGCACTGGAGCATTATCACTGTATAAGGGGGCACTGGAGCATTATCAATTTATAAGGGGGCACTGGAGCATTATTACTTTATAAGGGGGCACTGGAGCATTATCACTTTATAAGGGGGCACTGGAGCATTATCAATTTATAAGGGGGTACTGGAGCATTATTACTTTATAAGGGGGCATTGGGGCATTATTACTTTATAAGGGGGTACTGGAGCATTATCACTTTATAAGGGGGCACTGGAGCATTATCACTTTATAAGGGGGCACTGGAGCATTATCAATTTATAAGGGGGCACTGGAGCATTATTACTTTATAAGGGGGCACTGGAGCATTATTACTTTATAAGAGGGCACTGGAGCATTATCAATTTATAAGGGGGCACTGGAGCATTATTACTTTATAAGGGGGCACTGGAGCATTATTACTTTATAAGAGGGCACTGGAGCATTATCAATTTATAAGGGGGCACTGGAGCATTATTACTTTATAAGGGGGCACTGGAGCATTATCACTTTATAAGAGGGCACTGGAGCATTATCAATTTATAAGGGGGCACTGGAGCATTATTACTTTATAAGGGGGCACTGGAGCATTATTACTTTATAAGGGGGCACCGGAGCATTATTACTTTATAAGAGGGTACTGGGGCATTATTACTTTATAAGGGGGCACTGGAGCATTATCACTGTATAAGGGGGCACTGGAGCATTATCAATTTATAAGGGGGCACTGGAGCATTATTACTTTATAAGGGGGCACTGGAGCATTATCACTTTATAAGGGGGCACTGGAGCATTATCACTTTATAAGAGGGCACTGGAGCATTATCAATTTATAAGGGGGCACTGGAGCATTATTACTTTATAAGGGGGCACTGGAGCATTATTACTTTATAAGAGGGCACTGGAGCATTATCAATTTATAAGGGGGCACTGGAGCATTATTACTTTATAAGGGGGCACTGGAGCATTATCACTTTATAAGAGGGCACTGGAGCATTATCAATTTATAAGGGGGCACTGGAGCATTATTACTTTATAAGGGGGCACTGGAGCATTATTACTTTATAAGGGGGCACCGGAGCATTATTACTTTATAAGAGGGTACTGGGGCATTATTACTTTATAAGGGGGCACTGGAGCATTATCACTGTATAAGGGGGCACTGGAGCATTATCAATTTATAAGGGGGCACTGGAGCATTATTACTTTATAAGGGGGCACTGGAGCATTATCACTTTATAAGGGGGCACTGGAGCATTATCAATTTATAAGGGGGTACTGGAGCATTATTACTTTATAAGGGGGCATTGGGGCATTATTACTTTATAAGGGGGTACTGGAGCATTATCACTTTATAAGGGGGCACTGGAGCATTATTACTTTATAAGGGGGTACTGGAGCATTATCACTTTATAAGGGGGCACTGGAGCATTATTACTTTATAAGGGGGCACTGGAGCATTATCAATTTATAAGGGGGCACTGGAGCATTATCACTTTATAAGGGGGCACTGGAGCATTATTACTTTATAAGGGGGCACTGGAGCATTATTACTTTATAAGAGGGTACTGGGGCATTATTACTTTATAAGGGGGCACTGGAGCATTATCACTGTATAAGGGGGTACTGGAGCATTATTACTTTATAAGAGGGTACTGGGGCATTATTACTTTATAAGGGGGCACTGACGCATTATCAATTTATAAGGGGGCACTGGAGCATTATCACTTTATAAGGGGGTACTGGAGCATTATCACTGTATAAGGGGGCACTGGAGCATTATCACTGTATAAGGGGGCACTGGAGCATTATCACTTTATAAGGGGGCACTGGAGCATTATTACTTTATAAGGGGGTACTGGAGCATTATTACTTTATAAGGGGGCATTGGGGCATTATTACTTTATAAGGGGGTACTGGAGCATTATTACTTTATAAGAGGGTACTGGAGCATTATTACTTTATAAGGGGGCACTGGAGCATTATCAATTTATAAGGGGGCACTGGAGCATTATCACTTTATAAGGGGGCACTGGGGGATTATTACTTTATAAGGGGGCACTGGGGCATTATTACTTTATAAGGGGGTACTGGAGCATTATTACTTTATAAGGGGGTACTGGAGCATTATTACTTTATGAGGGTACTGGGGCATTATTACTTTATAAGGGGGCACTGGAGCATTATCACTGTATATGGGGGCAACTGGCGCATTATTACTTTATAAGGGGGTACTGGAGCATTATTACTTTATAAGGGGGTACTGGAGCATTATTACTTTATAAGAGGGTACTGGGGCATTATTACTTTATAAGGGGGTACTGGAGCATTATTACTTTATAAGAGGGTACTGGAGCATTATCACTTTATAAGGAGGCACTGGAGCATTATTACTTTATAAGGGGGTACTGGGGCATTATTACTTTATAAGGGGGCACTGGCGCATTATTACTTTATAAGGGGGTACTGGAGCATTATTACTTTATAAGGGGGCACTGGAGCATTATTACTTTATAAGGGGGCACTGGGGCATTATTAATTTATAAGGGGGTACTGGAGCATTATTACTTTATAAGAGGGTACTGGAGCATTATCACTTTATAAGGGGGTACTGGAGCATTATTACTTTATAAGGGGGCACTGGAGCATTATCACTTTATAAGGGGGTACTGGAGCATTATTACTTTATAAGGGGGCACTGGGGCATTATTACTTTATAAGGAGGTACTGGAGCATTATTACTTTATAAGGGGGTACTGGAGCATTATTACTTTATAAGGGGGTACTGGAGCATTATTACTTTATAAGGGGGTACTGGAGCATTATTACTTTATAAGGGGGCACTGGGGCATTATTACTTTATAAGGGGGCACTGGGGCATTATTACTTTATAAGGGGGTACTGGAGCATTATTACTTTATAAGGGGGCACTGGGGCATTATTACTTTATAAGCGGGTACTGGAGCATTATCACTTTATAAGGAGGCACTGGAGCATTATTACTTTATAAGGGGGCACTGGAGCATTATTACTGTATAAGGGGGCACTGGAGCATTATCAATTTATAAGGGGGCACTGGAGCATTATCACTTTATAAGGGGGCACTGGGGCATTATTACTTTATAAGGGGGCACTGGAGCATTATCACTTTATAAGGGGGCACTGGAGCATTATCAATTTATAAGGGGACACTGGGGCATTATTACTTTATAAGGGGGCACTGGAGCATTATTACTTTATAAGGGGGCACTGGAGCATTATCAATTTATAAGGGGACACTGGGGCATTATTACTTTATAAGGGGGCACTGGAGCATTATTACTTTATAAGGGGGCACTGGAGCATTATCAATTTATAAGGGGACACTGGGGCATTATTACTTTATAAGGGGGCACTGGAGCATTATCACTTTATAAGGGGGCACTGGAGCATTATTACTTTATAAGAGGGCACTGGAGCATTATTACTTTATAAGGGGGCACTGGAGCATTATCAATTTATAAGGGGGTACTGGAGCATTATCACTTTATAAGGGGGCACTGGAGCATTATTACTTTATAAGGGGGCACTGGATCATTATTACTTTATAAGGGGGCACTGGAGCATTATTACTTTATAAGAGGGTACTGGGGCATTATTACTTTATAAGGGGGCACTGGAGCATTATCACTTTATAAGGGGGTACTGGAGCATTATCACTGTATAAGGGGGCACTGGAGCATTATCAATTTATAAGGGGGCACTGGAGCATTATTACTTTATAAGGGGGCACTGGAGCATTATCACTTTATAAGGGGGCACTGAAGCATTATCAATTTATAAGGGGGTACTGGAGCATTATTACTTTATAAGGGGGCACTGGAGCATTATCAATTTATAAGGGGGCACTGGAGCATTATTACTTTATAAGGGGGCACTGGAGCATTATTACTTTATAAGGGGGCACTGGAGCATTATCAATTTATAAGGGGGTACTGGAGCATTATTACTTTATAAGGGGGCATTGGGGCATTATTACTTTATAAGGGGGTACTGGAGCATTATCACTTTATAAGGGGGCACTGGAGCATTATTACTTTATAAGAGGGCACTGGAGCATTATTACTTTATAAGGGAACACTGGAGCATTATTACTTTATAAGAGGGTACTGGGGCATTATTACTTTATAAGGGGGCACTGGAGCATTATCACTGTATAAGGGGGCACTGGAGCATTATCAATTTATAAGGGGGCACTGGAGCATTATCACTTTATAAGGGGGCACTGGAGCATTATTACTTTATAAGGGGGCACTGGAGCATTATTACTTTATAAGAGGGTACTGGGGCATTATTACTTTATAAGGGGGCACTGGAGCATTATCACTGTATAAGGGGGCACTGGAGCATTATCAATTTATAAGGGGGCACTGGAGCATTATCACTTTATAAGGGGGTACTGGAGCATTATCACTTTATAAGGGGGCACTGGAGCATTATTACTTTATAAGGGGTACTGGAGCATTATTACTTTATAAGGGGGCACTGGAGCATTATCACTTTATACGGGGGCACTGGAGCATTATTACTTTATAAGAGGGTACTGGGGCATTATTACTTTATAAGGGGGCACTGGAGCATTATCACTGTATAAGGGGGCACTGGAGCATTATCAATTTATAAGGGGGCACTGGAGCATTATCACTTTATAAGGGGGTACTGGAGCATTATCACTGTATAAGGGTGCACTGGAGCATTATCACTGTATAAGGGGGCACTGGAGCATTATCACTTTATAAGGGGGCACTGGAGCATTATTACTTTATAAGGGGGTACTGGAGCATTATTACTTTATAAGGGGGTACTGGAGCATTATTACTTTATAAGGGGGCACTGGAGCATTATCAATTTATAAGGGGGCACTGGAGCATTATAACTTTATAAGGGGGCACTGGGGGATTATTACTTTATAAGGGGGCACTGGGGCATTATTACTTTATAAGGGGGTACTGGAGCATTATTACTTTATAAGGGGGTACTGGAGCATTATTACTTTATAAGAGGGTACTGGGGCATTATTACTTTATAAGGGGGCACTGGAGCATTATCACTGTATATGGGGCACTGGCGCATTATTACTTTATAAGGGGGTACTGGAGCATTATTACTTTATAAGAGGGTACTGGGGCATTATTACTTTATAAGGGGGTACTGGAGCATTATTACTTTATAAGAGGGTACTGGGGCATTATTACTTTATAAGGGGGTACTGGAGCATTATTACTTTATAAGAGGGTACTGGAGCATTATCACTTTATAAGGAGGCACTGGAGCATTATTACTTTATAAGGGGGCACTGGGGCATTATTACTTTATAAGGGGGTACTGGAGCATTATTACTTTATAAGAGGGTACTGGAGCATTATCACTTTATAAGGGGGTACTGGAGCATTATCACTTTATAAGGGGGTACTGGAGCATTATTACTTTATAAGGGGGCACTGGAGCATTATCACTTTATAAGGAGGCACTGGAGCATTATCACTTTATAAGGGGGCACTGGGGCATTATTACTTTATAAGGGGGTACTGGAGCATTATTACTTTATAAGGGGGTACTGGAGCATTATTACTTTATAAGGGGGTACTGGAGCATTATTACTTTATAAGGGGGTACTGGAGCATTATTACTTTATAAGGGGGCACTGGGGCATTATTACTTTATAAGGGGGCACTGGGGCATTATTACTTTATAAGGGGGTACTGGAGCATTATTACTTTATAAGGGGGCACTGGGGCATTATTACTTTATAAGGGGGTACTGGAGCATTATCACTTTATAAGGAGGCACTGGAGCATTATCACTTTATAAGGGGGTACTGGAGCATTATCACTTTATAAGGGGGCACTGGAGCATTATTACTTTATAAGAGGGTACTGGAGCATTATTACTTTATAAGGGGGCACTGGAGCATTATCACTTTATAAGGGGGTACTGGAGCATTATCACTTTATAAGGGGGTACTGGAGCATTATCACTTTATAAGGGGGTACTGGAGCATTATCACTTTATAAGGAGGCACTGGAGCATTATTACTTTATAAGGGGGTACTGGAGCATTATCACTTTATAAGGAGGCACTGGAGCATTATCACTTTATAAGGGGGTACTGGAGCATTATCACTTTATAAGGGGGCACTGGAGCATTATTACTTTATAAGAGGGCACTGGAGCATTATTACTTTATAAGGGGGCACTGGAGCATTATCACTTTATAAGGGGTTACTGGAGCATTATCACTTTATAAGGGGGCACTGGAGCATTATCACTTTATAAGGGGGTACTGGAGCATTATCACTTTATAAGGAGGCACTGGAGCATTATCACTTTATAAGGGGGTACTGGAGCATTATTACTTTATAAGGGGGCACTGGAGCATTATTACTTTATAAGGGGGCACTGGAGCATTATTACTTTATAAGAGGGCACTGGAGCATTATTACTTTATAAGGGGGTACTGGAGCATTATCACTTTATAAGGGGGCACTGGAGCATTATCACTTTATAAGGGGGTACTGGAGCATTATTACTTTATAAGGGGGTACTGGAGCATTATCACTTTATAAGGGGGTACTGGAGCATTATCACTTTATAAGGAGGCACTGGAGCATTATCACTTTATAAGGGGGTACTGGAGCATTATTACTTTATAAGGGGGCACTGGAGCATTATTACTTTATAAGGGGGCACTGGAGCATTATTACTTTATAAGAGGGCACTGGAGCATTATTACTTTATAAGGGGGTACTGGAGCATTATCACTTTATAAGGGGGCACTGGAGCATTATCACTTTATAAGGGGGCACTGGAGCATTATTACTTTATAAGGGGGTACTGGAGCATTATCACTTTATAAGGAGGCACTGGAGCATTATCACTTTATAAGGGGGTACTGGAGCATTATCACTTTATAAGGGGGCACTGGAGCATTATTACTTTATAAGAGGGCACTGGAGCATTATTACTTTATAAGGGGGCACTGGAGCATTATCACTTTATAAGGGGTTACTGGAGCATTATCACTTTATAAGGGGGCACTGGAGCATTATCACTTTATAAGGGGGTACTGGAGCATTATCACTTCATAAGGAGGCACTGGAGCATTATCACTTTATAAGGGGGCACTGGGGCATTATTACTTTATAAGGGGGCACTGGAGCATTATCACTTTATAAGGGGGCACTGGAGCATTATCACTTTATAAGGGGGCACTGGAGCATTATCACTTTATAAGGGGGTACTGGAGCATTATTACTTTATAAGGGGGCACTGGGGCATTATTACTTTATAAGGGGGCACTGGGGCATTATTACTTTATAAGGGGGTACTGGAGCATTATTACTTTATAAGGGGGCACTGGGGCATTATTACTTTATAAGGGGGTACTGGAGCATTATCACTTTATAAGGAGGCACTGGAGCATTATTACTTTATAAGAGGGCACTGGAGCATTATTACTTTATAAGGGGGCACTGGAGCATTATCACTTTATAAGGGGGTACTGGAGCATTATCACTTTATAAGGAGGCACTGGAGCATTATCACTTTATAAGGGGGTACTGTAGCATTATCACTTTATAAGGGGGCACTGGAGCATTATTACTTTATAAGAGGGCACTGGAGCATTATTACTTTATAAGGGGGCACTGGAGCATTATCACTTTATAAGAGGGCACTGGAGCATTATTACTTTATAAGGGGGTACTGTAGCATTATCACTTTATAAGGGGGCACTGGAGCATTATTACTTTATAAGGGGGCACTGGAGCATTATCACTTTATAAGGGGGTACTGGAGCATTATTACTTTATAAGGGGGCACTGGAGCATTATCACTTTATAAGGGGGTACTGTAGCATTATCACTTTATAAGGGGGCACTGGAGCATTATTACTTTATAAGGGGGCACTGGAGCATTATCACTGTATAAGGGGGCACTGGAGCATTATCAATTTATAAGGGGGCACTGGAGCATTATCACTTTATAAGGGGGTACTGGAGCATTATCACTGTATAAGGGGGCACTGGAGCATTATCACTGTGTAAGGGGGCACTGGAGCATTATCACTTTATAAGGGGGCACTGGAGCATTATTACTTTATAAGGGGGCATTGGGGCATTATTACTTTATAAGGGGGTACTGGGGCATTATTACTTTATAAGAGGGTACTGGAGCATTATCAATTTATAAGGGGGCACTGGAGCATTATAACTTTATAAGGGGGCACTGGGGGATTATTACTTTATAAGGGGGCACTGGGGCATTATTACTTTATAAGGGGGCACTGGAGCATTATTACTTTATAAGGGGGCACTGGAGCATTATCAATTTATAAGGGGGCACTGGAGCATTATAACTTTATAAGGGGGCACTGGGGGATTATTACTTTATAAGGGGGCACTGGGGCATTATTACTTTATAAGGGGGTACTGGAGCATTATTACTTTATAAGGGGGTACTGGAGCATTATTACTTTATAAGAGGGTACTGGGGCATTATTACTTTATAAGGGGGCACTGGAGCATTATCACTGTATATGGGGGCACTGGCGCATTATTACTTTATAAGGGGGTACTGGAGCATTATTACTTTATAAGGGGGTACTGGAGCATTATTACTTTATAAGAGGGTACTGGGGCATTATTACTTTATAAGGGGGTACTGGAGCATTATTACTTTATAAGAGGGTACTGGAGCATTATCACTTTATAAGGAGGCACTGGAGCATTATTACTTTATAAGGAGGCACTGGAGCATTATCACTTTATAAGGGGGCACTGGAGCATTATCAATTTATAAGGGGGCACTGGAGCATTATCACTTTATAAGGGGGCACTGGGGCATTATTACTTTATAAGGGGGCACTGGAGCATTATCACTTTATAAGGGGGCACTGGAGCATTATCAATTTATAAGGGGACACTGGGGCATTATTACTTTATAAGGGGGCACTGGAGCATTATTACTTTATAAGGGGGCACTGGAGCATTATCAATTTATAAGGGGACACTGGGGCATTATTACTTTATAAGGGGGCACTGGAGCATTATTACTTTATAAGGGGGCACTGGAGCATTATCAATTTATAAGGGGACACTGGGGCATTATTACTTTATAAGGGGGCACTGGAGCATTATTACTTTATAAGAGGGTACTGGAGCATTATCACTTTATAAGGAGGCACTGGAGCATTATTACTTTATAAGGGGGCACTGGAGCATTATTACTGTATAAGGAGGCACTGGAGCATTATCACTTTATAAGGGGGTACTGGAGCATTATTACTTTATAAGGGGGCACTGGAGCATTATTACTTTATAAGGGGGCACTGGAGCATTATCAATTTATAAGGGGGCACTGGAGCATTATCAATTTATAAGGGGGCACTGGAGCATTATCACTTTATAAGGGGGCACTGGGGCATTATTACTTTATAAGGGGGCACTGGAGCATTATCACTTTATAAGGGGGCACTGGGGCATTATTACTTTATAAGGGGGCACTGGAGCATTATTACTTTATAAGGGGGCACTGGAGCATTATCAATTTATAAGGGGACACTGGGGCATTTTTACTTTATAAGGGGGTACTGGGGCTTTATCACTTTATAAGGGGGTACTGGAGCATTATTACTTTATAAGGGGGCACTGGAGCATTATCAATTTATAAGGGGGCACTGGAGCATTATCAATTTATAAGGGGGCACTGGAGCATTATCACTTTATAAGGGGGCACTGGGGCATTATTACTTTATAAGGGGGCACTGGAGCATTATCACTTTATAAGGGGGCACTGGGGTATTATTACTTTATAAGGGGGCACTGGAGCATTATTACTTTATAAGGGGGCACTGGAGCATTATCACTTTATAAGGGGGCACTGGAGCATTATCACTTTATAAGGGGGCACTGGGGCATTATTACTTTATAAGGGGGCACTGGAGCATTATCACTTTATAAGGGGGCACTGGGGTATTATTACTTTATAAGGGGGCACTGGAGCATTATTACTTTATAAGGGGGCACTGGAGCATTATCAATTTATAAGGGGGCACTGGAGCATTATCACTTTATAAGGGGGCACTGGGGCATTATTACTTTATAAGGGGGCACTGGGGTATTATTACTTTATAAGGGGGCACTGGAGCATTATTACTTTATAAGGGGGCACTGGAGCATTATCACTTTATAAGGGGGCACTGGGGTATTATTACTTTATAAGGAGGCACTGGAGCATTATTGCTTTATAAAGAGGACACTGGGGCATTATTACTTTATAAGGTGGCACTCTGACAATTAGAACCTTCAGGGGGCATGCGGGGGGGCTTCTAAGATTTATTTACATAGAATGTTACTAGTGACAATCTAACAGTGAGTGCAGGTAAGAAAGGTTGGGGACTTCTGATCTAGACCAGTACGTTGTTATAAAGTGAGGCCGGGGTACAGTAATACTTCAAAATTCGCGCCTCTGGATGTAGCACGAATGTTTCTATTCACTGACAGCAAGCAGGAAACTTTAAAGAATCATGGAATTAAAAAAACAAACAAAACAAAATGGGTTAGACATTTGCACACGTTTTATTAATACACAGTTAATGTTATACATTATTGTGTTATGTAAAATCAGAAAAAGAAAAATTTACACATGAACCAAAAATAGTAAAGTACAAGGTTAAAAAGTGGGAAACCACAAAATGGCACCAAGACCCAGCATAGATCAAATAGAGGCTGTACACAATACCTTATATCCTAGAAAATTTTTTCCAAAGTTATATATACAGTACAACAAAGAGGAAATCATGTAGTCATGATGTTCACAAAGGAAAGTACAAGAAATCCAAAAAACAGATGTTCAATAGAGTACAAACATTACCTCTTGTGGGTGATGGCGCCGGCCCCAACGCACGTTTCGGTTACTGCCTTCTTCTGGGGGTTAGACATTTGCACAAGTTTTATTAATATAAATGTTATACATTATTATGTTATGTGTATACATATATCAATCACTATGGCAGGACTCTCATTTCTTCCCTTGACCTTTACATTTGTAGGTGGAGTAACAAAGATCCAATATCCTGGGAATCTGGGAATAGAAACGAGTCAGAGAAATACTCGCCTTTCCCTAAAACCTCCTTCACATGTTCACATTTTTTTCATAGATACCACACAACTAAGCATGCACCATTTTTAAGATCTCTGCTTGCTGTCAGGAAATAGACATATTTTTCTTTACATCCAGATGCTAGAAATGTCTTCTGACCAGGGATGAATCTATTAACATGCACAGTCTGATGAGACGGATACAACCAGGGAAGAAAGGTTTCTAGAAGTTGTAGGCGGCACGGGCAGAGTTTGACATTTTACAGCCTTACATGATGGTCGGGGTCTAAGAACCAGAAATCTGAGCCCAGGTTCTCCTGGAAGTCTGATACTTGTGATCTAGAACGTCTGGTCGCTGAGGGTTGAGTACAGTTGTGTCCACTCAGTGAGCGCAGATACAATGTACAATCCTTTCTGATCCTGCATTGATACATTGTAACAAGCCAGACCCAACCAGACCAGAACAGGGGGGAGATCTGTGCTGCAGATGTGTGGAACCTACCGGGGGATCCATGACGCTTCCATTCATTAACAGCAATAATCATGGCAGAGAGGTCTGTATGGGTTGGTTGCTCAGTAATTGTGTTTTTACAAGCAGAGATCTGGAAAATAAATGTAAAGCACAAAGTATATTTCATGTGACTTATCATTATTTTCTATCCATCAGCCCCCATCATCGCAGAGGTTCACAATCCAATCTCGGAGACTTCCTAAGGCTGGCCCCATAAGAAGTGTGCTAAAGGGGTTCTCCGAGGCCTCAATGTTTGGTTGGTGGGGGCCGCCTTAACAAGTCACATGTCTCAGCCGTCACCAAAAGGTTGGAAACCATTAAAAGCACCAAATAGAAATAAGGGAAGTTGAATTTCTGATGATATCCTCATGTCCCCTAGTATCCATGGGCAGTGGCGTAACTTGAATCTCATGGGCCCTGACATGAAAGCTCCAACGGGGCCCCCAAATATTTTAAATCTTTAATAGCAATCGTCTTTTTCTATAGGCCAAAGGGACTTTAAGGGCCCCCTAGGCTCCAGGGCCCGGGTGCGATTGCAACCCCCGCACCTGTGGTAGTTACGCCCCTGTCCATTTGTGAACCTGTCTTTTAAGCTACGAGGAATTGGAAGACTTTCTATAGACGAAATAAGGTTTGACGGTGGCAACTGCTGCAGAACCTTCTTCATGGACATCAAACTTAGAGGAGCCGGCCTTTCCCTCAACATATAGGCGTAAATATCTTCTCCCAGTAACGTCTCCCAGTATTCACAATTCTTCCGCAAGTCCGTTCTCATTTGCAAACTCTCAGGGGGTGTAAATACCAAGAGGTGATCTAAACACTGCATCTTTAGATTCAGGAAATCCCTTGACCTCAGTTGGGTCAAGATCTCATCCATCGGCGTCCGCCCCATGTTGTCGGGTCTTGATTGCGCTCCATAGGAAAGCAAGATTAACACCAGACCAGGTCTGAAATTCTTACAGGCCAGATGCAGAGAGGTCTTCCCGTCAGCTAGATAGTAGGATTTCTCCAGGTTTATATAGGATTGGAGGCGCGGAACCTGCTGAGTGGTCTCGATAATCATTTTTAGAATTTCTGGCCGGTTGTGGCTAACGGAGATGCCGAGGTGAAATGCGTATCGTGGGTATTGGTCGTGTTTCAATTCCGGAACTTTTAGAGAATCCTCTGCGAAGCGAATCAAGAGGTATCGAGCATACGAGATATGGTTGTGAAGCACAGCATAGGAAAGGGCGCTGGACGGGGAGTAGAACTGGTCTTCAAATTCTGGTTCCCATTCGAAATGGATCTGAACCCTCAGGTTCTCCATCCTCCACACAGGATAATGGCGCTTCATAGCCCTACAAAACCTGTCTGATCGCAAACCGGTTGGTTCGTAATACGTCATCTTTCGTTCAGGCCAAAAGTGTAGGTAGAAACCAGGTTACCCTATCTCATGTATCCACCCAGCTGGTCCTGAAGGTGCAGAGGTCCTCGATGGATTAGATGCTAGTCTTTAGGAGATGGCAGCTGTGGTTTCTTGGCGTCTGCTGTCTTTATGATGAATAAGCTGAATGTATACACCCACCGTGAAGACCACCTCCTCCTCCCCCACACACTCACCTCCTCCTCCCCCACACACTGTGTCTGGGGAGGGGAGCAGAACATCAAACCCGGGAGGCCTTTGTACCTCCTGACAAGGTGTGATTTTTTTTCTAGGTTGGTCATACACTTTTTGTGATCTCTTTGATGCGTTTTTAGTATAATTTTTATAGTTCTTCCTCCGTCTTTACGTACATTCTCACAGGATGTATTCGCAGTAACACAAGCCAAAAAATGGTAGAAAAATTTTATGAATGGTACATTTGTCTTTTCTTTAATTTGTTCTATTTTTTTAGTGGCAAATTTTGCAAGTAATAAGTTTTCACCTGCACTTTTTGGCATTTTATTCCAGCGTTGATTTAAATTAGATTAGAAACCGTGCATAAAAAATCAACATCAATAAACGCACTTCCACGCGAGTTGTTTTTGACCAGGAAAATAAAAAATAAATTGTCTAATGGAGAAAAATACTGCAAACCGGATCCAAAAAATCATAAATTTACGACATGTTGCCGTTAAAAAGACGCCTTTGACCCCAAACTATGCCAGATTCTTACATGTTGATACATGTTGTCATTTTACTCTCCCACCTAAAAGACATTGTCTACTTACTGTCAGATCGGCTTATACACTTTGATCAAAAGGTGCTCTAAGAACAGCATGAGGTCGGAGCAATCTGGAGAATTGTTATGGGAGCATATAAGTACATCCATGGCAGGGCTCTTCACAAAAGTATGGCATGAGAGTGATGACAGAGAAGGGTTAAAATAAAGCTGCTTTTTTTGTTACTTGTGGCAAGGTAGTGTAACAATTGCAATTTCCCAGTGCGGGGACAGGCTTGATGGTGACACTCGGTATATAGTGGCAAGGAGCTTGTTGGTTTTAATAAAACAATGGTACAGCTATCATCACTTTATGTAGGTATCAACCACAGTACTGAGGCCCTGACCTTGGTGGTTATGTGGCGCCCCTGAGGCTTCAGTCGCCACAGAGGTACTGCACCTCCTCCTGAGGTGTGGTGCCCCACCATCCAGGTAAGGTGGAGACTCCTGACCACGCTCCAACACCTGCACCCCACACCACAAAGTAGTGTAGCAAAGCACCTTCGGCGGCTCCCTGCTTGGAGTATAGCAAATCACCCCTTAGTGGCTCCCTGCTTGGAACACGAAACGTGCTGGGAGGTGGGTGGAGTTAGTATATGTTCAAAGAGCAGGAAGTTTTAGGGGTCTTTTTGTCTTTGTAGTCTGAGTCAGAGAGTGAACAGTCAGCCAGCGAGTGCGGCTGAGTGGATCCCCAGAGAGAGGGATGGATGGATGGAAGTGCTGCAGCAGATCCCAGTGACCTGCGTCTGCTGGCACAGGAAAGGAAGAAAGAGAGAGAGCGACATAGACTGAAAGCCTAATTCTCCATAAGAAGGAAAGATTAGTACGGAACATGAGGAGCAAAAGAGAACAGAGGACGTGGGTTAGAGAAGGATCCTTCCTAGAAGTTCTAAGCGCAAGGCCGGGGCCCGGTCCCCGAGGTTGTACGGATACTAATAGTCCTGCAGCAGACACCAGAGGAATAGAAGTTGTCACCACTTTATTCCCACACAAGACTTGGGGGCACAACAGCATCAGAGGAGTGAGCCGGGACTTAGTAGCAAGGAGTCCCCGAAGCAGGCTACAGCTGTCTGCCGTACAAGTAGAGTTCATAAGAACATCTGACAGGAGGCACTCCAGTGTAACTCAGTACTAGGAGTACTTCATTCTTAGGCGCTATAACAGGAGACGTTCAGAGAAGGTACATGTTGGTGGAGTGTTGGAAAGGAGTGCTTCATCTGGCCTGGAGGTTGACTGAGGCCCTGACCCGGAGGACACGGCACGGAAGCGGGCACCTGTATGCACAACAGACTGTGAGTAAAGCTTTGGAACTACATGCCCTGGTGTCCTCCACTTATTCTTGCACCAACACACTCAGCACAGCTACATCTCGGTGCCATCCACTACACTGTCTGCGCCTATCCCCTGCCTCTTCATCTACTCTGCCCTGGACTACAGCTCCACCTGTGGGGAGCTTCAACATATTGGCTGCACCACACCATCAGTCCCAGAGGATCTGCATGCAGCGTCAGCTTAACATCTCCCTTGCCGAACACCACAGGTGGCGTCACAAATCCTTTATAAACTTTGTTCCCAATTCAACCCCTTTTACATGGGCGCCCAGGGCCACGGACGGGGTCACCGCTGCTGTGACATTCCCATCTGAGAGACTGGCCCGGTACCGAGTACCCCACGGCCCTGGGAGGGCGACCCAGTTACACTACTGAGGCCCTGAGCTTGGTGGTTACACTACAGTACTGAGACCCTGAGCTTGGTGGGTACGATACAGTACTGAGGATCTGAGCTTGGTGGTTTCACTACAGTACTAAGACCCTGAGCTTGGTGGTTACACTACAGTACTGAGGCCCAGAGCTTGATGGTTACACTACAGTACTGAGGCCCTGACCTTGGTGGTTACAATAGAGTTCTAAGGCCCAGAGCTTGGTTACACTACAGTACTGAGACCCTGAGCTTGGTGGTTACAGTACAGTACTGAGGCCTTGAGCTTGGTGGTTAAACTACAGTACTGCGGCCTTGAGCTTGGTGGTTACACTACAGTACTGAGGCCCTGACTTTGGTGGTTACACTACAGTATTGAGGCCTTGAGCTTGGTGGTTACACTACAGTACTGAGGCCCTGACCTTGGTGGTTACACTACAGTATTGAGGCGTTGAGCTTAGTGGTTACACTACAGTACTGAGGCTTTGAGCTTGGTGGTTACACTACAGTACTGAGGCTCTGAGCTTGGTGGGTACGATACAGTACTGAGGCTCTGAGCTTGGTGGTTACACTACAGTACTGAGGCCTTGATCTTGGTGGTTACATTACAGTACTGAGGCCCAGAACTTGATGGTTACACTACAGTACTGAGGCCCTGAGCTTGGTGGTTACAATACAGTACTGAGGCCCTGAGCTTGGTGGTTACAATACAGTACTGAGGCCCAGAGCTTGGTTACACTACAGTACTGAGGCCCTGAGCTTGGTGGTTACACTACAGTACTGAGGCCTTGAGCTTGGTGGTTACACTACAGTACTGAGGCCTTGAGCTTGGTGGTTACACTACAGTACTGAGGTCCTGATCTTGGTGGTTACACTACAGTATTGAGGCCTTGAGCTTGGTGGTTACACTACATTACTGAGGCCCTGACTTTGGTGGTTACACTACAGTATTGAGGCCTTGAACTTGGTGGTTGCACTACAGTACTGAGGCCCTGACCTTGGTGGTTACACTACAGTATTGAGGCGTTGAGCTTGGTGGTTACACTACAGTACTGAGGCCTTGAGCTTGGTGGTTACACTACAGTACTGAGGCCTTGAGTTTGGTGGTTACACTACAGTACTGAGGCCCAGAGCTTGATGGTTACACTACAGTACTGAGGCATTGAGCTTGGTGGTAACACTACAGTACTAAGGCCCTGAGCTTGGTGGTTATACTTTAGTACTGAGGTCCTGAGCTTGGTGGTTGCACTGCAGTACTGAGATCCTGAGCTTGGTGGTTACAGTACAGTACTGAGGCCTTGAGCTTGGTGGTTACAATACAGTACAGATCCGTTTTTCCCCCCCATTGATTTGCATTAGTGGCGGATTTTGACTAATGGTCGTCCGTTAGGTCCGTTTTTTGATGGATCCGTGAGAATTTTATCGGGTCCCGGGTTGACCAGACAGACACTGCAATGTTTTTTTTTGTTGACGGTCCGCTATTTTTAACTGCGCATGCCCGGAAGGTGAAAATTGGGAGCAATTTTAACCATGTAATGCCATTCCGGGAGCCAATAAAATCTCTCTCTCTCTCATCGGCATCTGACCTCGCGACGATGGAAGGCCGCGAGATAGAAGGCCGCGAGATCGCGGCGATGGAAGGCCGCAAGATCGAAGTCCGCGAGATCGCGGCGATGGAAGGCCGCGAGATCAAAGGCCGCGAGATCGCGGCAATGAGATCGTGGCGATGACCTCGACTGGAAGGCCGCGGTCACTTTAAATCACGCCACTTTCCATCTTCCACAGATCCGTACTACAAAGTGGTCAGCTGTCATCCGTACATCTCTAAATGGAGACGGATCCGTTGTTTTGAACCTTTGGCGGATTTCAGCTGACTGCCGCTAACGGAGGTATGAAACAGGCCTTAGTATGTCTCGGACATATCTCTCGGCCTGTGAAGCTGTGGCTAAAAGGCAACTTTATTTACTATATAAGCATTTATGTGTCCAAAACAGCCAGAAATAACAGAGATGGATGAACTTATTGTGTTAGACTAAAGTGACCCTGCGTGTTTGAAAGCATGAGATGTAATCAAATACCTTAGTGCCGCTGCTGTGTACGAAGTATTGCCCTCAGGACTCCTGCCTCCTAGCCCCGACACGCGCGTTTCTCCCTGCTTCTTCCGGGGGGGGGGGGGGCGGCGAAGCAGCAGATTTTGTGCCCCCAAAGCAACTGCGCCTGGATGAATGGAATCGAGTGCACCGAATGCAGTAGTTCCTGTTAGTGGCGGCCAATGACCACTTGCTGAACATGTGAAGAAATTAATAGGTTAATTAAAAAACCTAAAGAGAGTAAAGAGAAGGGGTCATGGTAATATAATTGGGGAAATTCAGGCAAGAATGGCTTCCCTGGGGGAAGAAGATGTGCATCCAAGCAGAGGACGGTGCTGAGGACTGTGTCTGTAAACCAGATGACCCGACATATTTTTATGTCCGTAATGCCGGTTAAATGGGGATTACTAACTTGGTATACTCTTGCCCAGGGTCAGATATCTCCATGGGGCCCTTGAGATGAGCGGGGCCCCAGATTCTTACATAAGCCCTAGTCACCGGCTACTATATATGCCTCCACTTTAGCAGACAGCACAGGGCAATCAGAGGAAGGCAGAGCAGTCTGGCTCACTTACCCCACCCACTGTTGATTCCTGCCAGGTCCTGCAGCCCGTCCCCTTCATGCACTACAGCTACGACATCCTCTCTAATCCGAACCTCCCACTCCCATCTCCAGGACTTCTGTTGTGATGTATCAATTTTCTGGAATGCTCTACCCTAGACAGTTTGGCTGGTGACAAGTTCATGCAGCATTATCTGATTTCCCCTATTCATTATATTGAAGACCCGACTGTTGTGAATTCACTTTCTGGCCTACCTCTGGTTACTAGTGAACTTTCCAGGCTCCCTCTGGTGGTTACAGGAGGTAATGGAGCTGATCTAATTGACAGAGGTCTGCCACCTGATAATGAGGATGACGATTGGACATCTGGAGTTTTTGACTGGATTTAAGACAGCCGACTCCCTCTATCCCTGCTGGTGATTTTTTCCTGCCGGCTGAGGTCTTAGTTTCCAGCTCAGTCCCTGCATGCTCAAGCTAAGTGTTCATTTGCTATTGTTTACATTTGATTTGGTTTTGTCTATTTCAGTTTTGTGTGGTCAGCCAGCCCCGGTTGGGGCTGTGCCGAATTTCCTTCCTTATGTTATTGTTTGTGCCAGTTTGTTTTTGCCCCTTATTAGATTGGCCTCTTTTTGCTATGCTTTCAGAATATACCAGAGTGCGGATATAGAGGGCGAAGTCTAGTGACTTCAGTATTTTTTCTGTCAGACATGTTGGGCATTTTTTGCAGGGTTTTTTGCGTGATTGCAGACAGTGTCTTTCCTTTCCTGTCCTGTCTAGTTAGTTTGGGCCCCATCGTTGGGCAGTTTAGATTTCCCCTTTCTTGCTTTAGGCTTATTTAGTTCTCTGGCTGTGACGAGGCGTCTAGGATCATCGTAGGTACGCTCCACGGCTACTGCTAGTTGTGTGGATAGGATCAGGGGTCTGCAATCCGCTAGCTACCAACCTCTCTGGTTTTCTGTGGCTTAGCTTGGTCTTGCTTTCCTCCTCGGTGACCCAATCATAACACCGGACCTTACACTATGAGTACCTTTTATTTTTACCTTTCGAATCTCCCCTATTTCCTCTTAGATTGTAAACTTGCGAGTAGCAGGACCCTCACTCCTCTTGGTATCTGTTATTATTCTGTACTGTCTTATCATGTCTGTATAAGTTCCCTCTTAATTGTACAGTATTGCAGAATATGTTGGCACTATAAAAATAAAATTATAATTATTATGAATTATTATTGCAGCTTAGTACAGGAAAGTAGAATGGAAGTTGGATCAGACAAATAATTTGCCCCTGGAAGAAGCCACGGCGAAACGCGAGTCGGGGGCTAAAAGGTAATACATGTGATACACTATGGATACAGTAGAACCTATGACTATTTTGTAACTTTCATTCAGCACTGATGTGAATAAGGTTTCTCTCATTTCGGTATTATATTTTTGATTTTACAATCATTATAAGTGTTCGGTTTTACCATCTAGCACGATGCACACTTTATTTACTTAGCACATCTTTATATTCTACGCATCTTATGATGGTGTTTCCTAGTCATTTTCTGTAGTCAGTTTTGATTTGTGTATTGCTGCAATCTCTTTTTTATTGTTTTCTGTATAAAAGCTGCTTTACCATACTTCCTTTGCAAATGTTTGTGATGTTATCACCACTTTTAAGCTTCCGTGTTCTAGAATGAAATATAATGAAAGTTATTACTTTAATATATGCGGGGGTCATACTTGTAGGTTGTGAGTTCATATTCTGTTTATTACCACCATTTTCTTGTTATTTCTTTTCACACTGACAATTTCCATAGGAAAAATTCTCAATTAAATCTGCTGAAGATTATTGCAAAATGTCTATGTAATTTTGTTTTTTACATTAATTCTGCCGTGTGCAGAGGATCTCCTGCAGTTCTCCAGATCGGCCTTCACAAGGCTAAAGTGCAACGGTGTATCTGTACGATGCAGATTAAAATCAGAAGAAAATCCACACAACCATGAGAAGAACATATGTTCCACTTGGTGCATGTATCTATATCTCAGGACCCCAGCTCTGCAGCTGTCACAAAGCCTCAAAAGTAGGTTTAACATATACTTAATAGATGTTTTATGAGTCACACTGCTTACTCTAAAACAACCACTAGATGGCGATGTTTGCCCACAAAAGGTTAATCTTCAGAATAACTGCAGCATCTCAATCTCTGCTTGCTGTCAGTCAAATAAAGCAATGTTCATGTATTGGGTGTCAGGTGTTATCAGGGAATATTTTAACCCCTAATTATCAGGCACATTTTCATTTTTTTCCTTGTTAGTTAATTCCTCCCTTTCTTACAAGAGTCGTAACTTTTTTTAAATTATTACTTCTACGTCTTGTGTTTTAGATTACTAGTTTGCGGTCAAATGGTAAAAAAAAAACCCAAAAAACATTTCTGCCATCACCTTTTATGTCTAATTTTTCCAACATTCACAGTGTGATAAAGATTACCTCAAACTTGTATAGGTTTTTTTTTTCTGCGTGACCCCCCAAAGTTATCCTTGACACTACGTAATAAGGTACAGGGATGGTGCTACACATGGCAAGTAGAGTTTCTTTTTGATAATCAACAAGCGCTATATAAAATAAGGGAGGAAGCTATATAATAAGGAACAAAGACAGACATAATAATCGAGGACGCTTTCTAATAAGGGACGGCGCAATACATAGTAAGAGAAGACACTGTAAAAATGTATACTATATAATAAGGGATGGTGCTATACATAAAAAGAGAGAACGCTTTGCAATATGTGATGTGCTATATTTAGTAAGAGAGGACACTATGTAATAAGGGATGGTACTATACGTAACAAGTGATTACACTATATAATGAGAAATGTCGCTGTGCATAATAAGGGAGGACAGTATAAACTAAGGAACGGTGCTATTCAAGAGTATTACTCCCACCATCTCTCTACAAGTTACACAGTATACAGAATAAATATTCACATCCGAGAGCTTGCTAATGCCGCCTCATCTGACAAAGCCATTTACTGTTGTTTCTTCTTCACCTGGTCAGACCTAGATGTTGACATCTTCCAATGAAAACTCGTCTTGCTGCACTGATCACTGTGGTACTGAAAAGGTGAGGTCGCATATACTGTATATCAGGAGCTTGCTGGTAAATTTTAGCTTGGGAGGCAAACATGAAGCAATGGCCCAGGAGTAGCGGCCCGATGATAGCGAGTTTCCCTCTAGTTGCTTCATAAAGGTAAAAGGTGACAAGACTTTATAAAGATGTAAGATGGTGAGATGATGGCATCGCACACGCCTGTATAATCCCAGATATGCTGAGCTGTCAGTAATAGAACATGCCTGGAGTGCTGCCGTGTTTGCTGATACAATATCCCTGTAGATAGTTCCTGAGACGTAAGTCTAGTAGCTGAGCACTGTATGAAATCCACTATAGAGGGGACTCAGAACTTCAGGCTCTTTATAGAAGCCTCTTCACCAGAAATCTGACACAATATAGATACAGGAACAAAACAAAGCTTAATCCATAGATTCAGTAACAGAACCAGACGTAAAGAGGCGATCTCCTTCAGTGAATGTTCGGGTCCATCCTGCAGTGGTTATAATGCAGCCTCCCTGGGTTCAGCACCAGTTCTTCACAGCTGCCACATCCTCTGTCGCTAGCGGCGCTGACATCAAGTAGACAGTGGCAGATACTTAGCACTCGACCTGAGGAGGGCGAGTAATATCTTTTTTGGGGGGTGTTTTTTTTTTATAACTACTGCAAGACTTTCTCATCCTCCTTTCTAGTCAGCACAGTAAATGGAAATTCACCGTTTACATTATGTGACTTTGTTACCACAGTCGGCTCCTGGTGGCATACTGGACTACTGGGTGCTCCAGCTCTAGCCCATAAGTCACAGAACAGAGGAAAATCTGGACCCATAATATCATGCAACAAGTCCTCCCAGTGTGCGCACATCAACCTGGACCATGGGACAGTTCTTAGCATCTCCATATATTCACCTTACCCCAACCCCCTTCTCAAAGACGAGCACATGGCCCCAATTCATAATAAGTCCCTGTCCTGTGGCCTTTCTCCCACCCCCAATTTATAATGAGTCCCTGGTTTGTGTCCTTCTTGCCACCTTCCAGCTCACTATAAGGCCGTGCATTGTGCTCTCTCTGCCTCCCTTTCCCCCCAGTTCATTATAAGTCCTTATATTTTTTCCTCTCTGATTCTCCTCAACTCACTATAAGGCCGGGATCACACATATGAGAAACTGGGACGAGTCTCGCAGGTTAATACCCGGCACTCGGATCGGAGTGTGCGGCCATATAGCAACACATGGAGCCGCACGCTCCGCTCCTGAGTCAGTTTATTGTGTCCTTTGTCCGTCCCCCTCCCCAATCAATTATGGATCGTCCTCTCGCTCTCCCCCCAGCTCATTGTGAGTTCCTGTATTGTGCTTTATCTCCCACCTCCACTTCCATGCTCTCCACCTTTTCATTTAAAATCCCCACTCAGACAAGTCCCATATGTCTCCTGATATCCCCTCTCCCCCCCCCCTGTTGCCGCTTCTCTCCCCTGCATTATTATTTTATAAGGGGGCACTGGGGCATTATCACTTTATAAGGGGGCACTGGGGCATTATTACTTTATAAGGGGGCACTGGAGCATTATTACTTTATAAGGGGGCACTCTGACAATTAGAACCTTCAGGGGGCATGCGGGGGGGGCTTCTAGGATTTATTTACATAGAATGTTACTAGTGACAATCTAACAATGAGTGCAGGTAAGAAAGGTTGGGGACTTCTGATCTAGACCAGTATGTTGTTATAAAGTGAGGCCGGGGTACAGTAATACATCAGAATCCGCGCCTCTGGATGTAGCACGAATGTTTCAATTCACTGACAGCAAGCAGGAAACTTTAAAGAATCATGGAATGAAAAAAAAACAAAATGGGAAAGACATTTGCACAAGTTTTATTAATACACAGTAAATGTTTACATTATTGTGTTATGTAAAATTTACACATGAACCAAAAATAGTAAAAAAGTACAAGGATAAAAAGTGGGAAACCACAAAATGGCACCAAGACCCAGCATAGATCAAATAGAGGCTGTACACAATACCTTATATCCTAGAAATTTTTTTCCAAAGTTTTATATATACAGTACAACAAAGAGAAAATCATGTAGTCATGATGTTCACAAAGGAAAATACAAGAAATCCAAAAAACAGATGTTCAACAGAGTACAAACATTACCTCTTGTGGGTGATGGCGCCGGCCCCAACGCACGTTTCGGTTACTGCCTTCTTCTGGGGGTTAGACATTTGCACAAGTTTTATTAATAAAAATGTTATACAGGGTGGTCCGAAAGTAGGTGGACAGTATGTGTAATACGGTTATGAAGGGGGAGATTTATCAAACATGGTGTAAAGTGAAACTGACTCAGTTGCCCTTAGCAACCAATCAGATTCCACTTTTCATTCTTCACAGACTCTTTGGATAATGGAAGGTGGAATCTGATTGGTTGCTAACGGCACCTGAGTCAGTTTCACAGATCCAGTTTTCACAGATAAATCTCCCCCAAATCTGTTTTCTTTTCAGATAATTCAGATAACCCATAATGGCAAATAATTTAAATACAGATCAAAGAAAATGGATTTTAAAAGAGTATTGGAAATCTCAAAATGCTGAAACAGTTAGAGCAAATTGGGTTCAAACATTTGGTACTGAAACCCCAAAAAGACAAACCATTTACTGCATTCGTGACAATTTCGATGCCGCTGGCTCAATCCTTAATGCTCCAAAAACTGGTCGACCCAAAACAGCCGGTACAGAAAACAAGAAACAACTTGTGGCTGAAACATTTGCTCAGAGTCCAAAAAAGTCCACAGAAGAGTCTCTTTAGAATTGGGAATTTCACGAGCTTCCACCATGTGAATCCTGAAATCTATTGGGTGGAAAGCTTATCGTCCACGTCTGATTCATGGTTTATTGGAGGATGATCCAGACCGGCGGCTGCAGTGTAGTGAGATTAGGGTTAACGAAAGTGAAGAAAACCCAGTAATTTCAGATCACATGATGTGGAGGGATGAAGCTTCCGTCACATGATCTGCCATATTACCAGACAGAATTGTATTTACTGGTAGAATGAGAACATGCATTTATTATTATTATTATTATTTATTATTATTATTTATTGTTCTAGCGCCATTTATTCCATGGCGCTTTACATGTAAGGAGCGGTATACATAAAAACAAGTACAATAATGTTAAACAATACAAGTCATAACTGGTACAGGAGGAGAGAGGACCCTGCCCGCGAGGGCTCACAATCTTCAAGGGATGGGTGAGAATACAGTAGGCGAGGGTAGAGCTGGTCGTGCAGCGGTTTGGTGGATCGGTGGTTACTGCAGGTTATAGGCTTGTCGGAAGAGGTCGGTCTTCAGGCTCTTTTTGAAGGTTTCGATGGTAGATGAGAGTCTGATATGTTGTGGTAGAGAGTTCCAGAGTAGGGGTGATGCGCGAGAGAAATCTTGTATGCGATTGTGGGAAGAGGAGATAAGACGGGAGTAGAGAAGGAGATCTTGTGAGGATCGGAGGTTGCGTGCAGGAAAGTACCGGGAGACGAGGTCACAGATGTATGGAGGAGACAGGTTTTGGATGGCTTTGTATGTCATGGTTAGGGTTTTGTAATGGAGTCTCTGGGCAATGGGGAGCCAGTGAAGGGATTGACAGAGGGGAGAAGCTGGGGAATAGCGGGGGGACAGGTGGATTAGTCGGGCAGCAGAGTTTAGAATAGATTGGAGGGGTGCGAGAGTGTTTGAGGGGAGGCCACAGAGCATGAGGTTGCAGTAGTCAAGGCGAGAGATGATGAGGGCATGGACTAGGGTTTTTGCAGATTCTTGGGTGAGGAATGAACGGATGCGTGAAATATTTTTGAGTTGAAGTCGGCAGGAAGTGGAAAGGGCTTGGATATGTGGTTTGAAGGAGAGATCAGCGTCAAGGATTACTCCGAGGCAGCGAGCTTGTGGGACTGGGGAGAGTGGGCAGTCATTTACTGTAATGGATATGTTTGTTGGGGGGGGTCACGTGAGATGGGGGAAAGATGATGAATTCTGTTTTGTCCATGTTGAGTTTCAGATATCTAGTGGAGAAGAAGGATGAAATAGTGGACAGACATTGAGGGATTCTGGTTAGTAGGGAGGTGATATCTGGTCCAGAGATGTAGATCTGTGTGTCATCAGCATAAAGATGATACTGAAAGCCATGAGATTCTATAAGCTGTCCCAGGCCAAAGGTGTAAATAGAGAACAGCAGGGGCCCAAGGACTGAACCTTGTGGGACTCCGACAGATAGGGGGCGAGGTGAGGAGGTGGTGTGTGAGTGGGAGACGCTGAATGTCCGGTCTGTTAGGTATGATGAGATCCAGGAGAGGGCCAAGTCTGTGATGCCGAGAGATGAGAGGGTCTGTAATAATAGGGAATGGTCCACTGTGTCAAAGGCAGCCGACAGGTCCAGGAGGAGGAGGACAGAGTAGTGTCGCTTGCTCTTGGCAGTTAAGATGTCATTGGTGACCTTAGTAAGGGCAGTTTCAGTGGAGTGGTGTGACCGGAAGCCAGATTGTAAGCGGTCGAAGAGGGAGCAAGAAGAGAGATGGGAGGACAGTTCAAGGTAGACGTGTTGTTCCAGTAGCTTGGAGGCGTAGGGGAGAAGTGATATAGGGCGATAGCTAGATACAGAGGATGGGTCAAGAGAGGGCTTTTTGAGGATAGGTGTGATGGAGGCATGTTTAAAGCTTGAGGGGAAAACACCAGTTGTTAGTGATAGGTTGAAGAGATGGGTTAGGGTTGGGATGAAGACTGTGGTGAGGTTTGGGATGAAGTGGGATGGGATCGGGTCGAGTGCACAGGTGGTGAGATGTGATCTTGAGAGTAGAGTGGAGAGTCGATCTTCTGTAATGGTGGAGAAGTTGGTTTTGAAGGTGGAGGGCTGGGAAGTCGGGAGGAAGGGCTCTGGGGGTTGTTGACCAAAACTGTCCCTGATGTTATCAATTTTCTGCTTGAAAAATGAGGCAAAGTCTTCAGCTGAGATGAGTGGGGAGGGAGGAGGTGCTGGGGGGCGGAGGAGAGAATTGAAGGTGTTGAATAACTGTTTAGGGTTGTGAGACAGGGAGGATATGAGAGATGAGAAGTAGGTTTGTTTAGCTGTGGCGAGTGTGGTCTTGAAAGTAGTGAGGGACTGTTTGAATGCGATGAAGTGCTCGTTGGAGTGGGATCTTTTCCATCTGCGCTCAGCAGCCCTGGAAGCTCGCCTCAGCTCTTTGGTCAGGCTGGTGTGCCAGGGCTGTCTGTTGATTTTGCGAGTTTTGGTATGTGTAAGTGGGGCAGCAGATTCCAAAGCTACAGCTATTGTGGTGTTATATAGAGCAGCAGCGTCATCTGCATTGTGTAAGGAACTTATATCTGTAAGAGGGAGGAGGGATTCAGAGAATGAGTGTAGGTCAAGGTGTTTAAGATTCCTGCGAGGGTGTGAAAGTTTGTGGGGTGGGGATTGTAGACATGGAGTGAAGAGGGAAGAGAATGTGAGCAGGTTATGGTCAGAGAGAGGAAGAGGTGAGTTAGAGAGGTTAGATAGGGAGCAGAGGCGGGTGAAGATGAGGTCCAGTGTGTGGCCATCTTTGTGGGTGGCTGTAGAAGACCATTGAGTGAGGCCGAAGGAGGAAGTGAGAGATAGAAGTTTAGTGGCAGCTGAGAGGGAAGTGTCAATGGGGATGTTGAAGTCGCCCATGATGATAGTAGGGATGTCCGCGGAAAGGAAATGAAGTAACCAGGTGGTGAAGTGGTCAAAGAAGGTGGTGGCTGGCCCTGGGGGGCGGTAGATGACAGCCAGTTGGAGGTTGGAGGGGGAGTAGATGCGCACAGAGTGCACCTCAAAGGAAGGGAGGGTAACAGAGGGTGGCAGTGGGATTGGGGTGAAGGAGCAGGTATCTGACAGGAGAAAACCAACTCCTCCACCATGTTTGCTGCTGGGGCGGGGGGTGTGAGAAAGGTGGAAGCCGCCATACGAAAGTGCAGCAGGAGAGGCTGTGTCAGAAGGGGTGAGCCAGGTTTCGGTGATGGCGAGGAAGGAAAGTTTGGTAGTAACAAAAAGATCATGGATGTAGGAAAGCTTGTTGCAGACAGAGCGAGCGTTCCACAGAGCTCCTGTTAGTGGGACTGGGGAAGCGGGGGCTGGGTGAATGGGTATAAGGTTGGAGAGGTTACGGAAGGTTGTGATAGAGTGTGGATGGGAGGTAGAAATGACTGTGGGAATGTGGTGAGGAGGACCAGGATTTGGAGAGATATCACCAGCAGTGAGAAGGAGCAGAGAAAGTGTTAGCAGGTGAGAGCAGGAGAGGGCATGAGGGGGCTGTCTGTGTTTGGAGACAGAGGATTGTATGTTAAGGAACAGTTTTGAGGCGGAGGTGAGGTGGATGGGGAGGATTGAAGAAGAGATGAACAGTTCCTTACTAGGAGTAGGGATTAGGGGAATTAGCAGAAAGTGAAGGATTATTGGGGTGAAAGTGAAAACAAACAGAAACATTGTTTACAGTGACTGTGTCCAGTTACCTTCAGTTCCCTTCTGGTTCAATTCTGGTTTTAATTCTTAAATTAATCTTCACACTTCTAGAACACACTTATAGCAATCACAATGCAGACTGAAGTCTATGCAGACTTGTGCTCTGCAATATATGTACAACTAAGTGCAGTCAGGTGTGAAGCAGACAGGAGTGGTCTCTGCTCTTCTTGGTCAGACAATTAAGAGTGGACCAGATGTATATGATCAAGCCAGAGTAAACAAGGTCATAAATAACACTGGGGTAAGCTGGGGTTAGCTGAAAGGCTTACCATGTGAATGCTAGGTGCAGAGGCAAGTCTATGTGCAAAGCTGGGTGATGCACTGTGTGTCCTTCATAGACAGACAGCAGGAGAGCAGGAGAGTTGGGTGGATGGACATACATTAGAGCAACAACTAAATGAGCCCGGTGTCAATGTTTGGGGCGTTATTTCAAGGTTTGGTGTTTTTGGACCATTTTTTTTTTTATGGAACAGTCACAGGAGATAAGTATCTCGAAATTCTAATGAATCAAGTTGTTCCCCAGTTACAGCAACAGCCTAAGGGTCCTGTCACACCAAGCGACGCACCGGCGATCCCAACAACGATACGACCTGGTCAGGATCGCTGGTGCGTCGCTACATGATCGCTGCAGAGCTGTCAAACAGGCAGACTTACCAGCGATCAGGACCAGCGAGCACGCTAGTATCCAGGGTAAACAGCGGGTAACTAAGCGTGCGTTTTTTCATTTCAGCAAGCAGAGATCTGGAAAATAAATTTAAAAGCACAAAGTATATTTCATGTGACTTATCATTATTTGCTATTCATCAGCCCCCATAATCGCAGAGGTTCACAATCCAATCTCGGAGACTTCCTAAGGCTGGCCCCATAAGAAGTGTGCTAAAGGGGTTCTCCGAGGCTTTAATGTTTGGTTGGTGGGGGCCGCCTTAACAAGTCACATGTCACAGCCGTCACCTAAAGGTTGGAAACTCATCAATCAATAATAGGTGTACTGTCCTAGCAATAGGTCATTAATGGGTAAAATTTGGAGAATCCCTTAAAAGCTCCAAACAGAAATAAGGGAAGTTGAATTTCTGATGATATCCTAATGTCCCCTAGTATCCATGGGTGAACCTGTCTTTAAAGCTACGAGGAATTGGAAGACTTTCTATAGACGCCATAAGGTTTGATGGTGGCAACTGCTGCAGAACCTTCTTCATGGACATCAAACTTAGAGGAGCCGGCCTTTCCCTCAACATATAGGCGTAAATATCTTCTCCCAGTAAAGTCTCCCAGTATTCACAATTCTCCCGCAAGTCCGTTCTCTTTTGCAAACTCTCAGGGGGTGTAAATACCAAGAGGTGATCTAAACACTGCATCTTTAGATTCAGGTTGTCCCTTGACTTCCATATTTGGGTCAAGATCTCATCCATCGGCGTCCGCCCCATGTTGTCGGGTCTTGATTGCGCTCCATAGGAAAGCAAGATTAAGACCAGACCAGGCCTGAAAAGTTTACAGGCCAGATGCAGAGAGGTCTTCCCGTCATTTGGATGGAAGTCTTTCTGCAGGTTTATATAGGATTGGAGGCGCGGAATCTGCTGAGTGGTCTCGATAATCATTTTTAGGATTTCTGGCCGATTGTACCAAATGGAGCGGCCGAGGTGAGATGCGTATTGTGGGTATTGGTCGTGTTTCAATTCTGAAACCTTTAGAGAATCCTCTGCGAAGCGGATCAAGAGGTATCGAGCATACGATATATGGTTGTGAACCACAGCATGGGAAAGGGCGCTGGACGGGGAGTAGAACTGGTCTTCAAATTCTGGTTCCCATTCGAAATGGATCTGAACCCTCAGGTTCTCCATCCTCCACACAGGATAATGGTACTTCATAGCCCAGCGAAACCTGTCTGATCGCAAAATGGTTGGTTCGAAATACTTCATCTTTCGTTCAGGCCAAAAGTGTAGGGTAACCTGGTTACCCTATCTCATGTATCCACCCAGCTGGTCCTGAAGGTGCAGAGGTCCTCGATGGATTAGATGCTAGTCTTTAGGAGATGGCAGCTGTGGTTTCTTGGCATCTGCTGTCTTTATGATGAATAAGCTGAATGTGTACACCCTGAAGACCACCTCCTCCTCCCCCACACACTCACCTCCTCCTCCCCCACACACTGTGTCTGGGGAGGGGAGCAGAACATCAAGCCCTGGAGACCTTTGTACCTCCTGACAAGGTGTGATTTTTCTTTAGGTTGGTCATACACTTTTTGTGATCTCTTTGATGCGATTTTAGTATAATTTTTATAGTTCTTCCTCCGTCTTTACGTACATTCTCACAGGATGTATTCGCAGTAACACAAGCCAAAAAATGGTAGCAAAATTTTATGAATGGTACATTTGTCTTTTCTTCAATTTGTTCTCTTTTTTAGTGGCAAATTTTGCAAGTAATAAGTTTTCACCTGCACTTTTTAGCATTTTATTCCAGCGTTTATGTAAATTAAATAAAAATCAACATCGATAAACGCACTTCCACACGAGTTGTTTTTACCCAGGAAAATAAAAAATAAATTGTTTAAGGGAGAAAAATACTGCAAACCGGATCCAAAAAAACATAAATTTACGACATATTGCCATTAAAAAGACGCCTTTGACCCCAAAATATGCCAGATTCTTACATGTTGATAAATGTTGTCATTTTACTCTCCCACCTAAAAGACATTGTCTACTTACTGTCAGATCGGCTTATACACTTTGATCAAAAGGTGCTCTAAGAACAGCATGAGGTCGGAGCAACCTGGAGAATTGTTATGGGAGCATATAAGTACATCCATGGCAGGGCTATTCACAAAAGTATGACATGAGAGTGATGACAGAGAAGGGTTAAAATAAAGCTGCTTTTTTTTGTAACTTGTGGCAAGGTAGTGTAACAATTGCAATTTCCCAGTGAGGGGACAGGCTTGATGGTGACACTCGGTATATAGTGGCACAGAGCTTGTTGGTTCAATAAAACAATGGTACAGCTATCATCACTTTATGTAGGTATCAACCACAGTACTGAGGCCCTGAGCTTGGTGGTTACACTACAGTCCTGAGGCCCTGACCTTGGTGGTTACACAACAGCACTGAGGCCTCGACCTTGGTGGTTACACTAAAGTACTGAGACTCTGAGCTTGGTGGTTACACTACAGTACTGAGGCCTTGAGCTTGGTGGTTACACTACAGTACTGAGACCCTGATCTTGGTAGTTACACTACAGTACTGAGGCCTTGAGCTTGGTGGTTACACTACAGTACTGAGACTCTGAGCTTGGTGGTTACACTACAGTACTGAGGCATTGAGCTTGGTGGTTACACTACAGTACTGAGGCCTTGAGCTTGGTGGTTACACTACAGTACTGAGACCCTGAGCTTGGTAGTTACACTACAGTACTGAGGCCTTGAGCTTGGTGGTTACACTACAGTACTGAGACCCTGAGCTTGGTAGTTACACTACAGTACTGAGGCCTTGAGCTTGGTGGTTACACTACAGTACTGAGACCCTGAGCTTGGTAGTTACACTACAGTACTGGGACCCCGAGCTTGGTAGTTACACTACAGTACTGAGACCCTGAGCTTGATGGTTATGCTACAGTACTGAGACCCTGAGCTTGGTGGTTACACTACAGTACTGAGGTCTTGAGCTTGGTGGTTACACTACAGTACTGAGACTCTGAGCTTGGTGGTTGCACTACAGTACTGAGACCCTGAGCTTGGTAGTTACACTACACTACTGAGACCCTGAGCTTGATGGTTATGCTACAGTACTGAGACCCTGAGCTTGGTGGTTACACTACAGTACTGAGGCCTTGAGCTTGGTGGTTACACTACAGTACTGAGGCCTTGAGCTTGGTGGTTACACTACAGCACTGAGGCCCCGACCTTGGTGGTTTCACTACAGTACTGAGGCATTGAGCTTGGTGGTTACACTACAGTACTGAGGCCTTGAGCTTGGTGGTTACACTACAGTACTGAGACCCTGAGCTTGGTAGTTACACTACAGTACTGAGGCCTTGAGCTTGGTGGTTACACTACAGTACTGAGACCCTGAGCTTGGTAGTTACACTACAGTACTGAGACCCTGAGCTTGATGGTTACACTACAGTACTGAGACCCTGAGCTTGGTGGTTACACTACAGTACTGAGGTCTTGAGCTTGGTGGTTACACTACAGCACTGAGGCCCCGACCTTGGTGGTTTCACTACAGTACTGAGGCATTGAGCTTGGTAGTTACACTACAGTACTGAGGCCTTGAGCTTGGTGGTTACACTACAGTACTGAGACCCTGAGCTTGGTAGTTACACTACAGTACTGAGGCCTTGAGCTTGGTGGTTACACTACAGTACTGAGACCCTGAGCTTGGTAGTTACACTACAGTACTGAGACCCTGAGCTTGATGGTTACACTACAGTACTGAGACCCTGAGCTTGGTGGTTACACTACAGTACTGAGGTCTTGAGCTTGGTGGTTACACTACAGTACTGAGACCCTGAGCTTGATGGTTACACTACAGTACTGAGACCCTGAGCTTGGTAGTTACACTACAGTACTGAGACCCTGAGCTTGATGGTTATGCTACAGTACTGAGACCCTGAGCTTGGTGGTTACACTACAGTACTGAGGTCTTGAGCTTGGTGGTAACACTACACTACTGAGACTCTGAGCTTGGTGGTTGCACTACAGTACTGAGACCCTGAGCTTGGTAGTTACACTACAGTACTGAGACTCTGAGCTTGGTGGTTGCACTACAGTACTGAGACCCTCTGACTTTTTTCTAGAGTCACATCTCTTTAGAGGTGTCTCCTTCAGCAGAATCTCCTACTTCAGAAGTCCTGAGCTGATCTCAGAGTATCTACTGTGATCAATAATCATTTCTAAGGATTTCAGGTATTCTGCTTTCTATGAGGCTCCGGTCTCAGGACCTTTCTTCCCTGACTGCCTGGCTCAGTCTACAGATCAGCAGCACTCAGTCACACAATTTTGTCCTGACTCTCTCTCTCCAGCAGTATTTTTGCCGCTTCCTCTCTCCACAGAGAGACAGGAGTGAAATGTCCTGAGAAATGTTGACAACTAGGGACAATGTACCCACCCTCACAATGGGAGGCCCAGTGCCTGCACCTCAGACATTTCTCTATAATACCAGTATATATGTATGTGTCATAGGAATAAGAACCACACAAGGTGCCTGATTTCTTAAAGGGGCTGCACCCACATTACTTTTCTTAAAGAACTGGTGTCCACATTAGTTTTCTGCAACTAGGTAAACATTACAAAACCAGTATGACCAGTTACTCCAATGTCCAAGGACATGTTTTGTCAGGTTCTGGTCAATCTTTTGATCTCTTGATCAACTTGTTCTCCAGCAGATTTTGTTGATACGATCAATTGTCCTTATATGTATAATTTGCACTTTCTTGAAATAACTTATAAACACATCTGTTTTTATTTTGTTTTCCTGGTCTGATGTTATAAATTTATTAATTCATCAGTAAAATCATTTAAAATACAGGAAAAACGGTACTGGGAAGTTGGAGGCTGATTTTAAGGTTCAGAATAATGTAATAATAACTCTATGGTAGCAAGTTCCTGCAACAACTTTCACAACAATCAAAATATATTCCAGTAAACAATGAGCTTTTAACTCTAATCATTAAAGTGCAAATGCCTGGACGTGCTGCTGCATAAATTAATCTAAGAATGAACCCTAATTTAATTTAAAGTGCAAATGTAAAAAGGTGCAATTATTAAATACATTTTAATCAAAAATTCAATAAGTAATGAAAAGGCTTTTGCTATTCTCTTATTTAATCACTAGATGGTGCTGTTTTCTTATAGTGTCAATACATACAACTATAGTCCCAAGCATCTTAGTATGTCTCGGACATATCTCTCGGCCTGTGAAGCTGTGGCTAAAGGGCAACTTTATTTACTATATAAGCATTTATGTGTCCAAAACATAGCCAGAAATAACAGAGATGGATGAAGTTATTGTGTAAAGTGACCCCGCGTGTTTGAAAGCATGAGATGTAATCAAATACCTTAGTGCCGCTGCCGTGTACGAAGTATTGCCCTCAGGACTCCTGCCTCCTAGACCTGACGCGCGCGTTTCGCTGCCCTGCTTCTTCGGAGGCGGATCAGCAGATTTTGTGGCAGAAATTTTTGTGACTGTTTCTTTAAACTAAATGAACCATGGTTTGTAGCCGTCCATGTGCTGCCCCCAAAGCAACCGCGTCTGGATGAATGAATGGAATCGAATGCACCGAATGCAGTAGTTCCTGTTAGTGGCGGCCAATGACCACTCGCTGAACATGTGAAGAAATTAATAGGTTAATTAAAAACCTAAAGATGGTAAAGAGAAGGGGTCTTGGTAATATAATTGGGGGAAATCAGGCAAGAATGACTTCCCTGGGGGAAGAAGATGTGCATCCAAGCAGAGGACGGTGCTGAGGACAATGACTGTAAACCAGATGACCCGACATATTTTATGTCAGTAATGCCGGGGTTAACGCATGTAGGTTAAATGGCGATTGCTAACTTGGTATACTCTTGCTCAGGGTCAGATATCTCCATAGGGCCCCTGAGATGAGCTGGGCCCCAGAATCTTACCTAAACCCTAGTCACCGGCTACACTATATGCCTCCACTTTAACAGACAGCACTGGGCAAGCAGAGGAAGGCAGAGCAGTCTGGCTGACTTACCCCGAAGTATTGAAGTTGGATCAGACAAATAATTTGCCCCTGGAAGAAGCCACGGCGAAACGCGCGTCGGGGGTACAACGTAATAAATGTGATACACTATGGATACAGTAGACTATTTTGTAACTTTCATTCAGCACTGATGTGAATAAGGTTTCTCTCATTTCAGTATTATACTTTGGATTTTACAATCATTATAAATGTTCGGTTTTACCATCTAGCACGATGCACACTTTATTTACTTAGCACATCTTTATATTCTATGCATCTTATGATGGTGTTTCCTAGTCGTTTTCTGTAGTCAGTTTTGATTTGTGTATTGCTGCAATCTCTTTTTTATTGTTTTCTGTGTAAAAGCTGCTTTACCATAATTCCTTTGCAAATGTTTGTGATGTTATCACCACTTTTAAGCTTCCGTGTTCTAGAATGAAATATAATGAAAGTTATTACTTTAATATATGCGGGGGTCATACTTGTAGGTTGTGTGTTCATATTCTGTTTATTACCACCATTTTCTTGTTATTTCTTTTCACACTGACAATTTCCATAGGAAAAATTCTCAATTAAATCTGCTGAAGATTATTGCAAAAATGTCTATGTAATTTCGTTTTTACATTGATTCTGCCGTGTGCAGAGTATCTCCTGCAGTTCTCCAGATCGGCCTTCCCAAGGCTAAAGTGCAACGGTGTACCTGTACGATGGAGATTAAAATCAGAAGAAAATCCACACAAACATGAGAAGAACATATGTTCCACTTGGTGCATGTATCTATATCTCAGGACCCCAGCTCTGCAGCTGTCACAAAGCCTCAAAAGTAGGTTTAACATATACTTAATAGATGTTTTATGTTTTATGAGTCACACTGCTTACTCTAAAACAACCACTAGATGGCGATGTTTGCCCACAAAAGGTTAATCTGCAGAATAACTGCAGCATCACAATCTCTGCTTGCTGTCAGTCAAATAAAGCAATGTTCATGTATTGGGTGTCAGGTGTTATCAGGGAATATTTTAACCCCTTATTATCAGGCACATTTTCATTTTCTTTCCTTGTTAGTTAATTCCTCCTTTTTTTACAAGAGTCGTAACTTTTTATTAAATTATTGCTTCTACGTCTTGTGTTTTAGGTGATTAGTTTGCGGTCAAATGGTAAAAAAAAAAAAAAACATTTCTGCCATCACCTTTTATGTCTCATTTTTCCAACATTCACCGTGTGATAAAGATGACACCTCAAACTTGTATAGGTTTATTTTTTTATATTTTCATTGTTAAAAAAAACAGAAATAAAATATTAAAAAAATGTGTTTTTTGTTGCCATTTTCTGAGACCTAGGCCTTTTTTTTATTCTGCTGATGGATGCAGGCATGGGCTTGTTTTCATGTGATATGTAGAACGTATGGTGCCTGGATAGACCTCTCTTTCTGGGCCCTTTCCGTATCGACCTGTACTCACGTTCATACCGATTAATCAGACAACTTAACTCAGCCACGATCTCAAGTAAGAAGACTCCAGGAAAAGAGGGATGCTTTCACTGAAATTCTTGTATTATGATGAAAGCAGCAGGTAAAAAGGAATATTCTTCAGAGGAAATGCAACAGGATGCATACAGATGGAGGGACGATCACAAAATGGAGAATGAAGGAGGGAACAAACATACATCACAGGACTACAGGGAGAGAGTTGGAACAAAATACAGGGAAAGGCAAACTTCTGCCTAGCAACAGATGATGCAACACAAACAATGCAAATATTAAATGATTTCCCAAGTCGTGGGACATGACACTCCCCGTCTGAAATCCTTGGATTTCACGATGTCCGTAATTCTTCGAAGTCGTTCGAACCTGAAAAACAAGAGAAAAGAGAAAAACATGTATGCAATAATAAACATCAAACATTTTTAAAGTCCAACTCGTTGTTGTTGACCCGTAGATCACACCGGAAGATAAGTCCAAGTCTATTAAACCCATCTTCGGATTGGGGAAGCCGCAAACATGCCAACTCTTCCACCAACCCAGCAATCCAATGGCAATGTTCAAAGTTCAATCCAATGGAGAATGTCAATGTTCAATAAAACTGGGGAATGAGTAGGTATGCTCCCCGCCATGAGCAACGTCCAGGAGCAATGTACAGTTCATGTGACGTCCTCCTTTGGTAGAAGCAGCACGAGATCAGTGACCGGACGGAAGAAGGTTCGGGTAGAGCCCCCTTTTGTCACCTTAACTTCTGTCTTACGAGTCTTTCCGTCCTCGCTGGGCATGACCTTGGTGATAAGACCCATTGGCCAGTCGTTACGATGTGCCTCTTTGTCTTTTAAGAGGACAAGGTCTCCTTCTTGGAGATTGGGACTGGGTGTCTGCCATTTGTGACGGTTTTGAAGCAGGTGCAAGTATTCGGTCTTCCAACGGTGCCAAAACACGTTAGCTATGTGTTGTACTTGCTTCCACTGACGTTTGTAAATGTCCTTGTTATCGAAATTCCCGGAAGGAACTGTATCAGCTCCAATCTTCTGTGTAAGAAGTGTAGCTGGGGTAAGAATCATTGAAGAATAACAACGTGGGACTTGGAGTTGTTCTAAGAACTTCAAGGACTTCTTCCATGTCTCCCACCTTTGCTGTTTCTGAGTCGGAAGCGGGGTGTCCCAATCAGTGTTCTCGGCAGTGAGCTGTCTTAACAGTGTCTTGCCTTGAATAGTGATGGATGCTACAAACCCGAGAGGATCGTAGATGCTGTTTATGACAGATAGGACTCCTCGTTTGGTAAAGGGTTTGTCACAGGGCGACACTTGGAAGGTGAAGGTGTCCTGTTTGATATCCCACAGTAGACCAAGGCTGCGCTGTGTGGGAGGAACATCAGAACCTAGGTTGAGGTCCTTTAGGTTCGTGGCATGGTCCTCAGATGGAAACGCGCTCATTACTTCTTGACTGTTAGAGATGATCTTGTGGAGTCTGAGGTTTGATGTGGATAGCATTTCCTGTGTCCTGGAGAGTAGGTCAATTGCATCTTCACTTGTGGGCAAGGACTTGAGCCCGTCGTCTACGTAGAAGTTCTTCTCTACGAATTGACGAGCATCGGATCCGTACTCTCTCTCACCTTCCTGGGCTGTCCGTCTCAGTCCGTAGATCGCCACAGCAGGTGAAGGACTGTTGCCGAAGATATGGACCTTCATCCGGTAGTCTATGACTTGATTGTTGACATTGTTGTCTTTGTGCCATAGGAACCTAAGATAGTTTCTGCTGTCTTCCTTCATGATGAAGCAATGAAACATCTGCTGAATGTCGGCCATTATAGCAACAGGTTCTTGTCTGAAGTGGATCAATACTCCAAGGAGGCTGTTGTTCAGGTTGGGTCCAGTTAGTAGCAGGTTGTTGAGAGAGAGGCCTTCATACTGAGCGCTGGAGTCAAACACCACTCTGATCTGGTTAGGCTTGTGAGGGTGATAGACACCAAAGGATGGAAGGTACCAACATTCTTCTCCTTCCTTCAGTGGTGGCGCAGGTTCAGCATGATCTCTGTCAAAGATGTTCTGCATAAAGTCAATGAAATGCTTCTCCATCTCTGGTTTCCTCTTTAGGGTACGCTTTAAGGATGAGAACCTTGCAGTTGCTTGCTGCAGGTTGTTCGGCAACCTCGCTCTTGGGAAACGAAAGGGTAAAGGAGCTACCCAACTGTTGGAGTCATCTTGAACAAATTCTTTGTCCATAACCTTTATGAATTCTTTATCTTCCCTTGTGGGTGCTAACTTGTTGTCTTCACTTGTGGAATCGAACACTGTTGACCCGAGGTTTTCGTTCCAGGGCTGGAGCATGTTCATGTTGAAGGATTCCTGTTGCCTCTTGGTGTTGCTCATTTTCTCTTTCACCCAGTAATGATGTGAGCATGGCTGAAAATGAGTGCTGCGACCATTTGGCAAGATGTGTGTTTTGTAAGAGATGTTATTAGGTCTCTTCATCTTGTGTATGCAAACATCGCCCATAATTACCCAGCCTAGATCAAAGCGTTGGGCAAATGGTGCGTCGTGTGGTCCGTTAATTTGCTGACGTACCTTGTGCAGCCGGAGAATGTCTCTGCCAAGCAGAATCAGGATATCTGCGCTGTTGTTGAGGGCTGGTATCTTGTTTGCTATCCCCTTGAGATGTGGGTGATGAAGAGCAGCCTCTGGCGTTGGGATCTCTTCTCGATTGGATGGAATCTGGTTGCACTCGACAAGTGTAGGTAAGGGTATCTCTACGGTGTTTTCGAGGGATGTCGCTATAAGACCACTGGCCCTTCTCCCAGAGACCTCTGTAACACCGCTGCAGGTACTTAAGGTGTAAGGGTAAGCATTTCCCTTTAAGTTAAACATATCAAAGAGTTCTGACCTTGCAAGTGATCGGTTGCTCTGATCATCCAAGAGGACGTACACCTTCACGGCTTTCTCTGGGTGACCGTTGGGATATACGTTCACCAGACAAATCTTCGCACAGGACTTGTCCCAGAGACCTTCTCCGCAGACTTCTGTGCATGAAGAAGATATTGTGGTATGACTTGCAGTTTGAGCTGCGTCCTCCCCGCCATGGCTCGTGGTGGGGGAAGGAGTACGTGTAGAGTCTGGACGGTATAGGTGGAGTGCTTGTACGTGATCCTCACTGTCACACTCCATACACTTAATTGTAGTTTTACAGTCTTTAGCAAGGTGTTCAGTAGAAGCACAACATCTGTAGCATACCCCGAACTTCTTTAGAAGTTCCTTGCGTTCTTGGAGCGGTTTCTTCCTGAAGCCGATGCACCTTTTTAAGGGATGTGGCTTCTTGTGGATGGGACACTCACGATTTGGGTTCTCTATCTTTTCACCCTTGTTGCTCTTGCCTGGGGCTGATGTTGGTAAGGGAAGAATATCCGTCTTCTTCACTGACACTGGACCCCTGCGGTTTCTGTCATTCGAGCGTGTGCTCACGTATTTAGAATTAGGTGAAGCTGGGCCACTGGATTCTCCGTAGGAAAAGCTTGGGTCGTTCTTACGCTCTGCAATGTCTTTTATAAACTCACAGAAGTAGGAGAACGGAGGAAATGACACTTGATGGTCTTTCTTGTATTTTGACCCTATTGCAGTCCACTTCTCTTGTACATTGTATGGTAGCTTGGAGATAATGAGGTTTACTCCACGAGCAGTGTCCAGGTAGCTGATGCCAGGTAGGTGGATGTCTGCCTTGGCCAGCTAGAGCTCTAACAGCAGGTCACTGAGCTCTAGGAACTTTGAACTGTCCTTGCTTGATATCTTTGGAAAACTCTGTAGTCGCTTGAACAGTGCATCCTCTATGGCTTCTGGACTGCCAAAGTTTCTCTCTAGTCTTTCCCATGCAGCCATGAGACCAGCCGTTGGATTACTGATATGTACAGACCTGAGTCTCTTGACACGCTCTGTGGATTGTGGTCCTAACTATCTGATCAGCAGGTCCAGCTCTTCCGCAGCAGTGATGCCGAGGTCACTAGTTACGGTTCTAAAGGCACTTTTCCAACCTCTGTAATTTTCAGGTTGGTCGTCGAACCTTGTGAGACCGGTTTTAGTAAGTTCACGGCGAATCATGTACCTTGCGAAGTCGGACATGTCTGTTCTTTCTGACTTAGGATGCACAATTGTAGGCTGAGCGGTGTTGTACATAGGGGTGGAGACGTCTTGGCCTTGAAACATGGGGAAGTATGGAGTGGCATATGCATTTAGTCCAGCAACTGGTTTGGTGGGTATAGTTTCTGCTACCTGCGGAGGTGGCACTGTGCGGTTGTCGAGGGTATAATGACCTGCCGGCATATTGGGTTGCATGTAGGTATTAGCCTGTGGATTTTGGTGAGATGCAGGGTTTTGGCGCATACTGGAATATGAAGGAAGTTCAAGTTTGGAAGCATTGTACTGACCTTGAATGCAGGATTCTGTAAGTGGATCGGCATCCTGGTACTCTGGAGAAGCGTCAACACCATCAGGAGTGTTGGTGATGATCTGCGGTTCGCCATCTTGGCTTAGCACGTAGTCTCTTGTGCGTTCAATAGGGTCTTCTGCCTCCATTTCACACAAACTGACGCTGTCTCTTTGACTCCCACTGATAGCCTGCTCGAGTACCTTTAATTCTGCCATGGCTGTTGCATGCTCACATTCCTTCTCTAGAGCTTCCATGCGTGCCGCTTCAGCGTCCATTTCTGCTCTATTTTGTGCAGCAGCTGCATCCATTTCTGCTCTCTTTTGTGCAGCAGCTGCATCCATTTCTGCTCTCTTTTGTGCAGCAACTGCATCCATTTCTGCTCTCTTTTGTGCAGCAGCTGCATCCATTTCTGCTCTCTTTTGTGCAGCAGCTGCATCCATTTCTGCTCTCTTTTGTGCAAAGGCAGCTTGTACCTTAGTAGTTTCAGCCTTAGCACGTGCTCTTATAAGCTGCTCAGTAGGAGTAGAATATTTTTATGAACTTGACCTAGATGAACGTTTTGAGTGCTTACACGATTTGGAAGAGCGAGTTGATGCATCTGGTGTCCGTGCGATTCTAGCCTCTATCTTGGCTTTAATGTCACGTACAGTGCAGTCTCTTTCAGAATTAAGCTGCTGGAAACCTTGCAATTCGTTTAAAGTCTCTGGGAGATTCAGTTTCTTCAGGAGAATAATATATTGGTCACTCTTCTCCATATACATTTGGTATGCTGTGCATAATTGTTCTAGGACTCCCTCTGGTGGTAACTCATGAGAAGCAGGCCTTGATGCAGTGTCTATATGACTCAGCACTTTCTTCCATACTGAAGACACATCACTATATAATTCACATTTTGCAGTCTCTAAATTCTCCATGACTTTCCATGTGGGTTTGACTGTACGTTTTCCCCTTTCGCTAGATGGTGGATGGGGGTCTGGGTCTCTTTCCTGTGCTTGTAAGTCTGGTAGGGACATTGTATTCCTTGCTTCAGACATGATTAGATTGCAGGCAGGAAGAGTTGATGATGAGGGTTATACTTCCCACTGTTCAGCAACAGGAAATACACAGAGACTCTGCACAGAGTTGATACTTTGTATCTAATGCTGGAGCAGCTTCAGGGTCCTGTGTAATGATGGGAGTTATATTCCTCTCTGTTCAGCTGCAGTGTGGCTTCTATGCACGCTGGGGTCTGGCTGGAACTGGGTTACAGTCTATCTGGGAAATGTCCTTTTCCACTGAGATTCAGCACAGACCTTGAGTTACTGTCTCTGAAGGCAGGTTATTCCTTTTTACTGTTCTGACTCATGGATATGTAGAACGTATGGTGCCTGGATAGACCTCTTTCTGGGCCCCTTCCGTATCGACCTGTACTCACGTTCATACCGATTAATCAGACAGCTTAACTCAGCCACGATCTCATGTAAGAAGACTCCAGGAAAAGAGGGATGCTTTAACTGAAATTCTTGTATTATGATGAAAGCAGCAGGTAAAAAGGAATATTCAGAGGACATGTAACAGGATGCATACAGATGGAGGGACGATCACAAAATGGAGAATGAAGGAGGGAACAAACATACATCACAGGACTACAGGGAGAGAGTTGGAACAAAATACAGGGAAAGGCAAACTTCTGCCTAGCAACAGATGATGCAACACAAACAATGCAAATATTAAATGATTTCCTAAGTCGTGGGACATGACAATTAGTATACCCAAGTCTTTTTCACATGTGGGAATTTCCCACGCAGCAATGGCATAAAGTGAGACTAGGGACTTTTTTTTTTTTTAAGTGGCGGAGGAATACAGTGCGGAAGGATACCTACCTTCCGTCATTGGATTCCTGCAGCCCGTAGAGAACGGCAGCATCATCTGATGCTGCAGTTCTCTACCCAAGATCGTCGTGGGACACACTCGTGGACTGCTTCGGATCGTGGGTGAGTATTTTTGTGGTTTGTTATGTTAATATTTATTCCGGAAAAGACAATGGCTTCGGGGAACAATGTGACAAGTATTGGTAAGTATGTTACTCTATGTTATATGTACTGTATGTCTATGTATGTATTGTATGAATGTATTGTATGTATGTAGTATATATGTGGTATGTATGTAGCATGTAGTATGTATGTAGTATGTATGTAGCATGCATGTAGCATGCAGTATGTATGTAGCATGCATGTAGTATATATGTAGTATGTATGTAGCATGCATGTAGTATGTATGTAGCATGTAGCATGTATGTAGTATGTATGTAGTATGTATGTAGCATGTATGTAGTATATATGTGGTATGTATGTAGCATGTAGTATGTATGTAGTATGTATGTAGCATGCATGTAACATGCAGTATGTATGTAGCATGCATGTAGTATATATGTAGTATGTATGTAGCATGTATGTAGTATGTATGTAGTATGTATGTAGCATGTAGCATGTATGTAGTATATATGTGGTATGTATGTAGCATGTAGTATGTATGTAGTATGTATGTAGTATGCATGTAGCATGCAGTATGTATGTAGCATGCATGTAGTATATATGTAGTATGTATGTAGCATGCATGTAGTATATATGTAGTATGTATGTAGCATGTAGCATGTATGTAGTATGTATGTAGCATGTAGTATGTATGTAGCATGCATGTAGCATGTAGCATGCATGTAGCATGCATGTAGTATGTATGTAGTATGTATGTAGCATGCAGTATGTAGCATGTATGTAGCATGTATGTAGTATGTATGTAGTATATATGTAGTATGTATGTAGCATGTAGTATGTATGTAGCATGTAGTATGTATGTAGCATGCATGTAGTATATATGTAGTATGTATGTAGCATGTAGTATGTATGTAGCATGCATGTAGTATGTATGTAGTATGTATGTAGTATTTTTTTTTTTTTTTTTTTTTAACATTTAACACATTAGCCGGATGATGGGACTACTACTGTCCCATCATTGGCTAATGTGTCAATCACTGTCATGGTAGCAGGCATCGCCAGATGGGACTTGTAGTCCCATCGGACGATGCTTGCACAGACCCCCGGACATCAGCACAGCCCCCCGGCAGGCCGGTACAGACCCCCACAGGGTGCACAGACCACCGGCAGGCCGGCACAGCCCCCCGGCAGGCCGGTACAGACCCCCACAGGGTGCACAGACCACCGGCAGGCCGGTACAGACCCCCACAGGGTGCACAGACCACCGGCAGGCTGGCACAGCCCCCCGGCAGGCCGGTACAGACCCCGGGCAGTCCACACAGCCCCCGGCAGGCCGGCAGAGACCCCCGGAAGGCCCGAAATGACGGCGCATCATGATGCGCACACACCGCGCATCATGATGACGTCAGGCTGTCAATCAACTTTGAACTTCCGATTCCGAATTCCGATATTGAAAAAATATCGGAAGTCGGTATCGGAATTCCGATACAGCAAGTATCGGCCGATACCCGATACTTGCGGTATCGGAATGCTCAACACTACTTCTTACACATCATACTCAATATGTGAGCGCCCCGTATTGTGGGTGTGGAAGGCAGATCTCCCTGGCTTCTTACACGTAATACTCAATATGTGAGCTCCCTGTATTGTGGGTGCGGAGGGCAGATCTCCCTGGCTTCTTACACGTCATACTCAATATGTGAGCGCCCTGTATTGTGGGTGCGGAGGGCAGATCTCCCTGGCTTCTAGCACGTCATACTCAATATGTGAGCGCCCTGTATTGTGGGTGCGGAGGGCAGATCTCCCTGGCTTCTTACACGTCATACTCAATATGTGAGCGCCCTGTATTGTGGGTGCGGAGGGCAGATCTCCCTGGCTTCTAGCACGTCATACTCAATATGTGAGCGCCCCGTATTGTGGGTGCGGAGGGCAGATCTCTCTGGCTTCTTACACCTCATACTCAATATGTGAGCGCCCCGTATTGCGGGTGCGGAGGGCAGATCTCCCTGGCTTCTAGCACGTCATACTCAATATGTGAGCGCCCCGTATTATGGGTGCGGAGGGCAGATCTCTCTGGCTTCTTACACCTCATACTCAATATGTGAGCGCCCCGTATTGTGGGTGCGGAGGGCAGATCTCCCTGGCTTCTAGCACGTCATACTCAATATGTGAGCGCCCTGTATTGTGGGTGCGGAGGGCAGATCTCCCTGGCTTCTAGCACGTCATACTCAATATGTGAGCGCCCTGTATTGTGGGTGCGGAGGGCAGATCTCTCTGGCTTCTTACACCTCATACTCAATATGTGAGCGCCCCGTATTGCGGGTGCGGAGGGCAGATCTCCCTGGCTTCTAGCACGTCATACTCAATATATGAGCTCCCTGTATTGTGGGTGCGGAGGGCAGATCTCCCTGGCTTCTTACACGTCATACTCAATATGTGAGCGCCCTGTATTGTGGGTGCGGAGGGCAGATCTCCCTGGCTTCTAGCACGTCATACTCAATATGTGAGCGCCCTGTATTGTGGGTGCGGAGGGCAGATCTCTCTGGCTTCTTACACCTCATACTCAATATGTGAGCGCCCCGTATTGCGAGTGCGGAGGGCAGATTTCCATGGCTTCTTACACGTCATACTCAATATGTGAGCGCCCTGTATTGTGGGTGCGGAGGGTAGATCTCCCTGGCTTCTTACACGTCATACTCAATATGTGAGCGCCCTGTATTGTGGGTGCGGAGGGTAGATCTCCCTGGCTTCTTACACGTCATACTCAATATGTGAGCGCCCTGTATTGTGGGTGCGGAGGGCAGATCTCCCTGGCTTCTAGCACGTCATACTCAATATGTGAGCGCCCTGTATTGTGGGTGCGGAGGGCAGATCTCTCTGGCTTCTTACACCTCATACTCAATATGTGAGCGCCCCGTATTGCGAGTGCGGAGGGCAGATTTCCATGGCTTCTTACACGTCATACTCAACATGTGAGCGCCCTGTATTGTGGGTGCGGAGGGCAGATCTCCCTGGCTTCTAGCACGTCATACTCAATATGTGAGCGACCTGTATTGTGGGTTCGGAGGGCAGATCTCCCTGGCTTCTTACACCTCATACTCAATATGTGAGTGCCCCGTATTGCGGGTGCGGAGGGCAGATCTCCCTGGCTTCTAACACGTCATACTCAATATGTCAGCCCCCCGTATTGTGGGTGCGGAGGGCAGATCTCCCTGCCTTCTTACACCTCATACTCAATATGTGAGCGCCCCGTATTGTGAGTGCGGAGGGCAGATCTCCCTGGCTTCTAACACGTCATACTCCATATGTGAGCGCCCTGTATTGTGAGTGCGGAGGGCAGATCTCCCTGGCTTCTAACACGTCATACTCCATATGTGAGCGCCCTGTATTGTGGGTGCGGAGGGCAGATCTCCCTGGCTTCTTACACGTCATACTCAATATGTGAGCGCCCCGTATTGTGGGTGCGGAGGGCAGATCTCCCTGGCTTCTAACACGTCATACTCCATATGTGAGCGCCCCGTATTGTGGGTGCGGAGGGCAGATCTCCCTGGCTTCTAGCACGTCATACTCAATATGTGAGCGCCCTGTATTGTGGGTGCGGAGGGCAGATCTCCCTGGCTTCTTACACCTCATACTCAATATGTGAGCGCCCCGTATTGCGAGTGCGGAGGGCAGATTTCCATGGCTTCTTACACGTCATACTCAATATGTGAGCGCCCTGTATTGTGGGTGCGGAGGGCAGATCTCCCTGGCTTCTTACACGTCATACTCCATATGTGAGCGCCCCGTATTGCGGGTGCGGAGGGCAGATCTCCCTGGCTTCTTACACATCATACTCAATATGTGAGCGCCCCGTATTGCGGGTGCGGAGGGCAGATCTCCCTGGCTTCTTACACATCATACTCAATATGTGAGCGCCCCGTATTGAGGGTGCGGAGGGCAGATCTCCCTGTCTTCTTACACATCATACTCAATATGTGAGTGCCCCGTATTGTGGGTGCGGAGGGCAGATCTCCCTGGCTTCTTACACCTCATACTCCATATGTGAGCGCCCCGTATTGTGGGTGCGGAGGGCAGATCTCCCTGCCTTGTTACACATCATACTCAATATGTGAGCGCCCCGTATTGTGGGTGCGGAGGGCAGATCTCCCTGCCTTGTTACACATCATACTCAATATGTGAGCGCCCCGTATTGTGGGTGCGGAGGGCAGATCTCCCTGCCTTCTTACACCTCATACTCAATATGTGAGTGCCCCGTATTGTGGGTGCGGAGGGCAGATCTCCCTGCCTTCTTACACCTCATACTCAATATGTGAGTGCCCCGTATTGCGGGTGCGGAGGGCAGATCTCCCTGGCTTCTTACACCTCATACTCCATATGTGAGCGCCCCGTATTGTGGGTGCGGAGGGCAGATCTCCCTGCCTTGTTACACCTCATACTCCATATGTGAGCGCCCCGTATTGTGGGTGCGGAGGGCAGATCTCCCTGCCTTGTTACACATCATACTCAATATGTGAGCGCCCCGTATTGTGGGTGCGGAGGGCAGATCTCCCTGCCTTCTTACACCTCATACTCAATATGTGAGTGCCCCGTATTGTGGGTGCGGAGGGCAGATCTCCCTGCCTTCTTACACATCATACTCAATATGTGAGCGCCCCGTGTTGTGGGTGCGGAGGGCAGATCTCCCTGGCTTCTTACACATCATACTCAATATGTGAGTGCCCCGTGTTGTGGGTGTGGAGGGCAGATCTCCCTGGCTTCTTTCACATCATACTCAATATGTGAGCGCCCCGTATTGTGGGTGTGGAGGGCAGATCTCCCTGGCTTCTTACACGTAATACTCAATATGTGAGCGCCCCGTATTGCGGGTGCGGAGGGCAGATCTCCCTGGCTTCTTACACGTCATACTCAATATGTGAGCGCCCTGTATTGTGGGTGAGGAGGGCAGCTCTCCCTGGCTTCTAGCACGTCATACTCAATATGTGAGCTCCCTGTATTGTGGGTGCGGAGGGCAGATCTCCCTGGCTTCTTACACGTCATACTCAATATGTGAGCGCCCTGTATTGTGGGTGAGGAGGGCAGCTCTCCCTGGCTTCTAGCACGTCATACTCAATATGTGAGCGCCCTGTATTGTGGGTGCGGAGGGCAGATCTCTCTGGCTTCTTACACCTCATACTCAATATGTGAGCGCCCCGTATTGCGAGTGCGGAGGGCAGATTTCCATGGCTTCTTACACGTCATACTCAATATGTGAGCGCCCTGTATTGTGGGTGCGGAGGGTAGATCTCCCTGGCTTCTTACACGTCATACTCAATATGTGAGCGCCCTGTATTGTGGGTGCGGAGGGCAGATCTCCCTGGCTTCTAGCACGTCATACTCAATATGTGAGCGCCCTGTATTGTGGGTGCGGAGGGCAGATCTCCCTGGCTTCTTACACCTCATACTCAATATGTGAGCGCCCCGTATTGCGAGTGCGGAGGGCAGATTTCCATGGCTTCTTACACGTCATACTCAATATGTGAGCGCCCCGTATTGCGGGAGCGAAGGGCAGATCTCCCTGGCTTCTTACACATCATACTCAATATGTGAGCGCCCCGTATTGCGGGTGCGGAGGGCAGATCTCCCTGGCTTCTTACACGTCATACTCCATATGTGAGCGTCCCGTATTGTGGGAGCGGAGGGCAGATCTCCCTGGCTTCTTACACATCATACTCAATATGTGAGCGCCCCGTATTGCGGGTGCGGAGGGCAGATCTCCCTGGCTTCTTACACCTCATACTCAATATGTGAGCGCCCCATATTGAGGGTGCGGAGGGCAGATCTCCCTGTCTTCTTACACATCATACTCAATATGTGAGCGCCCCGTATTGCGAGTGCGGAGGGCAGATCTCCCTGGCTTCTTACACATCATACTCAATATGTGAGCGCCCCGTATTGTGGGTGCGGAGGGCAGATCTCCCTGGCTTCTTACACCTCATACTCAATATGTGAGTGCCCCGTATTGCGGGTGCGGAGGGCAGATCTCCCTGTCTTCTTACACATCATACTCAATATGTGAGCGCCCCGTATTGCGAGTGCAGAGGGCAGATCTCCCTGGCTTCTTACACATCATACTCAATATGTGAGCGCCCCGTATTGTGGGTGCGGAGGGCAGATCTCCCTGTCTTCTTACACCTCATACTCAATATGTGAGTGCCCCGTATTGCGAGTGCGGAGGGCAGATCTCCCTGGCTTCTTACACATCATACTCAATATGTGAGCGCCCCGTATTGCGAGTGCGGAGGGCAGATCTCCCTGGCTTCTTACACCTCATACTCAATATGTGAGCGCCCCGTATTGCGGGTGCGGAGGGCAGATCTCCCTTGCTTCTTACACCTCATACTCAATATGTGAGCGCCCCGTATTGTGGGTGCGGAGGGCAGATCTCGCTGGCTTCTTACACATCATACTCAATATGTGAGTGCCCCGTATTGCGGGTGCGGAGGGCAGATCTCCCTGGCTTCTTACACCTCATACTCAATATGTGAGCGCCCCGTATTGCGGGTGCGGAGGGCAGATCTCCCTGGCTTCTTACACCTCATACTCAATATGTGAGCGCCCCGTATTGTGGGTGCGGAGGGCAGATCTCCCTGGCTTCTAACACGTCATACTCCATATGTGAGCGCCCCGTATTGCGGGTGCGGAGGGCAGATCTCCCTGGTTTCTTACACATCATACTTGTAGTGAAGGTGATCTGACGGACGGACGGACTAGTCAGAGTGAAGAAAGATAGGTTTGCACAGTGTAGGTAGGTGTCAGTAATATAGTGGGAAACAGCTAGGAAAGTGTAGGTGACGTGCAGTACCTTGGGATGACCATTAGATGGCAGGGTGGAGTGTGAGCAAAGGACGTGACATCAGCTTAGGGCTTTAGAAACCGTTGGTCATGGGGGGCGGAGTGACAGTTAGAGTGACAGTTTCAAGGAACCGGGAGAGTTATAAATACTGAGGGAGGGTTCCAGAAGGTTCCAGTCCCCAGGGGGAGCCGCAGTGACAGGAGGACTGCGACGGTCTGTGCGCTGTGAGGTGAATCCAGACCAGGGGGACTGAGGAGAGAGAACGTCAGGGGGGTGGTCCTGACAGGAAAGGACCGCAGAAGGGACGAGGCTCTGGGTGAAGGACACCGTATGTGTAACGACGAAACTGGCCAGTAAAGTGCAGATGGTGTACGGGCCTAAGGCGGCCACAGTGACTGAGCTGTCAGGATTGTCACAGTGTGAGAAGGGACGGTACGTATAAATACGTCCCTAGTGTAACGTACGGTGTTGAAGCGGCCCTGGACACGGAGGGCAGAGAGAGAGAGAGATATTGCGGTGTGCTCTGAGGCCGTCAGTCGGACGGTGAACAATAAACTTGCACCTGTTGCACCCAGAATCTGCCTCATCGTGTCTCTGTTTATATCTCTGCGCGGTAAGAAGAGGGACCACCCCCCTGCTCGGCACACCGACCCTACATTTGGCGTAGTCGGCAGGATCACCGCCGCTAATACATCATCTTCTGCGGTAGGCCTGCCTTAAAGGATGGAGAAGGACTGGGACTATGCTGCTTGGATTATAAACACCTGTGGATTACAAATGACTTACCTGTGGAATATGAATTGGGAGCGCTGTGGCGGATCTGTGTGGCCAGCAGAGGATCTGGGGCGGTACCAGGTACTGTGCAGTATGGCGTTATTGCTTCAGCGCAGAGGAGAGGTCCGGGTGTTCTCAGTTGTTCAGAATGGTCTGGGACCCCCTCCAACGTATCCCAAAAGGAAGCAGTATGTGCCTGGAGATCGACGCTTCCATATATTGGACCCTGACAGGTGGGTGGAGAGGCCTGCCGACACCCCTCCTCACAGAGGGAGTGGCACAGAAGAAAAACTTGGCTGCGGCTGTCTGATGCCATTCAAGTGCTGCCCAACGGACGGTATGAGATGCTGCGTGTGTCGGGGCATCGGCCGCCTAGAGTGGCAATGGCAGCAGGAGATGGAGCTGCACCAGAAGTCATCTGTAGAACCACGGGCAGGCAGCGGAATGCTGAGCCGGGGAGCGGAGCCTGAGTGGAGTCAGCGAGAGCGGCCGCCACCAATACCGGCAGAGGACTTCTCCGCGGAGCCCCCGAGTCAGGAGGAAAGGCCCGCAGGACAGTGGAGTGAGGAACGGAGGCTGCGGGGAAAGCCGCGTGATGGTGAGACGGAGGCCGCAGCGCCGAGGAAGGTGAGAGTACCCCCGGCCCCACCAGTGCCTCCGCACGCAGCCCCCTGCGCACCGGAAGGCCTAGTTACATCGGGCCCTGTGGTGTATGCAGAACTGAGCGAGGCCCCCGCTCATGTCACCGAACTACCCCGCCCGGAGTCACCAGTGCAGAGCTCACCCAAAGAAGACGTTGCTGCGCTTTCCCTGCTAATAGCAGCTGCATCGTTAAAATCGGCCGTTACTCCGACTCCGTTGGAAGTAGTGGATGCGGCCTGTCCTGAGGCCGCGGTTATGCTGCTGCTGGAGTCGGCTGCGACCGACTTAGCGGGCCCTGTGATTCCAGCCCCCGAGTACCCGGTTGTGCCCATTTGCCACCTGACCCCAGCGGCTGCTGGGCCACAGAAATCTTCGGCCGTTTCTGTCTTGCGGTCTTTTTCAGTGGAGTCCCGCCCACCGGACTCCAGGGCCCGTGCTCTTCCCTCCGTGTGGGAAGCGGAGGTGATCAGGAAGAAGAAGGCCCGGGAGCAGGAAGTGTGGAACCTGCTCCACACTCAAGGAAGAGGACTTGAATGGACACCCTCAGTATCCCCGGGGCCTCCACGGCTGTGGGGTCCCTCACTACTGTCCACTGAGAGTGGGATAGACTGTCAGGAGTTCGATGCACCGTTGTGCAGATTATAAGGACAGTTGCATTTAGAAAAAAAGTTTTGTTGTTGTTTAACTGATGCAACTATTTTCTCTCTCTTTCTTTCTTCTTTCTATGTTCTTTATATACGAAAATATGTTTACCTGACAGAACGGGGATACGGAAAGAGGTGGAGTGTCCAGGTCCAAGGAAGGGGGGAGGAGGAAAGAAGACATGCAACGTTATGTTATATTTTGGTTTTAAAAGCAAGAGAAAATTTAAAAAAATTATAAAAATGGGTACTTGTGATATTGTAAAGTTGTTTTGGTGTACAATATGCACAAGTAAAATGCAACAGGTCCGGGTAAGGGAAGGTCTGCGGGACCAAAGGAAAGTGTGAGATCCGGTAGGGATCTAAGAGTTGAGGAGGTCTGGGAGACCGGGAACGCCGACCATGACATGTTATTGAAAGAAAGGAAAAGGAGTTGGAAGATGTGAGAGAGACAGCCGTCCTAGGTCAGGTCCCCAACACCACGGACACCCCTGAAGAAGGAAAGGCGGGCGCCGGCAATGATCTGGTAGGTGTGTGACCTCGATCATGGCGTACCGGATAGTGAAAGGTAACAGAAGGGGAGAGTAGGGGAAAGATACACGCCGTAAAGAGAATACGGGTGTACCTTGCCCAGTTTGAAAGACGTTGTCATGTGGCGTGCGCGCTGGTGAGTAGCAGTAGGCTGCTCAGAGCATAGTGCTCCCAGTATGGTTCGGCCCCCGCAGATAGTGGGTTTGGCTCAACAGCTGGTCCGACAACAGAATGTAGGTGTAGCTTCAGAACGACGAAGGCAGGGATGACGATTGTTGAGGACGACAATGGACAAAGGAAGGGAGAGTGTAGGGAAGGTGACCTGACGGACGGACGGACTAGTCAGAGTGAAGAAAGATAGGTTTGCACAGTTTAGGTAGGTGTCAGTAATATAGTGGGAAACAGCTAGGAAAGTGTAGGTGACGTGCAGTACCTTGGGATGACCATTAGATGGCAGGGTGGAGTGTGAGCAAAGGACGTGACATCAGCTTAGGGCTTTAGAAACCGTTGGTCATGGGGGGCGGAGTGACAGAGTGACAGTTTCAAGGAACCGGGAGAGTTATAAATACTGAGGGAGGGTTCCAGAAGGTTCCAGTCCCCAGGGGGAGCCGCAGTGACAGGAGGACTGCGACGGTCTGTGCGCTGTGAGGTGAATCCAGACCAGGGGGACTGAGGAGAGAGAACGTCAGGGGGGTGGTCCTGACAGGAAAGGACTGCAGCAGAGACGAGGCTCTGGGTGAAGGACACCGTATGTGTAACGACGAAACTGGCCAGTAAAGTGCTGATGGTGTACGGGCCTAAGGCGGCCACAGTGACTGAGCTATCAGGATTGTCACAGTGTGAGAAGGGACAGTACGTATAAATACGTCCCTAGTGTAACGTACGGTGTTAAAGCGGCCCTTGACACGGAGGGCTGTGAGAGAGAGAGATATCGCGGTGTGCTGCGAGGGCCGTCAGTCGGACGGTGAACAATAAACTTGGACCTGTTGCACCCAGAATCTGCCTCATCATGTCTCTGTTTATATCTCTGTGCGGTAAGAAGAGGGACCACCCCCCCAGCTCGGCCCACCCCCCACCGATCCTACATACTCAATATGTGAGCGCCCCGTATTGCGAGTGCGGAGGGCAGATCTCCATGGCTTCTTACACGTCATACTCCATATGTGAGCGCCCCGTATTGCGGGTGTGGAGGGCAGATCTCCCTGGCTTCTTACACATCATACTCAATATGTGAGCGCCCCGTATTGCGGGTGCGGAGGGCAGATCTCCCTGCCTTCTTACACATCATACTCAATATGTGAGCGCCCCGTATTGAGGGTGCGGAGGGCAGATCACCATGGCTTCTTACGCGTCATACTTCATATGTGAGTGCCCCGTATTGTGGGTGCGGAGGGCAGATCTCCCTGCCTTCTTACACATCATACTCCATATGTGAGCGCCCCGTATTGTGGGTGCGGAGGGCAGATCTCCCTGGCTTCTTACACGTAATACTCAATATGTGAGCGCCCCAGTTGTGGGTGCGGAGGGCAGATCTCCCTGGCGTCTTACACGTAATACTCAATATGTGAGCGCCCCGTATTGAGGGTGCGGAGGGCAGATCTCCCTGGCTTCTAACACGTCATACTCAATATGTGAGCGCCCCGTATTGCGAGTGCGGAGGGCAGATCTCCATGGCTTCTTACACGTCATACTCAATATGTGAGCGCTTCCTATTGAGGGTGCGGAGGGCAGATCTCCCTGGCTTCTTACACGTCATACTCAATATGTGAGCTCCCCGTATTGTGAGTGCGGAGGGCAGATCTCCCTGGCTTCTTACACATCATACTCAATATGTGAGCGTTTCCTATTGAGGGTGCGGAGGGCAGATCTCCCTGGCTTCTTACACGTCATACTCAATATGTGAGCGCCCCGTATTGTGAGTGCGGAGGGCAGATCTCCCTGGCTTCTTACACATCATACTCAATATGTGAGTGCCCCGTATTGTGGGTGCAGAGGGCAGATCTCCCTGGCTTCTTACACATCATACTCAATATGTAAGTGCCCCGTATTGAGGGTGCGGAGGGCAGATCTCACTGGCTTCTTACACATCATACTCAATATGTGAGCGCCCCGCATTGAGGGTGCGGAGGGCAGATCTCCCAGGCTTCTTACATATCATACTCAATATGTGAGTTCCCCGTATTGCGGGTGCGGAGGGCAGATCTCCCTGGCTTCTTACACATCATACTCAATATGTGATTGCCCCGTATTGCGGGTGCAGAGGGCAGATCTCCCTGGCTTTTTACACCTCATACTCAATATGTCAGCACCCCATATTGTGGGTGCGGAGGGCAGATCTCCCTGGCTTCTTACACGTCATACTCAATATGTGAGTGCCCCTTATTGTGGGTGCAGAGGACAGATCTCCCTGGCTTCTTACACGTCATACTCAATATGTGAGTGCCCCATATTGTGGGTGCGGAGGGCAGATCTCTCTGGCTTCTTACACGTCATACTCAATATGTGAGTGCCCCGTATTGTGGGTGCGGAGGTCAGATCTCCCTGGCTTCTTACACGTCATACTCAATATGTGAGTGCCCCGTATTGCGGGTGCGGAGGGCAGATCTCCCTGGCTTCTTACACGTCATACTCAATATGTCAGCTCTCTGTATTGCGGGTGCGGAGGGCAGATCTCCCTGGTGTCTTACACGTAATACTCAATATGTGAGCGCCCCATATAGCAGGTGCGGAGGACAGATCTCCCTGGCTTCTTACACGTTATACTCAATATGTGAGTGCCTCGTATTGCGGGTGCGGAGGGCAGATCTCCCTGGCTTCTTACACGTTATACTCAATATGTGAGTGCCTCGTATTGCGGGTGCGGAGGGCAGATCTCCCTGGCTTCTTATATGTCATACTCAATATGTGAGTGCCCCGTATTGCGGGTGCGGAGGGCAGATCTCCCTGGCTTCTTACACGTCATACTCTATATGTGAGTGCCCCGTATTGTGGGTGCGGAGAGCAGATCTCCCTGGCTTCTTACACGTCATACTCAATATGTGAGCGCCCCATATTGCGGGTGCGGACGGCAGATCTCCCTGGCTTCTTACACGTTATACTCAATATGTGAGTGCCTCGTATTGCGGGTGCGGAGGGCAGATCTCCCTGGCTTCTTATATGTCATACTCAATATGTGAGTGTCCCGTATTGCGGGTGCGGAGGGCAGATCTCCCTGGCTTCTTACACGTCATACTCAATATGTCAGCTCCCCGTATTGCGGGTGTAGAGGACAGATCTCCCTGGCTTCTTACACATGATACTCAATATGTGAGTGCCCCATATTGCGGGTGCGGAGGGCAGATCTCAATGGCTTCTTACACCTCATACTCAATATGTGAGCGCCCCTTATTGTGGGTGCGGAGGGCAGATCTCCCTGGCTTCTTACACCTCATACTCAATATGTGAGCGCCCCGTACTGTGGGTGCGGAGGGCAGATCTCCATGGCTTCTAACACGTCATACTCAATATGTGAGCGCCCCGTATTGTGTGTGCGGAGGGCAGATCTCCCTGGCTTCTAACACGTCATACTCAATATGTGAGCGCCCCGTATTGAGGGTGCGGAGGGCAGATCTCCCTGGCTTCTTACATGTAATACTCAATATGTGAGCGCCCCGTATTGTGGGTGCGGAGGGCAGATCTCCCTGGCTTCTAACACGTCATACTCAATATGTGAGCGCCCCGTATTGCGGGTGCGGAGGGCAGATCTCCCTGGCTTCTAACACGTCATACTCAATATGTGAGCGCCCCGAATTGTGGGTGCGGAGGGCAGATCTCCCTGGCTTCTAACACATCATACTCAATATGTGAGCTCCCCGTATTGTGGGTCCGGAGGGCAGATCTCCCTGGCTTCTTACACGTCATACTCAATATGTGAGTGCCCCGTATTGCGGGTGCGGAGGGCAGATCTCCCTGGCTTCTTACACGTCATACTCAATATGTGAGTGCCCCGTATTGTGGGTGCGGAGGGCAGATCTCCCTGGCTTCTAACACGTCATACTCAATATGTGAGCGCCCCGTATTGTGGGTGCGGAGGGCAGATCTCCCTGGCTTCTTACACCTCATACTGAATATGTGAGCGCCCCGTATTGTGGGTGCGGAGGGCAGATCTCCCTGGCTTCTTACACCTCATACTGAATATGTGAGTGCCCCGTATTGTGGGTGTGGAGGGCAGATCTCCCTGGCTTCTTACACCTCATACTGAATATGTGAGTGCCCCGTATTGTGGGTGTGGAGGGCAGATCTCCCTGGCTTCTTACACCTCATACTGAATATGTGAGCGCCCCGTATTGTGGTTGCGGAGGGCAGATCTCCATGGCTTCTAACACGTCATACTCAATATGTGAGCGCCCCGTATTGTGGTTGCGGAGGGCAGATCTCCCTGGCTTCTAACACGTCATACTCAATATGTGAGTGCCCCGTATTGCGGGTGCGGAGGGCAGATCTCCCTGGCTTCTTACACGTCATACTCAATATGTGAGTGCCCCGTATTGTGGGTGCGGAGGGCAGATCTCCCTGGCTTCTTACACGTCATACTCAATATGTGAGTGCCCCGTATTGCGGGTGCGGAGGGCAGATCTCCCTGGCTTCTTACACGTCATACTCAATATGTGAGTGCCCCGTATTGTGGGTGCGGAGGGCAGATCTCCCTGGCTTCTAACACGTCATACTCAATATGTGAGCGCCCCGTATTGCGGGTGCGGAGGGCAGATCTCCCTGGCTTCTAACACGTCATACTCAATATGTGAGCGCCCCGTATTGTGGGTGCTGAGGGCAGATCTCCCTGGCTTCTTACACCTCATACTGAATATGTGAGCGCCCCGTATTGTGGGTGCGGAGGGCAGATCTCCCTGGCTTCTTACACCTCATACTCAATATGTGAGCGCCCCGTATTGTGGGTGCGGAGGGCAGATCTCCCTGGCTTCTAACACATCATACTCAATATGTGAGCTCCCCGTATTGTGGGTCCGGAGGGCAGATCTCCCTGGCTTCTTACACGTCATACTCAATATGTGAGTGCCCCGTATTGCGGGTGCGGAGGGCAGATCTCCCTGGCTTCTTACACGTCATACTCAATATGTGAGTGCCCCGTATTGTGGGTGCGGAGGGCAGATCTCCCTGGCTTCTAACACGTCATACTCAATATGTGAGCGCCCCGTATTGTGGGTGCGGAGGGCAGATCTCCCTGGCTTCTTACACCTCATACTGAATATGTGAGCGCCCCGTATTGTGGGTGCGGAGGGCAGATCTCCCTGGCTTCTTACACCTCATACTGAATATGTGAGTGCCCCGTATTGTGGGTGTGGAGGGCAGATCTCCCTGGCTTCTTACACCTCATACTGAATATGTGAGTGCCCCGTATTGTGGGTGTGGAGGGCAGATCTCCCTGGCTTCTTACACCTCATACTGAATATGTGAGCGCCCCGTATTGTGGTTGCGGAGGGCAGATCTCCATGGCTTCTAACACGTCATACTCAATATGTGAGCGCCCCGTATTGTGGTTGCGGAGGGCAGATCTCCCTGGCTTCTAACACGTCATACTCAATATGTGAGTGCCCCGTATTGCGGGTGCGGAGGGCAGATCTCCCTGGCTTCTTACACGTCATACTCAATATGTGAGTGCCCCGTATTGTGGGTGCGGAGGGCAGATCTCCCTGGCTTCTTACACGTCATACTCAATATGTGAGTGCCCCGTATTGCGGGTGCGGAGGGCAGATCTCCCTGGCTTCTTACACGTCATACTCAATATGTGAGTGCCCCGTATTGTGGGTGCGGAGGGCAGATCTCCCTGGCTTCTAACACGTCATACTCAATATGTGAGCGCCCCGTATTGCGGGTGCGGAGGGCAGATCTCCCTGGCTTCTAACACGTCATACTCAATATGTGAGTGCCCCGTATTGTGGGTGCTGAGGGCAGATCTCCCTGGCTTCTTACACCTCATACTGAATATGTGAGCGCCCCGTATTGTGGGTGCGGAGGGCAGATCTCCCTGGCTTCTTACACCTCATACTCAATATGTGAGCGCCCCGTATTGTGGTTGCGGAGGGCAGATCTCCATGGCATCTAACACGTCATACTCAATATGTGAGCACCCCGTATTGTGGGTGCGGAGGGCAGATCTCCCTGGCTTCTTACACCTCATACTCAATATGTGAGCGCCCCGTATTGCGGGTGCGGAGGGCAGATCTCCCTGGCTTCTAACACGTCATACTCAATATGTGAGCGCCCCGTATTGTGGGTGCGGAGGGCAGATCTCCCTGGCTTCTAACACGTCATACTCAATATGTGAGCTCCCCGTATTGTGGTTGCGGAGGGCAGATCTCCCTGGCTTCTTACACCTCATACTCAATATGTGAGCCCCCCGTATTGTGGGTGCGGAGGGCAGATCTCCCTGGCTTCTTACACCTCATACTCAATATGTGAGCGCCCCGTATTGTGGGTGCGGAGGGCAGATCTCCCTGGCTTCTTACACGTAATACTCAATATGTGAGCGCCCCGTATTGTGGGTGCGGAGGGCAGATCTCCCTGGCTTCTTACACCTCATACTCAATATGTGAGCGCCCCGTATTGTGGGTGTGGAGGGCAGATCTCCCTGGCTTCTAACACGTCATACTCAATATGTGAGCGCCCTGTATTGAGGGTGCGGAGGGCAGATCTCCCTGGCTTCTTACACGTAATACTCAATATGTGAGCACCCCGTATTGTGGGTGCGGAGGGCAGATCTCCCTGGCTTCTTACACCTCATACTCAATATGTGAGCGCCCCGTATTGCGGGTGCGGAGGGCAGATCTCCCTGGCTTCTAACACGTCATACTCAATATGTGAGCGCCCCGTATTGAGGGTGCGGAGGGCAGATCTCCCTGGCTTCTTACACGTAATACTCAATATGTGAGCGCCCCGTATTGTGGGTGCGGAGGGCAGATCTCCCTGGCTTCTTACACCTCATACTCAATATGTGAGCGCCCCGTATTGCGGGTGCGGAGGGCAGATCTCCCTGGCTTCTAACACGTCATACTCAATATGTGAGCGCCCCGTATTGTGGGTGCGGAGGGCAGATCTCCCTGGCTTCTTACACGTCATACTCAATATGTGAGTGCCCCGTATTGCGGGTGCGGAGGGCAGATCTCCCTGGCTTCTTACACGTCATACTCAATATGTGAGTGCCCCGTATTGTGGGTGCGGAGGGCAGATCTCCCTGGCTTCTAACACGTCATACTCAATATGTGAGCGCCCCGTATTGCGGGTGCGGAGGGCAGATCTCCCTGGCTTCTAACACGTCATACTCAATATGTGAGCGCCCCGTATTGTGGGTGCGGAGGGCAGATCTCCCTGGCTTCTTACACCTCATACTGAATATGTGAGCGCCCCGTATTGTGGGTGCGGAGGGCAGATCTCCCTGGCTTCTTACACCTCATACTCAATATGTGAGCGCCCCGTATTGTGGTTGCGGAGGGCAGATCTCCATGGCTTCTAACACGTCATACTCAATATGTGAGCGCCCCGTATTGTGGGTGCGGAGGGCAGATCTCCCTGGCTTCTTACACCTCATACTCAATATGTGAGCGCCCCGTATTGCGGGTGCGGAGGGCAGATCTCCCTGGCTTCTAACACGTCATACTCAATATGTGAGCGCCCCGTATTGTGGGTGCGGAGGGCAGATCTCCCTGGCTTCTAACACGTCATAGTCAATATGTGAGCTCCCCGTATTGTGGTTGCGGAGGGCAGATCTCCCTGGCTTCTTACACCTCATACTCAATATGTGAGCCCCCCGTATTGTGGGTGCGGAGGGCAGATCTCCCTGGCTTCTTACACCTCATACTCAATATGTGAGCGCCCCGTATTGTGGGTGCGGAGGGCAGATCTCCCTGGCTTCTTACACGAAATACTCAATATGTGAGCGCCCCGTATTGTGGGTGCGGAGGGCAGATCTCCCTGGCTTCTTACACCTCATACTCAATATGTGAGCGCCCCGTATTGTGGGTGCGGAGGGCAGATCTCCCTGGCTTCTTACACCTCATGCTCAATATGTGAGCTCCCCGTATTGTGGGTGCGGAGGGCATATCTCCCTGGCTTCTTACACCTCATACTCAATATGTGAGCGCCCCGTATTGTCGGTGCGGAGGGCAGATCTCCCTGGCTTCTTACACCTCATACTCAATATGTGAGCGCCCCGTATTGAGGGTGTGGAGGGCAGATCTCCCTGGCTTCTTACACGTCATACTCAATATGTGAGTGCCCCTTACTGAGAGTGCGGAGGGCAGATCTCCCTGGCTTCTTACACGTAATACTCAATATGTGAGCGCCCCGTATTGCTGGTGCGGAGGGCAGATCTCCCTGGCTTCTTACACGTAATACTCAATATGTGAGCGCCCCGTATTGCGGGTGCGGAGGGCAGATCTTCCTGGCTTCCTACACGTCATACTCAATATGTCAGCCCCCCATATTGTGGGTGAGGAGGTCAGATCTCTCTGGCTTCTTACACGTCATACTCAATATGTCAGCCCCCCGTATTGTGGGTGCGGAAGGCAGATCTCCCTGGCTTCTTACATATCATACTCAATATGTCAGCCCCCCGTATTGTGGGTGCGGAGGGCAGATCTCCCTGGCTTCTAACACGTCATACTCAATATGTCAGCCCCCCGTATTGTGGGTGCGGAGGGCAGATCTCCCTGGCTTCTAGCACGTCATACTCAATATGTGAGCGCCCCGTATTGTGGGTGCGGAGGGCAGATCTCCCTGCCTTCTTACACATCATACTCAATATGTGAGCGCCCCGTATTGTGGGTGCGGAGGGCAGATCTCGCTGAAGTCATCCCTGTTTATCAGCCACAGATCCACCGGCGCCCGCAGATGGCTGATTGAATCTGGTCTGACATCTGAGCCTTCTGTTTGTTTCTGGAACATTTCTACAATATTGATAGTGGCATGAAATGTCTCCTTTGGGTGGTATGCACTCAGCACGGCTCGTAACGAGCTGCAGACAGCCGGGAAATCCCAGCAGAGCCTCCTCCGCTCCGGCTAATAGAGTTTATATAGAGGAGGGTGGAGGAGAGCAGAGGAGGCTCATGGCCAAAGTCAAATTGAGGATCCCCAACTGCTGCAACGTGAAACACCCCATGCTAGTCCCACAGCACTTCCCATCTCTTGTAGGAGAAGTCAATGTTTTCTGGTCATGCTCTAGCATTTTTATGTTGTGATGGGCGAACCTGTGGATGTTTTGGTCCGCCATGCTCGGCCAAACATCTAAAAAAAGTTTGGTCACTTTTCTTGGAGATTGCCCTGTTCGGGGTCCATGCACGAACACTAGGTGTTGAGTACAGACCACGAACTTCACTGTTCGGATTCACCCATCTGTAGTTAAGATGAAATATCTGCAATGTGTCCCTGGAGGACGTTACCCACAAAGGGTCCATTTGTCCCCGTTATCTTACCTTTGTTTTATTTTAACCCCTTCCCAGCCCTCTGAAAACTCCAGCAGTATGGTGGCCGGCTGCAAGAATGTTTGCAGGATTCATGAGAATCGGGAAGTTTGAAACTGATTTTATACATGGTGAAACAATTTGCTGATATCTATTTGTAACCAATATATAACCAGTGTGTCGCATGCCATAAGATTCACAACAGTCTGGGGTCTGAACACTGGGACTACCAAGAAATAGCTTGTTATTGAATGCAGTTTCTTTACTGGATTGCAATACACATCATTGCCATTGGGAGGACACCTACAGACACATATAGCATAAATATCTCCCAAAAGAGTATCACAAAATCATGTTTTATTTTCAAAGCTGGTCACCTCACATCAGTCATTCCGAGATATGTCTGGCCAAGAGGAAAGGTAAGGGAGAACCATCTGTATCCTTTCATATAAAGAAGTTCTCCAAACCAAACCAGTTGAATATACCTACCAACCATCTTGTATCAAGTGGAACAGTCCTGTTTTTGAGGAGCTATCCCAAAGAGTGGGGGTTATGTCTGGACTTTAACAATATATGTGCCCTGAAGGTACATATGTGTCACGATCCATTCTTGAATCTGTGGCAGAGTCTGGATTCTCTTTTATAAACCTTTCTCCTTTCAGGCCCTCGGAGGTTAATATGAATTTTTGCCCCCGGTGGCTGCTGGTATTACTACAACTGTAGTTGGCCGGCTGCTGGGTTTTTCCCCCTCCGGTGGCCGCTGGTGTTACTACCGTTTTAATTAGTCAGCAGGTGGTGACCTCCCCCCTCCTTCCTATAAAAGGTCATTAGCTGCTGCAGCTCCCTGTTGGTAATATTAGTCATTCACTAACCAACCTTTCTTTAACAATAATTTTTATTAGAATTTTCAGAATAGTAGGCAAAATGTAAAATTTACACTTGTACAGACCCATCTAAGTAAGTTATTGTATTGATGTAAAAAAAATATGAATATATCACAATATGATAACATTTCAATAGTATATCAACATTGAGAGTAAATATAGTAAACACTAAACAAATAGTACCAGAAAGAAATAATAAAAAGAAAAGTAAATTTAGGCACTTGAATATGTGAGATATTGGCACATCATAAACCATAAGAAGTAAAATATGAGTTCAGGATATGAAATCTTTTTCCATTTTAGACTTTAGTTCCATCCATTTATACCATCTGTCATCAAATATTTTAATTAAACCTTTATTAATATAATGAATTTTCTAGTAGACACAGTGTTTGTCCACCAATAAAATAAGGGTGACAATGTCTGGAGGTTGCTTCCTGTTCCAACCCTTCGCTATAAGGAAGGCTGCAGACATAAGGATATGAGCCGCCAGGAATTTATTTCTTTTAAGTCTATGTATATCTATTAGTAACAAGGCTAGAGCAGGTTGTGGTTGAATACACCAATTGCATATGAGTGAAAGCAAATCGAACACCCTGGACCAGTACAACTTCAGCATAGGGCATCCCCAAAAAACATGTAATAAATCTGCCTGAGATCCACAGTTACGCCAACACATTCCAGATCCCCCCCCTCCAAAATGTTTCAATCTATTTGGGGTAAGGTAATATCTATGAATTAATTTGTAATGCGTTTCTAGTATATTCATACATCTTGTGGATTTGATTGCAATTTTAAGAGAGGAGATCCACTGAGGACCATATATCTGTCTCTGTAATGTGGTTTCCCATTTTTCAAAGCATCCTTCATTAGTGAAGGTGTCTTTGTTGGTCAGGCTATTGTATAAGGGTCTAAGATAACTCTTATGTCTAGATGACATATTAAATAAAAAATTGTTAATAGTATGGTCAATTGGAACCACTCTAAAAAGGTATTTCTTATATTTGTTGTATTCTTCCTTGAGTAGGAGATATGTCATATACTCCGAATTGGGAACCCCAAATCTATTCTTTAATGACTCAAAGGGTATGACTCTGTTATTGTCCATCAAGTCATCTACAAAAGTGATCGGAAATTTGGTCCAGCTGTCGAACATAGATCTTAAAGAAGTCCTGACAGGAGACAGATAAGGGAGTCTCAACCTCTCGAGTGAAAAAGAGGAAGAGCTAGTCTTTCTTTTGCATACACACGACCAGCACAACATAGAGGCCTTAAGTATGGGATTGTCTATTTTCATAATTTCCCTTCTATGTAGAAGGAAGTAGGCTATGAATAAAACTGGTTCCCTATTGGGCATCATATCCCTTTCAATATTTGGCCACCCCAGGTCTGTCTGTTCCACAAACCAGCCTTTTGTCAGTTCAGTCATAGTGGCATAATAATATGCCTCAAGATCTGGTATGGCCACCCCCCCTTTCTCCTTGGATTTAAGTAGAGTGCGCTTTTTCACTCTAGGTTTCCCATTGTTCCAAATAAATTTGTTCATCTGGTGTGTTAGTTTTTGTATATACTGTACAGATATAGGCAGAGGGACGTTCCTGTATAAAAACAGGACTTTGGGTAGGCAGAACATCTTATATAGCACTATTCTGCCCATCCATGTGGCTGGGGTCTTCGACAGTTCCTTCAACTTAAGGTCGAGAGACTGTAGAAGATGGTCCATGTTTACCTCACTCATATGCATGGGATTACCTGTGAGCCAAATTCCTAAGTACGGTATCCTGGTACAGTCCCAATTAAAGGGATACTTGTCTCTTAGTTGCTGTTTCGTAGAGGCTGAAAGGAAAAGTGATAGAACATTAGTCTTTTTTACATTTAATTTATAGTATGAAACTGAGCCAAATAAATTTATGATATCCCATATCTTTTCCAGGGAATCAGTTGGATTTGTCAGTGTGAGTATAATGTCATCTGCATAGAGGTTAATCTTATGCTCTGAATCTTTCAATTGTACACCGTGTACTTCACCAGAATCCCTTATCATTTGTGCCAAAGGTTCCAGGCTCAGGATAAAAATTATTGGGGATAGAGGACATCCCTGTCTTGTCCCATTAGTTATAATTAATGTATCTGACATCGTGTTGTTGACCAGCACAGAGGCAGATGGCCGAGAGTATAAAGCTCGAATACTAACCAACCTTTCTGTAAAGAGGAGCTATCTGGAGCAGTGCTGTTGCAGCTTATCTGGAGCCTTGGTGTTTCTGCTGGAAGCTGTTTCCAGGTGCCTTACTCTGCGATCCGGTGCATGACTGCAGAGCAAGCTAAGTGTTGTTTTTTTTTTTTCCCTGTCTGTTGTTCTCCCTGGTGTTTTATTAGTACAGCGGTGAGGACTAGGGTCCGCACTTGCCAGTTCCCTAGTAAGGGATAGGTGCAGGGCAAGTGAGAGACTGAGGTATCCTGGTCGGCGACAGGTCGAAAGAACCTGCATAGGGAACGTGAGGAGAGTTCAGGGCTCTTCCTTAGGAGAGTGCAGGAGGTGTCCACTTCCCCGTTCCCTATTATAGGGCCCACCGTTGTAATTGTTTCCCCGGTGTCCCCTTTGTCTGTCTTGTGGTTTTGTGACCAACCGATCGTCGGGTCGTATCACGCAGAGCCAGACATATCGTGACATTATGCAGGTAAGTACAATGGTGAAGCACTGCAGGAACCCTCAGGTCCCTGCTCTGCCAAACCTTCTCGGTAGAGAATGTGTTAAGGTTCGTTGGATGCAGTAAACAGCAGGACGCAGAGATGGGGTTAACAAAGGTTTACTTAAACAATTACTGAATATGAATTCAAGAAAACCTCCCGCTGGGAGGTGTTCAGGCAAATAGTGAACTATACAATATTCACAACAGGAAGGGGAAAAGTGAAGGTAATGACTTATCGATTGGAGTTCTTGTTGGGGAGTGGTTAGAACAGCTCCCGACGGCGTCGCAGTCCGTGAACAAAGTCTCTGGCTCTGCTGTGTAGAAACGAGATGCACTGTCTCCTGACCGTGCCGAAGTATCCAGATCCGTTGGTCTTGGGACCGCTGAACTTGGGTACGAGGGACTTGGGTCCGTTGGAGAGGGGATACAGTTCCTTCTGTGGGTTCCTAAAGTGTGACGCAGAGGAGCACACCGGGAGCACAATGCCGGGAGCACACCGGGAGCACAATGCCGTACAGGCCGCAGGGGTGACAAGGCCTCGTATAGAATCACAACGGCAGGAAAGGTCGGTACGTCTGCTGCACTACTTGTTACGGGTCTCGTTCATGGAGGGGCACTGGGTAAAGGGTGCAAGAGGCGGACAGTCTGTAAAGGGCTTCATCCTGCTCTGTAGTCGCCTTCCCGCCAAGTCCCTCTCCTTCCCGTGCTCCTCTCCTTTTAAGTCTCCCACGCCCCTTTCTGTCAGGTGCTCGAGCTCTCCCCGCCCAGGAAAGTCACCTCCCTGCAACAGTGATGACGGGCCTGATAGTTCCGGCTCCAGAGTGTATCTCGGACCGATGACACTGTTGTGTCTGGAGGACTGTGATGATGTCATACGAAGTATAAAAGATACAGTATAAACATCAAAATGTGTGGGGGAGACTGTGTGGACATCATACTGTGGGGGGGTTCTGTGTTGGTCCATCATGCTGTGTGGGGCTCACTGTGGGGGTCATCATACTGTGTCGGGAGGCTGTTGGGACATCATACTGTGTATGGAGGGCTATGGGGACATCATACTATGTGTAAGCTACTGGCAAAGGAGAAGAGGTGACAAGAGTTTTTGAGACACATGCTCCTACAGTTCTGGTCAATGAGAAGAAAGAGCCGCTAGTGTCGTCCTCTGAGGAGCAACATGTGCCGGCTGTCTGCTCACAAGATCCTGATCGGACAGAGGAGATGGAACAGCTGTATGAGACAGGGAATGTGGCTGAGAAGCCTTGGGAAGTGACGCCCGCAGAGCCCGGCACGGGTGATGAAGGTTCCGGCTTGCATGGAATCTATCCAGTTCTAGTTTGCAGGAGAGTGCCCCTGTCAAAGAGAGGGGGAGCTAAGGAAAAGAGTCACCTGTATTAAGCTCCCAGACCAAGGAACCCAAGCAAGGAACCCCCGAGGTTGCCAATAACGACAGAGGAAGGGACGAATCGTCTACTCAAGCGTCTGGTAGTGGCAAAGCAAAAAAAGAGGAAAAAGAAGAAGACTAAGCCAAGTTCATCCGAGGCATTCTCTTCTGCAGCTGATGAGGATGAGAATAAAGATTGGAGTCTTTACGACCAGCCTTACTTCAAGAACTTGGGGCCAGAAAGACGAAGAGAGTGTGAAAGGATGTGGGCAGCTGTCCATTCTCAGGAAGAAATAGTGGAATATGACGACCTCTCGCCCGTGGAATGGCGAGATTTAAGAGAGGGAGAATGTAAGGGGGTGAAGAATAAGAAGAGCCCAAAGAAGGTTACCTTCCCTTCTCCTAATCTGGAACCACTTAGCAAGACAGCAGGGTTGCTGGGTGGAAGACTTTCTGCCCTGCACGTACTGGACCATGTGACTGCTGGCGGGAGAGAGGAAAAGGAAGCAGGGCAGGCTGAGAGCGTGCGCAGCTCAGAGCAGCATGTGCAGGGGACAGAGCAGGTCGCAGCTGCATGCAGGGGAGAAGAGAGAACTCCCGGTCAGTGGGAAAAGGCAGGAGGATGGGACATACTGCTGTCTGTGAGTACGTGAACGCAGAGTCCCCTGTGATTACAGGAAGACGTCCTCCTGACTGTGCAGAGACGGAGACCCGCGCGCATAGTCACGGTGGCCGCGGTGACAGGTCAGAGCCCCTGATTCCAGCAGAGAGACTGAGTATTGTTACAGTAGAGAGACTGACAATTGTTCCAGCAGAGAGACAGAGCATTGTTCCGACGAAGAGACAATTAGCTTGAAAGCAGAGATTCAGAGCAGGGGAGACCCAGTTTGTCCCAGTGTCCCCCTGCTTTCTACCTTAACCCTGGAGATCCCGGTTACCATCTAACAGAGACTACAGCATATACAGTGACTACAGAGACTACAGCGTATACAGTGACTACAGAGACTACAAGTACCGCTGCTGACGGCGCCGACGCTGGAGAAGACGACCCTTCAAGCAAGATTCCCTCAGACTGATAAGTTTCACGAATACCCGTTAATTACCATTATCTGCCTTGACTGTTTCATAACTTTACCTAAGTTTCACAAACCGTTATTTCATCATTCTTTTGCCAGTTTAACCCCCACTGTTTCCTCCCTGTGAGGAGGTTTAGAGCCCTGTAAAAAAAACCCTTTAACTTTTGGCCTGTCTCTGTACCGTGGTGACATACCCAGCACCTGCACGCTATATAATGTGTGGGGGGCACAGTGGGTGCAATGAAAAGGGAATCATGCGATGTAAAAATACTAATAGGTGTCACGAGGAGATTATTTCTGTGTGGGCACAAACACCAGACTGGGGACGAAGTTAGGGCTTTGCAGTGCAGCATGAGACCCTCATTCCTGGGAAGTATGGGTAAAAGTTCTCGGATACATCGGAGCATGTGATGGTGGCGCGTTCTCCGGCACCTATGATGCTTTCCTGCTCCACCGGGGACACTGCTATCGCTGACTATTGTTTTGACTCATTGTCAATTATGACGATACTTCAATCTGCCGGCATTAAAACCCCCAACTAAAGTGACTCAATGTAATAACTTCTCTGGTGCAAGAAAGAATTACAACTAAATCTGCGGGGACTTCTACTTAATAACCGAGTTCTTGGAATTTGACGGAAATAAAACCATCAAGCGTCATGTAGAATGCGCTGGAGCCGTCAAGAGTCAGAGGACGACGCAGGAGTGAGAAGGTCCATGTGCACCACATGGCCATAAAATTGCATTATTCTTCATTCGTTTGGTAACAGCTTCTGGCAATTCATGTTTAGGACTAATTAAGAAAAAACATAAAATCCCAGCACTGCTCTTCTGTAATTGTGTTCATATTTCTCTCCCTATACGTACATGACGAAAGACTCATTACATGCAATGTTGTCAGTACGTCAATATCCCAAATTAGTGTCACCCGGGGCAAAAATTATCATGATTTACAGCGGGTGGATATAGAAAGTCCAAGGTCTGATTGTTTCAATGAAAAAAGCAAATAGGAAAAGCCAAGAAGATACAAAGATGGCACAAAGCTGAAAAGACGTAAGGTTTTAAAATGTTTAAAAAGGGCTAAAGTGGCTGTAATTGCTCCAACCTATCCAAAGGGTAATCTAGTAGTGACTGATTGTGAGGTCTACTGCCTTATAGATCAACTAAATGAACAATATAACTACTATAATACTGCTCCTATGCACAAGAATATAACTACTATAATACTGCCCCTATATACAAGAATATAACTACTATAATACTGCCCCTATGTACAAGAATATAACTGCTATAATACTGCCCCTATATACAAGAATATAACTACTATAATACTGCCCCCTATGTACAAGAATATAACTGCTATAATACTGCCCCCTATGTACAAGAATATAACTACTATAATACTGCCCCCTATGTACAAGAATATAACTATTATAATACTGCTCCCTATGTGTCACGGGGTCCTTCTCTGGTATCACACAATCAACAGAGCAAGCGAAGAGTGAACAATTCCAAGACCTTTATTCAGGCAAAAATACGAAAAGGTCCATATTCAGTCCACCACACAAAGGATAAGATAGTCCAGAATAAGAATGCAGTCCAGTATCAAGATAAAATGTCCAGGGAAACGAGATTCCAAAACTCTAGCACCAGAGGATAAAATGGGTCCTTCTCTCTTTGAAGTGCTGTCTGTACACAATCCTGTCCACACCGCAACTGACCTGTCCAGCTGCTGTTCTCCCCACCCCCTTCCTTGTCCAGGGGTAGTCAAACAAGTTGGGGCCGGTTTCCAGGCCTCCCAGAGGAGAACAAAGGGCCTTGGGGATTAAAGCACTACAGGGGGTCATCAAGAGACAGATACAGTGAGGATGTAATAAGAAAAACACTATGAAAATGACTGAAATAGAAAAATAGGAATATACAAAAAATGATATCCACATAGCATATCACGGGGGGATCGTTTAGGATCTATGCACATAAGATGTCCGAGGCATGTCGGAGATGGCTGGAAGCAGAAAACGCCTTTTCTGTGGAAGATGTTATACAGGCGTTCCTTCTAGAACAATTTCTTTCCAAGTGCCCTGCAGAGGTACGGGAATGGGTCCGGGAGCGCATGCCGTGTACCGTGGATAGAGCTGCAGCCCTGGCAGATGAAGCCCTTATTATCCGGCCGCATTGGAGGAGGCTTCTGGACAATGAACCACGGCCTGCTCCCGCGCCCCGTCCCCCTCCAATCAATTATATCTGCCCTTCCACCTAGTCGCAAGCCGATGACAATCACGCCTCACAATCCTAGGCCCCAACAGTTCCGACCACGACCTGGGGGTATCACAGAGAGGAGGTGTTATGGGTGTGGGCAACCTGGATATTTGCAGTCTGGCTGTCCCTCTAGGATTCGGAGAGAGCCCCACGCAGCCCCACCTCGTCCAGTGCATCTTGTACATTCCACCACACCTGAGGAAGAGCTACCACCACCCCCACTAGAGTGGACCACCGACCACGGCACCATAGATACCCCTCCTGGAGTGTACGGACTCCGGCCTCTGTCCTTTAGCTACTCAGAGCAACGGCAACTCCACCTGCAGGATGTCTTTATTGATGGATACAAAGTGTCAGGATTTAGAGACACGGGGGCATTCTTGACTATCGCTGAACCCGGTGTGGTCTGACCCAAGGCAATTTACCAGGGTCTGGGAATTCCCATTGTCCTGGCGGGGGGTGCCCGCAAATATATACAGCGAGCTTCTGTGCGTTTGGATTATGGTTGTGGAGAAAAACTGTGTTGGATTGGAGTTATGGGAGGACTTCCTGCAGATATCCTCCTTGGGAACGACATTGGGGAGTTACAGTGCCAATTTGTGGGAGCAGTCACCCGACTACAGGCCCTTCAAGCACTACGTCATCCGGACCCCACCGGGGAGCAACCGCCACGAACCACATCAGAGTCGGTAAGCAATACTTTCGCTGCTACTACATTGGGAGAGTCTTGGGAGAGAGAGGAGTTTAGGAGACAAATAGAGGGTGACACTACCTTAGCAGCCCTTAGGCGAAAGGCAGAAACTGGGCACTTGGGAGATAAAGGGGATGGCTTCACTCGAGAAAACGGACTGTATTATCGTGTAACAAAGGGCAGTGACCAGGGCAACCCTGACGCAACGACCAGGCAACTCATTGTCCCTCAGAAGTTCCAGGCACAGCTACTTCAACTGGCCCATGACATCCCCTTGGCTGGGCATCAAGGGAGAAAAAGGACTGAAAAGAGACTCACCCAAAGTTTTTACTGGCCGGGCGTCTCGCAGTCGGTAGCCCATTATTGCCGCACCTGCGATGTGTGCCAGCGAATGCGGCATCCAGGAGCTCGACATAAGGTACCCCTGCAATCCCTGCCCATAATTGAGGAACCATTTCAACGTGTAGCCATCGACATCATAGGTCCTCTGGCCCACCCCAGCAGGTCAGGGAAAAAATATATCCTGAATGTGGTGGACTATGCCACTAGGTATCCTGAAGCTGTGGCCCTGTCCAGTATTACAGCAGTAAAGGTAGCCGAGGCCCTTGTTACCATCTTTACCCGGGTAGGGTTTCCTAGTGAAATATTGTCGGATCAAGGCACTCAGTTCATGTCAGATCTGGTCCAGTCCCTATGGCATACCTGTGGTGTTCGAGCCATTCGCACCACCCCATACCACCCGCAGACCAACGGACTATGTGAACGCTTTAATGGTACCCTAAAAAATATGCTGAGGGCTTTTGTTGACATTGAAAAAGACTGGGAAAAGTACCTGCCACATCTCCTCTTCGCCTATCGGGAGGTTCCCCAAGAGTCCACAGGGTTCTCTCCCTTCGAACTACTGTTTAGCCGGAAGGTCCATGGGCCTCTCACTCTTCTGAAAGAACATTCGGAGGGAGACATCTCAGATACCGGAATGCCCATCGTTCCCTATGTTCTAGAGCTCAGAGACCATCTCGCCCAGCTAGCTACCTTCGCTAAAGAACATCAGTGAATGGCCCAGTCCAGACAAATACCTGGTATGACCGTAATGCCAGGAACCGGGAATTTATGGAAGGACAGCAAGTGCTCATGATTACTGCTTCCCCTGCCAACAAGCTTCAAGCAGTGTGGGAAGGCCCTTATCAGGTTGTCAAGAAAATTAATGACACTAACTATGTTATTGCCCTGGACTCTAGCGGTCGACGACAGAAAACCGTCCACATTAACATGCTGAAAGACTACCACGACCGATCTCTGCCTGTTCTAGCTCTCTGCCACCCCCCTAGTGATACCATCGACGACGAGCATCTCCCAGATCTCCTCCAGGTTGCCCAAGTGGGAGGATCACTGGAACAAGTGCCCCTGGGCTCCCATTTATCGGATATACAAAAGGACGATATTGTCACCGTACTAAGGCCGAGGGCTGCTGCTTTCTCCTTAAAGCCGGGGAAGACTACTCTCACCAGTCACCATGTGGAAACCCCCGGACAACGCCCCATCCAGCAGGCTGCCTACCAGGTTCCAGAGGCTGTTCAAGGCATGATAAAGAACGAACTGGAGGAGATGAAACAACTGGGAGTTATTCAGCCATCTCACAGTTCTTGGGCCTCTCCTGTCGTCTTGGTCCCCAAGAAGGATGGTACAACACGATTCTGCGTTGATTACAGACAACTAAATGATGCCACCAAGAGTGATGCTTATCCCATGCCCAGGATTGATGATCTATTGGATCGTCTGGCCAGTGCCCAATTTGTGACCACGTTAGACTTGAGCAAGGGGTACTGGCAGATACCCCTAACGGAGGACGCTCGGGAGCGCTCAGCCTTCATTACTCCATTTGGGCTTTATGAGTCCCTGGGAATGCCCTTTGGGATGAAAACTGCCCCCGCTACTGTCCAGAGACTGGTGGATCGACTGTTACAACAATGTCAGGACTTTGCCTGTGCTTACTTAGGCGACATCGCCATTTTTAGCACAACCTGGGAGGAACATCTTAAACACTTGGGCATAGTGCTGGACTGTATCCTTACTGCAGGACTGACCATTCGCCCTGATAAGTGCCAAATAGGGATGGCTGAGGTGCAGTGCCTCGGGCATAGAGTAGGGGGTGGGACACTAAGGCCTGAGCCTGCCAAGGTGGAAGCCATTAGCAACTAGTGTAGACCCCAGACTAAAAAGCAGGTACTTGCATTTTTATGAACTGCTGGTTACTATCGCAAATTTGTTTCTAACTTCAGCACCTTGGCCAAGCCCCTAACCGACCTGACCCGCAAGAACATGCCTAGGAATGTGACGTCGACGAATGCATGCGAGGATGCCTTTTCAGCATTAAAGACTGCCCTCGTCACTGCTCCTGTCTTGGCTGCCCCGGATTATAAACGCAGGTTCCTCGTGAAGACAGAAGCATCCACCTTTGGGATTGGGGCAGTACTTAGCCAAGTGAACGCCGCCGGAGAAGAACATCCTGTTGCTTTTGCCAGTCGGAAACTAATGGATCGGGAAGTTGCCTATGCCACTATTGAAAAGGAGTGCCTTGCCATCGTATGGGCGCTAAAAAAATTGCAGCCATACTTGTATGGCAGAGACTTTACGATTGTTACAGAACACAACCCCCTCACATGGCTGAATCGCGTATCAGGGGACAATGGAAAATTGCTGCGGTGGAGCTTGTCCTTACAACCCTACAGCTTCTCCATCCAATACAAGCGGGGAAGCCAACACCAGAACGCCGATGGACTGTCTCGACAAGAAGAACCATAGGCTCCCCAGACCGACCTACCCCTGCCACTGTACAAGGAACTATAAATAACTGAGCAATGTGGACTAAAGTGAGCAGGCCAGAGGTCTGTGTAGACCTCATTGCGTGCTCACTTATAATGGGGGGAGAGGTTGTGATGGTGTGATATGTTATGTGGATATCATTTTTTGTATATTCCTATTTTTCTATTTCAGTCATTTTCATAGTGTTTTTCTTATTACATTGTAAGTCTACAGCCTCACTGTATCTGTCTCTTGATGACACCCTGTAGTGCATTAATCCCTAAGGCCCTTTGTTCTCCTCTGGGAGGCCTGGAAACCGCCCCAACTTGTTTGACTACCCCTGGACAAGGAAGGGGGTGGGGGGAAGAACAGCAGCTGGACAGGTCAGTTCCGGTGTGGACAGGATCGTGTTCAGACAGCACTTCAGAGAGAGAAGGACCCATTTTATCCTCTGGTGCTAGAGTTTTGGAATCTCGTTTCCCTGGACATTTTATCTTGATACTGGACTGCATTCTTATTCTGGACTATCTTATCCTTTGTGTGGTGGACTGAATATGGACCTTTTCATATTTTTGCCTGAATAAAGGTCTTGGAATTGTTCACTCTTCGCTTGCTCTGTTGATTGTGTGATACCAGAAAAGGACCCCGTGACACCATCATTTACATTTTAAAAATTATAAAAAGGAGCATTGGCAGATGCAAAAGTTTGGGCACCCTTGGAGATGTGTGTGCTCAGATAAATTTGACCAATGTGTCAGACCTTAATTAGCCTGTTAGGGTTATGGCTTGTTCACTATCATCGTTAAGAAAGGTCAGGTGATGCAAATTTCCCAGCTTTATAAAATCCCAGCCTCCTCTAACCTTGTGCCAAAAAAACAACAGCCATGGGTTCTTCTAAGCAACTGCCTAGCACTCTGAAAATGAAGATTGTAGAAGCCCACAAAGCAGAAGAAAGGTATAAGGAGAGAGCAAAGTGTTTTTAAGTTGCCTTTTCTTCAGTTCGAAATATAATTAAAAAATGGCATTTACCAGGAACAGTGGAGGTCAAGATAAGGTCTTGAAGACCAAGCAAAATTTGAGTGAGAGCTGCTTGTAGGATTGCTAGAGAGGCAAATCAGAATCCCTGCTTGACTGTAAAAGACCTTCAGAAAGATTTAGCAGACTCTGGAGTTGTAGTACATTGCTCGCCTGAAAAAATATGGCCTTCATGCAAAATTCATCAGAAGAAAACCTATCCTGCGTCCTCACCAAAAAATATCAGGGTCAGAAGTATGCAAAAGAACATCTAATTAAGCCTGATGCATTTTGGAAACAAGTCCTGTGGACTGATGAGGTTAAAATAGAAAACATTGACCACAATGATCAAAGGTGTGCGTAGAGCAAAAAGGGCACAGAATTTCAGGAAAAGAACATCTCGCCAATCAATAACCATGGTGGTGGATCAATCATGCTTTGGGGCTGTGTTGCAGACAATGACACAGGGAACATTTCATGGGAAGGGGGAAGAATGGAGTCAAGGAAATTTCAACAAATTCTTGATGCAAACATATCACCATCTGTAAAACACTGAGGGTGAAAAGAGGAAGAGGAAGAGGATGGCTTCTACAAATGGATAAAGATCCTAAACACACGTCACAATTCACAATAGACGACCTCAAAAGGCACAAGCTGAAGGTCTTACAATGGCCCTCACAGTCCCCTGATCTTAACATCATTGATGATCTGTGGCGAGACCTCAAAATAGCAGAGGAAGCAAGACGCCCCAGGAATCTCACAGAACTGGAGGAATTCTCCAAGGAAGAACGGAGGAAAATCCCTCACACAAGAAATGAAAAGACTCTTGTCTGGCTACAAAGAGTGTTAACAAAAATCTGTGATACTTGCAAAAAGGGGGCACTACTAGGTAGCAACCATGCAGGGTGCCCAAACTTTTAAATGGGTCCATTTTCCTTTTTGTAATTTTTAAAATGTAAAAGATGAAAATATACCAAGGGTGCACAAATTTACATGCCACTGTATATGTGTCACCTTTGCGGCATGCTATACAGATAACTGCTTAGACTCCTTATCTCACATGACATGGGGCTGCCATCTGGATTTTATACAGATCGTTGTACACGAGTAGCTGCAGACATTTTTCTTTGTTGGAAGTAATGAAATTGCAGATGTAATATGAGGGAAATTTGACATTCTGAGCAAAGTAACACAACACAAAGGTCTCCCTAATGAGGAGAGCAGAAATCAGACAGTAATTTTGTCATTGTGATGTCTGCCCATAATTAACCAGCCCCAATTACATGTGATAACCAGGCTGTGAGTGTAATGAAGGGCCCACATGGAAATTGAATTTCTGGAGAATTTGATACACAGAAGACAAACGAATATTGTTCAATGGCACAAGTCATAATAGATGGGAGATTCCGGGCAACAGAGAGTGTCGCTGCTGGTTTACAGTGTTACTGCTTTATAGATATATCTAGAGTAAAATGGGGATTACTGTAGAGACCTGTCCTCTGGTAACCTGGAAAAGCCAAGGAAAGATAGACTAGAGAGATACATAGATAATACTGTATATAGATAGATAATACTGTATATAGATAGATAATATATAGATAGATAGATAATAATCTTTATTTTTATATAGCGCTAACATATTCTGCAATGCTTTACAATTTGCACACATTATCATCACTGTCCCCGATGGGGCTCACAATCTAAATTCCCTATCAGTATGTCTTTGGAATGACTGAACAAACACTGGGGAGAACATACAAACTCCTTGCAGATGTTGTCCTTGGTGGGATTTGAACCCAGGACCCCAGCGCTGCAAGGCTGCAGTGCTATCCACTGAGCCACCGTGCCGCCCTGATAATAGATAGATGATAGATAATAGATAGATGATCATACGCCACATTTCAAACAAACATAAATCAGGCATCAGAATCAGAACAATTGAAGTTATTGAACCTCAATGCAAAATGTGTAGCAGCCCCTCCCCCACTATCATGGTCCATTTGTCATTAATTATTATTTATGACCACACGGGATCTGGGAATTCACGAGCATTATAATGACACTTCTATCTTTAAGGGCATCGTGTGGAGATTTGCTGCAGAAGACCGGAGAAGATGGAAATCTGCAGAGGCCCCTGTGGATGAGAAAACTCATCATGGGGTCTGGACAGGAAGAAGAAAAGGTGACTGACTGCAGAGACGTCATCTATAAGGTACCTGGATGTAAATGTTATTTGTGATACTGACTTATTCTCATGTTTTTATTTGTTAGGAACATTATAGGGGTTCTCCAGGTCTGTGCTGAGTCTGCAGACATTCTATGTGACTGCAGACTTCTGAATTCTCACAGTGCTCACTGAACGCTGTCAGGATTCTCTTGTGCCGGTAATTTACATACATGCGGTCACATGCTGACTAGACGTGTGTGGCCTCACTCAATGAAAATGAACGGAGCGAGGCCGGGCACGTCTAGTCGGAATGTGGCCAGAAGTATATAAATCACATACTTGTGCTGACATGACTGTACATCGGCAAGGGAGAATCCTAAAAGTGTGCAGTGCATTCGTTGTGAGAATTCAGAAGCTGCAATGTCAGGATTCAGCTCTGCAGGTTCCAGTAGTCATCACATGGACACTTCACTCATATGCGATTTTCATAGGTATGGTCCTGTGACAACGAGCTTCTCTTCCTGCTTACAGTTTTTTACTGAACATTGAGAGGATTACGGAGAGCAGCTCGTGGGTACATGGCTAATTGTGCAAGTCGCATATGTACTTGGGGGGGGGGGGGGGGCACCGAACCGAATTCTTGCCCCGGGTGCCAGGAAGCCTAGATACGCCACTGGTCGCACACACCGTCACACTGCCCATTCTTATAAGTTTTCATCGGTACTGATATCACATGACACATATATCTGCATAGGAGCTGTGTACTCACAACAGTAGATTTTTTTTCTATACAAAACTATTTCCAAAGTTACTTCTTAGTTAATCATCGCTCGCCTGTTCTCTCTCTCTCTCCGGATTATGAAGAGTTTTATGCAGACTAGAAAGCCAAGGTCACGCTGATGAGATTTCTGAGGAAACCGGAAAGTAACGCCAGGGGAAGCTTTTAAGGACCAGTGAGCGACAAGGTTATGGTAGACATAAAAGATGTGTCGTGTGCTGACATCACTGGGACGAGCAGCCATAGTCTCCAGACACAAAAATGGCGGGAATGAAGGAGGAATCTGCGCACTGCATGGCAGAGAATTTGTTACAAGTACATGTAGAAAGTAAGTGCACCCCATGACTTTCAGCTCCCAGGTGGACATATGGAAACTGTGGCCGCCACAATCAGCGGATGCCAAGAGCAAGGTTTTCCTTTTCTACCTGGGATGAACGGTTACACCACACATATAACAGAGGCTGAGTTCTACTTGATCCCACTATAGTCCAGGACTTTTACAGTAATACATTGTGGTGCCGCCATCGCCGTTCCGGCAGGGATCTTATGAAATGACGGGATTTCTGTATTTTCTGTCTCTTACTCAGCGCCGCGGCCTCCTGGGATTTTCACAGCAGATTCGATTCCACTTAATACAATTTTTCTGATTTCCCCGGTGAATAAATTCCATTGGTTTCATTCAACGCTTATTGTGAAAGCCCCTGGATTACCATAAAGCGCCGCACGCCCCAGCCTGAACGACTGTGTAATACCGTATAAGTGGCCGGGACACACGACCCTCATCATTGGTTAGAAGACGCCTCCAAAGGAATTACAAAGGGAACTTAGAAATAGACATCATTCTATAAGAGAAAAAATCTGAAGGAATGAAAAGCAGAAATATACCGGTACAGGTCACTGCAGAAGGAGATGGGGCTGAGATGCAATACCACACACTGCCCAAGGACTGGGGTGGCGCTGTTTTTGAAAGAAAGCAGGCATCTATTTCTGATCCTAGAAACACCTTTTTACATTCATCAGTCTAGAAAAATTAAGTGCTGACCCACATGGGGTCTGTAATATCGGCCATACTGCTTGCTACCAATACAGTTTAGACCCCAAATTGTTCCATTGAGAAATACCCCAAGATTACCCATAAATGCTCATTCTAATGAAAATTTGCATGAACTGTCCCTCTATGTGGGATCTGTGATGAGACAATCCTGGGAGTAACAGAGTAGTTGCTGGAAAGTACGTGCAGCCCAGCCGGTTCCCTGGATTCCCATTGGGGCCCCAGTAAACTATAATGGGGAGACGATGAATACTGGCAGCATGGTGCCGCGTTTAAGGTACAGTTCTAGGGTATTGTTTATAGAATCCTGGTACTGTGGTAATGATTCTAGAACTGTATTTATGGACTTGGTCCGGTGTTAGGGATTCTCATATTGATTAAGTTCCTAGTACAACGTTTTGGATCTTAGTACTATGATTCCGGTCTTGGCATTTAGGATCCAAGTACAGGAATATAGGCTGAACTGGACGGACAAATGTCTTTTTTCGGCCTGGCTAACTAGGTTACTTAATTTACTTTGTTTTACTGTTTTGGGGGATTTCTAACTTTGCTCAGGGTCTTGGGATGTGTTTAGGGTTAGTTGTCCTGGTTTTAAGCTCTTGGTACAGCGTTTAGGGGCATGTTAAAGTGTCCGGAAGGTATTTTGTAATGTGTTCTTAAGTCTTTGTACCGAATAGGATCCTAGTACTGTGTTTAAGGTCCTGGTGGTATGTTTAGTGTTTTGATACTGTGTTTAAGATCTTAGCAATGTGTTTAGGGTCTTGGTAAAGAGTTGTAAGTCTTGGTACTGCATTTAGGGTCTTGATATTGAGTTATAAGTCTTGGTACTGTGTTTAGAGTCTTAGTGTTGAGTTGTAGGTCTTGGTACTGGGCTTAAGATCTTGATACTGTGTTTAAGGTCTTAGTACTGTGTTTAGGGTCTCGGTATTGAGTTGTAGGTCTTGATATTGTGTTTAGGCTTTTGGTATTGAGTTGTTGGTCTGGTACTGTGTTTAGGGTCTTGGTATTGAGTTGTTGATCAGGATCTTGGTATTGAGTTGTAGGTCTTGGTACTGTGTTTAGGATCTTGGTATTGAGTTGTAGGTCTTGGTACTGTGTTTAGGGTCTTGATATTGAGTTGTTGGTCTGGATCTGTGTTTAGGGTCTTGGTATTGAGTTGTAGGTCTTGGTACTGTGCTTAGGGTCTCGGTATTGAGTTGTAGGTTTTGGTACTGTGTTTAGGGTCTTGGTACTGAGTTATTGGTCTGGTACTGTGTTTAGGGTCTTGGTACTGAGTTATTGGTCTGGTACTGTGTTTAGGGTCTTGGTATTGAGTTGTTGGTCTGGTACTGTGCTTAGGGTCTTGATATTGAGTTGTAGGTCTTGTTACTGTATTTAGGGCCTTGGTATTGAGTTGTAGGTCTTGTTACTGTATTTAGGGTCTCGGTATTGAGTTGTTGGTCTGGTACTGTGCTTAGGGTCTCGGTATTGAGTTGTAGGTTTTGGTACTGTGTTTAGGGTCTTGGTACTGAGTTATTGGTCTGGTGCTGTGTTTAGGGTCTTGGTACTGAGTTATTGGTCTGGTACTGTGCTTAGGGTCTCGGTATTGAGTTGTTGGTCTGGTACTGTGCTTGGGTCTTGATATTGAGTTGTAGGTCTTGTTACTGTATTTAGGGCCTTGGTATTGAGTTGTAGGTCTTGTTACTGTATTTAGGGCCTTGGTATTGAGTTGTAGGTCTTGTTACTGTATTTAGGGCCTTGGTATTGAGTTGTAGGTCTTGTTACTGTATTTAGGGTCTAGGTATTGAGTTGTTGGTCTGGTACTGTGCTTAGGGTCTCGGTATTGAGTTGTAGGTTTTGGTACTGTGTTTAGGGATTATGGATTATTACTGTGTTTAATATCTTGGTACTATATTTCGGGACTGAGCTTGCAGGCATGTACCGTGTTTAAGGTCTTGATACATCTGGTTTGGTACTTTGTATAGGGTCCTAATCCTGTGTTTAGGATTTTGGAGTTAGAGCGTTGTTTTGATAATGAGTTGACTTCCAATGTTAAAAAACTTTCCAAAATCCACACGCCTGAGTTCGGTTTTCGCCTCGGCAATCCACCCTGCTCAAGCGGGGTTCATGCCCTCAAAATCTACAGTCATTAATTGACGGAGACTATGTATCCAGCAGCACAAGCAGATTCTAGTCATAAGGCTATTCTTTCACTGAATGCTAATATAATATATCTGGGCTTTCCTCAGTTTATTAAGTGGATTATGCGACTATATAAAGCTTCGTCCATGAGAGTGAGGCCAATGGGGACATCTCTTACAGTCTTGAACTTTTTAGGGGCCTGAGGCAGGGCTGTCCGCTTTCTCCGCTAATATTTGCTTTTGCAATTGAACCTTTGGCTTGCATTATTAGGAAGAACCTGGGGCTAGGAGGGTCTAAATATGGAAATATGGAAGAAAGGGTTGCCTTGTATGCTGATGACCTGTTAGCATTCATTAGTAACTATGGTACTTCTCTTGCCATTGTAATGGAAAAAATATGTAAATGTGGGAACTTCACTTCTTGGGGCTAACTATAAACTGGTCATAAATCTCGCTTCTCCCCCTGGATAGGAGGGATATGAAGAGGATGGATGCGATCGTAAAAATTCAAATAGTACAGAAATTCAAATACCTTGGTATCTTCATTACAAAGGAGACTAATGGTTATATCCCTTTACATCTGAACACCCTGGTAATGAGATCAAGGAATAAAGTTAGTGCCACTATCGGCTCCTGGCAGAACCAATCTCGTCAAAATGTGTCTTATGTCCTGCATTTTTTATGCCCTTCACAACTCTCCTGTCTGAATACCTAACTATTGTTTTAAGAAAATGCATAATATTTTCACACCTTGTCTGGAAATGGGGTATTCCAAGAATAAAACAAAAAATTACAACTACCCAAGGATCAAGGAGGTGCAGCTCTCCACACATACCTTGGGGATACTTTCTAGTGTCCCAATTCCAACATTTTACAGAATGGGCTTTGGTAGGGCTTCAAGAGACGGAGACTGTAGTCTTGAAATATTTGAGGGTGAGGCTAATTTGCTAGACCTCTTTAAATCTCATAAATGTGAGGACACCTCTGGGGACTTCCCTACCCCCCTTATATTGTACATAAAACATGGCGGACTTGTGGCGCCCCTGAGTCTCAGTCGCCACAGAGGTACTGCACCTTCTCCTAAGGTGTGGTGCCCCACCATCCAGGTAAGTTGGGGCTCCTGACCACGCTCCAACACTCGCACCCCACACAATAGAGTAGTTCAGCACAGCCACATTGCGGCTCTTTGCCTAGAGAGAGGCAGAGCACCTTTGGTGGTTCCCTGCTTGGAACACTAGACGTGTTGGGAGGTGGGTGGACTTTAGGATACATATAAAAGAGCGGGACGGTTCCAGGATTGAGGTTCAGTTGAGTTCAGAGGTGGAATAGGAAGCCACTCGGGAGGAGTGGGGATCCCTGGAAGAGGGATGGAGGAAGGAGTGCTGCAGCTGCCTCAGTGACCTGAGGTAGCTGGCACGGGAAAGGAAAGAAGGAGAAGGACATTGAACCAAAACCTGAGCTTCCATAGAAGGGAAAAGACAAGTACGGAACGTAGGAGTAAAAGGGAACACAGAGGACGTGGGTTAGAGGAAGAACCCTGCCTAGAAGTTCTAAGCGCAAGGCCAGGGCCCGGTCCCCGAGGTTGTATGGACACTAATGGTTCTGCAGCAGACACCGGTGGAGTAGTGGGCTGTAAATGCACTACTCCCATCTAAGACTTGAGGGCACAACAGCAACACGGATAGTGAGCCGGGACTTAGGAGTAGAGAGTCCCCGAAGCAGGCTACAGCTGTCTGCCGTGCAAGTAGAGTTCTTGGGAACATCTGTCAGGAGGAACTCCAGTGTAACTCAGTACTGGGAGTACTTCACACTTAAGGCGCTATAGAGGAGACGTTCAGGAAAGGCACATATGTTGGCGGAGTGTGGAAGGGAGCATTCCATCTTGCCTGGAGGTTGACTGAGTCCCTGACCCGGAGGACACGGCACAGAAGTGGGCACTACAGACTGTGAGTAAAGCTTTGGAACTACATGCCCTGGCGTCCTCCATTCCTTCCCGCGTCCGTCCGCCTGGCACTGCTACATCCCCTGCGCCGGACACTACACCACCTAAGTGTCTCCACATCTACACTGCCCTGGGACAACAGCCCTGCCTGTGGAGGGCCATACCATCCTTGCTGCACCATACCATCTGTCCCAGAGGATCTGACTGCAGCGTCGGCTTAACACCTCCCTTGCCGAACACCACAGGTGGCGTCACAAACTATTCATCTAACTACATTCCACCAGTCATCTTCCTATTACTTGGGCGCCCAGGGCCACGGTCCGGGTCACCGCTGCTGTGACACATCCCACTGATACCGGCCCGGTTCCGAGTACCCCACGGCCCTGGGAGGGCGACCCAGACTTATAAGACATTACTGGGAATGATATGATTGATTGCTTGAAATGTTCTCCTACTTGGAACAACTCTTGTTTGAGGGAAATGCAACTTCTGGAAGGGTTTGGGAATTTGAAAAAAAAAAACAGAACAGGGATTGAGGTTTGCCTATGGTTTTTTATGGTCACTTCTGCTCCTTTGAACACCTGAAACTGGAATTCAACTAGGGTAATTTACAATTCTTCAGATATCTACAACTAAGACATGCAGTAAGAGCTTAAGAGTGTTTATGGTTCAGGGTCCTAGTACTGTGTTTGTGTTCTTGGTACTGTGCCTCAATGCTAAGTTTATGGTCTTGTTACCAGTGGTGTAACTAGATTCCAATGGGCCAGGTGCAAAATTTGGACCTGGGCCCACACCAACATGTCAAAACTCCTTAAACACTTCTATTAAACTGGGTATACTTATTTAGCAACACCATAGAGAAAACACCCATAAAAAATAAACTTTATTATTTGCTTAATTAGCTAAAATATATTACAAAAGAAAAAAATGCTAAAAGCACCTATTTGCCAGGTAGGTTTTGAAAAAAATAACCTTAAGTGAGAATAATTACTGCCCACCATTAATTTACCTTTTAATTATATATTACTGTCTAAAATAGTCCCTTATAGATAGAGGACCACACATATAGCATAATGAGAAGACAAAAAAAGAGCAAAACTTAACAAAACCACAGAAAACTGACACACATATAATGCTGAGCAGCCAAGAGCAAATTAAATTGCTTATAAAAGAACAATATTTTTTAATGCTACTAAATTGACTCAAGAAAAATACCTTGGTTTGAGCCTGATACACATATTTCTATGTAGGGATATTAGTCCCAATATGGATGTAAATATTCAGACTGACCCTCCCAAAGAAGGTATTCTTACGCCAGCCAGGTATCCCGTATACTGGGCCATATAAACTACTAGTCAGCCAAGAATTCCACTGCCTAGAAATTGTGAAATGACAACTATCTAAGAGCTTTCCCTACAGTGTATTAATAATAATTAATAATGATAAAGTGCAAATATGCAATTGTCCTGATAGACTAGAATGTCATGCATCTACTTGCAGGTAGGGTAACCGACAGGGGGGTGGTCCGCTTCTTGCTGCAAACAGACTCGAGACGGAGGCAGAATTGAAAAAGGCCACAATATGGCCGAAACGTTGTATTTTATACTGGCAGAATAAATTTTTGATACAATTTTTCACCCAGACCGGATGCTGTTCCTCTTCCTTATTTTGGAGGCAGAATTGCGTCCAACAAGTCTTCTTTATTGGCCGTCATCACTACGACCTCAGCAACACATGACAGCAGTTTACACTCTCCGCACACAGGCCCTGGTACCTTCGCTTCCTTCTTTCTCTCGTGAGAGCCTCGCGGCTCCGTCACTACAGCTGCCCTAGGCCTATCACTGTAGCGCTTCGCCTGCCCGAGTCCGTCCATCTTTGTGGTACCCCAGGCTGTCCTAGTCTGCGGCTTCTGTCGTCTGGGGCCACCCCCCTTAACCGTCTCAGCTGCCAGTCCCCTCCGGAGCTTCTCCTCTGTCCTTCCTTCTCCACCGATCTCCTGTCTCCTGTGCTACTCCTCGGGACAACGCTTCTGGAACTTTCTCTCTTCCTTTTATCCCCTCTCTCACTGGGGATTCCCCTCTCGAGTTCCCGCAACCCCGCCCCCCAAGACTATGTGGGTTTTCCTAAGCCATAAGCTGGTGTTTATTCCTGCTCTCACAGCTCTCCACTGCCCTCTTGTGGTCAAACTCCAATATTACACCCTCCATCTCTACCTCCAGCTGTCTCCCATCTATCACTCTAACAGTCTACCCCAAACCTCGCTACACCTTACTCTCTCTCCACAGACAGGTCCGTGTGTCAGCCCACTTCCCCTACATACTCAGCATCAGCATATAGAATGAAGGCATGCTAAATAGCCCATATTCTCTGCTGTATTAAAACACAGAAAATGCTGCGGTTCCATAAATAGGACAATAAATGATCCAAATTGCAGACAAAAACATGCCCCCAAAAAAACGTTTGTAGGTTACTTATCTGAATAATGTCCCAATGTCATCGTCCCGTCCCTACGCATTTCACCCCCCCTCTTAGTTTAAAGGCTCATCAGGGGAGCACAGATAGGAGCATGACATAATGGCTTGATTGTCAGTGTGCCCCATATTGACAAAAGGTTTTTTTGGGGCATGTTTTTGTCTGCAATTTGGATCATTTATTTTCCTATTAATGAAACTGCAGCATTTTCTGTCTTTTAATACAGCAGAGGTGGGCTATTTAGCATGCCTTCATTCTACAGTATATGCTGATGCTGAGTAGATGCATGACATTCTAGTCTATTAGGACAATTGCATATTGGCACTTTATCATTATTAATTATTATTAATACACTGTAGGGAAAGCTTTTAGATAGTTGTCATTTCACAATTTCTAGGCAGTGGAATTCTTGGCTGACTAGTAGTTTATATGGCCCAGTATACGGGATACCTGGCTGGCGTAAGAATACCTTCTTTGGGAGGGTCAGTCTGAATATTTACATCCATATTGGGACTAATATCCCTACATAGAAATATGTGTATCAGGCTCAAACCAAGGTATTTTTCTTGAATCAATTTAGTAGCATTAAAGAATATTGTTCTTTTATAAGCAATTTAAATTGCTCTTGGCTGCTCAGCATTATATGTGTGTCAGTTTTCTGTGGTTTTGTTAAGTTTTGCTCTTTTTTTGTCTTCTCATTATGCTATATGTGTGGTCCTCCATCTATAAGGGACTATTTTAGACATTAATATATAATTAAAAGGTAAATTACTCTCACTTATGGTTATTTTTTTCAAAAACCTACCTGGCATATAGGTGCTTTTAGCATTTTTTTTCTTTTGTAATATATTTTAGCTAATTAAGCAAATAATAAAGTTTATTTTTTATGGGTGTTTTCTCTGTGGTGTTCCCCCGCCTACAGGGTCATCGAAGGTATGGGTCCTTCTAGCGTTCCAGATCATGTGAAGACATATGTGTTCGTCCTCCATGTGTTTGTGTCCCTGATTCTGTAATTAAGTCCACCATCCTGGTTCCTTGCTGTAATAATGTCCTCCATCGTGGCCCCTTCTTATAATAATGTCCACCAACCTGGTCCCCTTCCAGGTATGATGTCATCTATCCTTTGCCATTTTCTAGTATATATCCCCCATCTTGGTATAATGTCTCCATCCTGGGCCCCTCCCTGGTATAATGTCCACCATGCTTGGCCCCTTTCTGGTATAATGTCCCCCATCTTCGGCCCCTTCTTGTAATATATGACCCATATCCTGGTATAATGTGCCTCACATTAAGCTTAAATATCTGCTGAATGGTTTTGAAGAAATCATTCTATATGTTTATATACAAATGAGGGACTTGGCGGACCGAGGAGATGTGGTGGGACACCACGTCCTAAACTCTCTCCCTCTGGCAGTTTCGCTAGCTTCACCGTCTGCTGCCTTTATGGACAGCTGCTCGCTACCATCTTGGTACTCAAGTTTATGATCTTAGTACTGAATTTAGGGTCTTGGAGCTAAAATTAGGGTCTTGATACTGTGTGTAACCCCTTAAGAACCAAGAGGAGTTTGATGTAAGAAAAACCTCTCTCCAAACCCCATAAACCATTCTGGCTGAAATGGATAATGAAACGTATCCATCACAGAGAGAGAAATATTCGACGGCTGCCAAAAGGTCCATTACTCATAACACTGAAATTAGGAAACAAACTGCGGAGTTTTTCCATCCTCGATTGCTTTTCTTTCCCCTCTTAAGTATTAATGTGCTCCTTTCTCCGCTGGATTCTGCTGCCAAATGTCTCATTCATCTTTCCCCGTGACCATGGCTAAAATGTATTTTTCTATTTGAAGTTCCATTTCATGGAAGTTTCTGGAGATTTCTCACAATGTTCTGCAAAAAGTATTTTTATTTATGACCCAAGTTCTTGACATTTTACATGTTGAGAGGATTTATAGGCGGGAGAACAAAAATCCTTTTGCGACAAAAATGAAAGGACGGCGAGTCTTCTACATATGTGGATTCAGGTTGTACAGACTGGAGTTAGAGGCTTGAAGCGCCTTCGCTATCGGTGACGGTGTCAAACCATTGTCATTTTTTAATAGATGTTTTTACGTTTGTTCTGTAGACTTTTTATTTTAATGGGTCGCCCCCGCTGGCTTCACCCAGGGCTGTGGGGTACTCGGTACCGGGCCAGTGTCAGGGGGTTGAGGTGTCACAGCAGCAGTGACCCGGTCCATGGCCCTGGGCCCCAATATCAATGGTGGTGGTGTTTGTTTGTAATGTAAAGTTTGTGACGCCACCCGTGGTATTTGGCAAGTAAGATTGTAAGCCAACGCTGCTTGCAGATCCACTGGGACTGATGGTGTGATGCAGCTAAGATGGTGTAGCTCCCCACAGGTGGAGCTGTAGTCCCAGGGCAGTGTATAGGTGTGATGGAGGAGTAGGGGCACAGAATGGTGTAGATGTTGATAACCCCAATGTAGCGGTGCTGATGCGGGAATGAATGGAGGACACCAGGACTTGCAGTTTCAAAGCTTTACTCACAGTTCGTAGTGTACACAGGTGCCCGCTTCGGTACCGTGTCCTCCGGGACAGAGGCCCAGCCAACCTCCAGGCAAGATAGGGGTCTCCCCGCCAGCACCCTGCCAACATGTGTCTTTCCTGAACGACTCCTCTATAGCGCCTATTGGTTTGAAGAGCTCCAGCACAGTGGTTCTCTGAAGTTCCTCCTGTCAGGTGTTCCTAACAACTCTCTCACTTGTATGACAGACAGCTGTAGCCTGCTTCGGGGACTCCCTTCTCCTGAATCCCGCCTCTCTATCCGTTTCACTGTTGTGTCCCAAGTCTTGGATGGGAGTAGTGCATTTACAGCCAACTACTCTACCGGTGTCTGCTGCAGAACCATAAGTGTCCATACAACCTCGGGGACCGGGCCCCGGCCGTGCGCTGAGAACCTAGAGGCAGGGTTCCTATCCAACCCACTCCTCCTCTCTGTTCTCCTTCCACTTCGTTCCATACTTGTCTTTCTCTCTTATGGAAATGCAGGTTACAGTTCTACGTCTCTCTCTCTCTTTCTTTCTTCGGGAGCTCTCCACTAAGACCAGTCCTCAGCCTCTCCCGACTTACTGTCTTTCCTCCGCCTGAACTCCCGACAGGCTGACCTCACTGTGTCTGACGGCCCCCTAAGGGACTGACCTGTAATTCTATCTTTCCCCGTCTTTTTATACTAACTCCACCCACCTCCCAGCACATCTCGTGTTACGAAGCAGGGTTCCACGAAGGGTGCTCTGCTAACCCCCAGCCTGAAGCTGCTAGGTGTCCCTGCTGAACTATCCTGTGTGTGGGATGCAGGTGTTGGAGTGTGGCAGGGAGTTCCCACCTTACCTGGATGGTGAGGCACTACACCTTAGGAGAAGGTGCAGTACCTCTGTGGCGACTGAGCCTCAGGGGCGCCACATTAACGCAGCACATGCTGGAATTAATAAAGAGGCCGTAAGATGCTACATATCCTTCAAGTATCTTTGACATGTCACTCAATATTGGATGGAGCCTCCCTTTCTACTATGTTACTAGAGATGAGTTGACTTGATTCAGTGCAAATTGAATATTTTGGAAACTTGAATTTGAATTTAAAAAATGTGTTATTTGTGCAAATAACCCCCCAAAAATGTCCATTTTACACCAAGTAGAAGATTGCATCAGCCACCGAAAGCTCACATGTCCTTAAATGCTACCACATGGGCTTCCCCATAATGTGTTTAGGCTATCACATAGCATGGTCTAGCGCAGTCAATAAGGAGGGGCTGTCATAGTCTGTATAAAAGCCGAGGCAGGGAGATTAGCAGCCAATCTGGGATGAATCTTGATAGTGAGAGGACATCACAGCTTTGCAATAGAGATACTGTGAAATAAAAGTCCGCACATCCTTGTTAAAATGCCAGTTATTTGTCACATATAAAAGCAGAGGAGAGCCAGCAACACTGAACAGCTGAGACAACTCAAGCTCCAGGGGATTCAACTGAACAGATAAACCCTTGCACTGCTAACAAGGAAAAAACTTGCACAGTTTAATATGATGGTGAAGTACTTCTAACCAGTGCAGGAGTTCATGAAACCAGACGCCGAGGTCTTCCGACTTCTCTCTGTTGCGATATCCCCTATGACAGTGGCTAGAAGGAAACATTTTCTTACAATGAATAGTATCCAAGCCCAGCTATCTTTTGCCAAGACCTACATCAAGTCTGCCATGAGCATGTGGGAAATGTGTTATATCTGATGAGCCCAAGGTGGAACTTTTTGGTCATAATTCCAAAAGGTTGCACAAATCCAACAATGCGCATCACCGGAAGAACAACATACCCACAGTGAGGCATGGTGGAGGCAGCATTGTGCTTTGAGGCTATTTCTTTAGTATCTAGACTCCCTCTCTTCTTTCCCACCCTAGTCAATAGCAAAAAATTTGGTTTAGCTGCATTAAGAGAGGGAAGACTCCATTCTCCTTCTCCGCACTATTCCGTTAGATCATAGGTTTGCTCTACAATAGTCATACTCGGTATTGATGCCTTTGACAAGGGATACCTTTCAGCGCTGGGGTCTTGGGTTCAAATCCCACCAAGGACGACATCTGCAAGGAGTTTGTATGTTCTCCCCGAGTTTGCATAGGTTTCCTCCGGGTTCTCCGATTTTCTCCCACACTCCAAAGACTGGTAGGGAATGTAGATTGTGAGCCCCAATGTGGACAGTGATGATGTCTGTAAAGCTGTGGTACTAATGGTGCACATAAAATATATAAATGTTTTCCAAGTTTATCAATGCAGTCTTTACCTTGCTGCCTCTGCCGGATACTTCTTTGTAGTGGGGGTCACACTCCCCGGCCTTATAGGCTGGCTCAGGTGGCAGGGCATTGCCTGAGTATTTAGATAGTTGGAGTCCATTCTTCCAATGTGGATTGCTTCCTAGTTCTTGAACCTCTTGGACTTCTCAGCTGTCTTATACTGGACATCGCAGGAGAGTTCAGCCTGGACTCTGTAGCAAAGCTAGCTCTACATTATCACTGGGCTAAATTCTGCTTCCTCAGTGAGACAACTCTGCTAACTCTGGATCAAATTTGCCTTGGAACCTCCAATGTCACTTCGATCTGCTTGTCTGATTCTTCATCACTCTATTATGATGATGTCCAACACTGCTATACCATTTACTGCGACGTCTACGCTGCTTCATTGGTTCCAGTTTTACTCCTCCAGTTTCAGTCTTGCTGCATCGGACTCTGTTGTTCCAACTATATTGTCCTGGTGCGACTATGCTGCATTAGACCTACTCATCCAGCCCAATCTCACATAAACTAGATGTCCATCCATCCCCCCCACAATGCACCAACATTTGGTATGAAAAAGCAGAATTTTTACTTTAGCTTTGGATGTGACTGGAGAAAAATTCCTTATAGCAGATAATTCATAGCAGGGTGGAGGTCTTTCCTCTCCTTGCCTTTTAGCTGCTCCCCATCCTGTCTGTGTAGAGGTCGGGCACAGGTTTGGTGGCGGCAGCGAAGGCACGTCTCGCTGTCTGGGGATCCATACTGATAGGACCCTGTGAATTACATCACGCTCTCATGTCTGACCCTTTCTTCGGCTTGTTCTCAGAGGACCCTCAGGCTGAGAACGGACATCGCATCAGCAAATAAAAGGCCCGTTTGTTTCTATTGATTTTACAGAAATCGAGATAAAATATACTCTGGGTCCGGAGAGTAAAGTAACCGGCTTGTATATTTATGAAGGTCGTATGGTTCTTCATATTGATCAGGGATTATGTGTGTTTCATACTCTATAAATCCAGAGAGGAATTACCATAACCAAAGCGCAAAATCACACAAAATAGAAATGTGCGCGGCGGAACGAAAATCCCCTTAATTAAAGGGGGTCTCCACTTTGGACAATCCCTTCTTGTTAGAGGAGTCCCTTCCCGATAGGTAGAGAACAAATTGTACCCCAGTGATCAGCAGTTAAATATGGCTGTGAAAAGACCAGAAGCCTAAGCCCCAAGGGACATGTTTCCCCAAAGCGCCACTTACATACTGTCCATATATCATATAACACTGACACTACTATACCAGGACTAGGTATTACCTACACAGAAACAAAACACCGTACTAAGGCCATTATCACTAATAATACAACTAGACTAGGCCGAAGTAATACCGCCAGACCGTGACCAGTAACATTACCGCTACATAGGGACTAAAGACTATAATACTTAGGCAGAATTAGATTAACATTACCAATAATTCCGCTACTCGCCTCCACATCATATGCTATATACCACTAAAGAGTCACTGAATAACGCAACCAAACTGGTAGAAATGAAAAAAGAAATCCCTATAGAAAAGACCAATATTACCGCCATACAGTGACCCTACAGTGGTCAGATTCAGTTGATGTTCTTCGATGTGAATTCAATGTTTCTTATTATGCTCTCCTCTCTCGCTACAGGCCGCCATCCTGTCCTCAATCCTCTGGCTCTTCACTCAACTTTATAATTGAGTTCTTGGGAGGCCCCAGTCGGCGGGCTGCAGGACAGGTGACCGGTAAGGGGAGCATTTTTATTTCTATATTTCCACAAAATTCTAATATTTCCAGCATCACTCACCTCTTGGGTTACTCTTTCCATCCTGCTGCTATCACTAATTCAAGCAATAATCTCCCCTCGGCGCCCCCTTCAAATAATAGTACCCCCCCATTATAATTGCCCACTCAGTGCTCCCTTCAAGTAATGATTCTTCTGACAGCCCCTTTAAGTAATCATCTTCCCTGAGTGCCCTCTACAATAATAATCCCCATGGAGTAATAATCCCCCACGAGTACCTGATTAATAATACTTGTTGAATGCCCCCTTTAGTAATAATCCCCTTTGAGTGGCCCCACAAGTAAAAATGCCCCATGAGTGCTCATTCCAGGAGCAGATCTTTGGTGGACAATAGCGCCCCCGCAGGTGAAGCAAAGCATTGTGCAGTGTCTAGTCAATGAATCTTCTGTATATTGCAGGACAGGACGGATCCCCAAGGGTGAGGGACGTTCTCTGTAGCAGCAATCCACTCTAGTCAGGACAGAGAGACAGGACAGTAAACCACCCCCTCTATTAAAGGGGTTTTCCTATCTCATAACGTGATGGCAAATCGCTAGGAACTTCCTTCACTTTAAGATTTATGGTATCCAACCTTTGGCATCCCTCCAATCCTGAGAATGATCCTGACACCCCCACTGATCTGGAGAATTGTCCTGACACCCCCATCGATCCTAAGAACGATCCTGACACCCCTATCAATCCTGACAATGATCTTGACACCCTCACCGGCACTGAGAAGGATCCTGACACCCCCACCAAACCTGAGAATGATCCTGGCACCACCATCGATTCTGACAATGAATGTGACACCTCCACAGATCCTTAGAAAGATCCTGACACGTACACCAACCCTGGGAATGATCCTAACAACCCCACCGACCCTGAGAATGATCTCAACACCCCCACAATCCTGACAATGATCCTGACACCCCACTGATCTGGAGAATTATCCTGTCACCCCCATCGGTCCTGAGAATGATCCTGACATCCCCAACAATCCTGAAAATGATCCTGACACCCCCATTGTGCGGCGCCCACCAGGACCGTGGGGCACTCAGTCCGGGACAGACAGTTCTTCAGGGGATGTCACGGCAGCAGTGACCCGGTCCGTGGCACTGGGCGTGTAATAGAAATGCTGAGCGAAAGTTTATAGTGGTGTTCAGCAATGGATGGCTGACGCTGCTTAAGGAGACCACTGGGGCCGATAGTGACGCAGCTGGGATGGTTCTGCTCCCCACAGGGCTACCGGTAAAGTTCTGACAAGGGATTGTGGACCTTGGGGTGCAGGACTGAGGGAGTGGGGAATGACTGAAGACACAAGGGTTGTAGTTTCCTTTACCTTTACATGATGATTTGAAGTGCAGACCAGGGCATGGATAACAGTTGGTATGGAGATCTGGGCAGCCTGGAAGCAATTTAGTTTACCCTAAACCAGATGGGTTTGGAGGCCTTCCTATTGCGCTGTCTTCTGAGGTCTTGGCTGCCTAAAGCTATGCTTGGGCCTCTGCTCCTCCTTGTCTTTAAGTCCTTGCCCGCATGGCAGGCAGCTTGAGCCTACTACAGGTGTCGCTCCTTCGTGGCGGCTCTGGGCACTAGGGTGCTGCTGTGTCGACAGGTGGTTGATGGGACCAGGAAACCTGCAGTCCCCTGCCCTCCAGATTTAGCTGCTGGGACATCTGTACCCACGCAGACACGGACTCCGGCGTCCGGTTTCTAGCACTCAGCTCTGGGGTGATCTTGGTCATAGCTCCACTCCCAGGTTCTCTTTGACTTCCCTCCTCTCACTCTCTCACAGACTGACTAACCCCACCTCCAGGCCATAACTTATAGGGAAGCTCTCCTGAAACCAGGTGTTCGAGCTCCCCCTTCTGGACTGAAGTCAGGAAAAGTGTTGGATGCTGGTGTTACCTGGCAAGGGGAACCCTCCTTGCTTCCAAGCATGACATCACCCCCTGTGAGGGAGGCAATGCCACTGTGGCAACCGGACTCCTGGGGTGCCACAATTGATTCTGAGAATGATCCTGACACCCCCTCCGATCCTGGAAATTATCCTGACACCCCAAACAATTCTGAGAATGATCCTGACACCCCCACCAATCCTAAGAATGATCAGACTTCTCAAGACCCTGACAATGATCCTCACACACCCACCGATCTTGAGTGATCTTGACACCGCCACTGATCTGGAGAATTATCCTGATACCCCCATTGATCCTGAGAATGATCTTGACACCCAAACAGATCCTGAAAATGATCCTGACACCCCCACCAATCCTGAGTATGAGCCTGACACCCCCACTAATCTGGAGAATTATCCTGACATCCCCATCGATTCTGAGAATGATCCTGACACCCCCACCGACACTGATAATGTTCATGTCACCTCCACCAACTCTGAGAATGATCATGATGCCCCCACCGATCCTGAGACCCTCATCAATCCTGAGGATGATCCTGAGACCCTCATCAATCCTGAGGATGATCCTAGCACCCCCATCGAACCTGACAATGATTCTGACACCTCCACAGTTCCTTAGAAAGATCGTGACACCGCCATGAACCCTTGGAATGATCCTGACACCCCCAGTGATCCTGGGAATGATCCTGTCCCTCCCAACGGTCTTGAGAATGATCCCGACACCCCATGCTATACTGAGAATGATCCCGAGACCTCCATTAATCCTGAGAATGATCTTGATACCCTCACCGATCTTGACAATGATCCTGACACCCTCACGATCTTGAGAATGATTCTGACACCCCCACCGATGCTTCCAATGATCATGACACCACTACTGACCCTGACAGTGATCATGACAACTCCACTACCCCTGTGAATGATCCTGAGACCCCCCATCGATCCTGTGAATGATTCTGACACCTCCAACGATTCTCTGTATGAAGGAGATACAGTGCTGGCGTAGTTCTCCCCCTGTACACAGATACTTGAAGTTGAGTTGCAGTTCCCTTGCACAGCCATGTGAATGGGGGTGAGCTCTGATTGGCTACACTGGAAAAATGAAAGCTGAGCTCTGATTGGTTTCTATGAGCAACAAAAGCAAAGATGTATGAGGCATGATAATTGTCATATTGTACAAACTACAAAAGGGAAAAGGGGACAATTTTTGTAGGTCATCCCATAGAAAAGACTAAAAGAAAAAAGTGTCCATAGCAACAAATCAGCATTCATTTTTAAAACAAGTCTTGTAAAATGAAGGCTGCGCTGTGATTGGTTTCTCTGGTAAATTGAAAGCTGAGCTCTGATTGGTTGTTATGAGTAACTGAGACAGTTTTACTTTACTCTGTGACTTCTTAGGCTATGTCACACTTTGCATTTTTGCAGCTTTTTTATGCCAATTGTAAGCTGCATTAAAGCGGCTTACAAAAAGCAAGTTTTGCTTAGTTTTTTTGTACATTTTTTCTGTCTTTTTCCAGGATACATTAGTTTCTTGTTCATGCTGAAAAAGTTTAGTTCATAGAAAAAAAAATCTGATTCTAATTGCAGCATTTTTTTGCCCTAGTCATTGCGTTCAATGGGTGCAAAAACGCTAAAAGAAGTGACATGCTGCATTTTGCAAAAACGAAGCTCTTTCACAGAACAGTCAGGAAAGAAAACTAATGTGTGTGCATGAGATTTCTGAAATCTCATTGACTTCGCTGGTAGTGTGAAACGCAGCTGAATATTTGCATATAAAAACGCTGCAAAGAAAGCGCTGCCAAAAATGCTACATGTGAACATAACCTTACAAAGCAGTCGCTCCGCAGGCGGAGAGTGTCAGGGTCGGCGTGTTGGTGAGGGCAGAGATTACAGCCGCCTTCTTCCCTGCCGTTTGGCGGTATGAAGATGTCCTCCCTGTCGTCTGCGCCTCTCTCTTCTCTCCCTATGAATTTACGGTTTTGTCCTTTAGAGCCTGCGGTTCTTCTTCCATCACAGCTGCGGCTCGGTCTGAGAGGCATTTACTGTCGGCTGCTCACATTCCTGTCAGTAACCCTTTCGCACCAGGAACCTCTCCGTTTCGCAGTTTTTCATGGATGCCGCAGTCACCTCCCAGGGTCTGACGGCCAAAGGGAAATTAGGAGCCAACGTGTAAATGATGACTATTGTGAATGTGGAAACCATCAGGGAGGTCAGGGCTGCCCGTCTTCACTCTTGGGTGGCAATACATATTAGATAAATATCCGCCAAGCTCAATATTGTACGTACCGGCCTATTTTTAATGTATATGGGCTCAACTCTTCTGGAAAAGTAGGAGTGGGCATGTTGGATTCAGTATGTCCTATGATTTCACCTGTACAAGCTTCAGTATATGGCACTAGGGGACCCAGACAGAAAAGGGCCCCTATGGAAGAACAATATAACAACAATATATGGGCCCTCTGCAGTCCAACAGCTCACCTTAACGCACAATTCCCTGGCTTTGGAGCTGGTTGTTGCTGTAAGGCCTCTTTCACACATCAGGTTTTCGCCGTCAGGCGCGATCCGGCGCTTTTGACAGAAACCGGATCCGGCGAAATGCAATGCCGGATCCGGTTTCCCCCCAATTGACTTGCATTTGCGCCGGATCGCGCCGGATGGCCATGCGTTTCATCCGGTTTTCGCCGGATCCGGCAATGTGTCGCGATCCGGCGTCTGGAAAAAACGGCTACTGTAACGTTTTTTGTCTCCGGCGAAAAAGCCGGACACGCCGGATCCGGCGCGTCCGGCTTTTTCACACAATGAAAGCCTATGAGCGCCGCAATGCGCCGGATCCGGTTTTTTGGTCTGAGCATGCTCAGTAGCTCTGCCCACAGGAGATATATAAAAGCAAGACAATGGGACCCTCAGCCACACCCAACATGCCACCCAAGCCAAGAACCAGGAGCAGGAGAAGGCAGCAGACATCTGCAGCAGCAGCACCATCAGCACCACCCCAAATGGAGCAGCATGCTGAACGGGAGGGGAGTCCAGCAGCAGATGAGAGATGGTAATTATCAAATCCCCCATTCCTCCAAACAAGGGCCATGGAATATCAAGATATTCATTGGCCCTTTGTTTCTCTTTATTCAACAGCCGCCAAAGAGATGCAGCAGCAGCAGCAGAAATGGCATCACTGGCAGCAGCAATACCCACAGCCATGGAGTCTGGCCATCAACAGGACAGCACATCTTCTTCTGGGAGCCCTCCCTCGCATCGTCAGCGTTTGACGGTAAGTTTTTATTTCCAAAATCCATCATCTCTGTAATATATGTGTATTCATTGCCTTTTATTTCAAAACAGGAATCACAAGATGAAGAGGAGCTCCCAGAAGAAGAAGGAAGGGGTGGACAGACACCTGGAGTGGGCTCACAATTGGTAAGTTTTTTGCATCAAACGCAGAAACACAACATCACACTACACACAACACATAGAAAACAATGTTCTGCAGACCACACACAGCAAACAAATGCCTACATCCAAAGACATAACATTTTTTGTTTTCTTCTCTAGTCTTCCCAATCTGGTGCTCGGCCAAGAGGTCCTCGCAGTGCCTCCCAGGGTCGTCGGCGACAGCAACGCGGCGGTCACCAGCGTGTAAGTATAAATATTTTTGCTTTGTTTTTTTGCACTTTTTATTTCATTTCTTTTGTGGAGGCTAATTATGTTATTTTTGTCTTTTTCTTTCACAGCCTTCACAGCGTGCTCCCGACTCTGACGGTGAGGATGGAGGGATTGATGTGGACCACCTCATCGATCTCGTCAGAGAAAGGGAGCCGCTCTGGAATATGGCTGACCGCCGCCACGCTGACCTGATCGTTACCCGACGACTCTGGGAGGAAATCTGTTCGCTCCTTGTGGGCCGCTGGGAGGACCTCGAAGCTCGGGCCCAGATTAAAGAGCGTAAGTATATACAGTACCGGTTGCTTGATGTAAACCAGTGTTTCCCGAACTCCAGTCCTCGTGGTCCCCACGGATCATGTGTTCAGGATTTCTATTTACTATGGAAATCCTGAAAACATGACCCCTGGGGACCATGAGGACTGGAGTTTGTGAAACACTGATGTTGTATACTAACCACTTTGTCCTTTCTCGTTTCAGGGAACAGAATTGTGAATCGGTGACGGTCTGTGAGGGATCGTTTCAAGAAGGAGTTCAATAAAGAGATGCGGGCCCCGAGTGGATCTGGAGGACGCAGGAGCAAGTACAAGTACGCACAAGCCCTGTCGTTCCTCCGGGAAACAATGCTCACCAGAAGGTAAATATTACACACCACATGTGAAAAAAAATGTTAGATGTAACTTTTTTTTTTCAGCCAGGGCCATACCATGTCACTATTTTAATTGTTTTTTTTTCTCTTTATTCCACAGCACGGTGAGCAGCACTCGGGAGCCTGCACGATTGGACCCTTCTGAGGCGATCCCTGAGGAGACCGGCACCGAGGGACACTTCGACCGCCCCGGTACATCTGCACCTTCCCAGCCTTCCCACACATTCGACCCATCTGTCCCATCCACCAGCACAGGAGCATCGTGGCCGCCTACATTACATGAAGCTGCTGGTGAGGAGATCGCTTTCCCTTTACCCCACCCTTCTGCCCCTGCCACCTCTAGTACACCTGCGGGTACTGGGCGGCAGCGGCAGAGGGGTCAGGAAAAGAGTTATGCACAAGAGTTCTTGCATCTGAATGCATCTTTCCAGAACTGTCTCAAAGTCTTGTCAGAGCAAATCTCCGCAGGCTTTCAGCAGATCAACTCCAGCATTCTGGAGGTGAAGACACTTCTGCAAACCATGCATTCAGAAGCAAGATCTTCGCCAAACCACACCTTTTTCAGGTCTGTTGTGGAGCGCATGGCAACACTATCTCCTACCCAGCAGATGCATGTAATGCATTCGTGCCACGGTGCTCTACAGCAGGTTACCTCCCAACCTCCACCTCCCACCACTGTAGTTCCTCCACCTGCACCCCCTCCAGCCACTTTCCATCCTCCCCCTCCTATTACATCTGCACCCCCTCCAGCCACTTTCCATCCTCCCCCTCCTATTACATCTGCACCCCCTCCAGCCACTTTCCATCCTCCCCCTCCTATTACATACCAGCAACCTCACCAGTACCAGCAACCTTCCCAGTACCAGCAACCTCCCCAGTACCAGACATCTCCCCACTTCCAGCAACCTGCCCCGTACCAAACTCCTTCCCCGTACCAAACTCCTTCCCCGTACCAAACTCCTTCCCCATACAACTTGCCATCAACATCATCTGCTCCTACAGTCCCTGCCCAACCCTCCACTCCACCGCCCACCACCTCTTCTGCCTCCCACATGTCCACCCATTCTGTAGCTTTTTCCACACCTTCACCTCTAACTGTTCCTTCCCCACCACGATCCCAGTCCTCTCTCCACACACCCAGTGTCGAAGTGTCCCGCAGCCCCTCCAGCAGTATTTCCACCCCACACTACACAGATTTGTAATTTTGTTTTTTTTAATAAAAATGCCCATTGGGTTTAAAACCTTTATTAAAAAAGTTTTTTGCACTTTAAAAACATTTTACAAAAAAAAAAAATTTTAAATAAAAGTTAAATTATCGTTTCACAATGGTTGTCTGTCTTTTCTTTCTGCGGCGAACTATGTTTAAAAAAAAGGTTAAATACAGGGTATTTCAAAGGTAAAAAGGTATTCAAAACCAGGTATATAACTGTGGGTAAATTTTAGCTTTTTGCCACAGTTGTGTTCCTGGTTGTGTTTGAAGCAAAGTATTTCACCGAAAAAGTTGTGTTTATTGTTGGTGATTTCCTAACAATGTACACAACTTTTGTTAAAAGGTGAAATACTTTGCATAAAACACAACCAGGTACACACCTGTGTCCTAAAGCTAAAAATAGTAGACCATGACAAGATAGCCAACTTTGGTTGGCAAAGGTATATACTGTTGGTACAGAAGGTACACAAGTTTGGTTAGGGCACAAATCTTTCACACTCTGTCATCCTGCCAGTGTACTCTGCCTTGAGGGTCAATTTTAAAAACCGGATCCGGCGTAATCCGTCGAAAAACGGATGAACCGGATGAGACGGATCCGGTTTTGTCTGTCAAGAACAAGACGGATCCGGCAGAGAACCGGATCCGGCACATCAGGTTTTACAAAACATTTGCCGGATCCGGCATTCCGGCACGACGCCGGATCGCGCCTGACGCCGAAAACCTGATGTGTGAAAGTAGCCTTAGAGGGTCAGGGCCTAGCCCTGTAAATGTTGATACTAGTTACCTGTATATGATTGCCATATTTGTATGTGTCATGTATATATATTATTGTGACGTATGTACGTAGCTGTGTATGATACGTATATATGTTAGGGACAGTGCAGTTAGGAAAAAGGACACTAGATGGGGGCACTGAGCACTGAGCTGCATCTGCAGCAGTGAAGAAGTCAGTAAAGAAGTTACTGAGGAAATGTTAGCCTAAGGCTAGTTTCACACTAGCGTTTATGAGCGCAGCGACGGCCTGCGCACGGCCGCCGCTAAGCCCCGCCCCTGCCGCACCTCCACCGGTAGCTCCGCCCACAGGCGCATGACGCTGCATGCGCCCTGCGTCCCCTATCTTTATCACAGGGGGCGTAGGCCGTGCGCAGTATGCGTTTGGCGGCGCAGGTCGGTGCACCGTCGGTGCACCTGCTGCAGTTTGGTTGCGTCGGCGCACCATCAAAAAGGCGCATGCGCCGCCAAACGCATACTGCGCACAGCCTGCGCCCCCTGTGATAAAGATAGGGGATGCAGGGCGCATGCAGCGTCATGCGCCGGTGGGCGGAGCTACCGGCGGGGGCGCGGCAGGGGTCGGGGCTTAGCGGCGGCCGTGCGCAGGCCGTCGCTGCGCTCCAAAACGCTAGTGTGAAACTAGCCTTAGTCTGGGTGCTAAGTAGTCGAGTGGGCAACCAGAGAGTGCTTGGGCAGGATAACTAAAAGGGGGTGGACGACCTAGTAGATGAGTATTTCCGTGTCTGGACTGAAGTCAGTTCCAGGGAGAGAGGTCTAAGTGCCGTTTTCACCGGGCTCCTCGTCCTGTAGTGGCTTTGTGGTCCATTCTGGTGTAGCTGAAGAAGCTAGGGAAAGCTGAAGAAAATGTATTGCTGGTACCGTGTCAAGTGTGCTAATGGTGTATTGGATGAGCTGTGTCCTGAAGAGAATAAATCTGTATTGTTTGAAGTTATCCTGGGCTCTGCCTCCAGTCCTTTGAACCCCAGGAAGAATGTGGGACACACCAGGTAAGAAGCCGCTGCCAGCACAGTGAGTACGGAACGTGCTGATGAGTCTACCCTCTGGTTGTATTATTACAAGTGGCGCAGTCGTTACGATCTCGCTGCCCCATATGGCGGTGAGAGCGCAGTGGAGATGAAGTTTATGGCAAGAGCGAAACTGAATGCTGTGACCTGTAATGTACAGATTGAAGAATGTGACAAAAAATATTTCAAATTGGACGTGACTAAAGCCCCGGATTTGACTGAAGAAGAGCTGGAGAGTGATCCTGTGGACCCCAAGATGGCGACTGCCAAGATGGAGAGCTGTGGCGCCAAAAAGGACTGTCCCTGTCAACAAGGTGCGCTTTGAGGGTGTGACAGCATCTGGAAGGTGCCAAACAAGAGCTGTCAACAATGTCGGGTCCGCCCCTGGAAGGAGTGGTATGTGCAGACGGACGTTCGCCCTTTCCCATCTAATGCCCAAAAATGGGTGGAGAGGCCGGAGAGAGCCCCGCCCTGGAACGGGAGTGGCCGTGCAGAAAGTGCTCAGTGCAGCTGTCTGGCGTCAGTAAGACATGGGACGTCTGACACGATGTATCGGTGCGGCTGCAGAGGCATCATGCGAACTGAGTGGCGATGGCGACGTGAAGAAGAGGCAAAACGTCTTACCCGCAACTGGGAACAAATGAAGGAGTACCAGGCACTCACTTGAGGCAAAGACCCGCAGCAGGAGATGGAACTCATGACAGCTGGGCCTGCTGAACCGGAGCCAGATGACAGACCGGAGATGCGTCCGCCCACAGCACCGGCCGTGCTGGAGACCCGGAGGGATGAAGCACCGCTTACTCACCCCGAGGAACCAGTGAGCCTGTAAGTTGTTCCTACAGGTTGGCAGGAGGAAGAACACCAGCGCACCCCATGTTCCAGTAGTGACAGCGAGACGATGGAGCCGGCCCAGCAGAAGGAGGCAACCGAGCTAGTGGACACCCCGGCCTCCCGCATGCACCAGGAATCTGAGTGAAGCTGCCCGAAAGGAATTTCAGAAGTTACTCTCATCTCTTCTTTTGACAATCTTATTTTCATCAGAAGGATCCAACAAAACTTTAAGATTCTTGATTGCTAGGACCCACGGTGATCAGGTGTAAATCAGTGAAGGGCAATTGGGTAGCAATTCTGCCCCTTGGGTCATTGATCACCGAAGGGTCTCAGCACCTTGATCTCAAACAATTAAAAATGTTGGCATATCACACGTTTTTTTTTTAAAGTAGAGTTACTCTTCCAGGCTCCACTTGTTGGCGCCATAAAGGGCCAGTAAAGGTTTGGTGGATGTGGTTTTGGGCTAACCATGCAGTTGTATGTAATAAATTGTGTTTTGAGATTATTTTGACTATTATAACATTTTGCTTAATGATCAGAAACTGCTGAATGTGACATATTGTCAGAGATAAGGGATATATGGAAGGGGGGGTACTAATACTTTGTCATATCATAGAACATGGAGAGGATAATTGCAGATTTAAATATCTTTAACATGTGGAAGTGTATATGACTGGCAATTGTGTTCTCGATATCTGTCACAGATGTCATTTGATATTCCGTGGAAGCGATAGAGAGTTTGGGTAATTACATTCAGAGCTTATGAAATGTGATGGAAATCCGCAAAATGTGCAGAAAATTATCCCATAAAATGGCTCAGATTACATTAAGCTTTTACTTCTGTAAGGAGAAGACAGACAAGATGATATACTCACAGCTACTAGAGAACCTCATGATTGCGCGGACTGGGTAGAGAAATAATGGAGGGACGACCGTTGTGTTGGATTTTTAGTAGAAACTGAAATCCTCAAAATATCATAAATCGGAAGTATCAAACCCCCAATGAAAAAGTCTATATCTCTACACCCTATGAATACTATTACTCACCTGTCCTGGCTCCAGTCTGCTCATTTTCTGTCTCATGTAGCCAGTATTATTTGCTCTCGTGTGCATCGGGTTATCATGGTAATACAGTGCACGCAGCTGATGTCTTGCTTCTTTAAATCACAAACAGGTGGCTGCATGCTGCGTGAGTATTCAGGTACTAGTGCACATTGCTACCACATGCGTCGTAGCCAGTAAACCTGCTCTGCTATCAGTGGGCTCTTCTGCAATTATACTAACTATGCCTCTTGATATTCAGTCCTCTACTGTTCATCTTTGGAACCCCAAAGTGTCTGTCCATATCTCCTGCTTCATGGAGCCATATATCATTCAGCATATGCAGCCCCAATTATCCAAAATATCCAGCTCTACTGCTCCTTGCTGTTAGTCATGCCATTTGGTCTATCCGATTCCACTAACGCCTTCAGTCCGTGTTGCTCACACTGACAAGCACCCCACTACATGAGCCATAACAAATACTATATATTTATGTAGTATTCTATAATTTATACATATTTTATGCTGTTTATACCAATCTGCATGTAACGAGTTTGCCAACACCCCTTGTAGGGATTCATGCTCTCAGATAGGCATTAGGTAGCGTTCATACAGGCAATACGGTCCAAAATAGCTTCTTCTAGGCACAAAGGTATAACAGCAAATAAAGGCATATGTTCAGTATTTTACATCAGTATTTGTAAGCCAAAACAAGGAGTAGGTGATAAATACAGAAGCGGTGACATGTTTCTATTATACTTTTCCTCTGATTGTTCCTCTCCTGGTTTTAGCTTACAAATATGGATATAAAATTCTGACCGAATACTGACCATGTGAAAGTGGCCAAACAGTTAATTCAGCAGACACATATATATCAGTGCCGGCTCACCCAAACAAATTACAGTCCTCTCTGTAAGGTATGGCCCTATCTATCTCAGTATCACCTCTAGCCTGAGCTCCAGCATACAGATTGCTCAGCTTTCCTAGCTAATCAGTGACATCAACAGAGAGAGCCTCTGGTTTGTCTCTCTCCCACCAACAGCTCACATTTTGGCTGGTCACTCACTAGCGTCAACACACTCTACTTTGCTCAACATTCCCATCAGACTGAGAGCTCCTAGGTGAACACATGTCCTGGTTCTTAGTCAAAGCTAGCAAGGTGCATCTAATTAAGACATGTAATGCTAGGACTTAACTCTAGCCTACCTGGCTTTGCTACACCCTACATAAGAAAATTTCAAAATATTCACCCATATTACCCAACTAGTTGTTTTGAAGAAAACATTTCATGTAACAATCTGCGTTCAGATCTTGTGGGATAAGAGCCTGGTAAATAACTGATAAATCCAACAATCACTTTTCAACCTAAATTAGTGATAATGACACCCCAACCAGTAACCAATGCTATACCTCAGAAAGACATACCCCAATGGTTCATATTGTGCATCTCAGTAAAATGTGCCAATAAGCAATGGCACATTTATAACAAATGTCATAAAACATTTTTTTTGTATATTAGTACAGTGTTTTTATTTGCGACGTGTAGGGTCAAAAGACGACAATCCAAAAGTATGCAACATTGATACTATCACATTCAGTATAGATTTTGATACTATGCTCAACAGAATTTGTAGTCTTTCCTAACGATTTCTTTGTGATTAAAAGTCACCTCCAAAAAGGTCTTACATTCTGAACAATTCAAGAAGCCCTTAAAACACCCAAATTCCCATTCTTCTTATTCCTGATGTAGCTCCTTACATTCATATCTTTCACATCAGGTGCATTCCAGAAGACAATCCCAGGTTTATCCAGCAAAGATCCCCCAATTACTGGGTTATTTCTTACAATATGCCAATTACTGTCTCTATGATTTTCTCAACCTCTCAGGAATTCTTCTGAAAGCTAATTATTAAAGTGGAGCAAAACAATCAAAGGGGTGATCTAACTCAAAATATTAATGAATTCCACAACTTTGGGGTATTGCATGTTAGATGCGAGCAGGAATGCGGGATGCAGTGACGAGCAGGAGGCAGAGCAAGAGTTAACGGGAACTTTATGCAAAGTAGTGTACAGTCAATAGTCCACGCAGGGAGTTTGCAGTAATGATACAGTACAAATGCAGAAGGGGGAACAGTGGATAAAACAATCTTAACAAATAGCACGAAACTATTCAACTTATCAATCTGTAGCTTCTGGATGGCGGAGGTTGAGACATCCCACGATGGCGATGCAGGTGCCGTGAGACATCTCAGAAGCAATCATGGATGAAGTTAAGGCATTGTCTCTGTACCGCAATGGTATGGCCTGGCTCGTCCCGACGTAATCCCTCAGTCCTGGAACATGGTGTTATGTGACGGATAGGACTTGGCTCAGCGAGTGTGAAACAAAGTTCCGGGGTGGAGGGTCGGCACGGTGCAGCACATCAGTAGTCATAAGGGGTGCTGACCAGTCAGGGCTCTTGAGTGTCAGAGTCTGTGAGGTGCTCAGTCTTTCAGTCTTGTAGGTGCACAAGCCGTGCGCGCAAGGGCAGACAGGCTGCAGAGTAAGCCCGCTGGTTGATCAGAAGCAGCGGAGATGGAGTCAACTTTCTCCTTCAGTGTGTACTGTTTTCCCGCCAGAAGCCCCATTTTCACACGCTCTGCTCCTTTTATATCCACCCGCTCCCTATAGTCAAGTGCAAAGGCCTGCATTGGTCAGAAAGTCCTACAGGAGGCCCTTCACCAGGCAACACTGGTGACAGCCCTGATAGTTCCAGCCCAGGCATGCAAGAAGCTGACCTAGCCGGGTCCATCCTCCTACATACATATATACCACTTGTATAATACCAGATGACACTGCAAAAATGTACACTCTCTCTCGGTCCAACATGCACAAATTAGTAAAACTGAGGGTGACTTTCACCCCCATCGCGGTTCCTGTCCTCTGACCAAAAAACTGATTATCAGTCTAAAATAAGTTACTTTTCTGAGTAACATCTATGCATTTTGAAAAATAACTGTCGATGTATTGTGAGAGGACTGGTCTGAAATCACCACTAAGCTCCTTTGGATTTTTTCATTGATATCTCACCAAAGACTGTATAGAACAAAACTATGATTGGTTACTACTATATAATGAACAGAGTGCGTTTTTCTTTTAAAAATTTTTGATAAATGAATTTCAAATATTTCTTCCTTCCTCCTTGTGGTTATGTTGCAAACAACTGGCAATCAAAAGTTTACAGATCTTGCCTAATGTTCAAATCATGCTAAGAACCTGCCTACCTCCAATAGTGAAGGGACAAAAATAAATCAGAACATTTTAAGGACAAAGAAAAAAAAACCCAGGAGATTATTGCTTGAAGAGGAAATAAGTAATCAAAAACACCAATCATTTTTGCAACGTTATCTCCACTCCTTTTTTTAATGTGATTTTCTTCTGAAAATATACAAGACGAAGATATTTTCATAGAGGAAAGTACTGAGCGGCAATGACCTTTCCAAGTCCTTAGGAAAAGCATCCAAAAATGTTGTAAACAACTTCCATGACATGAAATAAGGGTCAATGTGAATATTCGATCACAAAGAGTGTGCGCACCTTTAAACATCTACAGATGTGTCCTTGAGGCTCATTACAGGGTACTGCTGAGGGTCTTTGAGGCTTATTACATGATGTGAAGGTGCAGCCATATACTGCCACTTATGCTGCCAAAAGCCAGACGGTTCTGAAACAAAATCATGTGACAATTTCATATTGCAGAGTTTTGCCCTCAGGCAGCGTACATTGCGTGTGACCTCACCCTAAGGGCCCCGTTACATTTAGCGATGCACCAGTAATCCCGACCACGATATGACCCGGTCAGGATCGCTGGTGCATCGCTAAGTGGTCGCTAGTGAGCTGCCACACAGGAAGATCTCAGCAGCGACGCTCAGCGGTCGTCACTTACCTGTCACACGCAGAGATGATGACATCTTCCGCCCGCGTCCACCAGAGAACAATTACTTGAACGTAGTAATGCCTTGCAGCTATCACATCACATGATATATCACAGCCAATCAGAAGGGACTATCAAAGCTGGTATAAAAGCTGAGGCAGGAAATGCAACATATTTTGGGTAGGTTCATCGTGTGGCAGTTTCCTGAGGGAGTGTCTGGATGCTGGTTGGAGCAAAAGGTGAATGCACAGACTGAGTGCACCAGACTGGATGCGTCTTGGAGCTGCTAAAAAGATAGACAGGACAGAAACCCTCTCTGAGAAGGGCCATGTGCAGAGAACCGCAAGTATCAGCTATTGTCCACAGCAACCACTGTCTTATTTAACCAAGTTGGAGCTTCTCAGCAGTGTATGATTAGCCAGGGTCTGTCCTGTTTATTATTACCTGGACAAGGTCAGGATTTATAGTTATGACTTTGTTTTGGTGCTGTGTAAAGCAATAAAAACTGCACGTTTGGACAAAAACTGTATTGGCTGTGTGAACGCTACCTAAGGCCTACAAGAGACCGTGAACCCCAACAGTATATTCACGCAAGACACTAAAATATAATTAGTGTCACCTGTAAAAACTCAAGCCTAAGACTGCATCGATTCCTACTGTCAAAGATAACAGCTGGAGGGTAGCAAGTTTTCAATATTACCTCAGAGATGCCCTGCTCAATACTGCTGTACAATGTCTTCTATCCTGCTGATTCTTTCTAGTTAGTGTTTCATTTCATCTGTACCAGAGCTACGTTGCTTGTTCCTGCTGTATAGTGTGCTTTATACTGCTTATCCTTTCTAGTACGTTTTTACTCTTACCTCAGATATGGAGTCTGTGCTACACTGCTCAATACCGCTGTTAAAAGGTCCTCTATTCTGTTGATTCTTTCTAGTAAGCGTTCTATCTCACCTCAGAACCCCAGATACAGTGCTCAATACTGCAGTAGATTTTTGCTGCTTCTTTATAGCTCACCCCAGAGCCTTATGGATTCCCAGTTGTACAGCCCTGTGCTGCTGTGTAATGTCCTCCATGATTTGCATGTGCTGCATAAAGACAGGAGAGCAGGAGCCCCCCAATGTTTGTGTGTGCTGTGTATGGAAGACACCATGGCAGCTAGTCTACACCAATAATTAGGAGATAAGGGCCTGCAGAGGGCAAAACTGGTGAAAATGCAGGATCCCAAGGTTACAATGGCCAGAAGTATTGTTCCCAGGACAGATTCACCATCATTTATTCAGGGGATCGCATTTTGTGGCACTAGAACATAATTAGAACATTTGCCTTGTTCTCCCATAGAGCGGTCAGACTTTACAGGGGAAGAAGCCAAGCAACTCCGCTGTGTAAGGAATAATCCATAATGACACACGAGGAGGATTCTACATTTTCAGAGAGATCCATTAAAACCCAAAGTTTTGTTAGTGCCTTGAAAAAGTCTGCATGAACTTCTCACTTTCACACCCACAAACTTAAACATAAAATCACGATAAATTATGTGATACCAAAACTAAGGATCAAGTATTTGAGAATTGTGAAGTAAATGCCACACGGTTTTTTAGTTAATTTTAAAGATATAAAGATTGTGAAATGCATTTGTATTCAGCGCCTCTGTAGCCGGATACCCCCCAAATAAAATCCTGAGTGACCAAATTCCTCCACGACTTTCCTTTTCGGTGTTGCAGTTTCAATGTTGAGCAGTGTATAAAGGAGGACACTATAGAAGGTCTCATTTAGTCACTGCTAGTCTCAAAATAGATTAACTTATTTTACCTTTCTTAGTAGGGGAGCGCCTAATACTACTCGGAATGCATTACATAAAACCCCAGCTGCACAGCACCAGGACACAACCACAATGGAGGGAGGAGGGGTGGGATGGAATGAACAGATCATACCGCTACATGAAAACTTTGTGACCTGTTAAGTTGTACCATAGTTGAAAACGGATGTTCAAACCAAGCACAGGAGATCTGTGCACCCCTGGTGTGGCTGGTGAGTTCAGCGCACCTTCCCACTCTCAGTGTGCAAAATCTATAAAAAATAGATATATATTTATCAGAGACAGATCTGGCCTATTTTCCTGGTGAAAAGGTACAAGAACATGTACACCAGACTCGTTATAGCGCAACTCCTGGTTTTTATTTTTAAACACAAAATCACCAAGAGGTCCAAGCTGAATGTTGAAAATTAAAAGCAAAAGACACATTTTATCATAATAAACAAAAATAATCAGTAAATTTTTCATCTGTCAAAACTCCAGAGATTTTCCAGCTCTTCCATCTTGAGGGAACTTTACATGAAAGACCCTAAGGAGACAAAATGTACCAGATGTCAGTGCCATCGATCACCCTCCGCTACCAACAGGTAGACCCATCTGCCGGCCGGCGCCCCCCATACACAGACTGTCCGGCGACCCTTCTATATAGTCTAGTGTGTACGCGGCCCAAAGGCAGTCATGGTGGATCCTACTAGTCTGCAAGATCGAACTTAGGGAGAAAAGGGTCAGGTGAGAGTAAAACAAGTCTGACAGTTCTGGTGGTGCAGATTTTGTATTTTACTTTTAATGGAAGCCATAATTGCATAAAAATGTTGCCGCTTTTGGTGCTTTTACTCCCGGCCGGCTCCAGGCACTTGATTAGGAAGGAAGATGCAATCCGGTCTGGATATATGGCGGCTGAATAATTGAGAATGTCAGACCCTGGAGCATAAACTGAGGGGCAAGAAGGGGTTTAAAATGCTTAAGTTATACCAACTTCTCCTACACGCCTCGTGTCCTAACAGCGCCTGGGCCTCGCCTTGGGCTTTCTGCGCCATCCAGGCCTCATGACGATCAGGTGTGAAGCACATTGTGACTTTACAGGACAGACAAGGGGAGAGACCGATGTTTGCCCCTACCATGTACCATTTCTTTCTCCCCCGACAGGAGGAGTTGTCAGAGGGGCGCTGGCAGCGAGGGGCATTCAGATGCCCGAGACTGCAGGGTGTAGACCCAAACCCAGGATTAGAGATGAGCGGATCAATTCCCGGGTCTCTGGTTCAGGTCAGTGATACGCGGGGGGCTGCAGACCTCTTACCATCTGGGGTCCCCGGCAGCTTTTGACCCCACAAGGCCGGTGGGATGTCATCTGTGCTTCCTGCTCATCTCTAGTTGGGACCTGGGGATTATTTTTTGCTCCTTCATTCACAGTCGGAGCCGCCAGAACTCTCATCTTTATGTGGCTCCACTATACCACATCAGACTTTGTCAGGTAGTGTTCACACGTTGCAGAAACACTGTTCTGTTTCCCACAGGTGTCAGCATCAAGCTATACAATAATCCTGATTACTGCCACAGCCATTTTTTTTTTTTTTTTTTTTTAACACCTTTTCCCCTTATTTGATTAGTTTCTGGTGCAGATGTGAAGCTACTTTTTAAAGTTGCGAAAAAATATATATTCCCCCCCCCCCCCCCCCTTCTCTAGCGGTTATGTGGGGAGTCAAACTCACCCGAACCCCCAAAACTGCACAGTTCAGTGGCATCTTCATACCACAGGCGGTGCAGTTCTCATGCACTTTGCTTGGAAAGTTTAAATAAAAAAAAATAAAAAATAACACCCCACCATTAAAGCTTTTCTGTACTATTTAGAAAGGCGGCTTCACACAGTCACCAAAAAAATGCACCAAATAAAGAGGAAATTAAAAGCCCCACAATTAAGCAATAATCAGATGACTGATAAAGGACGATGCAATAAGACCAGAAAAAAAACAAAAAAAAAAAACCTTACATCTATCCGCACAGCACGCTCCGGAGGAGTCTCCCTGCACTAAGGCTGGCTTCACATTTGCGCAGCGTTTTATCCGCGTAGATCTGCATGCTTCCATATATTTAACATGGTGTACGCAAGGACCGCCGTTTCGCGGTGTACGGCGGGGCGCAGCGAACGCAACATGTTGCATTTTTTGAGGCGTCAAAAGCTGTCAAATATGCGCACGTAGAAAAAAAAAAAAAATGCATTATGGTCTATGGGATGCAAGGACGTGTATGCAGGTGTTCAAAATGTAACTAGAAATCCCTTGAGACGCCCATTTTTGTCTGATGTCGTATCGAACACATCCGCATGAACTACACAAACACATACAAAAGCATGCGCACGCAGCACTTTTTTCTGTCATGCGCAAGATGATGCGCATAAAGAATGCTGGGTAAACATGCATTTTTTACATGCTGATGATACGCTGTGGACTCAAGCGCTAATGTGAACCTAGCCCGAGACGATGCTGGCTTATCCTTAGGACAGGGCAGCCATATCTAGCAGATCAGTGTGCGTCAAATTCTGAAACCAGCACCCAATCAGCAGACTGAAGGGCTGTGTGGCTCTGACAAGCACAGCGCCATATGTCTTTTAGAGGCAATGCCTGGTACTGCAGCTCAGGCCCAAATACTATAAAATCAACGTGTGTGTGTGTGTGTGTGTGTGTGTGTGTGTGTGTGTGTGTGTGTGTGTGTGTGTATATATATATATATATATATATATATATATATATATATATATATATATATATATATGTCAGGAGTCACACACCCCCCCAACCCCCACCCGATACTCCCACACTGACCCAATAGACTTATCCAAATTACTTTCTAGGCTTCTAGAAACCTTTCGGTAAAACAGAACACACCCTTCTTCCAACCATAATTCTTGCATTGGCTGCTTCTCATCAATCCTATGATACTTAAGCGTATTCTTACCTGAAGGATCAACCATCCTCATCATCGATCAAGTCCTCAGTGAGCTGTGGTCTCCCTTTCTGCAACCATCTCCAGTACACCATCATGTCTGCTGATCTTAGTCGGGTGGGCCTCCGGGGTCTTCACCCTCTTCTCATCCTCCATTGAAGTCTCATGTTCCAGCATGGCTTCGTCCTCCCCATTAAGGCTCAGATCCCCCACCGGTCCACATATATCGCATTCGTTAGGGTAACGACCATCATGAAATAGCTGTCCACCGCTATGACACATCTTCTCAAAAGGACAATGCCCAGAGGGATGGAGCTTCCTGAGGGAGCTTGGCTGCCCAGGATACATCAGGAAACCTTGTGTACCCGCAATGGAGAAGTTTGCTGGGGGGTGCTTTATCCCAGATGTATAGACTGGCTCAAACTTCAGACAGACCCACAACTTGTACTTCCCGTTAAAGATACCATAGACATTCCGCTGCTTGACGCCACCACGTACAGAGTCGCAGTATTGCTCCAGGTAGGTCATCACCTCCTCAATGTCGACGTAGGGGTTAAACAGGTGCACAATCATGGGCCTCTCTCGCATCCCAAAAAGTGGGAAAAACTTGATGTGCTCCAAAACAGACTTCCTCTTGTGGCGTTTCAGACAGGCAAGGAAACTACGACAATTACTTCCATCGTGGAAGGTGATATCATACAGACCCCGCCTGGGAGAGTCCTGCAGGCAAAAAACCTCAGATTTAGGAATTCCGGCCAAACCTTCCAGAATAACACAGACAATGTAAGACAGGCCAATGGAGTCTTTCTTTGCAGGGTCTACGAGAAGACGGATGGTGTTCTTCACCCCGGACATTGTCCTTGCAAACCTCAGCTCTGCCCTGAAGACCCACTGATCACTCTTATATAAGGAGTAATGGGCCCTTCTAGGGATAAGTGATCAGCTCACCTGGGATTATACAGAAACTCACCTGGACAGACTGAGGAACCTAAGGCCACGTTCACACGTTCAGCCTTTGGTCAGGAGCTGGGACAATCAGAGGAAAAGTAGCATAGAAACACGTCACCACTCCTGGTTTTGGAGAGACCAAATACTGAACATGTGAACGTGACAGCTACATTCCCAAGGACTCTATTGCAAATCCTCCTCAACAACATGGTAACCTTCGTCCGTCCCCATGTTATTCTATGGGGCTGTGCACATGTTCACATTTTTCCTTAGTCTGATCCGGTCCGAGTAATAAATCGCAGCACGCCTTGGTTACCGGCGATAATCAGACTTGGCCATTGCGCCCCGGGAAAACATCAGACTGCACCCGGATGAAATCTGATTTTCACGTACTGACACTATGCAGAAGATGGAGAAACCTTTTTTTTCCCTCCACCTCTGAGAAGATTGGCGCACACTATGATCAGACTCTGATCAGTCTGCGATTAGCATAACCGGTACGATATTTTCGGATGATCCACGTTCCCACAATTATTTTTTGGTGACTTTTTGATGTTGCAGATTTTCCGCACCTGTTAAGTAAAATAGGTTTCTTGCAATTTTTTTTTAAAAAATACGCAGCGTAAAAAACTGATTTTGGGAAAGTAGCCTTAGGCCTCGTTCACACTATGAGTATTTGGTCAGGATTTTACATCAGTATTTTGCAGCTTTTTAAAAAGTTTAAAAACTGATGAATTAGCTGGAAAAAAAAAATCCCCGATGCCGGCACTGGAGAAGGCGAACAAAGTAGAATGAAAAACGCGCTCATTAAAAGAATTTGGCACAAAGTAAAAAAAACACCAAAAAGACAAAAAAAAGACAAATGCAACAGTGAAGTCCTAGGCAAAGTTGGCAAATAATGTAACATTGCTCTCTATTAGCCAAAGTGGAGAATTTGGCATCGCCGTGTATGATGCCCGCATTCAGTGCTGCTCCACCTCTATATTCTGTCCTGGTCTTTTCTCATATGAAACAGGAAAAATGTCTCCACATGGAATCTGACCTGTAAGGTCTGGTCTGCATTGTGCCCCCATACATCTCATGTGCATCAGGTCTAACGTCTGCATGCCTCCGGCCACTAGGTGGCACCAGACTTTCTGCTTAGTAAGGAGCTTATTTGCATACTTTTCCCAGGAAGCCTTGCTATGGCGGCTTCCTCTCCAACCCATGGTCCTACAGCTTTTTCAAAACTACAACTCACAGCTGTTGGGGCTTGCTGGGATTTGTAGTTTAGTTTTGCAAAAGCTGTAGACCCACAGGCTGGAACCGTCCGTTGTAAAGCCGCCCCACCAGCTCTCTCCATAAGGCGACTCCTCATCCTCCATGATTAGTGCATATGACAAGGGTCTCGGCCGTCGCAGTCACCCCCCGGGCCCCGCTGCGGTTCACAAAAACTTCTCATCTTCTGCTAATTTTGAAATGTAATTTTATTTTTCAACAAAAAAAAAAAGCAAATAACCCTTCGTTATTCCAGCTCAGGAGTCTAACAAGAGGATGCAGGGGGTCAGTCCGTGGCAGGTTACTCTGTGGATGGGGGATCAGGATGGAGAGTCTAAGGATCGCACTGACGACGTCGTGACTTGGACCAATGTCGCAGCCGGGTCTTCTGAGACTAGCTGGTCACCATGATTCCAGAAGCTTCGTCAAGGAACTTTTCCCAGGCGGCTTGGTTGAAGTCTCCGGGATAGTGAGCGGCAAGCACCTCCTGGATGGCGGCTCCGAGGAGCTGGAAGGAAGCAGATCGGGGGGGTCAGCAGTGATACAATCGGGGGTCAGCAGTGATACAATCTGGGGGTCAGCACCGATACAATCGGGGGGTCGTCAGCACCGATACAATGGGGGGTCGTCAGCACCGATACAATGGGGGGGTCAACACTGATACAATCGGGGGGTCAGCACTGATACAATCTGGGGGTCAGCACCGATACAATCAGGGGGTCAGCAGCACCGATACAATGGGGGGTCGTCAGCACCGATACAATGGGGGGGTCAGCAGCACCGATACAATGGGGGGGTCAGCAGCACCGATACAATGGGGGGGTCAGCAGCACCGATGCAATGGGGGGGTCGTCAGCACCGATACAATGGGGGGGTCAGCAGCACCGATACAATGGGGGGGTCAGCCCCGATACAATCGGGGGGTCAGCACCGATACAATCAGGGGGTCAGCACTGGTACAATTGTAAGATATAATGTCTTTCATGCTCCCCTTCCCTCTGATTGTCTTATGTTTACAGATGTGTTTTATGATAATTGTCTGCGGTACTGCTACATGTATAGCTATGTATTACCGCTCATTGTTTATGGTATTGCCACCTGAATGTGTTACCATTGTATAGAAGAACTGTATATATTGTTTTGTATTCCTGTATTATATTATTGCATATATATTATGTGTTCTTTGTATATGTACAGTCAGGGAAAGTTAGTGTATCCTCCTTGGGACATTAGAGGAGGGCAGTCTTAGTGTATAGGTCCCCTATAGACCGGGTAGTTGTAATTACATTGTGGGCCCCTAGATGGGGGCATACTAGTGGGGCCTGATAGGAGGTTCTTAGAGGGTTAATTGTAGGATGGGCTGCTGAGAGTTAAGGTTTGTGATGAAGAGCAGTTTAGTCAGACGGGGCCAGGGCGCCGAAGAGTCCACATGGGCTATAGGCCCGGACAGCTTGGCAGTCACGTAATATTAAGTCGTTATAGCCCACGTTACCCATGGCCACTGCAGGTCTTAGCAGTGGGTCAGAACAGGAAAAGGAAGATGTGGCGTCTCATCGCCTGGGCCAATGTTTTTAGGGCAGAAGTTGGCTGGACTAAAGAAATGAAAGGAGTTGGAGCTTCGACGAGATCGGTACAGAAGGGCCGGATGCTTCACCGGGGGCCACCAGATCTAGTGATTGGTGAATTCGTGTCTGGGTCGAAACAGGCTGAAGGAAATGTCATTATAGTGAGGTCAGGCCAGGAAGGAACTGGGAAGCAGTCTAGTACGGTCCGGTCTGGGCGTGTACTGCACAGAAGTGACAGCAAGCAAGGGAAAGATCAGGAAGGAAGTAAATGTAATGATGTACCAACTGTGGATGTAACGTGCAAAATCCTAAGTAGAGAAAGTGTTAAAGTTGTCTCGGACTGTGTCTCCATTGATGGGGGTCGCCTAGAAGAGTGACTGTTATGGCCTGGGAAGTGCCCGGGTGAAGATGGATCTGGGGATGCAGGTATGCCGAGGAGAAGAGTATTGTTTCATGTAGGGGAAGGACTGGACACAGCTGCTGCAGTAATACAGGTCACGACTACAGTCCTGTCCTTCTCTTCCACTATCAGGGGGTCAGCACCGATACAATCGGGGGTCAGCACTGATCTGTATCAAGGGGTCAGCACTGATACAATCGGGGGTCAGCACCGATACAATCAGGGGGTCAGCACCGATACAGTCAAGGGGTCAGCACTGATACAATCAGGGGGTCAGCACCGATACAATCAGGGGGTCAGCACCGATACAATCGGGGGTCAGCACTGATACAGTCAAGGGGTCAGCACTGATACAATCTGGGGGTCAGCACTGATACAATCGGGGGTCAGCACTGATACAGTCAAGGGGTCAGCACTGATACAATCGGGGGTCAGCACCGATACAATCAGGGGGTCAGCACCGATACAATCGGGGGTCAGCACTGATACAGTCAAGGGGTCAGCACTGATACAATCGGGGGTCAGCACCGATACAATCAGGGGGTCAGCACCGATACAATCGGGGGTCAGCACTGATACAATCGGGGGTCAGCACTGATACAGTCAAGGGGTCAGCACTGATACAATCGGGGGTCAGCACCGATACAATCAGGGGGTCAGCACTGGTACAATTGTAAGATATAATGTCTCTCATGCTCTCCTTCCCTCTGATTGTCTTATGTTTACAGATGTGTTTTATGATAATTGTCTGCGGTACTGCTATATGTATAGCTATGTATTACCGCTCATTGTTTATGGTATTGCCACCTGAATGTGTTACCATTGTATAGAAGAACTGTATATATTGTTTTGTATTCCTGTATTATATTATTGCATATATATTATGTGTTCTTTGTATATGTACAGTCAGGGAAAGTTAGTGTATCCTCCTTGGGACATTAGAGGAGGGCAGTCTTAGTGTATAGGTCCCCTATAGACCGGGTAGTTGTAATTATGTTGCGGGCCACTAGATGGGGGCATACTAGTGGGGCCTGATAGGAGGTTCTTAGAGGGTTAATTGTAGGATGGGCTGCTGAGAGTTAAGGTTTGTGATGAAGAGCAGTTTAGTCAGACGGGGCCAGGGCGCCGAAGAGTCCACATGGGCTATAGGCCCGGACAGCTTGGCAGTCACGTAATATTAAGTCGTTATAGCCCACGTTACCCATGGCCACTGCAGGTCTTAGCAGTGGGTCAGAACAGGAAAAGGAAGATGTGGCGTCTCATCGCCTGGGCCAATGTTTTTAGGGCAGAAGTTGGCTGGACTAAAGAAATGAAAGGAGTTGGAGCTTCGACGAGATCGGTACAGAAGGGCCGGATGCTTCACCGGGGGCCACCAGATCTAGTGATTGGTGAATTCGTGTCTGGGTCGAAACAGGCTGAAGGAAATGTCATTATAGTGAGGTCAGGCCAGGAAGGAACTGGGAAGCAGTCTAGTACGGTCCGGTCTGGGCGTGTACTGCACAGAAGTGACAGCAAGCAAGGGAAAGATCAGGAAGGAAGTAAATGTTATGATGTACCAACTGTGGATGTAACGTGCAAAATCCTAAGTAGAGAAAGTGTTAAAGTTGTCTCGGACTGTGTCTCCATTGATGGGGGTCGCCTAGAAGAGTGACCGTTATGGCCTGGGAAGTGCCCGGGTGAAGATGGATCTGGGGATGCAGGTATGCCGAGGAGAAGAGTATTGTTTCATGTAGGGGAAGGACTGGACACAGCTGCTGCAGTAATACAGGTCACGACTACAGTCCTGTCCTTCTCTTCCACTATCAGGGGGTCATCACTGATACAATCAGGGGGTCAGCACCGATACAATCGGGGGTCAGCACCGATACAATCGGGGGTCAGCACTGATCTGTATCAAGGGGTCAGCACTGATACAATCGGGGGTCAGCACCGATACAATCAGGGGGTCAGCACCGATACAATCAGGGGGTCAGCACCGATACAGTCAAGGGGTCAGCACTGATACAATCGGGGGTCAGCACCGATACAATCAGGGGGTCAGCACCGATACAATCGGGGGTCAGCACTGATACAGTCAAGGGGTCAGCACTGATACAATCTGGGGGTCAGCACTGATACAATCGGGGGTCAGCACTGATACAGTCAAGGGGTCAGCACTGATACAATCGGGGGTCAGCACCGATACAATCAGGGGGTCAGCACCGATACAATCGGGGGTCAGCACTGATACAGTCAAGGGGTCAGCACTGAATCCATTTGGGGGTCAGCACCGATACAATCAGGGGGTCAGCACCGATACAATCGGGGGTCAGCACCGATACAATCGGGGGTCAGCACCGATACAATCAGGGGGTCAGCACCGATACAATCGGGGGTCAGCACTGATACAGTCAAGGGGTCAGCACTGATACAATCAGGGGGTCAGCACTGATACAATCGGGGGTCAGCACTGATACAGTCAAGGGGTCAGCACTGATACAATCGGGGGTCAGCACCGATACAATCAGGGGGTCAGCACTGGTACAATTGTAAGATATAATGTCTCTCATGCTCTCCTTCCCTCTGATTGTCTTATGTTTACAGATGTGTTTTATGATAATTGTCTGCGGTACTGCTACATGTATAACTATGTATTACCGCTCATTGTTTATGGTATTGCCACCTGAATGTGTTACCATTGTATAGAAGAACTGTATATATTGTTTTGTATTCCTGTATTATATTATTGCATATATATTATGTGTTCTTTGTATATGTACAGTCAGTGAAAGTTAGTGTATCCTCCTTGGGACATTAGAGGAGGGCAGTCTTAGTATATAGTTTCCCCTATAGACCGGGTAGTTGTAATTACATTGTGGGCCCCTAGATGGGGGCATACTAGTGGGGCCTGATAGGAGGTTCTTAGAGGGTTAATTGTAGGATGGGCTGCTGAGAGTTAAGGTTAGTGATGAAGAGCAGTTTAGTCAGACTGGGCCAGGGCGCCGAAGAGTCCACATGGGCTATAGGCCCGGACAGCTTGGCAGTCACGTAATATTAAGTCGTTATTGCCCACGTTACCCATGGCCACTGCAGGTCTTAGCAGTGGGTCAGAACAGGAAAAGAAAGATGTGGCGTCTCATCGCCTGGGCCAATGTTTTTAGGGCAGAAGTTGGCTGGACTAAAGAAATGAAAGGAGTTGGAGCTTCGACGAGATCGGTACAGAAGGGCCGGATGCTTCACCGGGGGCCACCAGATCTAGTGATTGGTGAATTCGTGTCTGGGTCGAAACAGGCTGAAGGAAATGTCATTATAGTGAGGTCAGGCCAGGAAGGAACTGGGAAGCAGGCTAGTACGGTCCAGTCCGGGCGTGTACTGCACAAAAGTGACAGCAAGCAAGGGAAAGATCAGGAAGGAAGTAAATGTTATGATGTACCAACTGTGGATGTAACGTGCAAAATCCTAAGTTGTCTCGGACTGTGTCTCCATTGATGGGGGTCGCCTAGAAGAGTGACTGTTATGGCCTGGGAAGTGCCCGGGTGAAGATGGATCTGGGGATGCAGGTATGCCGAGGAGAAGAGTATTGTTTCATGTAGGGGAAGGACTGGACACAGCTGCTGCAGTAATACAGGTCACGACTACAGTCCTGTCCTTCTCTTCCACTATCAGGGGGTCATCACTGATACAATCGAGGGGTCAGCAGCACCGATACAATCAGGGGGTCAGCACCGATACAATCGGGGGTCAGCACTGATCTGTATCAAGGGGTCAGCACTGATACAATCGGGGGTCAGCACCGATACAATCAGGGGGTCAGCACCGATACAATCAGGGGGTCAGCACTGATACAGTCAAGGGGTCAGCACTGATACAAAAGGGGGTCAGCACTGATACAATCTGGGGGTCAGCAGAACCGATACAATCGGGGGTCAGCACTGATACAATCGGGGGTCAGCACCGATACAATCAGGGGGTCAGCACCGATACAATCAGGGGGTCAGCACTGATACAGTCAAGGGGTCAACACTGATACAATCAGGGGTCAGCACCGATACAATCAGGGGTCAGCACCGATACAATCAGGGGTCAGCACCGATACAATCAAGGGGTCAGCATGGATACAATCGGGGGTCAGCACCGATACAAACGGGGGGTCAGCACCGATACAATCGGGGGGTCAGCACCGATACAATCAAGAGGTCAGCACCGATACAATCGGGGGTCAGCACCGATACAAACGGGGGGTCAGCACCGATACAATCAAGGGGTCAGCACCGATACAATCGGGGGGTCAGCACCGATACAATCGGGGGGTCAGCAGAACCGATACAATCGGGGGGTCAGCACTGGTACAATTGTAAGATATAATGTCTCTCATGCTCTCCTTCCCTCTGATTGTCTTATGTTTACAGATGTGTTTTATGATAATTGTCTGCGGTACTGCTACATGTATAACTATGTATTACCGCTCATTGTTTATGGTATTGCCACCTGAATGTGTTACCATTGTATAGAAGAACTGTATATATTGTTTTGTATTCCTGTATTATATTATTGCATATATATTATTTGTTCTTTGTATATGTACAGTCAGGGAAAGTTAGTGTATCCTCCTTGGGACATTAGAGGAGGGCACTCTTAGTATATAGGTCCTCTATAGACCGGGTAGTTGTAATTACATTGTGGGCCCCTAGATGGGGGCATACTAGTGGGGCCTGATAGGAGGTTCTTAAAGGGTTAATTGTAGGATGGGCTGCTGAGAGTTAAGGTTAGTGATGAAGAGCAGTTTAGTCAGACTGGGCCAGGGCGCCGAAGAGTCCACATGGGCTATAGGCCCGGACAGCTTGGCAGTCACGTAATATTAAGTCGTTATTGTCCACGTTACCCATGGCCACTGCAGGTCTTAGCAGTGGGTCAGAACAGGAAAAGGAAGATGTGGCGTCTCATCGCCTGGGCCAATGTTTTTAGGGCAGAAGTTGGCTGGACTAAAGAAATGAAAGGAGTTGGAGCTTCGACGAGATCGGTACAGAAGGGCCGGATGCTTCACCGGGGGCCACCAGATCTAGTGATTGGTGAATTCGTGTCTGGGTCGAAACAGGCTGAAGGAAATGTCATTATAGTGAGGTCAGGCCAGGAAGGAACTGGGAAGCAGGCTAGTACGGTCCGGTCCGGGCGTGTACTGTACAAAAGTGACAGCAAGCAAGGGAAAGATCAGGAAGGAAGTAAATGTTATGATGTACCAACTGTGGATGTAACGTGCAAAATCCTAAGTTGTCTCGGACTGTGTCTCCATTGATGGGGGTCGCCTAGAAGAGTGACTGTTATGGCCTGGGAAGTGCCCGGGTGAAGATGGATCTGGGGATGCAGGTATGCCGAGGAGAAGAGTATTGTTTCATGTAGGGGAAGGACTGGACACAGCTGCTGCAGTAATACAGGTCACGACTACAGTCCTGTCCTTCTCTTCCACTATCAGGGGGTCATCACTGATACAATCGGGGGGTCAGCAGCAGCGATACAATCAGGGGGTCAGCACCGATACAATCGGGGGTCAGCACTGATCTGTATCAAGGGGTCAGCACCGATACAATCGGGGTCAGCACCGATACAATTGGGGGTCAGCACCGATACAATCAGGGGTCAGCACTGATACAGTCAAGGGGTCAGCACTGATACAATCGGGGGTTAGCACCGATACAATCAGGGGGACAGCACCGATACAATCGGGGGTCAGCACTGATACAGTCAAGGGGTCAGGACTGATACAATCCGGGGTCATCACCGATACAATCAGGGGGTCATCACCGATACAATCGGGGGTCAGCACCGATACAATCGGGGGTCAGCACTGATACAGTCAAGGGGTCAGCACTGATTGTTTCGGGGGGTCAGCAGAACCGATACAATCGGGGGGGTCAGCACCGATACAATCAAGGGGTCAGCACTGATACAATCGGGGGTCAGCACCGATACAATCGGGGGGTCAGCAGCACCGATACAATCGGGGTCAGCACCAATACAATCAGGGGTCAGCACCGATACAATCAGGGGGTCAGCACCGATACAATCAGGGGGTCAGCACCGATACAATCGGGGGTCAGCACCGATACAATCAGGGGGTCAGCACCGATACAATCGGGGGGTCAGCACCGATTCAATCGGGGGGTCAGCACCGATACAATCGGGGGGGGGGGTCAGCACCGATACAAACGGGGGGTCAGCAGCACCGATATAATCGGGGTCAGCACCGATACAGTCAAGGGGTCAGCACCGATACAATCAGGGGGTCAGCACCGATACAATCAGGGGGTCAGCACCGATACAATCGGGGGTCAGCACCGATACAAACGGGGGGTCAGCACCGATACAATTGGGGGGGTCAGCACCGATGCAATCGGGGGGTCAGCAGAACCGATACAATCGGGGGGTCAGCATCGATACAATCAAGTGGTCAGCACCGATACAATAGGGGGGTCAGCAGCACCGATACAATCAGGGGGTCAGCACCGATACAATCGGGGGTCAGCACCGATACAATCAAGGGGTCAGCACCGATACAATCAGGTGGTCAGCACCGATACAATCAGGGGGTCAGCACTGGTACAATTGTAAGGGGGTAAGATATGATGTCTTTCATGCTCCCCTTCCCTCTGATTGTCTTATGTTTACAGATGTGTTTTATGATAATTGTCTGCGGTACCAGGGCGCCCAAGTGTCCACATGGGCTATAGGCCCGGAAAGCTTGGCAGTCATGTAATATTAAGTCGTTATTGCCCACGTTACCCATGGCCACTGCAGGTCTTAGCAGTGGGTCAGAACAGGAAAAGGAAGATGTGGCGTCTCATCGCCTGGGCCAATGTTTTTAAGGCAGAAGTTGGCTGGACTAAAGAAAAGAAAGGAGTTGGAGCTTCGACGAGATTGGTACAGATGGGCCGGATGCTTCACCGGGGGCCACCAGATCTAGTGATTGGTGAATTCGTGTCTGGGGCGAAACAGGCTGAAGGAAATGTCATTATAGTGAGGTCAGGCCAGGAAGGAACTGGGAAGCAGGCTAGTACGGTCCGGTCTGGGCGTGTACTGCACAGAAGTGACAGCAAGCAAGGGAAAGATCAGGAAGGAAGTAAATGTTATGATGTACCAACTGTGGATGTAACGCGCGAAATCCTAAGTTGTCTCGGACTGTGTCTCCATTGATGGGGGTCGCCTAGAAGAGGGACCGTTATGGCCTGGGAAGTGCCCGGGTGAAGATGGATCTGGAGATGCAGGTATGCTGAGGAGAAGAGTATTGTTTCATGTAGGGGAAGGACTGGACACAGCTGCCACCGGAATACAGGTCACGACTACAGTCCTGTCCTTCTCTTCCACTATCAGGGGGTCATCACTGATACAATCGGGGGGTCAGCACTGCTACAATTGGGGACCAGCCAGGCAAAACTCACAGCCGGGGGCTGCATCCCTCAGCTGTCAGCTTCAGCAAGGTTGGTTATTAAGAATAGGGGGGTCTCCACGGCGTATTTTTTAATTATTTAAATAATTTTAAAAAGCAGCGTGGAGGCCCCCATTTTTGACAACCAGCCTTGCTAAAGCTGACAGCTGAGGGCTGGTATTCTCAGGCTGGTAAGGGGCCATGGATATTGCCCCTTTGGCCCACCTCCAGCTTAAAAATTGCAGCCCGCAGCCGCACAGAAAAGGAACATCTATTGCACCAATTCTGGCGCTTTGCACATCCGTGAATACATGGAGTCGTGCCCCTCACCTTCATGTGCCCTCTGGTGACCTTCAGCTTGTTGGTGTGGAGGTCTTGGTACTTGGACAAACTGTCCAGATTTTTGGAGGCGTCTCCGAGAGCGTTGAAAATCTTTCCTCCGTGGGTTAAGAGATCCTGAGAACCAGGAGTCAGGTCAAAACGGCTGAAGAAAGACTTGGCATCCGGGTGGTTCTGGAAAAGCCTAGGAAGAAAGAAGAAAGGAATTACTGTACACATGAAAGGGTTAAGGATAAGTGAGATAGCGGCACCCATGAGCAACAAATAGAGAAAAAGAAACTAGGAAGAAATGAGCGCGACTATATTATCTCAGCCTTATATGATATATATCTGACTCTGCCTTATTATCTCACCATGCTGTATTATACAGACACTGCCTTATTATCTCTTCCTTAGGTATTATATAGACTTGACCTTACTATCCTACTCTGGTGTATTAGATAGGCTCAGTCTTATCATCTCACAGTCTTGTATTATATAGGCTTTGCTTTATTATGTCACCATGCTGTATTATACAGACTCTGCCTTATTATCTCATCCTTATGTATTATACAGACTCTGCCTTATTATCTCATCCTTATGTATTATATAGACTTGACCTTACTATCCCACTCTGGTGTATTACATAGGCTCAGCCCTATTATCTCACAGTCTTGTATTATATAGGTTAATCCTTATTATTGCTGTATTATATGGACTCTGCCTTATTATCTCACCCTTATGTGTTATATAGATTCAGCCTTATTATCCCACCCTAGCGTACTGTATACAATCAGTCTTATTATCTCACCCTCACGTATCACATAGGCTCAGCCTTATTATATCACTCTGCTGTATTATATAGGCTAGACCTTATTTCACCCTGATTTATCAAATAGACTCTGTCCTTATTGTCTCACCCTGCTGTATTTTATAGACGCTGCCTTATTATCTCACCCTTATGTATTAAATAGACTATGTATAATTATCTAACCATGGCATATTATATAGTCTCTGCCTCATTATCTCAGCTTGCAGTTTTTCTATATGACTTTCCTTTATCATCTCAACCTTCTTTATTACATCAGACTCTACTGCATTATATTAGTCTCTGCCTTATTATCTCAGAGCTTTGACTTTGTTTGTCAAACTGTGAGATAATAACTCAGTGCCTTCAGATAATAACTAAAAAAAAGTGTACCCTCCACTTTTTTGAGACACTAAAGCCTCCACGTCTTCTTCCTCACTGCCCACCACCCTCCTAATCACACCCTATTGGAGGCAATGTAAGGTGAAGAAGAAGGGTGACCCTCTCGACATCTCCATGGTCCTGGGGTACAGAAGCCCTCTAAGATAGTTACCTGCTCATGGATTCGGCCCCCAGTATACTGGCCTCTGGTGCGATTTTCTCCCATAGGGAAGAGATGGCGGCCTTCTCGCTGTCAGACAGTCCCATGTTGTAGCTTGGCGGTGCCTATGACTCGTTTTGTCTTCTCGGTGGTGGACGGCTCCTTATATAGTCCACGGGGCTCATTCTAGGTCATTGTATAGTGGGGGGGGTCACATGGAGGGGATAAGTGAAATCCCAATCATCTGGTCTGGACTGGAGCTGGAGTCACTCATGTTTTGGTTGGGGGTGTACACTGGGTCCATGCACTAAGGTACCATTATTTTTTAATTGGTCACAAGTTGTAAGTAGCTGAAATCCGAGGCCAGCAGCTGCCATGGAATGTAAAGCACGGAATGCTCATTTCCATCCATTCTTATATCACAAATGACCCCTAATCCGCCAATCACCGTGTGAGAACGCTGCTCCCCCCACGTACACACTGCAGGCTGCACATGGAGGGCACAGAGGGCACCGGAAGGGTAGCCAGGCCCAACCATGGCAGATGGATATATAGATATTTGTGGACTTATTATTATAGATCCCCGCCGCGCTTTACAGATATCACTGTATCATTATCTATAGACTGGATCGTTTCTCTGGATCGTGAGCTCATCACATTGCTTTGCACGTGTCGCAGTATTGTTGTCGTTATTGCCGCAATTTTTGTAAAATTCTTTGCACGTATAAACCCTTACGGCGTCCTGATGTGAGCGAGTGATGGACGCGTCGGATGGATGGCGATAAACAGATATGGCAAAGGCCAAAGCGACGTTCAGCGCGCTGCATCTTACCCCTTTGGACGCCGTAAGACCCCGCTACTAACTCAGCAAGGGCACGCTGTCGCCATAGCAAGTGCTGCGGAAAAAAAAAAAGCGAAAAATCCGCAACAACAACAACAAAAAAAAAAAAGCACAAAAAATGCAATAAAAACACAAAACAAAAATTGCGGATTTCCTGGGAAGGAGTCGGGTTTTTCTCAGGAAATTTCTGCATACGTGTGCACAGCGCAATAAAGCGGCTGCAAATTCAAAAAGTTGATGGTAAAACTGCAGCAAAAAAAATGCATCTAAAATCTTTACATATGGTTTGGCGGCACTATTTTGCGCTGTGGTAACAGTGACTATTAACTTGTGGGAATACATCCATGCGTTATTTTTTTTTTTCATTTTGTTTATTCGTTTACCAATTTAAAAAAAATAAATAAATAACAAAAAAATATTGACAAATAAAACATCTAAAAATAACCATGTAAACAAACCCCGGTATTGTTTGATCGTCGCCCCCATGGTGTTTTGAGGGCTATTGCTACAGTGAAAAATGAATAAGACAAAATAAACGATAAAAACATCAAATCATAAAAGCTGACCTGCTGACCTGCTTGCTGATGGTTTCCAAGAGAAATTTCTGCCATCTAATAAAAAAATAAGTGAAATTAAAAAAAAATTAGGCAATAGAGACAAATGGCAAGGATGGGGACGTGATATCATGCTGTTGTGGAGGCGTCGTCTCGCATACAGGGGTCTTGTATGGCCGCATTCAGACAGAGATGGGGTGAGGGCGCTCCGCGTTACACTAAGTACGGATTACACAAAGCTGCGGATTTTGCCCCATTTTAAACCCGATAAAGTTCCTAGAAATTAAATTTCCCTCGTAATCCCAAATACAAGGTATACAAAGGAGTGATCCATAGATCCCGGGGACAAGGGCGACAGAAAAGATTGTATATTAACCCCTTCGTGCTCTCAGCTCGAACTTATAGTCAAGGTCATAAGTGACAGCCTGTAAAAACCTACAGACAGATAATGTGACAGCTACATTTGTGGCCCCCGTACAACAGCTGCACAAATCCTGACAGCTCCATAATATCAGAGCGGACACAATGTATCAGTCTGCATTGTCTGCACAGAAAGAATTGCTGCAAACACTGTGATATGAGAAGTATTAGGTCACACCAGACCACCAGGAATATTATCATTAACCCTGTAGATACACCAGACCACCAGGAATATTATCACTAACCCTGTAGATACACCAGACCACCAGGAATATTATCACTAACCCTGTAACTACACCAGACCACCAGGAATATTATCACTAACCCTGTAGCTACACCAGACCACCAGGAATATTATCACTAACTCTGTAGATATACCAGACCACCAGGAATACTATCACTAACCCTGTAGATACACCAGACCACCAGGAATATTATCACTAACCCTGTAGATACACCAGACTACCAGGAATATTATCATTAACTCTGTAGATACACCAGACCACCAGGAATATTATCATTAACCCTGTAGCTACACCAGACCACCAGGAATATTATCATTAACCCTGTAGCTACACCAGACCACCAGGAATATTATCACTAACCCTGTAACTACACCAGACCACCAGGAATATTATCACTAACCCTGTAACTACACCAGACCACCAGGAATATTATCACTAACCCTGTAGCTACACCAGACCACCAGGAATATTATCACTAACTCTGTAGATATACCAGACCACCAGGAATATTATCACTAACCCTGTAACTACACCAGACCACCAGGAATATTATCACTAACCCTGTAACTACACCAGACCACCAGGAATATTATCACTAACCCTGTAACTACACCAGACCACCAGGAATATTATCACTAACCCTGTAGCTACACCAGACCACCAGGAATATTATCATTAACCCTGTAGATACACCAGACCACCAGGAATATTATCACTAACCCTGTAACTACACCAGACCACCAGGAATATTATCACTAACCCTGTAACTACACCAGACCACCAGGAATATTATCACTAACCCTGTAGCTACACCAGACCACCAGGAATATTATCATTAACCCTGTAGATACACCAGACCACCAGGAATATTATCACTAACCCTGTAGATACACCAGACCACCAGGAATATTATCATTAACTCTGTAGATACACCAGACCACCAGGAATATTATCATTAACCCTGTAGATACACCAGACCACCAGGAATATTACCATTAACTCTGTAGATACACCAGACCACCAGGAATATTATCACTAACCCTGTAACTACACCAGACCACCAGGAATATTATCATTAACCCTGTAGATACACCAGACCACCAGGAATATTATCATTAACCCTGTAGATACACCAGACCACCAGGAATATTATCATTAACTCTGTAGATACACCAGACCACCAGGAATATTATCACTAACCCTGTAGATACACCAGACCACCAGGAATATTATCACTAACCCTGTAACTACACCAGACCACCAGGAATATTATCACTAACCCTGTAGATACACCAGACCACCAGGAATATTATCACTAACCCTGTAGATACACCAGACCACCAGGAATATTATCATTAACTCTGTAGATACACCAGACCACCAGGAATATTATCATTAACCCTGTAGATACACCAGACCACCAGGAATATTATCACTAACCCTGTAACTACACCAGACCACCAGGAATATTATCACTAACCCTGTAACTACACCAGACCACCAGGAATATTATCACTAACCCTGTAGCTACACCAGACCACCAGGAATATTATCATTAACCCTGTAGATACACCAGACCACCAGGAATATTATCACTAACCCTGTAGATACACCAGACCACCAGGAATATTATCATTAACTCTGTAGATACACCAGACCACCAGGAATATTATCATTAACCCTGTAGATACACCAGACCACCAGGAATATTACCATTAACTCTGTAGATACACCAGACCACCAGGAATATTATCACTAACCCTGTAACTACACCAGACCACCAGGAATATTATCATTAACCCTGTAGATACACCAGACCACCAGGAATATTATCATTAACCCTGTAGATACACCAGACCACCAGGAATATTATCATTAACTCTGTAGATACACCAGACCACCAGGAATATTATCACTAACCCTGTAGATACACCAGACCACCAGGAATATTATCACTAACCCTGTAGATACACCAGACCACCAGGAATATTATCACTAACTCTGTAGATACACCAGACCACCAGGAATATTATCACTAACCCTGTAGATACACCAGACCACCAGGAATATTATCACTAACCCTGTAGATACACCAGAACACCAGGAATATTTCCATTAACTCTGTAGATACACCAGACCACCAGGGATATTACCATTAACCCTGTAGATACACCAGACCACCAGGAATATTATCACTAACCCTGTAGATACACCAGACCACCAGGAATATTACCATTAACTCTGTAGATACACCAGACCACCAGGAATATTATCACTAACCCTGTAACTACACCAGACCACCAGGAATATTATCATTAACCCTGTAGATACACCAGACCACCAGGAATATTATCATTAACCCTGTAGATACACCAGACCACCAGGAATATTATCATTAACTCTGTAGATACACCAGACCACCAGGAATATTATCACTAACCCTGTAGATACACCAGACCACCAGGAATATTATCACTAACCCTGTAGATACACCAGACCACCAGGAATATTATCACTAACTCTGTAGATACACCAGACCACCAGGAATATTATCACTAACCCTGTAGATACACCAGACCACCAGGAATATTATCACTAACCCTGTAGATACACCAGACCACCAGGAATATTACCATTAACTCTGTAGATACACCAGACCACCAGGGATATTACCATTAACCCTGTAGATACACCAGACCACCAGGAATATTATCACTAACCCTGTATATACACCAGACCACCAGGAATATTACCATTAACTCTGTAGGTACACCAGACCACCAGGAATATTATCACTAACCCTGTAGATACACCAGACCACCAGGAATATTATCATTAACTCTGTAGATACACCAGACCACCAGGAATATTATCATTAACCCTGTAGATACACCAGACCACCAGGAATATTATCACTAACTCTGTAGATACACCAGACCACCAGGAATATTATCATTAACCCTGTAGATACACCAGACCACCAGGAATATTATCATTAACTCTGTAGATACACCAGACCACCAGGAATATTATCACTAACTCTGTAGATACACCAGACCACCAGGAATATTATCACTAACCCTGTAGATACACCAGACCACCAGGAATATTATCATTAACTCTGTAGATACACCAGACCACCAGGAATATTATCATTAACCCTGTAGATACACCAGACCACCAGGAATATTATCATTAACCCTGTAGATACACCAGACCACCAGGAATATTATCACTAACCCTGTAGATACACCACACCACGAGGAATATTATCACTAACCCTGTAGATACACCAGACCACCAGGAATATCATCACTAACCCTGTAGATACACCAGACCACCAGGAATATTACCATTAACTCTGTAGATACACCAGACCACCAGGGATATTACCATTAACTCTGTAGGTACACCAGACCACCAGGTATATTATCACTAACCCTGTAGATACACCAGACCACCAGGAATATTATCATAAACTCTGAAGATACACCAGACCACCAGGAATATTATCATTAACCCTGTAGATACACCAGACCACCAGGAATATTATCATTAACCCTGTAGATACACCAGACCACCAGGAATATTATCATAAACTCTGAAGATACACCAGACCACCAGGAATATTATCATTAACCCTGTAGATACACCAGACCACCAGGAATATTATCATTAACCCTGTAGATACACCAGACCACCAGGAATATCATCACTAACCCTGTAGATACACCAGACCACCAGGGATATTACCATTAACTCTGTAGATACACCAGACCACCAGGGATATTACCATTAACTCTGTAGGTACACCAGACCACCAGGTATATTATCACTAACCCTGTAGATACACCAGACCACCAGGAATATTATCATAAACTCTGAAGATACACCAGACCACCAGGAATATTATCATTAACCCTGTAGATACACCAGACCACCAGGAATATTATCATTAACCCTGTAGATACACCAGACCACCAGGAATATTATCATAAACTCTGTAGATACACCAGACCACCAGGAATATTATCATAAACTCTGTAGATACACCAGACCACCAGGAATATTATCATTACCTCTGTAGATACACCAGACCACCAGGAATATTATCATTAACCCTGTAGATACACCAGACCACCAGGAATATTGTCATTAACCCTGTAGATACACCAGACCACCAGGAATATTGTCATTAACCCTGTAGATACACCAGACCACCAGGAATATTGTCATTAACCCTGTAGATACACCAGACCACCAGGAAAATTATCATAAACTCTGAAGATACACCAGACCACCAGGAATATTATCATTAACCCTGTAGATACACCAGACCACCAGGAAAATTATCATAAACTCTGAAGATACACCAGACCACCAGGAATATTGTCATTAACCCTGTAGATACACCAGACCACCAGGAAAATTATCATAAACTCTGAAGATACACCAGACCACCAGGAATATTATCATTAACCCTGTAGATACACCAGACCACCAGGAATATTGTCATTAACCCTGTAGATACACCAGACCACCAGGAATATTGTCATTAACCCTGTAGATACACCAGACCACCAGGAAAATTATCATAAACTCTGAAGATACACCAGACCACCAAGAATATTATCATTAAAGCCAGGGTCACACTAGCGTATCACATCAGATGCAATTTGCTAATGACACTCAGCTCCAGCTCTGCTGTAAGTCAGAGTTGAGTGTCAGTGCTCAGTGCTCCGATCCTCTCTCATGAGATGACTGAAGCACAGGCTGCATTATACTCTATGGGGCTGCATTATACTCTATCAAGGACTGTAGGCTGTATATTATACTGCATGTACTATATGGGGGCTCAATTTTTGTTTTTTGTGGATTATGGTGGCTGCGTTATACTATAGGAAGTACTATGAGGAGTGTATTATACTATAAGGAGGATTATGAGTTGCATTATACTATATGGAGGACTTTAGGAAGCATTATAGTATGTGGAGCCCTATGGGGTGTACTATACTAAGCAAGCAAAATGCTGCCTATTCATCCAGTGATTGGATTGTTTATGCCGGAACAGAAATCATTGTTCTCAGCAGCATATCGCCCGGTGTAAACTGTAGACGTGCTGCTGATAACATGATACTGTATGGGGACAGATTGATCCATTAGTGATTGTTCTGTCCCCATCATATTTCCTCAGCCGGTGGAAAGAGGCCGGGAGCGTCGGATGACTTCAGTATTGACGATCACACTTAACGGCCTGAACTCCGCGCATGTAAATACAACCGAAATGTTTCTGTGTGATGTGCAATATGTCAGCACTTGGGGCCCCACTTTGTCTCATACCGTCCCTGACCGTCCTCCGGTATAATATCCCTGCACTGACAGACATCAATGAGGAGCGTAAAGTGAGGGGCGGACGAGGAATCCATAGCGGTATTAATAGCTGCTGAGTGACCTCCAGATCCTTTTGACCTTGTAAAGACCCTCATTCATCTCATCTGAAGCCCCCTTATGTCACAATATCTTATCTCACCTATGGGAGGAAGGAAATAGAAGAGCAAAATGAGATGAGATATCGCTGCATGAATGGGCCCTGTAAGGTGTCATGTATATATGGCGACAAACAGGAAACCACAGAGAGAACTGATAATAAACATCCATAGAAGAATGTGTCCATCTGCATACAGCATATACTGCCGGCACATATATATTCACAGAGAACTCATAATACACATCTAAAATATTCACAACAGGAACAATAAACATAGAAAGTGCCATCATATATATCAGTACTATACACCATGTACACATATATGGTTATATATAATATATACAGCACATATACCTATACATATTATACGCACCATGTACATCCTGCACATACTATATACTGCCTGCACATACACTGTGTGTACCATATACTGCCTGATCATACACTGTGCGCACTGTATACTACCTGCTCATACACTGTGTGCACTGTATACTGCCTGCACATACTGTATACTGCCTGCACATACACTGGGTGCACCATATACTGCCTGCACATACACTGTGTGCACCGTATACTGCCTGCTCATACACTGTGCGCACTGTATACTGCCTGCTCATACACCGTGTGCACCATACACTGCCTGCACATACTGTATACTGCCTGCACATACACTGGGTGCACCATATACTGCCTGCACATACTGTATACTGCCTGCACATACACTGGGTGCACCATATACTGCCTGCACATACTGTATACTGCCTGCACATACACTGGGTGCACCATATACTGCCTGCACATACACTGTGTGCACCATATACTGCCTGCACATACTGTATACTGCCTGCACATACACTGGCTGCACCATATACTGCCTGCACATACACTGGGTGCACCATATACTGCCTGCACATACTGTATACTGCCTGCACATACACTGGGTGCACCATATACTGCCTGCTCATACACTGTGCGCACTGTATACTGCCTGCTCATACACTGTGTGCACCATATACTGCCTGGTCATACACTGTGTGCACCATATACTGCCTGCACATACTGTATACTGCCTGCACATACACTGTGTGCACCATATACTGCCTGCACAAACACTGTGCGCACCGTATACTGCCTGCTCATACACTGTGCACACTGTATACTGCCTGCTCATACACTGTGTGCACCATATACTGCCTGCACATATACTGTGCGCACTGTATACTACTTTTTCATACACTGTGCGCACCATATACTGCCTGCTCATACACTGTGTGCACCATATACTGCCTGCTCATACACTGTGCGCACCATATACTGCCTGCACATACACTGTGCACACTATATACTACCTGCTCATACACTGTGCGCACTGTATACTTCCTGCTCATACACTGTGTGCACCATATACTGCCTGCTCATACACTGTGAGCACCATATACTACCTGCTCATACACTGTGCGCACCATATACTGCCTGCACATACACTGTGTGCACCATATACTGCCTGCACATACACTGCGTGCACCATATACTGCCTGCTCATACACTGTGCGCACCATATACTGCCTGCTCATACACTGTGCACACTATATACTACCTGCTCATACACTGTGCGCACTGTATACTGCCTGCACATACTGTATACTGCCTGCTCATACACTGTGTGCACAATATACTGCCTGCACATATACTGTGCGCACTGTATACTACCTGCTCATACACTGTGCGCACCATATACTGCCTGCTCATACACTGTGTGCACCATATACTTCCTGCACATACGCTGTGTGCACCATATATTGCCTGCTCATACACTGTGTGCACCATATACTGCCTACTCATACACTGTGTGTACCATATACTGCCTGCTCATACACTGTGTGCACCATATACTGCCTGCTCATACCCTTTGTGCACCATATACTGCCTGCTCATACACTGTGTGCACCATATACTGCCTGCTCATACACTGTGTGCACCATATACTGCCTGCTCATACAATGTCTGCACCATATACTACCTGCTCATACACTGTGCGCAAGATATACTGCCTGCACATACACTGTGTGCACCATATACAGCCTGCACATACACTGCGTGCACCATATACTGCCTGCTCATACACTGTGCGCACCATATACTGCCTGCTCATACACTGTGCACACTATATACTACCTGCTCATACACTGTGCACACTGTATACTGCCTGCACATACTGTATACTGCCTGCTCATACACTGTATGCACAATATACTGCCTGCACATATACTGTGCGCACTGTATACTTCCTGCTCATACACTGTGCGCACCATATACTGCCTGCTCATACACTGTGTGCACCATATACTTCCTGCACATACGCTGTGTGCACCATATACTGCCTGCTCATACACTGTGTGCACCATATACTGCCTGCTCATACACTGTGTGTACCATATACTGCCTGCTCATACACTGTGTGCACCATATACTGCCTCCTCATACCCTTTGTGCACCATATACTGCCTGTTCATACACTGTGTGCACCATATACTGCCTGCTCATACACTGTGTGCACCATATACTGCCTGCACATACACTGTGCACACTATATACTACCTGCTCATACACTGTGCGCACTGTATACTGCCTGCACATACACTGCATGCACCATATACTGCCTGCTCATACACTGTGCGCACCATATACTGCCTGCTCATACACTGTGCACACTATATACTACCTGCTCATACACTGTGCACACTGTATACTGCCTGCACATACTGTATACTGCCTGCTCATACACTGTGTGCACCATATACTGCCTGCACATATACTGTGCGCACTGTATACTACCTGCTCATACACTGTGCGCACCATATACTGCCTGCTCATACACTGTGTGCACCATATACTTCCTGCACATACGCTGTGTGCACCATATACTGCCTGCACATGCACTGTGTGCACCATATACTGCCTGCTCATACACTGTGTGTACCATATACTGCCTGCTCATACACTGTGTGCACCATATACTGCCTGCTCATACCCTTTGTGCACCATATACTGCCTGCTCATACACTGTGTGCACCATATACTGCCTGCTCATACACTGTGTGCACCATATACTGCCTGCTCATACACTGTGTGCACCATATACTGCCTGCTCATACACTGTGTGCACCATATACTGCCTGCTCATACACTGTGTGCACCATATACTGCCTGCTCATACACTGTGCGCACCATATACTGCCTGCTCATACCCTTTGTGCACCATATACTGCCTGCTCAAACACTGTGTTCACCATATACTGCCTGCTCATACACTGTGTGCACCATATACTGCCTGCTCATACACTGTGTGTACCATATACTGCCTGCTCATACCCTTTGTGCACCATATACTGCCTGCTCATACACTGTGTTCACCATATACTGCCTGCTCATACCCTTTGTGCACCATATACCGCCTGCTCATACACTGTGTGTACCATATACTGCCTGCTCATACCCTTTGTGCACCATATACTGCCTGCTCATACACTGTGTGCACCATATACTGCCTGCTCATACACTGCACCATATACTGCCTGCTCATACACTGTGTGCACCATATACTGCCTGCTCATACACTGTGCGCACTGTATACTGCCTGCTCATACACTGTGTGCACCATATACTGCCTGCTCATACACTGTGCGCACCATATACTGCCTGCACATACACTGTGCACACTATATACTACCTGCTCATACACTGTGCGCACTGTATACAGCCTGCTCATACACTGTGAGCACCATATACTGCCTGCTCATGCACTGTGTGCACCATATACTGCCTGCTCATACACTGTGTGTACCATATACTGCCTGCTCATACACTGTGTGCACCATATACTGCCTGCTCATACCCTTTGTGCACCATATACTGCCTGCTCATACACTGTGTGCACCATATACTGCCTGCTCATACACTGTGTGCACCATATACTGCCTGCACATATACTGTGCACACTGTATACTACTTGCTCATACACTGTGTGCACCATATACTGCCTGCTCATACACTGTGTGTACCATATACTGCCTGCTCATACACTGTGCGCACCATATACTGCCTGCTCATACCCTTTGTGCACCATATACTGCCTGCTCATACACTGTGTTCACCATATACTGCCTGCTCATACACTGTGTGCACCATATACTGCCTGCTCATTCACTGTGTGTACCATATACTGCCTGCTCATACCCTTTGTGCACCATATACTGCCTGCTCATACACTGTGTTCACCATATACTGCCTGCTCATACCCTTTGTGCACCATATACTGCCTGCTCATACACTGTGTGTACCATATACTGCCTGCTCATACACTGTGCGCACTGTATACTGCCTGTTCATACACTGTGCGCACCATATACTGCCTGCTCATACACTACCATATACTACCTGCTCATACACTGTGTTCACCATATACTACCTGCTCATACACTGTGTTCACCATATACTGCCTGCTCATACCCTTTGTGCACCATATACTGCCTGCTCATACACTGTGTGTACCATATACTGCCTGCTCATACACTGTGCGCACCATATACTGCCTGCTCATACCCTTTGTGCACCATATACTGCCTGCTCATACACTGTGTTCACCATATACTGCCTGCTCATACACTGTGTGCACCATATACTGCCTGCTCATACACTGTGTGCACCATATACTGCCTGCTCATACACTGTGCGCACCATATACTGCCTGCTCATACACTGTGCGCACTGTATACTGCCTGCTCATACACTGTGCGCACCATATACTGCCTGCACATACACTGTACACACTATATACTACCTGCTCACACACTGTGCGCACTGTATACTGCCTGCTCATACACTGTGAGCACCATATACTACCTGCTCATACACTGTGCGCACCATATACTGCCTGCACATACACTGTGTGCACCATATACTGCCTGCACATACACTGTGTGCACCATATACTGCCTGCACATACACTGCGTTCACCATATACTGCCTGCTCATACACTGTGCACACTATATACTACCTGCTCATACACTGTGCGCACTGTATACTGCCTGCTCATACACTGTGCGCACCATATACTGCCTGCTCATACACTGTGAGCACCATATACTACCTGCTCATACACTGTGTGCACCATATACTGCCTGCACATACACTGTGCGCACCATATACTGCCTGCTCATACACTGTGCACACTATATACTACCTGCTCACACACTGTGCGCACTGTATACTGCCTGCTCATACACTGTGCGCACTGTATACTGCCTGCTCATACACTGTGCGCACCATATACTGCCTGCTCATACACTGTGAGCACCATATACTACCTGCTCATACACTGTGTGCACCATATACTGCCTGCACATACACTGTGTGCACCATATACTGCCTGCACATACACTGCGTGCACCATATACTGCCTGCTCATACACTGTGCGCACCATATACTGCCTGCTCATACACTGTGCACACTATATACTACCTGCTCATACACTGTGCACACTGTATACTGCCTGCTCATACACTGTGCGCACCATATACTGCCTGCTCATACACTACCATATACTACCTGCTCATACACTGTGTGCACCATATACTGCCTGCACATACACTGCGTGCACCATATACTGCCTGCTCATACACTGTGCGCACCATATACTGCCTGCTCATACACTGTGCACACTATATACTGCCTGCTCATACACTGTGCGCACTGTATACTGCCTGCTCATACACTGTGCGCACCATATACTGCCTGCTCATACACTGTGTGCACCATATACTGCCTGCTCATACACTGTGCGCACCATATACTGCCTGCACATACACTGTGCACACTATATACTACCTGCTCATACACTGTGCGCACTGTATACTGCCTGCTCATACACTGTGCGCACCATATACTGCCTGCTCATACACTGTGAGCACTATATACTACCTGCTCATACACTGTGTGCACCATATACTGCCTGCACATACACTGCGTGCACCATATACTGCCTGCTCATACACTGTGCGCACCATATACTGCCTGCTCATACACTGTGCACACTATATACTACCTGCTCATACACTGTGCGCACTGTATACTGCCTGCTCATACACTGTGTGCACCATATACTGCCTGCACATATACTGTGCACACTGTATACTACTTGCTCATACACTGTGTGCACCATATACTGCCTGCTCATACACTGTGTGTACCACATACTGCCTGCTCATACACTGTGTGCACCATATACTGCCTGCTCATACCCTTTGTGCACCATATACTGCCTGCTCATACACTGTGTTCACCATATACTGCCTGCTCATACCCTTTGTGCACCATATACTGCCTGCTCATACACTGTGCGCACCATATACTGCCTGCTCATACCCTTTGTGCACCATATACTGCCTGCTCATACACTGTGTTCACCATATACTGCCTGCTAATACACTGTGTGCACCATATACTGCCTGCTCATACACTGTGTGCACCATATACTGCCTGCTTATACACTGTGCGCACCATATACTGCCTGCTCATACACTGTGCGCACTGTATACTGCCTGCTCATACACTGTGTGCACCATATACTGCCTGCTCATACACTGTGCGCACCATATACTGCCTGCACATACACTGTGCACACTATATACTACCTGCTCATACACTGTGCGCACTGTATACTGCCTGCTCATACACTGTGAGCACCATATACTGCCTGCTCATGCACTGTGTGCACCATATACTGCCTGCTCATACACTGTGTGTACCATAAACTGCCTGCTCATACACTGTGTGCACCATATACTGCCTGCTCATACCCTTTGTGCACCATACACTGCCTGCTCATACACTGTGTGCACCATATACTGCCTGCTCATACACTGTGTGCACCATATACTGCCTGCACATATACTGTGCACACTGTATACTACTTGCTCATACACTGTGTGCACCATATACTGCCTGCTCATACACTGTGTGTACCATATACTGCCTGCTCATACACTGTGCGCAATGTATACTGCCTGCTCATACACTGTGCGCACCATATACTGCCTGCACATACACTGTGCACACTATATACTACCTGCTCATACACTGTGCGCACTTTATACTGCCTGCTCATACACTGTGAGCACCATATACTGCCTGCTCATGCACCGTGTGCACCATATACTGCCTGCTCATACACTGTGTGTACCATATACTGCCTGCTCATACACTGTGTGCACCATAAACTGCCTGCTCATACACTGTGTGCACCATATACTGCCTGCTCATACCCTTTGTGCACCATATACTGCCTGCTCATACACTGTGTGCACCATATACTGCCTGCTCATACACTGTGTGCACCATATACTGCCTGCACATATACTGTGCACACTGTATACTACTTGCTCATACACTGTGCACCATATACTGCCTGCTCATACACTGTGTGTACCATATACTGCCTGCTCATACACTGTGCGCAATGTATACTGTCTGCTCATACACTGTGCGCACCATATACTGCCTGCTCATACACTACCATATACTACCTGCTCATACACTGTGTTCACCATATACTGCCTGCTCATACACTGTGTGCACCATATACTGCCTGCTCATACCCTTTGTGCACCATATACCGCCTGCTCATACACTGTGTTCACCATATACTGCCTGCTCATACCCTTTGTGCAACATATACTGCCTGCTCATACACTGTGTGTACCATATACTGCCTGCTCATACACTGTGCGCACCATATACTGCCTGCTCATACCCTTTGTGCACCATATACTGCCTGCGCATACACTGTGTTCACCATATACTGCCTGCTCATACACTGCGTGCACCATATACTGCCTGCTCATACACTGTGTGCACCATATACTGCCTGCTCATACACTGTGCGCACCATATACTGCCTGCTCATACACTGTGCGCACTGTATACTGCCTGCTCATACACTGTGTGCACCGTATACTGCCTGCTCATACACTGTGCGCACCATATACTGCCTGCACATACACTGTGCACACTATATACTACCTGCTCATACACTGTGCGCACTGTATACTGCCTGCTCATACACTGTGAGCACCATATACTGCCTGCTCATACACTGTGCGCACTGTATACTGCCTGCTCATACACTGTGTGCACCGTATACTGCCTGCTCATACACTGTGCGCACCATATACTGCCTGCACATACACTGTGCACACTATATACTACCTGCTCATACACTGTGCGCACTGTATACTGCCTGCTCATACACTGTGAGCACCATATACTGCCTGCTCATACACTGTGTGCACCATATACTGCCTGCTCATACACTGTGAGCACCATATACTACCTGCTCATACACTGTGTGCACCCATATACTGCCTGCACATACACTGTGCGCACCATATACTGCCTGCTCATACACTGTGCGCACCATATACTGCCTGCTCATACACTGTGAGCACCATATACTACCTGCTCATACACTGTGTGCACCCATATACTGCCTGCACATACACTGCGTGCACCATATACTGCCTGCTCATACACTGTGCGCACCATATACTGCCTGCTCATACACTGTGCACACTATATACTACCTGCTCATACACTGTGCGCACTGTATACTGCCTGCTCATACACTGTGCGCACCATATACTGCCTGCTCATACACTGTTTGCACCATATACTGCCTGCTCATACACTGTGCGCACCATATACTGCCTGCACATACACTGTGCACACTATATACTACCTGCTCATACACTGTGCGCACTGTATACTGCCTGCTCATACACTGTGCGCACCATATACTGCCTGCTCATACACTGTGAGCACTATATACTACCTGCTCATACACTGTGCGCACTGTATACTGCCTGCTCATACACTGTGCGCACCATATACTGCCTGCACATACACTGCGTGCACCATATACTGCCTGCTCATACACTGTGCGCACCATATACTGCCTGCTCATACACTGTGCGCACTGTATACTGTCTGCTCATACACTGTGCACACCATATACTGCCTGCTCATACACTGTGTGCACCATATACTGCCTGCACATACACTGCGTGCACCATATACTGCCTGCCCATACACTGTGCGCACCATATACTGCCTGCTCATACACTGTGCACACTATATACTACCTGCTCATACACTGTGCGCACTGTATACTGCCTGCTCATACACTGTGCGCACCATATACTGCCTGCTCATACACTGTGAGCACCATATACTACCTGCTCATACACTGTGCGCACCATATACTGCCTGCACATACACTGTGCGCACCATATACTGCCTGCACATACACTGCGTGCACCATATACTGCCTGCTCATACACTATGCACACCATATACTGCCTGCACATACACTGTGTGCACCATATACTGCCTGCTCATACACTGTGTGCACAATATCCTGCCTGCTCATACACTGTGTGCACCGAATACATCTACTGGGCATAATGCACTGTATATTCATATACGATGCGCATCATTTACACCAGACACGTGCACACTGTATACACCTGTGTCCACCACTAGCACACAGTATACAAACATATTCCTGCATGTAAGGAGATGATGAGAGTCGTGATATTTCCAGAGATTTGATATTAATTTGATCACCTGAATTCCCCGTGGCGTCACTGTTCCGCAGTAAGATTACTTTGTGTAATTGCTATATATGTACAGTCATAATAAACGCACAGAGATTACATCTTTATCAAGCAATGCTGCACTGTAAAGCATGGGGGGCAACTTAGGAACTAGAGCCTCTGAGGAGCCAGCAGAGGATTCTCAGACCACCTGGTAACCCATCAGGTAAGATGGTGTCCCAGATCTCAGCAGCCGGAGACTCGAGGTTTTCAGGGTCGGACCTGGCCGTCTTCTTTTGCAGTCTGATATTGCTCGTGTCCCTTTTGTAGTGTTTTTTTTTGCACTGGTGGACACAGACAGAAGACCGATACTTAACCCTTTCCGGCCCAACACCTCCTCACCATGCACAGTCTGCCTTGTCGCTGGTAGTGGCCCCGGTGCAGCTGCACAGTTCGCACCAATGATCTGTCCGCCTGTGCAATCCCATTACTGTATCCTCCCGACTCTGTTATCAGAGGTTCAGACTGAGAGAAAATTAATTTCCACTTTACAGACGTTTCCTGACTGCAAGAAAAAAACGCAATTTCCAGATTCAGTTTTTTTTTCATGAATTGAACGGGAAAAAAAACAACTTTCATTCATTTATTTTATCATTTTAATTAATTTAAATACAAGTTTACTTTATCTGGAAGAAAAAGGGGAGATGGGGGGTCACATATCTTATTTATGAGGGATGTTAGTTAGCTCTGCCATCTACTGGGGAAGAAGAGGAATAGGTCTGTGTTCATACCTCTAGGGTAAAAAGTAATGTTTGTCCTCTGCTCATCCTTCCAGTGTCGTTCTCCTTTCCTACTATTACAGAACCTTGACTCTTCTGCTTGTGTCCAGACTGCTGCAGCTGTGCTGTGCACTGTGCTACATGCTGTGCTGTATGCTGTGCTGTATACTCTGCTGTGTACTGTGCTGTATGCTGTGCTATATACTGTGCTATATACTGAGCTATATACTGTGCTGTGTACTGTGCTGTATGCTGTGCTGTATACTGTGCTATATACTGTGCTATATACTGTGCTGTATGCTGTGCTATATACTGTGCTATATACTGAGCTATATACTGTGCTGTGTACTGTGCTGTGTGCTGTGCTGTATACTGTGCTATATACTGTGCTGTATGCTGTGCTATATACTGTGCTATATACTGAACTATATACTGTGCTGTGTACTGTGCTGTGTGCTGTGCTGTATACTGTGCTGTATACTGTGCTGTGTACTGTGCTATATACTGTGCTGTATAATGTGCTGTGTACCATGCTGTATGCTGTGATGTGTATTGTGCTGTATACCGTGCTGAATGCTGTGCTGTATACTGTGCTGTATGTTGTGATGTGTACTGTTCTGTATAATGTGCTATATACTGTGCAGTATACTGTTCTGTATAATGTGCTATATACTGTGCTGTATGTTGTGATGTGTACTGTTCTGTATACTGTGCTGTATGCTGTGATGTATACTGTGCTTTATACTGTGCTGTATTCTGTGCTGTATGCTGTGCTGTTTACTGTGCTGTATGCTGTGCTGTGTATTGTGCTGTATACTGTTCTGAATGCTGTGCTGTATACTGTGCTGTATGTTGTGATGTGTACTGTTCTGTATACTGTGCTGTATGCTGTGATGTATACTGTGCTGTATACTGTGCTTTATACTGTGCTGTATTCTGTGCTGTATGCTGTGCTGTTTACTGTGCTGTATGCTGTGCTGTGTATTGTGCTGTATACTGTTCTGAATGCTGTGCTGTATACTGTGCTGTATGTTGTGATGTGTACTGTTCTGTATACTGTGCTGTATGCTGTGATGTATACTGTACTGTATACTGTGCTTTATACTGTGCTGTATTCTGTGCTGTATGCTGTGCTGTTTACTGTGCTGTATGCTGTGCTGTGTATTGTGCTGTATACTGTTCTGAATGCTGTGCTGTATACTGTGCTGTATGTTGTGATGTGTACTGTTCTGTATACTGTGCTGTGTGCTGTGCTCTATACTGAGCTCAGATCTGCTGTCTTAAAACTCTACCAGGACTGCACTTGGGGAAACGGAATGTGCAGCAGATTCAATAGATGCTCTTATACAGTGGCATGTAAAAGTTTGGGCACCCGTGGTCAAAGTTACACTGCTCAAAAAAATAAAGGGAACTCCATCTTCAAGGAGTCGGTTTCTAACCATTTGTGCAGACACATGCACATTTGTAGCCTGCTGGAGGTCATTTTGCAGGGCTCTGGCAGTGCTCCTCTTGTTCCTCCTTGCACAAAGGCGGAGGTAGTGGTCCTGCTGCTGGGTTGCTGCCCTCCTACGGCCCCCTCCACGTCTCCTGGTGTACTGGCCTGTCTCCTGGTAACGCCTCCAGCCTCTGGACACTACTCTGACAGACACTGCAAGAAACGACCTGGAAACCATCTGCAGAGACTTTGAAGACTTAGGCAAGAAAGTGAAAGAACTGGGAGCGCAGGTGGTCTTCTCTTCCATCCTCCCAGTGGATGGCCATGGAACAAGGAGGTGGAATAAGATTCTGCAGGTGAACAACTGGCTACGTCGATGGTGCCGTCAGCAACGATTTGGATTTCTGGATCACGGAGTGAACTACTTATACGATGGACTACTTGCTAGAGATGGGGTGCACCTTACGAAGACTGGAAAGCAGGTATTTGGAAGTCGCCTTGCTACACTTGTAAGGAGAGCTTTAAACTAGAACAACATGGGAAGGGAAGCAAAAGACCAGAAAAAGCCATACACCTGACAAATGCTATTGAGAACTCTGCTATTAGAAGTGGAAAGGAAGAACAAAGACGAAAGAATCTAATTAATAAAAATATTGGAGAAAGAGAAACCAATCACAAACTAAAATGTTTCTATACTAATGCACAAAGCATGGGCAACAAACAAGGAGAATTGGAACTACTAACACAGGAAAAGAAATATGATGTCATTGGAATCACTGAAACTTGGTGGGACAATACACATGATTGGAATACAAGACTAGAAGGATACAACTTATTTGCAAGAAACAGACTTGATAAACGAGGAGGGGGTGTCGCATTGTATGTTAGAAACGCGTATATCTGCACAGAGATTGTAGCTTCAGAGACTGGGAGTTCTGTGGAAACTGTTTGGGTAAGAATACAAGGACAGAACAATGGAAAGGACACCATTGTAGGCATTTACTACAGGCCGCCTGTGCAAGCTGAAGCTATGGATGAACTCTTTATGCATCAAATGGCCAAGTTCTCCAAAAAATATGACATAGTTGTCATGGGAGATTTCAACTATCCAGACATTTGTTGGGAATCTCTCTCAGGCAAAACTAACAGGTCAAGGAAATTCTTATCCTCTCTTGCTGACAAATTTATCTTCCAAAAGGTAAGGGAGAAAACAAGGGGAACTGCTACCTTGGATCTAATCCTTATAAACAGGGAGGAAATGGTTGAGGAGGTAAAAGTGGCTGGGACCCTAGGAGGTAGCGACCATGCTATTTTAGAATTTTGGATAACTAGAGGCGGAAGACCTGTGAAGACTCAGACGTCAAGGTTAGATTTCAGAAAGGCAGATTTTAAGGGATTCAGAAAGAGAATTGGAGGGATCCAATGGATGGATATCCTTAAAGACAAAAATGTCCAGGAAGGATGGGAAATCTTGAAAAATGAAATTCTCAAAGCACAGTTGTTAACAATTCTGAAAAGAGGGAAGAATAGGAAGCAGTTAAGGAAACCAGGATGGATGAACACAGAACTTAAGCACATGCTAAAAAGGAAGAAAAAAATGTTTATAAAATGGAAAGAGGGAGGCATATCTAAAGAAGAATATAATGCTGTCTGCAGAACCTGCAGGGCACAAATCAGATTAGCTAAAGCTGAAAATGAATTGAGGCTTGCAAGAGATGTCAAAAGCAATAATAAAGGATTTTGGGGATATGTCAAAAGTAAAAGAAAAGTCAAAGATGCTATAGGATTTTTACAGGATGAAAATGATGAAATGGTAAGACAGGATGTTGAGAAGGCTGAACTTTTAAATTCCTATTTTGCATCTGTTTTCTCTCAGAAAGGAAATGTAACATCAACTGTTATTCACTGTCCTATTAAGGGAATAGAAGAATCCAGGATATCTATAAACAGAAAGATAGTGAGGAAACACTTAGCTAACCTAAATGAATTCAAGTCTCCAGGTCCAGATGAATTACACCCCAGAGTACTGAAGGAGATAGCAGAAGAAATTTTTGAACCCCTCTCTATAATCTTTGAAAATTCTTGGAGAACAGGAGAAGTGCCAGAAGACTGGAGAAGAGCAAATGTTGTTCCTATCTTCAAAAAGGGGAAGAAGGTGGACCCAGGTAACTATAGGCCGGTGAGTCTGACTTCTATACCAGGAAAGATCTTTGAACAAATTATTAAACAACATGTATGTCAATACCTGGATAAGAATGAAGTGATTAAACAGAGTCAGCATGGGTTTGTAACTAATAAGTCATGTCAGACTAACTTAATTTCCTTCTATGATGGTATCACTGATTGGGTGGATCAAGGAAATGCTGTAGATATAGTATATCTTGACTTCAGCAAAGCATTTGACAAAGTCTCTCATACAATCCTTATTGAAAAAATGATTAAGTATGGAATGGACAAGGCAACTGTTAGGTGGATTCATAACTGGCTTAGTGATCGGACCCAAAGAGTGGTCGTAAATGGCTGCACATCCAGTTGGAAGAATGTCTCAAGTGGGGTACCACAGGGCTCTGTCCTGGGCCCTGTATTGTTCAACATCTTTATCAACGATTTAGATGAAGGAATTGAGGGTAAACTGATTAAATTTGCTGATGACACAAAGCTAGGAGGGATAGCTAATACTAGAGAAGAGAGAGAGGATTCAAAAAGATTTAAATAAACTGGAGAAGTGGGCAGCAACTAACAGAATGGTTTTTAACAGGGAGAAATGCAAAGTACTACATCTGGGCAATAAAAATGGAAAAAGCATATATAGAATGGGAGGAATAGGGCTAAGTGACAGCACATGTGAAAAAGACTTGGGTATACTAATAGATCACAGACTGAATATGAGTCAACAGTGTGATGCAGCAGCAAAAAAGGCAAATGCAATTCTAGGATGTATTAACAGAAGCATACAGTCTAGATCACGTGAAGTCATTATTTCCCTCTACTCCTCTTTGGTCAGACCTCATCTGGAATATTGTGTCCAGTTTTAGGCACCACATTTTAAAAAAGACATCAACAAACTGGAGCAAGTTCAGAAAAGAGCGACCAGAATGGTGACCGGTCTGCAAACCCTGTCTTATGAGGAAAGGTTGCAGGATTTGGGAATGTTTAGTTTGCAAAAGAGAAGACTGAGAGGAGACTTAATAGCTGTCTACAAATATCTAAAGGGCTGTCACATTGTAGAAGGATCAACTTTATTCTCATTTGCACAAGGAAAGACTAGAAGCAATGGGATGAAACTGAATGGGAGGAGACACAGATTAGATATTAGAAAAAACTTTTTGACAGTTAGAGTGATCAATGAGTGGAACAGGCTGCCACGAGAAGTGGTGAGTTCTCCTTCAATGGAAGTCTTCAAACAGAGGCTGGACAGACATCTGACTGGGATGATTTAGCGAATCCTGCTTTGAGCAGGGGGTTGGACCAGATGGCCCAGGAGGTCCCTTTCAACTCTACGATTCTATGATTCTATGATTCTATGATTCTTGCCACAGCTCGCATTGATGTGCCATCCTGGATGAGCTGCACTACCTGAGCCACTTGGGTGGGTTGTAGAGTCCGTCACATGCTAATGTGGGGAGGTTGAGCTGGGTACGGTTCTGTCTGTGATAGGAGACAGAGAGTTTGACAGCAGGTGTCATGTGGCAGTCTGCCCATCAGAGGTCACTGGAGAGCGCCGATGGCAGTGATTATGTAACTGTCATTTGAGTGTTACATAACTGCCAGAGGTCAAGGTGACTCTGATTGGGCAGAGGTGACTGTCAGGTGACAGAGGGTGGGGCTACCTGGTCTGTCTGCATAAATACTGAGGTAAGCTTCCAGAAGCTTCAGTCAGCCAGGGGAGCTCACAGGTTAGGAGAGTCTGTCACACAAAGGAGACCCCTCAGAGACTTTGGACAGTGGAAACGGTCACGGGGGGTGACCCTGTAGGACATTGGTCACAGGCAGAGACGGCCTGTGAGGACCTGGATTATTGGTGGACTTTGTAAGGTGAAACGCCGTGGTGGATTTGCCTAGGGCAGCCACGGCGGATAGATCCACGAAGTACGCCTGATGGAGAAAGTGTACAAGTGAAGGTACCCAGGCCTGTCTGCAGGAGGGTAACAGTGTGAAACATCTGTCGTGTTTTGTTCTGGTCGTCATGAGGGCGGCCAATAAAAGCAAACCTGTTGAATACAATTCCTGCCTCTGTCTTGTGCCTGTCGACGTCAAGAAGCGGGTCACCCCCCATTCCTGTGAGTACAGCACACCTCCGTCGCCTACCAGCCACACCACCTAAATACCACAGTACGCTACCCTCCGCCCCAGCCTGCCACCCGGACCTCTACACTACCACGAGTGTGAAAGCACAAACAACATTCAAAAGTGACCAAAACATCAGCCAGAAAGCATTGGTACTGAGATGTGGTCTGTGGTCCCCACCTGCAGGACCGCTCCTTCATTGAGGGGGTCTTGATAATTGCCAATAATTTCCATCTGTTGTCTATTCCATTTCCACCACAGCATGTGACATTGATTGTCAGTCAGTGTTGCTTCCTAAGTGGACAGTTTGATTTCACAGAAGTTTGATTTACTCAGAGTTCGATTCTGTTGTTTAAGTGTTCCCATTATTTTTTTGAGCAGTGTATATAGACCCTGAATATGAACCGACAGTTAAAGGGGTTGTCCGGGCTTGGCATGCAAGTCTGCCAGCACTCCATGTAACTGCACACTTGTGAATCCTCCCAGCATGTTGGGCGAACATTGTCACGATTCTCTGGTGTTGGTGTTGACTAGACATGTACGGCCTCGCTCAATACGAGTGAAGTCCACGCACGTCAAGTCGTAATGTGTCCGGAGTATGCAAATGTCATACTTGCAGTCACATGACCTCCCGCTCCCAGCGCCGGCGCCAGAGTGTCCTGACATCACGCGCTTTACACACTGCGAGGATTCACAAGTCTGCAGTCACATAGAGTAACCAAACCTGTACAGCCCCTTAAATCTTCCCAGGTTATGCTGGGATGAGTAGTTCACCAGCTTCCCACCTCACTCCTTTTGGTAATGCTATTTTATGTTATTGCAATATATAGCTATTACAGTCAGTAAATGAATCCATCCATGCCCACCCCTGCCCCCAGTACAACACTGTGAACAGCAGAGGGCGCTGTAACAGTAATATCTCTCCTCCAGCATGAAGACGTCCGGCTCCCCAGCACCCTCTGGTGGCGGCCGGTAGCTGCTCTATAAGTCAATGTCCCATCCTTTATTGAGTCTTATCACATGACTAAGGAGTGTTCTCCAGAAAGAAAAGACCTCCATCTGCAGACAGGGTCCTGGTGGGCTGCCGAGAGTCCTTTGATGGAAGTCTGGGGGGGATGGGGGACTCTTTCCTGCTACATTCACCCATTTCTGTATTGCGAGGTTCATCAAAGGGGCTGACATTTATGTAAAGGTAGATATCGCCAATAGCTGGCGCTAGAGAGTCAGCATTCTTCCTCTTGGAGAAGAGCTCATTTGCATACCTTTTTTCCCAGAGAGCTTTGCCCAGCCTGTAAGTCTCCATAAGAAGAATGACTTACCTACAGGCCTGTGCTTGTGGGAAAACTCAACAAATGGCAAAATCAGGGGTGGACATATCACCGGTGCCACCGAGGCAGCTGCCAGCGGATCAAGAGGTAAAGGGGCAACTACCAGCAGCGAGGCAGATGGGATGGATCATTGTGAGGAGCTAATGGACGGCAAAGGGCCCTTATACTGTTCTTGCACAGGGGCCTCGTATGTCTCTGTACGCCAGTGGGCAAAATCACATGGTGGCCCTGGGATACAAGAAGAGAGTCGGGCTATATACTGCTGTATCAGAGAAGAGACTGATGAGTGAGGGGCTGCAGGGAGGACGCAGCGCAGGGTCCTCAGAAGGGGCTGAGGATTGAGGACCTGTAGAGACGTCGTCATTTTCTAGCACCAATGCTCAGGACGTGTCGCAGTGACCCCGCGCTCGGCTTGGCTGCGCTTCAACTCTCCGGCAATATCTCCATGTGATGGAGAGAAAGAAAAAAATGTGACAAATCATTCTGAGCTCACACAAGATCCGACTGTCAGGAGCGTCTCATCCCCCCACCGCCAATATCTGATGGAAGTGACAGGAAAAGCTGAACTATGGGGGGAACCAGAGGGCGGAGGAGGCCGAAATCTCCGCTGTCCCCAGAGGACCCTGCCCCGATCCTGTCTGATAGATAATGGCTGGATAATAAATACATCATCTATATGTTCTATTATCTATCATCTATCTATTATCCATCATCTATCTATCTATCATCTATCTCGCTATCTATATATTATCTATGTATCATTTATATATTATCTATCTATCTATTATCTATCTATCATCTGTCTATTATTATCCATCTATCTATTGTCCAAAAAAAAAGGTCCACATCTTGGACCGAAACGTTGCACATGGGCCAATAAATCACACTTATTTTTGCTATTGGAGTGCTGCCTTCATTTTTTTGGACTATAGCATGAGCTTTGGTACATACGTGGAAAATTTTTTTGCACCCTTTGTTTTCTTTTTCTCTATCTATCTATCTATCTATCTATCTATCTATCTATCTATCTATCTATCTATCTATCCATCCATTCCCCTCAGTCACATTTCTGCCCGGTATCTCGTGCTTTCCTCATTTGTCCGCCATCAGGCCCCTGTATCATTCTGGAACACCGGCCTCTTGCAGATCTCTGTGACTATAATGTGGGGTGACAATCGGACGCGGTGAGAGAAATGCTAATCGCAGAGCCTGAAATACCCGCAGTCGGTAAGATTTCTATCTGCGGAGAAAGTTCTGATAAATAAACTTCAGATCAGCAAATAAATCTGGATTCAGTCTGAGACATCTGGAGAAATCGGTCACCTGCCGCCATTCACCCACAATGAACTCTCCAAGAAGCCAGCCCCTGTGGTGTGAGGATTGTCCGGCGTGTCACCCACTGTGTCTGCACAATAAATGGCTTCTTAGTTTTGTATTCCTGACTGTCGGCCTTTTGATTGATTCTCAGGAGGTTCTGCAGCAGCTGAGTGATTTGTAGCATAATGCAATGTAAAGACTGGGGGATTTTTCATTTTTGCACTTTTCTTTTTTCCTCCGCTTCTTCAAAGAGCCATAACTTTGTTTTTTCTCTGCAGACATCATTGTGTGACGTTTTCTTGTGGTTTTGAACGACTCCATTCACTTTACCAAATAATGCACTGGAGAAAAAACAGGAAACATATTCCAAGTCTGGGGAAATGGTGAAAAAACACAACTCCAAAGATGATTTTTGGGTTTTGTTTTTATGGTTGCACAGTGTGCAGTAACAATGTCACAGTGACGTGATTCTCCAGGCCAGTCCGGTCACAGACACACCACCATTGAATTGTAGACGGTTTGGAAAAGGGTTAAAAAAAATCATTCCTCGCTGTTCACCTTTTCTGCAGCACCGCGGCCCACCATCCTCTATCACCGCGGCCCACCATCCTCTATCACCGCGGCCCACCATCCTCTATCACCGCAGCCCACCATCCTCTATCACCGCGGCCCACCATCCTCTATCACCGCGGCCCACCATCCTCTATCACCGCGGCCCACCATCCTCTATCACCGCGGCCCACCATCCTCTATCACCGCGGCCCACCATCCTCTATCACCGCGGCCCACCATCCTCTATCACCGCGGCCCACCATCCTCTATCACCGCGGCCCACCATCCTCTATCACCGCGGCCCACCATCCTCTATCACCGCGGCCCACCATCCTCTATCACCGCGGCCCACCATCCTCTATCACCGCGGCCCACCATCCTCTATCACCGCGGCCCACCATCCTCTATCACCGCAGCCCACCATCCTCTATCACCGCGGCCCACCATCCTCTATCACCGCGGCCCACCATCCTCTATCACCGCGGCCCACCATCCTCTATCACCGCGGCCCACCATCCTCTATCACCGCGGCCCACCATCCTCTATCACCGCGGCCCACCATCCTCTATCACCGCGGCCCACCATCCTCTATCACCGCGGCCCACCATCCTCTATCACCGCGGCCCACCATCCTCTATCACCGCGGCCCACCATCCTCTATCACCGCAGCCCACCATCCTCTATCACCGCGGCCCACCATCCTCTATCACCGCGGCCCACCATCCTCTATCACCGCGGCCCACTATCCTCTGGCGCGTGACGTCCTGTTCAGTCATCTTCAATTTGCATGGGGCTTTTGGTGCTGAGCAATCCTCTGACGCCATGACCTGTGTCGCATCAGCTGCTATGACTTGGCAGACACATGTCGTGCACGGTGATGTGAGATGTCTGCTTGGCACCAGGAGCCCTGGCACAGAGTGCAGAGGATGGTGCATGCTGGAGGAGCTGGAGGGAAGAGTCCGAATTAAGCGGAGGACCAGACAATGGGCTGAGGCAGCAATGGGACCGGTGAAGGATGAGGTGAGTATTCACTTTTTCCTTTTTTTCATACCCCAAGTTCATGGAGAGAGTATTTGCAAATCTAATTCTCTGGCCAAATTGGAGCAATCTGTCAAAGTCAAATCTTAGCCGATTCACTCATTCTGTGGTCTCCTGCTGTCTTTCTACTACAGAGGAGATTACTTTGCAGCAGACCGCTCCAGAGACTAAGTCCCTCTGTGCTCCTACTGGGCATGCTCACGAGACGATCTCCCATTGGAGATCGAGAGTCATGTGCCCAGGTCCTGTTCCAGATCTCATTGGTCCATCTCGGAGATCTGGAAGGTCCCGCACGGCTATAAAAAGCGCGCATGGCTGTTTCGCCATGCACTATTATAGGCTATACTTGCTCTGTGTGAATGGTGACGGATGTATGATTCTGGTGACTGACTCATTTGAAACCCCTTCCCTCTGATATTACGCATGTGGATAGGGAACTAGAGAGATAGTCAGCGCCAGTCAGTGGCAAGCTATAGGCCACAGTGCATACCGCACCTCTACACTAGCGTCCGATGGTGTCACGCCTCACGGCACTGTCGTATAGCGGCAGTAGTTACCGCCGTGCTACAGTTAGCAGCACTTACCGGCGTCCGCGGTTGCGAAGCCGCACGCACAGTAGGTCAAGACGGACACCGACCTCTGTCTTGGGCCGTGTCCTGTGACCATATACCGTGTGCACGCCAACTGAGACCTGTGAAGCTAACAGGCTCGGCATTTATGCTTTAAGGCCTCTGTGAGTTTAACAGAGTCCGCTCTGCGCTCCCCGGGTGACGTTTAACCCAAGCACAGTATACCGCCATATAAGCAAGTCTGCCATTACTCAGCAGCGGTTGTTACACCTACTGCACGGTGGACCCCGGGCGGCGAACGCACTTCCTATTATTTATATTTAGTGCGTTCCGCCGTCCCTAACATTATACTAGCGCCAGGGTCTGGCTAGTGATGGAAGATCAGCAGCAACTCCTTCAGTGCATTCACCAGCTAGAAGGCCGGTTGGCTACGCTTGAGAGTGCCATCGCAGCGACGAAGTCTTCGGACTGGCAATCGCCGAGGCGGTTTCCCGTATGTCCACGTCCTTCCCTGCGCCGACAGTTACCCGCCTCCCGTTGCCCGATAAATTTTCTGGTGATGGCGCCTCCTGTAGGGGTTTTGTCAGCCAGTGCTCTATCCTGCTGGAGTTACTGGCTGCGCGATTCCCTATGGAACGGGCCAAGGTGGGGTTTATTGCTTCCCTTCTGTCGGGCAAGGCGCTGGAGTGGGCTACGCCACTTTGGGAGCGTGGTGACCCAGAGGTTCGGACCGCTGCTCAGTTTTTAACAGCTATTAAGCAGGTCTTCCTGGGACCACGGGTCACGCACGACACCTCTCTACAGCTACTGGCTTTGACTCAGGGATCCCTCTCGGTTAGTCAGTATGCCGTTCATTTTCGGACACTGGCTTCCGAGATCGAGTGGTCTGATAAATCCCTCATCCCTGTGTTTTGGAGAGGTTTAGCTGAGCATGTTAAGGATGCTCTTTCTACCAGAGAGGTTCCTGCAAATCTGGAGGAGCTGATTGCCATTGCCACCCGTATTGATCTCCGTTTTTCGGAGCGCGGGCTGGAGCGTGCTCAATCCAGACGGAGGGTTACTCCGGCTCCCAACCTCTTTGAACCTCTGGAACCACCCGAGCCAGAGATTCCACTCCCAGAGCCCATGGAGGTGTCTCGCGCCGTTCTCGAGGCACGTCCGGCGCAAAACTCCATTTGCGGTTACCATTGTCAACGTGCTGTTTCTCAGGACAACAGTGTCCCGCAATGGCCAAACTCTGTGCCATCGGGCAAGACCTTTGTCCCTCCCCACCTTCGGCCGAAGGTCCTCGCGTGGGCACACGCGTCCAGGACGGGTGGTCACTGTGGCTACATGCAGACCACAAAACTCCTGGCGGGGTCATATTGGTGGCCGCACAGGGCTCGGGACATTAAGAAATATATTCAGGCATGCGCCTCATGTGCTCGGGATAGCCTCCTTAAACAGAGAGTGGAGACGTCCACCGACACACCGCGGCGTTCCATTTCAACTTAAGCTCCGGGAGGTTTTGCCGCTCCCGTTGTCTCCCACGTGTCCCTTCTTAAACCTGGCGATCTTGCCGCCTCTGATACCTTCCATGTGTCCCGGTTTTCCGTGTCACCTACCGGGACATCAGACTTGCCTTCAGGCGAGTCTAAGGCCTATGCCTCTGATGGGCACAGGGTGGTGGATTGGAAGGCTCAGAGGGGAGGGGGCCCTAGGAAGGGGGGTAATGTTAGGCATCAGGTTTCTGCGTCTGCTCTGCAGGAATCTAGAGCCTCACATTCTGCGGTCTCCTGCTGTCTTTCTACTACAGAGGAGATTACTTTGCAGCAGACCGCTCCAGAGACTAAGTCCCTCTGTGCTCCTACTGGGCATGCTCACGAGACGATCTCCCATTGGAGATCGGGAGTCATGTGACCATATACCGTGTGTGCACGCCAGCTGAGACCTGTGAAGCTAACAGGCTCGGCGTTTATGTTTTAGGGCACTCTGCGCACCCCGGGTGATGTTTAACCCGAGCACAGTATACCGCCATATAAGCGAGTCCGCCATTACTCAGCAGCGGTTGTTACACCTACTGCACTGTGGACCCCGGGCGGCGAACTCACTTCCTATTATTTATATTTAGTGCGTTCTGCCATCCCTAACAGAAGGTATACCATGATTAAGGCTTCTAAGGTAGAAGGTATACCATGATTTAGGCTTCTAGGGAAGAAGGTATACCAAGATTAAGGCTTCTAGGGAAGAAGGTATACGATGATTAAGGCTTCTAGGGAAGAAGGTATACAATGATTAAGGCTTCGAGGGAAGAAGGTATATCATGATTAAGGCTTCTCAGGAAGAAGGTATACCTTGATTAAGGCTTCTAGGGAAGAAGGTATACCATGATTAAGGCTTTTCAGGAGGAAGGTATACCTTGATTAAGGCTTCTCAGGAAGAAGGTATCCATGATTAAGGCTTCTAGGGAAGAAGGTATACAATGATCAAGGTTTCTCAGGAAGAAGGTATACTATGATTAAGGCTTCTAGGGAAGAAGGTATACCATGATTAAGGCTTTTCAGGAGGAAGGTATACCTTGATTAAGGCTTCTCAGGAAGAAGGTATCCATGATTAAGGCTTCTAGGGAAGAAGGTATACGATGATTAAGGTTTCTCAGGAAGAAGGTATACTATGATTAAGGCTTCTAGGGAAGAAGGTATACCATGATTCATGCTTCTTAGCTGAAACACGTCGGTTATTCGATGGATACTCTGTGATTGCCCTTACGTCAATTTTAATTTTTGGACCAATAAATGTGAAGTTTTAATTTGATACTTTACCTGTCATCGCTGGAGAAACTCCTTCTTCCTCTCTACATTTGTCACACATCCCAGATCAGGGCAGCTCCATGCGGTTGTCTTCACTTGGACAAGGGGATCTGAATACCAGTGAGCTGACTTTCTTCCCCCTACTCCCTCCTGGCATAAAAAATGCCAAGAAGTGACGACTGTGACCATTTTTTCTCCTTTTCTCGTGTATTTCTGAAGTTTTGTTGCTGCCGATCCAGACGAGACATTTGTGTTGTATCATTGCTCGTTACATCCGATGTAATTACTGCGGAGAATCGTGGCCTTTTCAGAGCTTATTATCCTAAACGTTCCGTAATTCATCACGACAGGACCATTTTTTATGGACTTTACAAAAATACAGACACTGGAGATAAATATTAAGTTGGAAGGGAAGAAAAATTACTGGAAGTGGATGCAAAGAGACAGAATTTAACCCTTTAAAGTGGTTGTCTATGCCAGAAAACCCATTAATTTACACTTTATTAGGGAATGCTGAGTTATTAGACGGGGTCCTATGTTCAGGGTCTTCACCTCTTGGTCAGGGAGCGCTCTCTCTAGAGGACTTATCCGGTAGCTAGTAACCCATTGATATGAATGCATGCCTCACCTTTGCTGCGGTGGTAACATTTCATTTTTGTCATGGTTTAGGAATAGGTGAAATGCAAAAATCCACTTTATTTCTCTGCAGATTTTCTCAAAAAAGTGCACACGGCTAGTACAGAATGTGATTTTGGGAACCAATAAATTTATAAGGAAATATTGTAAGAGTCCAGTTGGCCGTAAATAAGTAGTTTGTAAACTTTTGATACAGAATCTACAAAGAAATATATATATAATAGTGTTTCAAGAACTAATCAAAGCAAGCACAGATGCTTGGTGCACCTTGGGGTGGCCAAAAAGTCTAAAGCACCTCTTTATATACTTGTCTTCCATCTATCTTTGCCCTCCTGTAAAACCAGAGCTGTCAATCAAGGAAGAAGAGGGTGGAGAAAGATGGAAAAGGAAAAAGTAGGTGGCGATGTGCACGGAACGGCTTGGCCGCAGTAAGGGTGCACCCAGCGCCTGCCCTTGGTTTCAGCCATTTTTTGCTGACAGTCTACATTTAAAGCAAATTATCATCTGTGCTCAGTGTGGCTGATAATAATTGATGGTCGGGGATCCACAATGGTTGTAAGAACGGAGGACTTGTGACTCTCGATTCCCACCGGCCTCAAGAGCATAACCAGGTGGTGTGAAATGGCGCATCCACTATCGCAGGTGACCGATCAGTGCCATAGACTATGAATGGAGCAGCCGAGGACCACCCTGATACCGGCACCCTTCCGTCAGACAGCAGGCAGCTGATAACTTCCTTAGACCTGACACCTCTTTACATCAGAAAAGGATAAATGGAAATGGATTTTCTAAACCAAACAACCCCTGTAAGAAGCAGTGAAAATGGTTCTCTGGTGTCTGACACTATTGAGCAGATGTATCTCAGCCATACATCATCAGTATTTAACCCAATAGATTTTGGACTTAATTTAACCTTAAAACTGTGAATTATATGTATTGCTGTACTGGAGACTGCTCCTCTCTGCAGTGCAGACTTGCATCTGATTTCTCACTTTCCATGAAGAGGAAGAAAGGAAGCGGCTTCAGGATCAAAACAGGAAAAATAGGAGAACAGGAGGAAGACTGAGTTCTCTTATGTCCGATCTGTGTGCAGGAGGCTGCAGGGTAACAATGTGCAGTAAATAAGGATCTGATTAAAGAGGATCTACTTCCAGGACCTGAAGGACACATAGAGAGGAGTTGTCCCTGCTGCTAAATCTCTGCCCCTATCCTTATTGATAGCTCCTCAGTGTTCCTCCTCCCTGCTGCTAAACCTCTACCCACCTAGCTCCCTGTATACAGAGATACATGATAAGATCCTGTCTGCAGTAAGCACTAGGGGGAGCTCCCTGTATACAGAGATACATGATAAGATCCTGTCTGCAGTCAGCACTAGGGGGAACTCCCTGTATACAGAGATACATGATAAGATCCTGTCTGCAGCCACCACTAGGAAGAGCTCCCTGTATACAGAGATACATGATAAGATCCTGTCTGCTGTCACCACTAGGGGGAGCTCCCTGTATACAGAGATACATGATAAGATTCTGTTTGCAGCTACCACTAGGGGGAGCTCCCTGTATACAGAGATACATGATAAGATTCTGTCTGCAGCCACCACTAGGGGGAGCTCCCTGTATACAGAGATACATGATAAGATTCTGTCTGCAGTCACCACTAGGGGGAACTCCCTGTATACAGAGATACATGATAAAATCCTGTCTGCAGCTACCACTAGGGGGTGCTCCCTGTACACAGAGATACATGATAGAATCCTGTCTTCAGTCTCCAGTAGGGAAAGCTCCCTGTATACAGAGATACATGATAAGATTCTGTTTGCAGCTACCACAGCTCCCTGTATACAGAGATACATGATAAGATTCTGTCTGCAGCCACCACTAGGGGGAGCTCCCTATATACAGAGATACATAAGATTCTGTCTGCAGCCACCACTAGGGGGAGCTCCCTGTATACAGAGATACATGATAAGATTCTGTCTGCAGTCACAACTAGGGGGAACTCCCTGTATACAGAGATACATGATAAAATCCTGTCTGCAGCTACCACTAGGGGGTGCTCCCTGTACACAGAGATAGAAGATAGAATCCTGTCTGCAGCCACCACTAGGGGGAGCTCCCTGTATACAGAGACACATGATAAGATCCTGTCTGCAGTCACCACTAGGGGGAGCTCCCTGTATACAGAGACACATGATAAGATCCTGTCTGCAGCCACCACTAGGGGGAGCTCCATGTATACAAAGATACATGATAAGATTCTGTCTGTAGTCACCACTAGGGGGAGCTCCCTGTATAAAGAGATACATGATAAGATCCTGTCTGCAGTTACCACTAGAGGGAGCTCCCTCTATACAGAGATACATGATAAGATCCTGTCTGCAGTCACCACTAGGGGGAGCTCCCTGTATACAGAGATACATGATAAGATCCTGTCTGCAGTCACCACTAGGGGGAGCTCCCAGTATACAGAGATACATGATAAGATCCTGTCTGCAGTCACCACTAGGGGGAGCTCCCTGTATACAGAGATACATGATAAGATCCCGTCTGCAGTCACCACTAGGGGGAGCTCCCTGTATACAGAGATACATGATAAGATCCTGTCTGCAGTCACCACTAGGGGGAGCTCCCTGTATACAGAGATACATGATAAGATCCTGTCTGCAGTCACCAGTAGGGGGAGCTCCCTGTATACAGAGATACATGATAAGATCCTGTCTGCAGCCACCACTACGGGGAGCTCCCTGTATAGAGAGATACATGGTAAGATCCTGTCTGCAGTCACCACTAGGGGGAGCTCCCTGTACACAGAGATACATGATAACATCTTGTCTGCAGCCACCACTAGGGGGAGCCTACTGTATACAGAGACACATGATAAGATCCTGTCTGCAGTCACCAGTAGGAAGAGCTCCCTGTATACAGAGATACATGATAAGATCCTGTCTGCAGCCACCACTAGGGGGAGCTCCCTGTATACAGAGATACATGGTAAGATCCTGTCTGCAGCCACCACTAGGGGGCGCTCCCTGTATACAGAGATACATGGTAAGATCCTGTCTGCAGTCACCACTAGGGGGAGCTCCCTGTATACAGAGATACATGATAACATCTTGTCTGCAGCCACCACTAGGGGGAGCTCCCTGAATACAGAGACACACAAATGATAAGAATCTGTCTGCATCCACCACAAGAGGGAGCTCCCTGTATACAGAGATGCATGATAAGAATATGTCTGCATCCACCACTAGAGGGAGCTCCCTGTATACAGAGATACATGATAAGAATCTGTCTGCAGCCACCACTAGGGGGAGCACCCTGTATACAGAGATACATGATAAGATTCTGTCTGCAGTCACCACTAGGGGGAACTCCCTGTATACAGAGATACATGATAAAATCTTGTCTGCAGCTACCACTAGGGGGTGCTCCCTGTACACAGAGATACATGATAGAATCCTGTCTGCAGCCACCACTAGGGGGAGCTCCCTGTATACAGAGATACATGATAAGATCCTGTCTGCAGCCACCACTAGGGGGAGCTCCATGAATACAAAGATACATGATAAGATTCTGTCTGTAGTCACCACTAGGGGGAGCTCCCTTTATAAAGGGATACATGATAAGATCCTGTCTGCAGTTACCACTAGAGGGAGCTCCCTCTATACAGAGATACATGATAAGATCCTGTCTGCAGTCACCACTAGGGGGAGCTCCCTGTATACAGAGATACATGATAAGATCCTGTCTGCAGTCACCACTAGGGGGAGCTCCCTGTATACAGAGATACATGATAAGATCCTGTCTGCAGTCACCACTAGGGGGAGCTCCCTGTATACAGAGATACATGATAAGATCCTGTCTGCAGTCACCACTAGAGGGAGCTCCCTGTATACAGAGATACATGATAAGATCCTGTCTGCAGTCACCAGTAGGGGGAGCTCCCTGTATACAGAGATACATGATAAGATCCTGTCTGCAGCCACCACTAGGGGGAGCTCCCTGTATACAGAGATACATGATAAGATCCTGTCTGCAGTCACCACTAGGGGGAGCTCCCTGTATACAGAGATACATGATAACATATTGTCTGCAGCCACCACTAGAGGGAGCCTCCTGTATACAGAGACACATGATAAGATCCTGTCTGCAGTCACCACTAGGGGGAGCTCCCTGTATGCAGAGACACACAAATGATAAGAATCTGTCTGGAGCCACCACAAGAGGGAGCTCCCTGTATACAGAGATGCATGATAAGATCCTGTCTGCAGCCACCACTAGGGGGAGCTCCCTGTATACAGAGATACATGATAAGAATATGTCTGCATCCACCACTTGGGGGAGCTCCCTGTATACAAAGATACATGATAAGATCCTGTCTGCAGTCACCACTAGGGGGAGCTCCCTGTATACAGAGATACATGATAAGATCCTGTCTGCAGTCACCACTAGGGGGAGCTCCCTGTATACAGAGATACATGATAAGATCCTGTCTGCAGTCACCACTAGGGGGAGCTCCCTGTATACAGAGATACATGATAAGATCCTGTCTGCAGTCACCAGTAGGGGGAGCTCCCTGTATACAGAGATACATGAAAAGATCCTGTCTGCAGCCACCACTAGGGGGAGCTCCCTGTATACAGAGATACATGGTAAGATCCTGTCTGCAGTCACCACTAGGGGGAGCTCCCTGTATACAGAGATACATGATAACATCTTGTCTGCAGCCACCACTAGGGGGAGCCTACTGTATACAGAGACACATGATAAGATCCTGTCTGCAGTCACCACTAGGGGGAGCTCCCTGTATACAGAGACACACAAATGATAAGAATCTGTCTGCAGCCACAACAAGAGGGAGCTCCCTGTATACAGAGATGCATGATAAGATCCTGTCTGCAGTCAGCACTAGGGGGAGCTCCCTGTATACAGAGATACATAATAAGAATATGTCTGCATCCACCACTAGAGGGAGCTCCCTGTATACAGAGATACATGATAAGAATCTGTCTGCAGCCACCACTAGGGGGAGCACCCTCTATACAGAGATACATGATAAGATTCTATCTGCAGCCACCACTAGGGGGAGCTCCCTGTATACAGAGATACATGATAAGATCCTGTCTGCAGCCACCACTAGGGGGAGCTCCCTGTATACAGATATACATGATAAGATTCTGTGTGCAGCTACCACTAGGAGGAGCTCCCTGTATACAGAGATACATGATAAGATCCTCTCTGCAGTCAGTACTAGGGGGAGTTCCCTGTATACAGAGATACATGAGAAGATCGTGTCTGCAGTCACCACTAGGGGGAGCTCCCTGTATACAGAGATACATGATAAGATCCTGTCTGCAGTCACCACTAGGGGGAGCTCCCTGTATACAGAGATACATGATAAGATCCTGTCTGCAGTCACCACTAGGGGGAGCTCCCTGTATACAGAGATACATGATAAGATCCTGTCTGCAGTCACCACTAGGGGGAGCTCCCTGTATACAGAGATACATGATAAGATGCTGTCTGCAGTCACCACTAGGGGGAGCTCCCTGTATACAGAGATACATGATAAGATCCTGTCTGCAGTCACCAGTAGGGGGAGCTCCCTGTATACAGAGATACATGATAAGATCCTGTCTGCAGTCACCAGTAGGGGGAGCTCCCTGTATACAGAGATACATGATAAGATCCTGTCTGCAGCCACCACTAGGGGGAACTCCCTGTATACAGAGATACATGATAAGATTCTGTGTGCAGCTACCACTAGGAGGAGCTCCCTGTATACAGAGATACATGGTAAGGTTATGCCTGCAGCCACCACTAGGGGGAGCTCCCTGTATACAGAGATACATGATAAGATCCTGTCTGCTGTCACCACTAGGGGGAGCTCCCTGTATACAGAGATACATGATAAGATCCTGTCTGCAGTCACCACTAGGGGGAGCTCCCTGTATACAGAGATACATGATAAGATCCTGTCTGCAGTCACCAGTAGGGGGAGCTCCCTGTATACAGAGATACATGATAAGATCCTGTCTGCAGCCACCACTAGGGGGAGCTCCCTGTATACAGAGATACATGGTAAGATCCTGTCTGCAGTCACCACTAGGGGGAGCTCCCAGTATACAGAGATACATGATAACATCTTGTCTGCAGCCACCACTAGGGGGAGCCTACTGTATACAGAGACACATGATAAGATCCTGTCTGCAGTCACCACTAGAGGGAGCTCCCTGTATACGGAGACACACAAATGATAAGAATCTGTCTGCAGCCACCACAAGAGAGAGCTCCCTGTATACAGAGATGCATGATAAGATCCTGTCTGCAGTCAGCACTAGGGGGAGCTCCCTGTATACAGAGATACATGATAAGAATATGTCTGCATCCACCACTAGAGGGAGCTCCCTGTATACAGAGATACACGATAAGAATCTGTCTGCAGCCACCACTAGGGGGAGCACCCTGTATACAGAGATACATGATAAGATTCTATCTGCAGCCACCACTAGAGGGAGCTCCCTGTATACAGAGATACATGATAAGAATATGTCTGCATCCACCACTAGAGGGAGCTCCCTGTATACAGAGATACATGATAAGATCCTGTCTGCAGCCACCACTAGGGGGAGCTCCCTGTATACAGAGATACATGATAAGATCCTGTCTGCAGCCACCACTAGGGGGAACTCCCTGTATACAGAGATACATGATAAGATTCTGTGTGCAGCTACCACTAGGAGGAGCTCCCTGTATACAGAGATACATGATAAGATCCTGTCTGCAGCCAACACTAGGGGGAACTCCCTGTATACAGAGATACATGATAAGATTCTGTGTGCAGCTACCACTAGGGGGAGTTCCCTGTATACAGAGATTCATGAGAAGATCCTGTCTTCAGTCTTCATTAGGGAGAGCTCCCTGTATATAGAGATAAATGATAAGGTTATGCCTGCAGCCACCACTAGGTGGAGCTCCCTGTATATAGAGATACATGATAAGATCCTGTCAGCAGACACCACTAAGGGGAGCTCCCTGTATACAGAGATACATGATAAGATCCTGTCTTCGGCCACCACTAGGGGGAGCTCCCTGTATACAAATTGCAGACGTTGTGCAAAGGCCAAAGAGTCTTGGAGCTGGCATCCACTCAATACCATTTTCAGATGTATGTCACATTGACATTTCTTGTCTTTATGGATGTGACAATCATTTTCGGCCGCAGTCGGAGCTAGGAAAGCCCCATGAGTATTTAATAATATTAGTAACAGTAAAGATATTTATGAACAGGTGAGTAACTCCGCGCTCTACACCTGTCGTTTCCAGGACCCTCTTCTTTGGAAGATTTCAGGGTGGATGCGCCGGAGATAATTATTCCTGATTACTGATGTTAATGAGCAGGTGCTCCATCTGTACAGCGCTGAGCATATCGCTGTGATTGTGGATGGAGTATTGCTTTCAGATGAATATTCATGTATCGGAACAGTCACTATACAGAGCACAGGTCATGTTGTCTCTCTAATTCACAAGATTCCTGCTATTTTTCTCCTTTGTCAGCCAGTTTGCTTTTCTCTCCACCTCTTCTTGAAAGCAGGAACCATTGAAAGAGCTATGGATTCATCATCTAGTCACATAGTCACCCGGCTTCATAGACATGCACAGTCACAGAGTCACCTAGCTTCATAGATGTGCACAGTCAAAGAGTGACCCGGCTTCATAGATTTTCACAGTCACAGAGTCACCCGGCTGCATAGACATGCACAGTCACATAGTCACCCGGCTTCATAGACGTGCACAGTCACAGAGTCACCCGGCTTCATAGACATGCACAGTCACATAGTCACCCGGCTTCATAGATGTGCACAGTCAAAGAGTCACCCAGCTTCATAGATGTGCACAGTCAAAGAGTCACCCGGCTTCATAGATGTGCACAGTCAATGAGTCACCCGGCTTCATAGACATGCACAGTCACAGAGTCACCAGGCTTCATAGACGTTCACAGTCACAGAGTCACCCGGCTTCACAGACATGCACAGTCACATAGTCACCCAGCTTCATAGACGTGCACAGTCAGAGTTACCCAGCTTCATAGACGTGCACAGTCAAAGAGTCACCCGGCTTCATAGACGTGCACATTCACAGAGTCACCTGGCTTCATAGATGTGCACAGTCAGGGAGTCACCAGGCTTCATAGATGTGCACAGTCACAGAGTCACCAGGCTTCATAGATGTGCACAGTCACAGAGTCACCCAGCTTCACAGACATGCACAGTCACCAGACTTCATAGACATGCACAGTCACAGAGTCACTAGACTTCATAGACATGCACAGTCACAGAGACACCAGACTTCATAGACAAAAACAGTCACAGAGTCACCAGGCTTCTTAGACATGCACAGTCAGAGAGACACCAGGCTTCATGGACATGCACAGTCACAGAGTCACGTGGCTTTAGAGACATGCACAGTCACAGAGACACCAGGCTTCATAAACATGCACAGTCACAGAGACACCAGGCTTCACAGACATGCACAGTCACAGAGACACCAGGCTTCATAGACATGCACAGTCACAGAGTCACCAGGCTTCATAGACATGCACAGTCACAGACATCAGGCTTCATAGACATGCACAGTCACAGAGACACCAGACTTCATAGACATGCACAGTCACAGAGTCACCTGGCTTCATAGACATGCACAGTCACAGAGACACCAGGCTTCATAGACATGCACAGTCACAGAGACACCAGACTTCATAGACATGCACAGTCACAGAGTCACCTGGCTTCATAGACATGCAGTCACAGAGACACCAGGCTTCATAGATATGCACAGTCACAGAGACACCAGACTTCATAGACATGCACAGTCACAGAGTCACCTGGCTTCATAGACATGCACAGTCACAGAGACACCTGGCTTCATGGACATGCACAGTCACAGAGACACCAGACTTCATAGATATGCACAGTTACAGAGTCACCTGGATTCATAGACATGCACAGTCACAGAGACACCAGACTTCATAGACACGCACAGTCACAGAGTCACCTGGCTTCATAGACATGCACAGTCACAGAGACACCAGGCTTCATGGACACGCACAGTCACAGAGACACCAGACTTAATAGATATGCACAGTCACAGAGTCACCAGGCTTCATAGACAAGCAGTCACAGTGACACCAGGCTTCATAGACATGCACAGTCACAGAGACACCAGACTTCATAGACGTGCACAGTCACAGAGTCACATGGCTTCTTAGACATGCACAGTCAGAGAGACACCAGGCTTCATGGACATGCACAGTCACAGAGTCACATGGCTTTATAGACATGCACAGTCACAGAGACACCAGGCTTCATAAACATGCACAGTCACAGAGACACCAGGCTTCACAGACATGCACAGTCACAGAGACACCAGGCTTCATAGACATGCACAGTCACAGAGTCACCAGGCTTCATAGACATGCACAGTCACAGACATCAGGCTTCATAGACATGCACAGTCACAGAGACACCAGACTTCATAGACATGCACAGTCACAGAGTCACCTGGCTTCATAGACATGCACAGTCACAGAGACACCAGGCTTCATAGACATGCACAGTCACAGAGACACCAGACTTCATAGACATGCACAGTCACAGAGTCACCTGGCTTCATAGACATGCACAGTCACAGAGACACCAGGCTTCATAGATATGCACAGTCACAGAGACACCAGACTTCATAGACATGCACAGTCACAGAGTCACCTGGCTTCATAGACATGCACAGTCACAGAGACACCTGGCTTCATGGACATGCACAGTCACAGAGACACCAGACTTCATAGATATGCACAGTTACAGAGTCACCTGGATTCATAGACATGCACAGTCACAGAGACACCAGACTTCATAGACACGCACAGTCACAGAGTCACCTGGCTTCATAGACATGCACAGTCACAGAGACACCAGGCTTCATGGACACGCACAGTCACAGAGACACCAGACTTAATAGATATGCACAGTCACAGAGTCACCAGGCTTCATAGACAAGCAGTCACAGTGACACCAGGCTTCATAGACATGCACAGTCACAGAGACACCAGACTTCATAGATGTGCACAGTCACAGAGACACCAGACTTCATAGACATGCACAGTCTCTGCTCCCTCATATTGGTTTTACACTGAATTCAGTGCAGAGACCGAGTCCTGACAGATCCGTCCATGTGAAGGTTTATAGCGCTAAGTAAATATGCACATTAATTAATAGGAGCATCTTTACGGTCAAGGTGAAAATGTCCTTATGTTTTATAGGAAGTCATTTATTTTCAGAAAATGCCACATTTTTTTTTCTTCCAAGAGTAAAAATGGTAAAAAAAATATGGATCTGACTCTGCTCACCTTCATCCAATGTGCATATAGCGCAGCACACATCACCTTTACTTAAAGGGATTTTACAGTATTTGCAGAGGTATGGTATAAAGTAGCACCCAGAGCAGCATTACTTAGTGGGAGCGGCAGAAAAGTTTTAAAAGGTTGTAAAATTGGGCTAGTGGGGAACAATATGTAATTAAAAAAGAGTAACTGTGCTTTAAATTCTCACCATTTGAAAATCTCTGCTTGCTGTCAATCATCCAGATCCTGAAAAGTACAGGTAGCAATGTATATGATGAAAGGGTTGTAGTGCTCGGACCCTTTAAACTCCTAATTGCCTGGGATGCCAAGAGAATTTTGGGAAAAATTTGTAACAAATGTAGTTATTTTCTAATCAGTTCCCTCATCTGTATTTGGTATAAACCCAAGAGCAGAGCAGAATGACAGCAGCAGTGACTTGTGATTGGCAGATGGGGTTCACCCTGGTATTCTATGGCCTCTTAAGGGGAAATGTATGGGTAGACCAAACTTCCCAGTGATTGCAGCTAATCATCAGGGGTTTCAGAAGTTCTTTCACACATGGTCTCCAAGCTACCCCCTTCCATTTTCTTAGGCATGACCCCCCCCAAATCAGACCCCAGACCAGACCCCTAAATTAGATCCAGGATCAGATTGACCTCTCCTTGCTCCTAGGGTCTCTCCTCCATTGACCTGCCTCATGTGTGTTGGGTGATCTGCCGCAATTGGTGATGGGCCACCAATTCTGATTGTACTTACACTAGAAGATAATGCAAATTTCCTACAGGTTGCGCAATTTTGCAACCCCTTAAAGTCCACGTTAATCGAACTCCAGACTGAACACTGGTCCTAGTGCATTTTTTTCCCATTATTATCTCAATTGCCTTAAAATTTTAAAAAGAAACAACTTTCCCTGGAGGAACCTTTAAGTTCTAGACATCAATGGATGTTACTGTGTCAAGCAATAAATGTGGATTTTAGTTACAATTTGTTGGAAACTTTCTACAGTCACTTGCTACAGAAATGAAGTCACCGCCTAGATGATCAGTGACAGCAATAAGTGACAGCCCCCTCCTGTCAGGCATCAGATATGTGTAACAAGATGGAGTTTTCTCCAGTGAGGTCTCTGTGACATCCAAGCAGACAAGTCCTGTCCATGCTCATATCATGACTGGATGCAAGACAGATCCATTACAGCCTGAGCATGATCTCCTGCATATCTGCAGGTCACTCCTGATTGGGCTTGCACTTGGAGCTGCCCAGTTTGACATCACCTGTACTATCTGATGCCTACATGCTGGTGGTTGGAGGGAGCAGCATCTCTAAGAAGAAGGCAGACACTGCTGGATGAGTTCTGCAGCTATTCCAGATGGTGGCAGTGAGAGGCTGTCACCAGGCTGCAGCAAGGAATAATATTACATTGGGGAAGACCCAGGAATCCTGAATCTGCTCAGCACTTTCAGAAAAGAGCAGTGCTAGTGTACTACTACTACAAGACAGACGGCATGTCAGTCTGCTGAGAGCATCCCTGCCCTGCAGACGAGGACCAGGAGGTCTTCTAGATACCTTCAGATGCTCTCGGGCTCAGGAACATGAGTAGACAGCTGTATTTTAAGATGTAACCATCCAGGAACACCACATCCAGGATCCATGTGAAGACTCATGTAATCTCCAGTCATCACCCAAAGAAGGGAGAAGATACCAGAAGGTGGACAACTTGGTAGCAGCTCATTGTGAAGACTCCATTATTTACAGATCAGTATGAGACCCAAGGAGTGTCACCTGTCCATCTTGGCTCTTGTGTTGTGTGCTTTAGGGTGCTGCTCATCTCAGGAGAAAAGCTCAAGCCCAAGAGCTTCTAGTCGGGCACATCAAGGTCCAAGGGAGCCCGGATTCACCAGGATTAAGAGGAAAAACCTGGCTGTTGACTTTGTCATCCCTGCAGCTTTTAGAAACTCCTTGAGGGATCTACTGGGTCTGTTTCCTGCAGGGTCAGTAAGCATCAACTTCCAGGCGACCTCCAGCCTGGTCCTAGACTGTGGTCCCTTGGTGGAATCCTTGGCTGATCGTCCTGCTGGACATCAACAGCATGGACATCTGAAGAAGGAGCAGCTGTCTGCCAGACCTCAGCCGGCACCGCTGTCCAAGGTGCTGAAAGCTGGGACCCTGAAAAGTCTGCGCAGATCCAAGCAGCTTATGGTGGAAATAGGGGGAGATCTTGTGAGGGATGGATGTGGGGTCGGCTGGGAACCAAGGACCTTGGAGGATGGTAAGAACCTGAGCAATGAGGGGCAAAGAGAAGATCTTCCAAGTTCTGTTCTCAAGAGGAGGCTGGAGTTTAACCTGACCGAGCTGTTCAGCTGGTGGCTGGAGTCTAAGGAGGGCAGGCTGAGGATTAGACTCATGCCCCAAAGATCTGCATCCATCCCTGGCAGAGAGGAAACCTTATCTGCAGCCCTTGGAGCATCCCAGCCAAGATTAATGTTCCAGATCCTGCGCAAGGGTAAGCGACACCTTCATATGTCTCAGCAGAAGATTTATCTCAACTATGGCATGGTGCACACAGCAGCAGACATGGAGAGCCAGGGATGGGGAGCCAGGGATGGGGTTGACCTCTGCTTCATGCTTGTGCTGTCATATAAGCAATGCACTAGACTCAATATCACTGCTACTTTATAAATGTCGCAGGGTCCAAGAAATGTCAGAAGTAGGAACCTAAGGTTTCCAGACTTACCGTTCAGTTATTTTTTGGATGTACCCAAAATTGCTGTAATTGCAAAATCTAAGATTTTCCTCCCTGTGCTCATTTGTTATTTTCCTTTTATTCCTTCCTCGCCTCTTCTTCTTTCTCTTTTTACCTGTTTCTTGTTCTTCTTTCTCTACTCTTTTTCGTCCCATTCGTCTCCTCATTTTTCTTCTCTGATTCTTCCTTTTTCTCTATAGTATTTTCCTTTTCTCATTCTTCTCCTCCTAGTTTATTTTCTTGCCATTTCCATGCTGCTGCTTCTTCCTTTTTTTTTCTTAATCTTCTCCATTTCCTCTTTCTTTTTGTTTCCCTCTTTCTTCTTCTTTTGCTTCTTCCCCTCTGTTTTTCTTCTGTTACTTCTTCCCTTCTTTCTTATTCTTCCCCTTTCATCCCATTTTACTTTTTTCTTCTTCTCCTTCTACGTCCCTTCTTTCTTCTTTTAGCCTCCCTACCATTCCTGTACTCGTTCTTTTTGTTCTTCCTTTTCTTCTTCTTCTTCTTCTTCCATATACACATCTTCATCTTTTTTAATTGTTCTCCATTTTCCCATTCTTCTCAATTTCTTCTTCTCCTTCCTTTTCCATTTCTTCTCCTGATCCTCCTCATTCTTATTCTTCTCTTTTTTTGTCTTTCACATTCCTCTTCTCCTTTAACGCCTTTTTCATGTTCTCTTATGAGCTTACCATACTCACTTTCTATAAGTAGCAAACAGTTAATAATACTGTCTTGGGGAGAGGGTCACAGACACTTGCTACAGTGGTGTGTATTACTTAGTCAAGTACCATGCAACACCATGAAGAACCATGCAGCCCCATGTAGCACTATGCAGCCCCATGTCGCACCATGAGGCACCATGTAGAACCATGCAGCCCCATGTAGTACCATGCAGCACTATGTAGAACCATGTAGCACCATGCAGTCCCATGTAGAATCATGCAGCCCCATGTAGAACCATGCTGCACCATGTAGCACCGTGCAGTCCCATGTAGTACCGTGCAGCACCATGTAGAACCATGTAGCACCATGCATCACTATGTAGAATCATGCAGCCCCATGTAGTACCATGCAGCACCATGTAGAACCATGTAGCACCATGCATCACTATGTAGAATCATGCAGCCCCATGTAGCACCATGCATCACTATGTAGAATCATGCAGCCCCATGTAGTACCATGCAGCACCATGTAGAACCATGTAGCACCATGCATCACTATGTAGAATCATGCAGCCCCATGTAGAACCATGCTGCACCATGTAGAACCATGTAGCACCATGCATCACTATGTAGAATCATGCAGCCCCATGTAGAACCATGCTGCACCATATAGCCCCATGCAGGACCATGTAGCAAAATGTAGAACCATATGGCACCATGCAGCCCCATATAGCACCGTGTAGTACCATGCAGCCCCATGTAGCACCATGTAGTACCATGCAGCCCCATGTAGCATCATGTAGTATGAAGCAGCCCCATGTACAGTAGCATCATGTAGTACCATGCAGCTCGATGTAGCACCAAGCAGCCCCAAATAGTACCAAGCATCCCCATGTAGTTCCAAGCAGTCCCATGTGGTACCATGTAGCACCAAGCAGCCCCATGTAGCATCATGTAGTACCATGCAGCCCCATGTAGCACCATGCAGCCCCATGTAGCACCAAGCAGCCCCATGTAGTACCATGCAGCCCCATGTAGCCACATGCAGCCCCATGTAGCATCATCTAGCATCATGTAGCCCCATGTAGCTCCATGTTTCACCGCTACCACCGTTGCCTTCTTTATAACTTGTCCAGATATTGAGCTCTTGAAGCTTCTTTTGCTTTTCGTTTCTCTGCAATGTGTTCTCTGTATGATGAGGATTGTGGTCACTGATCAGAAACCTTCTGAATTTCAAATAACACTGAAAAAGTCAGATGCAGCTGTGCTGAGTGTCAGGTGTAGCAGAGCTGAGTGTCAGGTATAGCAGAGCTAAGTGTGTCAGGTATAGCAGGGCTGAGTGTGTCAGGTGTAGCAGAGCTTAGTGTCAGGTGTAGCTCAGTGTGTCAGGTGTAGTAGAGTGTGCCAGGTGTAGCTAAGTGTATCAGGTATAGCAGGGCTGAGTGTGTCAGGTATAGCAGGGCTGAGTGTGTCAGGTGTAGCAGAGCTGAGTGTCAGGTGTAGCTCAGTGTCAGGTGTAGCAGAGATGAGTGTCAGGTGTAGCAGAGCTGTGTCAGGTGTAGCGGAGCTGAGTGTCAGGTGTAGCAGAGCTGAGTGTCAGGTGTAGCAGAGATGTGTCAGGTGTAGCTGAATGTGTCAGGTGTCGTAGAGTGTGCCAGGTGTAGCTAAGTGTGTCAGGTATAGCAGGGCTGAGTGTGTCAGGTATAGCAGAGCTGAGTGTCAGGTGTAGCTCAGTGTCAGGTGTAGCAGAGCTGTGTCAGGTGTAGCAGAGCTGTGTCAGGTGTAGCAGAGCTGAGTGTCAGGTGTAGCAGAGCTGTGTCAGGTGTAGCTGAGTGTGTCAGGTGTAGCGGAGCTGAGTGTCAGGTGTAGCTGTGTGTGTCAGGTGTAGCTGAGTGTGTCAGGTGTAGCAGAGCTGAGTGTCAGGTGTAGCAGAGCTGAGTGTCAGGTGTAGCTGAGTGTGTCAGGTGTAGTGGAGCTGAGTGTCAGGTGTAGCAGAGCTGAGTGTCAGGAGTAGCTCAGTGTCAGGTACAGCAGGGCTGAGTGTGTCAGATGTAGCAGAGCTGTGTCAGGTGTAGCAGAGCTGTGTTGGGGCAGTGCCAATGAGTAACAGATGTAGCAGAGTCTATTTGATCAGTGGTTTTGAGAGGAGTCATTTTTTAGGTATTTTAGCTCTTTAGTTTATTCCCGCTCTGCTACATTTACACATGTGATAAATACCCTGAACTGGAGAAAATGTTGTGATTTGGTGTGATTATTTTGGGGCCCGGAATGGACCGTGTCCTGCTGTGATCCCTGCCCTTATCTGCAGGGAATGGATATCATGTCCGAGTGATCAATCTAAAAGCTGAAGGACAGTGATGTCCCCAGAATGTGGCTCTGCAGCTGCTGTTACACTACAACTCCCAGCATTCCATGAATCCTGCATGCTGGGAGTTGTAGTTTCCTAACAATTGGGGGCCACAGAAGGAGCCCGCTGGTCTGTACCAGGATCACACAGTCCTTCCCCAGGTATGCAGTACTGCTCGTGGCCTCTAGGGGGCACTGACAACAAGAGAATTTGCTTCGCTCTCCCTTTTGGCGGCTTCACCAGGATCAGCTCTGAGTTGATGGTCTTGGGCTCTTGGCTAAAAACCAGCGTAAGGCTGAGTGCACACGTACTTTTTAGCCCTGCGGATTTTTCCGCACAGAATGGAAGAAATCCGCAGGTCAAATGACCTGCATTTTTCCTGCGGATTTCTACCATTTTTCCTGCGGTTTTATTGCGTTTTTTGTGCGGCTTTCCCCCTGCGGATTTGGTGACAGGGGAGATGGAAAACCGCACAAAAGAAGTGACATGCTGCGGATTTTGTACTGCAGGAAAAATCTGCAGCGTCTGCACAGCGTTTTTTTTTTCCATTGATTTTAAGGCTACTGTACATCACAATGCGGATATGCAACGTTTCTGCGCGGTAAAATCCGCTGCGGATCTGCATCGTGTGCACACAGCCTTAGACAAAAGAGAAGACGCAATGGAGGGTCACGTCCAGGATGTGGCAGCGACCTGTCCGATTTCACCTTTATTGGGAGTTTTTTGGGGGTCACAGTCGTACAGTTTCATGATGTTGCGTTTTCCGTCAGTGATCGGGTTTTTGTTTTTGAGGCAAAAATAAAAAGAAATCAGGAAGCGAATGGATCCGGAGGTCATAAATATTGAGGTCTATAGAAAACGGATCCTAACGGGTGGCTGAGATTTGTAGTGCTGCCCGCGCCCAGGACACTAGAGGGGCACAGAGACCCCCAGGAAAATCAGATCATTACAGACGGAGCAAGGGCGGATGCAAAATGGAAACCGCAGCGTCCATTCTCAGACGGATCCGGTATTACTAAATGTGTAAGGCCTGTTTCACTCTTCCGTTTGTCACCATCAGTCAAAATCCGCCGTTTTGCAAAAAAAACGGATCCGCCATTTTTCTTTGTGGATCCGTTTTTTTCCCCATTGACTTGCATTATCGGCGGATTTTGACTGATGGTGATCCGTTGCATCTGCATGTCAGCGGATCCGCCAAGATTTTGGCATCCGCTGACATGTCCGGACGGACCCTGCAACGTTTTTTCAGTGCCCGGATCCGCTATTTTGTGTTTGCAAACATTTTTAACCCCCACTCCTCTCTGGCTGCTGGCTGAAAATCTCACTCTCTCTCTCTCCTTACCCGACTTCCGCGCGATCTGCCTCCCCGATCTCGACCATCTCGCTATCTTGTCTGCCTCCCCGATCTCAACCATCACGCGATCTTGTCTGCCTCCCTGATCTCGACCATCACGCGATCTTGTCTGCCTCCCCGATCTCGGCCATCGCACGATCTTGTCTGCCTCCCCGATCTCGACCATCACGCGATCTTGTCTGCCTCCCCGATCTCGACCATCACGCGATCTTGTCTGCCTCCCAGATCTCGACCATCACGCGATCTTGTCTGCCTCCCCGATCTCGACCATCGCACGATCTTGTCTGCCTCCCCGATCTCGACCATCACGCGATCTTGTCTGCCTCCCCGATCTCGGCCATCGCACGATCTTGTCTGCCTCCCCGATCTTGACCATCACGCGATCTTGTCTGCCTCCCCGATCTCGGCCATCGCACGATCTTGTCTGCCTCCCCGATCTCGGCCATCGCGCGATCTTGACCGCCTCCCCGATCTCGGCCATCCCGCTATCTTGTCTGCCTCCCCGATCTCGACCATCACGCGATCTTGTCTGCCTCCTCGATCTCGACCATCACGTGATCTTGTCTGCCTCCCCGATCTCGACCATCACGCGATCTTGTCGGCCTCCCCGATCTCGGCCATCGCGCGATCTTGACCGCCTCCCCGATCTTGGCCATCGCGCAATCTTGTCTGCCTCCCCGATCTCGACCATCAAGCGATCTTGTCTGCCTCCCCGATCTCGACCATCGCACGATCTTGTCTGCCTCCCCGATCTCGGCCATCGCGCGATCTTGACCGCCTCCCCGATCTCGGCCATCCCGCGATCTTGTCTGCCTCCCCGATCTCAACCATCACGCGATCTTGTCTGCCTCCCCGATCTCGACCATCACGCGATCTTGTCTGCCTCCCCGATCTCGACCATCACGCGATCTTGTCTGCCTCCCCGATCTCGGCCATCGCGCGATCTTGACCGCCTCCCCGATCTTGGCCATCGCACGAACTTGTCTGCCTCCCCGATCTCGACCATCACGCGATCTTGTCTGCCTCCCCGATCTCGGCCATCGCACGATCTTGTCTGCCTCCCCGATCTCGGCCATCGCGCGATCTTGACCGCCTCCCCGATCTCGGCCATCCCGCGATCTTGTCTGCCTCCCCAATCTCGACCATCGCGCGATCTTGTCTGCCTCCCCGATCTCGACCATCACGCGATCTTGTCTGCCTCCCCGATCTCGGCCATCGCACGATCTTGTCTGCCTCCCCGATCTCGGCCATCGCGCGATCTTGACCGCCTCCCCGATCTCGGCCATCGCGCGATCTTGACCGCCTCCCCGATCTCGGCCATCCCGCGATCTTGTCTGCCTCCCCGATCTCGACCATCACGCGATCTTGTCTGCCTCCCCGATCTCGACCATCACGCGATCTTGTCTGCCTCCCCGATCTCGGCCATCGCGCGATCTTGACCGCCTCCCCAATCTTGGCCATCGCGCGATCTTGACCGCCTCCCTGATTTTGGCCGGCCCCATCACGAGATCAGGGAGACGGTCAAGATCGCGCGATGAGCCGGACAAGATCGCGCGATGGCTCGGCCGAGATCGGGGAGGCAGATAACGCGGAAGTCGGGTAAGGGGAGAGAGAGAGACCATCGCGCGATCTTGTCCGCCTCCTCTATTCCTTGCGAGATCTCGGCCTATCGCGTGATAGCACTTTCAACAACCCGCGGTCCCTTTAATTGACGCCGCTTACGGATCCGTAGTCCGCGGTCATCCGTACTTTGCTCAAAGGGGCGGATCAGTTTTTTCCCCCCTTTGGCGGATTTCAGCTGACCGCCGACTACGGATGTGTGAAACAGGCCTAAGAGGAGACCCCCAGATGTGTGATCGGGGGCTGCTCCGTCAGTGGGAATTCTATAAGGAGGCGATACATTGCAGATGGCAGGATGACTGATGTAGCCCCAGCCTGGGGGTCACTTGCTTCTCGCCCAGTGAGGGGTCCGGGACCCAATACTGGAAGCATTAAACGACCCGATTTACCTTTATTATAGTTCTATGGTCAAACACCTTCACTATAGGGGGCTCCGCAGACCGGACCCCCGAATCAGCTCATTCCTGACAGCATAAAGGACCTGAGCTGGGGTCAACATAGAGGGGTGTAAGTATGTGACCCCCAATCTATTATATCCATGTGATATGATCGTACATATGGATATGGATGGCCCCTTAAGTTCTTGGCCGCGTACCTGTTACCGTTCCCGGCCTCTGTTGGTACCGACATAATATGCGGTTCTTCTATTTCAGAGGATCCGACTCGTCAGCTCACATTTTGGCACAAACGTTTGTCCGTTGTTCTAGGCAATGACGATAGATAGGTCTTAGCTTCAGGGAAATGTGGAAATGGACCCAATTTGGTTTGTGTTGAATCCAGGGTGCTGTTCCTGCACTGACCACTAGGGGCATAGTAACTAACTCACCTGAATCTGCTTTAAAACTACAGTACATTTATTGAAATGTATAAAGGGGCTGTGCAGGTTCAGTATATAAGGGGCTGTGCAGGTTCGGTATAAAAGGGGCTGTGCAGGTTCAGTATAAAAGGGGCTGTGCAGGTTCAGTATAAAAGGGGCCGTGCAGGTTCGGTATAAAAGGGGCCGTGCAGGTTCGGTATAAAAGGGGCCGTGCAGGTTCGGTATAAAAAGGGCCGTGCAGGCTCGGTATAAAAGGGGCCGTGCAGGCTCGGTATAAAAGGGGCCGTGCAGGTTCGGTATAAAAGGGGCCGTGCAGGTTCGGTATAAAAGGGGCCGTGCAGGTTCCGTATAAAAGGGGCCGTGCAGGTTCAGTATAAAAGGGGCTGTTCAGGTTCAGTATAAAAGGGGCTGTGCAGGTTCGGTATAAAAGGGGCTGTGCAGGTTCGGTATAAAAGGGGCCGTGCAGGTTCGGTATAAAAGGGACCGTGCAGGTTCAGTATTAAAGGGGCCGTGCAGGTTCAGTATAAAAGGGGCCGTGCAGGTTCGGTATAAAAGGGGCCGTGCAGGTTCAGTATTAAAGGGGCCGTGCAGGTCCTTTATTAATAAATGAAAATGTATCATAGCGTATCGAGTAGTCTGTGTTTTTTCTGTTTTTCCAGTGTTATGATGCATTATTGCTCCAGGGGTCATTTTTTTCATTTTTGCTCTATCCATTTTTCTTGTATGAAGAAACAAAATTCTTATCTTCTCCTGCCCACTAAATAGTAAAACATGGACAGTACACAGATAATGTGTGTGTATATGTGTGTGCCTGAACCTTTTGAAGTGTTTGCCATGCGAAACGGCCATCTTCCACCTGCACGCTCCCTGCATGCCTCCCTAACCCGCAATCCCATACAAAGTGTCTTGTTCACTTGGATGAAATAAAAAAGGACTTTGGAATATTTAATCCATCTGGTGAGTGCCGCATTATTTTACTTTATATATAAGTGTATATGTGTGGGTACTAGGGTGACCGGATCTCATATGGGGGGGAAAAAATGTCAGAATCTTGTCCGTCTGGACCCCACAAAACGATTCCCCATTCCAGATATTGAGAGAGCCAAAATTTGAGCTCGATCAAACGACGTTAACCCGTGCCGCTCGTCGCTCAAAGTTTGAAAAAATCCAAATTGAGGTATTTTAAGATTCAGGTATTTTGCATAGTCTGTTAGACTATAAAGAATGTGACAACAACATTGCAGAAATAGCCCTGACCAAATTTCGAACCATTTGTGGTATTTGAATGCAGAGTTGGTGGGATTATCGTTTTTTGATCCCACCATTACAATGAAAAGTTGTTAATGGCTAATAAATTGCTCAGTAGCACAGATGAACCATCAGAGCACGCTAACCTACATGAGTTGATAATTTTACATAGTTATCTAATCTATTCTAGAGCTTTTGTTAAAGTAGTTTTTGAAACGTCAGAATATAATGCTCGGCATTTGCTTACAACTTGCAGGACATATTGCTTTTGTTCTTCATCTTTTGTCAGAAGGTCGTTAAAGTCGGTTACTTCCTACCTCTTTTAATTTTTCTTTCCTAACTTTTGGATTTACAACCCTAGCGTGCTCTGATGGTTCATCTGTGCTACTGAGCAATTTATTAGCCATTAACAACTTTTCATTGTCTGTAATGGTGGGATCAAAAAACGATAATCCCACCAACTCTGCATTCAAATACCACAAATGGTTCGAAAATTTGGTCAGGGCTATTTCTGCAATGTTGTTGTCACATTCTTTATAGTCTAACAGACTATACAAAACACCTAAATCTTAAAATACCTCAATTTGGATTTTTTCAAACTTTGAGCGACGAGCGGCACGGGTTAACGTTGTTTGATCGAGCTCAAATTTTGGCTCTCTCAATATCTGGAAAGGGGAATCGTTTTGTGGGGTCCAGACGGACAAAATTCCGACATCGATTTTTTGCGGTCACCCTAGTGTGTATGTACTGTATGTGTGTGTATACAGTGGGTATGGAAAGTATTCAGACCCCTTTACATTTTTCCCTCTTTGTTTCATGGCAGCCATTTTTTTCTCATTAATGTGCACTCTGCACCCCATCTTGGCTGAAAAAAATAGAAATGTAGAAATGTTTGCAAATTAAATTAGAAAAACTGAATTTTCACATTGCTGTTTTGGATCCTCCTTGATCGGTGTCTGGTCTTCTGAGATCTCTTGGATAATAAAGTGAATAGACCTTGTGCTGTTCTCCTAGTTAATGCCAAAAAGGGTCCATCTAAATCTCATATCCTTGGGGCATTTGGACAATATGTCCTACGACTACATAAAACCTCAGCTGCCCCCTGACGCATACGTTACTGGAGACTCAGGGTCTGTGACCAGAAAGCACAATATGCCGCATGTCCATGTGCTGCCCCCTCCTAATGAATAAATCAGTCATAAGAGTTGAGGGGGTTCAGGGGCTAATTTCCATGGTTTCAGCTTCAAGGATCTGGGGGGATCAAGTTGTCTGGATTGCGCATGGTGATGGTCAGTGAGCTGTTGGTGGAAATGGTAGAAGTCTAAGCTTGGACATGAGTTGAAATTGGGTATAGAAGGAAATATCCTTATTGGCATTAGTTGGACCCCATTATAAGTTGAGGTGCGGAGCTCTGGGATTTTTTGCGCCTCTAAGTTGAAGCCTATAGACGTATTTGAAGCACGAACTTCTTTTGATGATGCCGAGGACACCGGGGCACCTGAGCCCTGGCCTCCCTTCACAGACACACTACATTTCTTGTGTAGTTCACTTGCCTCTGCATTACTGGTGCTGATGAGGTCCACCCTCCTTTTTGTGGGGTCGCCTTTGGCCTTTGATGAATGATCAGAGACACAGCCAAAGTATAATGCAAAATACAAAACTTTACTTCACAGTACATCCAGATCCAGTACAGCATTTACAGCAGTATTCACATCACACAACACTTCTTCATTCCCTTCCTTACTTGTTCTGTTACATGGCTCGAGATCGGGTCGTACCACACTGTACGCTCCCTCGGTATTCTCCCTGTGCAGCCTGGCTTTCTTTCAGAGTTCCCCGGCCGTTTCGCCCCAGCAATGAGGGCATCTGCCCATGCTACGAACTGCCACATGATGAGTAAACCGCCCATCTGTCCTGCCGTGTACTCCAATGTAGTTTCTTCTCTAGAAACTTCTGTAGCTATAGCTATGCTACTTGCACTTCAGCTGTAACTTTACAGCTTCTTGCTCTGGCTGTAGTGATGCTGCTCCCCACCTTCTGGATGACTGGGCTCTCGCTTTTAGAAAACATTGCGGGGTATCTAACTGGCCTGGGCCAGGGGCCACCCAAGCTCTATGGATGTCCTCGCCCTCACTGTACCTAACCAGGAAGCTCCCTTCCCTTAAACTAAGTGACCCCTCCTATATTAACTATCTACATTCTCACTATATCCTCTATTGTCCTATATACACCTCAGCGCCCCATCTAGTGGCCCATTAACAATATTACATTAAATAACCTGGAATATACTTACTAGACACAGCATAATAACGAAATTACATAGCAATCAAATATACATGTATATATACATACATTAGCTGCATAGGGAGCTTAAAGGGGTAAAACCTTCAACTACTTACAATGATACCATGGACCTGCTTGGAGATTCTGATCTTCTACAAGGTCCTACTAGGTCTCATCACCGAGTCTTTGGATACATTGTATCATTAATTTCATGAGCATTTGTTTATCTTCCATAGAACATTCCATAGTTGTAGTTTTTTAAGTTGGGGTCTATAAAAGACTCCACGTCAGCTGGCCTTGGCTGACCTGATATGCTTGCGGATCTCAGGAGAAGACTTTAGTTTGGAGAACGCTGGTTACATTCAGATTTGATTTATTTCACCACATTGTGTAAATGACGCCCAACCCAAACATCAGCTGGAAACACACAGGGAAAATCTCCTGCAGAGCGTTATGGATTTTGGAGCTTTCATATAAAAACTGATAATGATTTGCGATTAGTTTAGCAGAAGACGCTGCTAAAATAGCGTTTCTGGGAGGAGGCGGAAAACGTGCGGTGAAAGCGGAGGAAAATCCGGGCACATCTCAGGAGGAGGTGAGATGGCGACTGACAGGGGCACTTGTGTGAAGCAGATTGGAGAGCGGAGCTCTATGGCTGAGAGACATAATTGGATCGGTCTAGTGCACTGCTTCTAGGGTTCAGTCACGATGAAGAGGGGAACGCTCCGGAACCGCACAGGCTGATTATTCCAATGCCGACTATGCTGGAAGAAACAAGAGGGAGATGAATTCATAAATTACCAGCACGTAAGTAGTTAAGAGACAGTTTCTGGGTATTTGTAAACAAATAATAATCAGTGAAGAAACAAAAGATTCCACAGCTTCTGGTAGACTTGGGGCCGATTCATCAGGGCTGGGACTGCACCATCTCACCGGTCATTTACCCCACTCCGGTCCGCGCTCAGCTACGTCACCTCCCGCTATACACCGCCCGATTTACAAAAAGTTGTCGGGACTGATGTAAAAATGATAAATGTTGCCAAGATTTCTGCTGGAAACTGGTGAAGGAGCCCCTGTACATTTCATGTTCTCTGGTCCTGAAGCCAGCAGATACAATGTATCCGTGTAGAGGACACATCAGCAGCAGCACAGACCTAGTTTGCTACAATGTATCAATGCAGACATCACATCAGCAGCACAGACCTAGTTTGCTACAATGTATCAGTGCAGACATCACATCAGCAGCACAGACCTAGTTTGCTACAATGTATCAGTGTAGAGAACACATCAGCAGCACAGACCTAGTTTGCTACAATGTATCAGTGCAGACATCACATCAGCAGCACAGACCTAGTTTGCTACAATGTATCAGTGCAGACATCACATCAGCAGCACAGACCTAGTTTGCTACAATGTATCAGTGCAGACATCACATCAGCAGCACAGACCTAGTTTGCTACAATGTATCAGTGCAGACATCACATCAGCAGCACAGACCTAGTTTGCTACAATGTATCAGTGCAGACATCACATCAGCAGCACAGACCTAGTTTGCTACAATGTATCAGTGCAGACATCACATCAGCAGCACAGACCTAGTTTGCTACAACGTATCAGTCCGGAGTCCAGGATGTTCAGCTCACAGAGCATTGTATAGACAGGACACCATTGTCTCTGCTGGGCGCAGGCCCAGTTATCGCAGGGTTACTGCCCTGGAATGGAAACGTGACTTATTGTTCACTGACAGCAAACACTTAAGGTGAAGAATGGAGACCGAAAATACAGCAGAAAGGTGGCTAGAGTATACGGGAACTAATAATGCTGGGAAGTTTTGTTTTATGAAGAAACACTATACAGACAGAGGCCCTGATTCCAGTGATGTGTCACTTACTGGGTTTCTTGCTGTAGTTTTGATAAATTCAGTTTTATCATTTAGATATTATCACTAGAGGACTAGTGATCCTGCTGCCAGGTAGTCCCCCATATTCTGTATAACCCCGCCCCACCACTGATTGGCAGCTTTCTGCCTATGCACAGTGTACACAGAAAGCAGCCAATCAGTGATGGAGGTGGGGTTATACACAGCTCAGCATTCAGAGCACTGATAAATCTGCAGAAGAGAAAACTGTATTTGTATCAAAACCGCAGCAACCAGGAAATTAAGTGACACATCACTGGAATCAGGGTCTCTGCCCCTTCATAATGCTGCTATCACATGGGGTAGCAATAACCTGATGACAGACTCTCTTTAAAGGTAGCTCATGTATTATAAATTGATCACTTTGAATGTCAGCGCATGTTAACTGCGTCACCCCTCTGGACCACCAGAGATATTAGACAATCTCTTGACTGCTCTAGACCACCAGAGATATAAGCATAAACCCCTTCAGCATTCTAGAATAGCAGGTGTACTGGACATTAACCCCTTCACCACTCTAGACCAGCAGGGAATAATAGGCATTAACCCCTTCTGCATTCTAGACCATTAGGGATTTTAACCCCTAGCCACCCCAGACCACCATAAATATTGTCATTATTCTGATTAAATCTTTACACTGTCAGGGGCATATACATTAACCCCGTAATCCCTCTAGACTAGTAGAAAAAAAAATCCCTAGACATCCTAGAGCACTCTGATCACTACTCTGACCACCAGGGATAAAACCAAGAATCATAGAATCGTAGAGTTGGAAGGGACCTCCTGGGCCATCTGGTCCAACCCCCTGCTCAAATCAGGATTCGCTAAATCATCCCAGTCAGATGTCTGTCCAGCCTCTGTTTGAAGACTTCCATTGGAGGAGAACTCACCACTTCTCGTGGCAGCCTGTTCCACTCATTGATCACTCTAACTGTCAAAAAGTTTTTTCTAATATCTAATCTGTGTCTCCTCCCATTCAGTTTCATCCCATTGCTTCTAGTCTTTCCTTGTGCAAATGAGAATAAAGTTGATCCTTCTACAATGTGACAGCCCTTTAGATATTTGTACACAGCTATTAAGTCTCCTCTCAGTCTTCTCTTTTGCAAACTAAACATTCCCAAATCCTGCAACCTTTCCTCATAAGACAGGGTTTGCAGACCGGTCACCATTCTGTCACTAGTTTCTAATAACCATCAGATGTAGTATATTAATGTGTTGGTTTATAAAGTTATTCTTTTCTGTATATAGAGATGTGGAACAGATTGCCATTTTCAATGTGGGCATCACCACATTTTAACCCCCTCCCCTCCACCCTTCAAAAATCTTGCGCTCTTGGATTGTTGATTTTTGTGTCAATTTTAATTTTTTTTCCTTGAAAAAGCGCCACTCTTGACTATTGGTTATGTCCGGTATTGCAGCTTATTTTAAAGAAATATGACCCAGTTGCAATACCTTTTTGCAACCTATGGAAAAGAGTGGCGCTATTTCTAAAGATACAGAAAGATCTTTTTGGAATTCTGGAGAATTCTATTAACGAGTATGAAGAATCCCTATCGCAGACCCGACTATTAGTGATGCTCCCAACATTCTGCAGCGTTCGGTTAGGCCGCCATCAGGCCGCACTGCACTTCCCTGTACCCAGCTGCTTACATCGATGGGATGTAAAGTTATTCGGCGGGGCCGGTTATACGCTCCTGAGTGACGGCCCGGTAGGTGATTTCATTCCTCCAGTTTGCATTATCAAAGCCATTAACAAATTACTTGAAAGCGTTGGGAGATTTTTCGTGGTGTCTGTAACAGGTGGCGCGATCAGTCTTCTTCCTGCACGGAGATTGTCCATTAGTGTTTGATGGATGTCACAAGCTGACGCGTAAAACAAAGACAAACGCTGCTTTATTCCGGAATTAGCCGCAGATATGCGATGATGAATCATCGGAAGTGCCCAATAATGGGAGTAGTCGTCAGGAGACGCTTAAAGGATAACTCCACCTTCCATTCGTTTCCTCAGGGTCATCCCGACTCCGGCACCTTGGACTTATTATGACATCATCATCCTGTTTTTGCAGATTTTTTTGTAATGCATTTTTTAAGTTTCTTGCAATCTGTAGATCTCTATGTGAGATCCAACTTCTTAAGGTCAGCATTGAAATGCTGTAGAATCTGCAGCTCTAGCTACTACACACCTATAATAGGGCAGGTGTGCTCGAATATGGAGCTGGGGATGAAAAAATATGTCTGAAACGCAAGGAGAAAAACAGGAACAGGTAACAATGGGCAGCAATTCATACTCAAGCACAAGTCATGATAGCCAGACAATGAATATTTAATACAGGAATAAAATACATGATAACAGCATCTGTAGATACAATATATTTATACAATACACTCCTTCAAGCCTTCAACTTCTAGCATGAAAGGCAGAAACACTAACAGTGAGCCACAGGTTGCACAATAAGTGTAGGAGAATTTTTCTCTGCCTTAAGATCCGAATGGTATTTTTCTTCTTTACAGGCAGAATGTACTGGTACATAGTGATACATCTCTATACAGCTGTAAATTAGAGGTTAAAAAAGATGAAAAAAACTAAAAGTCAGACATTCTTTTTCCTTATAAATTTACTAAAAAAAAATAATGAAAAACAAAATAATCTAATTTGTTATGCACTTTGTAAAAAAATTATTGTCACAAGCCAGAAAATAACATGGACGTATTTGGAATACATGTAATTGTGACAACCTGTGCAGTATAATGAATAAAATATTTTTGGACCGTCAGTAAATGGTGTAAATAAAAATGGTGTAATTGTTTCTTTTTTTTTTAATTTATTTTATATCAGTAATTCTTACATTTATGTTGAGTAAAATGACACCTAAAAAAAGACTACAGGTTGTTTTACTAAAGACCTCATATATCAATGTTTATGAAAACCACACATTATCCAACATCGTGCTCCTGCGCATGCAAATGCTTTACTTTTGGGTCATTGGTGGCAGAGAGAAGTGAACCTGCACAGGACAGCGATGGAGGACCCTGTGTGTATGACGTAAGATGCATCATCCACATGAAGCACGGCAGAGAGAAGTGAACCTGCACAGGACAGCGATGGAGGACACTGTGTGTATGACGTAAGATGCATCATCCACATGAAGCACGGCAGAGAGAAGTGAACCTGCACAGGACAGCGATGGAGGACACTGTGTGTATGACGTAAGGTGCATCATCCACATGAAGCACGGCAGAGAGAAGTGAACCTGCACAGGACAGCGATGGAGGACACTGTGTGTATGACGTAAGATGCATCATCCACATGAAGCACGGCAGAGAGAAGTGAACCTGCACAGGACAGCGATGGAGGACCCTGTGTGTATGACGTAAGATGCATCATCCACATGAAGCACGGCAGAGAGAAGTGAACCTGCACAGGACAGCGATGGAGGACACTGTGTGTATGACGTAAGGTGCATCATCCACATGAAGCACGGCAGAGAGAAGTGAACCTGCACAGGACAGCGATGGAGGACACTGTGTGTATGACGTAAGATGCATCATCCACATGAAGCACGGCAGAGAGAAGTGAACCTGCACAGGACAGCGATGGAGGACACTGTGTGTATGACATAAGGTGCATCATCCACATGAAGCAAGCCAGAGAGAAGTGAACCTGCACAGGACAGCGATGGAGGAGACTGTGTGTATGACGTAAGATGCATCATTCACATGAAGCAAGGCAGAGAGAAGTGAACCTGCACAGGACAGCGATGGAGGAGACTGTGTGTATGACGTAAGGTGCATCATCCACATGAAGCACGGCAGAGAGAAGTGAACCTGCACAGGACAGCGATGGAGGAGACTGTGTGTATGACGTAAGATGCATCATCCACATGAAGCACGGCAGAGAGAAGTGAACCTGCACAGGACAGCGATGGAGGACACTGTGTGTATGACGTAAGATGCATCATCCACATGAAGCACGGCAGAGAGAAGTGAACCTGCACAGGACAGCGATGATGACACTGTGTGTATGACGTAAGGTGCATCATCCACATGAAGCACCACAGAGAGAAGTGAACCTGCACAGGACAGCGATGGAGGACACTGTATGTATGATGTATGATGCATCATCCACATGAAGCACGGCAGAGAAAAGTGAACCGGCACAGGAGCACGATGATGACACTGTGTGTATGACGTAGAGCACGTCATCCATATGAAGCAGGGCAGGAGGATGACGATTGAAGGAAGGAGGGAGGTTATGGATCAAGACCAGAGCCTCCCATCAGACTGGACCACACCGTCTGTGCCTATAAGAAAAGGTCTTTTTGGTATCAGCAGAGGGCATTGGGGACTTTCTTTTCAACTTTCAAGTTGCTGTAAAGGAAGCTGTAATGTTGGCGGTCATTGGAATAACCTTGTGAATTTGATTCCTACAACCCTTCGGCACCTTACAGCTGCTGCTGCTTGCCTTCCTTTTATATGAGCTTTGTGGTCTCTCCCAGGAGATCCGGGGGTCCCAGACTGCAGTTTTTTTCTTGTTTTTTTTCATTCGAAATTTTGTGCCCCTAAAAACTTTGCACCATTGAAACTATCCATGTGTCACCCTCCTGCTGGCCCCATGCTCCACTGCTCCATTGTGACGATCTTTAGTCTCCGGATATCAGCAATAATTCCCTGACAGCAAGCAGAGATCTTATAAATAATGCAGAAGCGTCCTGGGCTCACGGTACCTGCAGTATACGCTGTATACTCGTCTGTGGATTCTCTGGGGGGAGAGCTGCTTTCTAGTACACCCGTATGTTTCGGGTTTCTTTGCAGATAGAGTATTACGATCTCTGCAGAGTAAATAAACTGTAATTATGCGCCGCTCCCCTGACACTTGTTAATAACCCTCCGCGGACGCCTACGACTCTTCACATTATAAGGTTCGGTGAACTCCAATGTCATGAAAAGTAATTACCGCTCCGGGTTTAGGAGGTGAACAACGAGGTTCTAATGAGTTCATCATTGCGATACCGAACTGACAAGTCATATTATTCATAAGTGGCGCCTGAACGTCAGCGTCAGCACAGAAGAGGCTCTTGTGAGGTTCCAAGGTCATATGACTTCTCTGTAGAGTTTCTGCATATTGGCCATGCGGCATGGACTAAGAATGAGTCCGGAGGAGAAGACAGAATGTAATGATAGAAACAGGACCTCCGACACAATACGGAGAAGATATAATCACTAACTACCTGCAGCTACCACCGGGGGGAGCTCCAGTGCAAGCACAAATATTATTGAGTTCGCATGGAGTGTACACATTTCTATGCTGTGAGCTCCCTCTAGTGGTGGCTGCAAGAAGTCACAATTTGCTTATGTAGTTTATGGCAAAGAAGGGGAATTGGAGCTGTGAATGACATCATATCAACCACTTACTGCCATGTAAAACTTCACATAATAGCATTACATTTTTTACCAGGAATATTATGTGTTAATCCATAATCACCTTAACCACCATTAACACTAACACTAACCTCTTCATTACCTTAGAGATATTAACCACTAAACAATCCTAAATTAATAGGAATTTTCCTACAACACTGTCACTACTAACCCTGCTGCTATACACAAAAAGCACAAAACTGTAGATCTGCTCAGCAAGAAATTATAGCTATTAATAATGCAGAGTCCTGGAGTGATGAGTACAAGGTAAGAAATACAGGAAGTACAGAGAGACTGCACCAGCAGAATAGTGAGTGCAGCTCTGGTGTATAATACAGGAGGTAACTCAGGATCAGTAATGTAATGTATGTACACAGTGACTGCACGAGCAGAATAGTGAGTGCAGCTCTGGGGTAATATACAGGATGTAACTCAGGATCAGTAATGTAATGTATGTACACAGTGACTGCACCAGCAGAATAGTGAGTGCAGCTCTGGAGTATAATACAGGATGTAACACAGGATCAGTAATGTATGTACACAGTGACTGCACGAGCAGAATAGTGAGTGCAGCTCTGGGGTAATATACAGGATGTAACTCAGGATCAGTAATGTAATGTATGTACACAGTGACTGCACCAGCAGAATAGTGAGTGCAGCTCTGGAGTATAATACAGGATGTAACACAGGATCAGTAATGTATGTACACAGAGACTGCACCAGCAGAATAGTGAGTGCAGCTCTGGGGTATAATACAGGATGTAACTCAGGATCAGTAAGGTAATGTATGTACACAGTGACTGCACCAGCAGAATAGTGAGTGCAGCTCTGGGGTATAATACAGGGTGTAACTCAGGATCAGTAATGTAATGTGTGTACACAGTGACTGCACCAGCAGAATAGTGAGTGCAGCTCTGGGGTATAATACAGGATGTAACTCAGGATCAGTAAGGTAATGTATGTACACAGTGACTGCACCAGCAGAATAGTGAGTGCAGCTCTGGGGTATAATACAGGGTGTAACTCAGGATCAGTAATGTAATGTGTGTACACAGTGACTGCACCAGCAGAATAGTGAGTGCAGCTCTGGAGTATAATACAGGATGTAACTCAGGATCAGTAATGTAATGTATGTACACAGAGACTGCACCAGCAGAATAGTGAGTGCAGCTCTGGGGTATAATACAGGATGTAACTCAGGATCAGTAAGGTAATGTATGTACACAGTGACTGCACCAGCAGAATAGTGAGTGCAGCTCTGGGGTATAATACAGGGTGTAACTCAGGATCAGTACTGTAATGTATGTACACAGTGACTGCACCAGCAGAATAGTGAGTGCAGCTCTGGAGTATAATACAGGATGTAACTCAGGATCAGTAATGTAATGTATGTACACAGAGACTGCACCAGCAGAAAAGTGAGTGCAGCTCTGGGGTATAATACAGGATGTAACTCAGGATCAGTAATGTATGAACACAGTGACTGCACCAGCAGAAGAGTGAGTGCAGCTCTGGAGTATAATACAGGATGTAACTCAGGATCAGTAATGTATGTACACAGTGACTGCACCAGCAGAAGAGTGAATGCAGCTCTGGAGTATAATACAGGATGTAACTCAGGATCAGTAATGTATGTACACAGTGACTGCACCAGCAGAATAGTGAGTGCAGCTCTGGTGTATAATACAGGAGGTAACTCAGGATCAATAATGTAATGTATGTACACAGTGACTGCACCAGTAGAACAGTGAGTGCAGCTCTGGAGTATAATACAGGAGGTAACTCAGGATCAGTAATGTAATGTATGTACACAGTGACTGCACCAGCAGAATAGTGAGTGCAGCTCTGGAGTATAATACAGGATGTAACTCAGGATCAGTAATGTAATGTATGTATACAGTGACTGCACCAGCAGAATAGTGAGTGCAGCTCTGTGGTATAATACAGGATGTAACTCAAGATCAGTAATGTAATGTATGTATACAGTGACTGCACCAGCAGAATAGTGAGTGCACCTCTGGGGTATAATACAGGATGTAACTCAGGATCAGTAATGTAATGTATGTATACAGTGACTGCACCAGCAGAATAGTGAGTGCAGCTCTGGGGTATAATTCAGGATGTAACTCAGGATAAGTAATGTAATGTATGTACACAATGACTGCACCAGCAGAATAGTGAGTGCAGCGCTGGAGTATAATACAGGATGTAACTCAGGATCAGTAATGTATGTACACAGTGACTGCACCAGCAGAAGAGTGAGTGCAGCTCTGGAGTATAATACAGGATGTAACTCAGGATCAGTAATGTATGTACACAGTGACTGCACCAGCAGAAGAGTGAATGCAGCTCTGGAGTATAATACAGGATGTAACTCAGGATCAGTAATGTATGTACACAGTGACTGCACCAGCAGAATAGTGAGTGCAGCTCTGGAGTATAATACAGGAGGTAACTCAGGATCAATAATGTAATGTATGTACACAGTGACTGCACCAGCAGAACAGTGAGTGCAGCTCTGGAGTATAATACTAGGAGGTAACTCAGGATCAGTAATGTAATGTATGTATACAGTGACTGCACCAGCAGAATAGTGAGTGCAGCTCTGGGGTATAATGCAGTATGTAACTCAGTATCAGTAATGTAATGTATGTACACAGTGATTGCACCAGCAGAATAGTGAGTGCGGCTCTGGAGTATAATACAGGATGTAACTCAGGATCAGTAAAGTAATGTATGTACACAGTGACTGCACCAGCAGAATAGTGAGTGCAGCTCTGGAGTATAATACAGGATGTAACTCAGGATCAGTAATGTATGTACACAGTGACTGCACCAGCAGAAGAGTGAGTGCAGCTCTGGAGTATAATACAGGATGTAACTCAGGATCAGTAATGTATGTACACAGTGACTGCACCAGCAGAATAGTGAGTGCAGCTCTGGAGTATAATACAGGATGTAACTCAGGATCAGTAATGTAATGTATATACACAGAGACTGCACCTGCAGAATAGTGAGTGCAGCTCTGGGGTATAATACAGGATGTAACTCAGGATCAGTAATGTAATGTATGTACACAGTGACTGCACCAGCAGAATAGTGAGTGCAGCTCTGGAGTATAATACAGGATGTAACTCAGGATCAGTAATGTAATGTATATACACAGAGACTGCAACTGCAGAATAGTGAGTGCAGCTCTGGGGTATAATACAGGATCTAACTCAGGATCAGTAATGTAATGTATGCACACAGTGACTGCACCAGCAGATTAGTGAGTGCAGCTCTGGTGTATAATACAGGATGCAACTCAGGATCAGTAATGTAATGTATGTACACAGTGACTGCACCAGCAGAATAGTGAGTGCAGCTCTGGAGTATAATACAGGATGTAACTCAGGATCAGTAATGTAATGTATGCACACACTGACTGCACCAGCAGAATAGTGAGTGCAGCTCTGGGGTATAAAACAGGATGTAACTCAGGATCAGTAATGTAATGTATGTACACAGAGACTGCACCAGCAGAATAGTGAGTGCAGCTCTGGTGTATAATACAGGATGTAACTCAGGATCAGTAATGTAATGTATGCACACAGTGACTGCACCAGCAGATTAGTGAGTGCAGCTCTGGGGTATAATACAGGATGTAACTCAGGATCAGTAATGTAATGTATGTAGACAGTGACTGCACCAGCAGAATAGTGAGTGCAGCTCTGGAGTATAATACAGGATGTAACTCAGGATCAGTAAAGTAATGTATGTACATAGTGACTGCACCAGCAGAATAGTGAGTGCAGCTCTGGAGTATTTTGCAAGATGTAAGGCTAGTTTCACACTAACGTTTCAGGGCGCAGCGCACGGCCGCCGCTAAGCCCTGCCCACGGCCGCGCCCCCTACGTATCCAACGTATCCTATATTTAGCATTGGATACGCTGATCGTGCGCTGACCGTGCGCTGGTCTGATTTTGCTGGCGCTGCGCCCAGAGCAGAAAAATGCAACACAGCACGTTTTTGTGCGCTGGGCTCAGCGCCAAAAGGGCGCAGCACCAGCAAAATCAGGCCAGCACACAACCAGTGCACCCAAAGCTAGAGATAGGGTACGCTGATCGCATGCAGCCTCATGCGATCAGAGGAGGAACTGACCGGAGGGGACGCAGCTGGGGGCGGCGCTTAGCGGCAGTCGTGCGCTGCACCCAAGAATGCTAGTGTGAAACTAGCCTAACTCATGATTAGAAATGGGCGAACCCGAACAGTAAAGTCTGGCATCCATACTGAACACCTACTTTTTGGGTATGGACATTGTGCATGGCCTGCACCAGGAAGTCCGTGTTACTGTTCTGGTTCGGCTGCCCAAACACCGGATGCTTCTCGTGCTATCATCTGCCTGACAGCGCGGCAAACACTGCTTCTTACTTGTGGTAAAATCATTACCGCCGGTCAGGCAGGCACGGTTCTCACGCTGTCGCTACTAACAGCGAGAGCAGGCAGCAGTTGATAGGAGTATTCATCAGCCGCTCCTGCACTCTAAATGAATAATTGAAAAAAAAGCAGGCGTGGGTTCCCCTGTATTTTTGATAACCAGCCAGGCAAAACTCGCAACTGGGGGCTGCAATCCTCAGCTGCGGCTTCAGCAAGTCTCGTTTATCAAGAATAGAGGGGTCTCCATGCTGTTTTTTTTTCAAATTATTTAAATAAATAATTTAAAAAAGGTTGTGCGGTGCCCCCAATTTTTCACGACCAGCCTTGCTAAAGCAAACAGCTGGGGGCTGGTATTCTCAGGCTGGTAAGGGGCCATGGATATTTATTGGCCCCCCAAGCCTAAAAATAGCAGCCCGCAGCTACCCATAAAAAGTCCATCTATTAGAATTCGCTAATTCTGGCTCTTTGCCTGGCTCTTCCCACTTACCCTGTAGCAGTGGCAAGTGGGGTGTACTGTTATGAATGAGTCACCGGAGGAGGAGAAAACAAAAATACAAGCTAAGTCCAGAAAACCAGAGAGGTTGGTAGCTATCGGATTGCAGACCCCTGATCCTATACACCACAACTAACAGTAGCAGTGGGGGGTTCCTACGGTGCCCTAGACCCCTCGTCACAGCCGGAGAACTACATAAGCCTAAAGTAGGAAAGGGGAAATCTAAACTGCCCCAGAGCAGACACCAAAGCAATAGACAGCCCCCAACATGTACTGTCGGTGAAAAACAGATGAAAACACAAACACAGACAGAAAGACAGGCTGAGCAAACGATGGGGCCCAACTAACTAGATAGGACAGGACAGAAAAGATGCTGGCTGCAATGCGCAAAAAACCCTACCAAAAATGTCCCAACCGTCTGATAGGGAAAAAGGCCCTGAAGTCACTAGACTTCAAAATCACTATATCAGCACTCAGGTATATTCTGAAAAGAGAGCAAAGAGATCAACTGATCAGAGACAAAAATGGAATTCAGCCAGTCCCAACCAGGACTGGCTGAATACAAACACTAAGGAAACCAGACAAAATCTCATGGAATATTAGCACAGCAAAAACTTAGCTTTTAGTAGACAGGAACAAAACTGGATGCAAGAGCTCAGAGCAGAAAGGATCACCAGCAGCCCTGCAGGGCGTCGGCTGCCTTATATCCACTCAGAAATTCCAGATGTCCAATCACACTCCGCCTGTTCAGATGACAGGTTCTTCCCATCCCAATCAATTTCACTACCTCTCTTCACCAGCAGAGGGAGTTCATTAGACATCAAAAGTGAAGGGGAGAATGAACTCACAACAGTACCCCCCTTGAGGAGGGGTCACCGAACCCTCATCCACTCCACCAGGGCGATCAGGAAGGGCCCGATGAAAAGCACGCACCAATCTTTCGGCATCAATATCGGATGCAGGGACCCAGGAATTATCCTCCTGACCATAACCCTTCCATGTAACCAAATACTGGAGTCTCCGTCTAGCCAGACGAGAATCCAGTATCTTCTCAACCTCATATTCCACATTACCTTCAACCAATACAGGGTCAGGAGGTGCCACCACAGGAACTACTGGCTCAACAAACCTCTTTAACAGAGACTTATGAAACACGTTATGGATCTTGAATGTAACAGGAAGAGCCAATCGAAAAGAGACCGGATTAATAATCTCCAAAATCTTGTAAGGTCCAATAAATCTAGGCTTAAACTTAGGAGAAGCCACTTTCATAGCAATATTTTTTGATGATAACCACACCATATCACCAACCTTAAACTGGGGACCAATGGTCCTATGTCGGTTGGAAAACCGCTGGGCCTTTTCCTGGGAGAGAGATAACTTATCCACCACTTGGTCCCAGATCTGGTGCATTCTCTCCACCACAGTGTCAACACCTGGGCAGGCAGAAGACTCCACCTGCCCTGAAGAGAATCGAGGATGAAACCCAAAGTTACAAAAAAAAAGTGACATCAAAGTGGCAAAGTGGGTACAGCCCTCAGCTGTCAGTTTTGCCTGGCTGGTTATCAAAAAGACAGAGGAACCCGACATCATTTTTAAAAAAAATCATTTATTGAGAGCGCAGGCACGAGGTGATAAATATTCCCATAAAACGCCACCTGTTCTCGTTGTTATTAGCAGCAGCAGGCGTAGGCTGATGAGAGCAGAATAGTGAGTGCAGCTCTGGAGTATACTGTAATAAGACAGTATGTAGGAGGATTTTTGCAGAAAACAGTGATGTAATATTTGTGCACTGTATGATGTATCCTTCCTTGTGTGAGAGTAACATGCAGTTTTGTTCTTCCTGATCTGTCTGTTTCATGAGTAGAATTCCAGAGCTGCAGTTGTGATGTGCAGAGCTGTATAGCGGGGGCAGGACAGTATTATAACTACAGTCTTTTCAATTTAGGGAGGAACAAAACACAATAATTCAGATACCAGTAACTGCTGGACTTCATAATAACTATGCATTGATCTCATTGATTACATTTTGTTACGGACCCTGCGATTGGTCCCTGATAATAGACACCTAATTAATAGCTTTTCATTAATTGCGTTTACATTATTGTCTGGCATTGAGTCATTGTTAGTAATTGGAGGCAATTAAGACGTGACCTTCAGCGTCCTCTCATGTCCCCCCAGCGCAGAGACCCCGGGCGTGCTGCTCCCGCGCGGTTACTTATGTCCCTCGGCATCTGTACAGAAACTGATTAGCAGAGAATTAGATTGTCAATAATGTCACATCCGCTAATTAGTTGTGGAAATTTATTTCCAATTAACTGACGGCGATTCATTGCAGGACGGGTAACCGATAAAACGGCAGCGACTGCGAGAGGATGAGACTAATCCCAGCGAGGCTGATACCAGGGATCTGTGCAGAATGAGAGTTCCATGAGGCTCTGGGGTGACACTAGTGGTGAAAGCGAGGCATTACTGTCAGAATGAGAGTTCCATGAGGCTCTGGGGCGACACTAGTGGTGAAAGTGAGGTATTACTGTCAGACTGAGAGTTCCATGAGGCTCTGGGGCGACACTAGTGGTGAAAGTGAGGTATTACTGTCAGAATGAGAGTTCCATGAGGCTCTGGGGCGACACTAGTGGTGAAAGTGAGGTATTACTGTCAGACTGAGAGTTCCATGAGGCTCTGGGGCAACACTAGTGGTGAAAGTGAGGCATTACTGTCAGAATGAGAGTTCCAGGAGGCTCTGGGGCGACACTAGTGGTGAAAGTGAGGTATTACTGTCAGACTGAGAGTTCCATGAGGCTCTGGGGCGACACTAGTGGTGAAAGTGAGGTATTACTGTCAGAATGAGAGTTCCATGAGGCTCTGGGGCGACACTAGTGGTGAAAGTGAGGTATTACTGTCAGTCTGAGAGTTCCATGAGGCTCTGGGGCAACACTAGTGGTGAAAGTGAGGTATTACTGTCAGAATGAGAGTTCCAGGAGGCTCTGGGGCGACACTAGTGGTGAAAGTGAGGCATTACTGTCAGAATGAGAGTTCCAGGAGGCTCTGGGGCGACACTAGTGGTGAAAGTGAGGTATTACTGTCAGAATTAGAGTTCCATGAGGCTCTGGGGCGACACTAGTGGTGAAAGTGAGGTATTGCCATTCTTCGTACCTCATCCCTTGCCCATGGATAGAAAAGTGACCCTACAACAAAGATAAATGGAAAAGACAGATTTGCAATATTGTAGCAATTTCCAGACCTTGTAGCTGCGGCCGGATTGTATCAGCTTGTGCAGTTTATAGCATGTAACGTGTTACAGTTGGACTCGATGACTATATTGCGATATTATGAAATAACGGAGAGCAGGATATTGCATTAGTAAAATTGCAGGCGCATTTTTTTTTTCATTCATGGGTGAAGTCACAAGAGGCAGAAGTTGGTAAAAAAGTGACCGGAATTCTAAAAAGTCCTGGAAGTTTTTCCCACCTTTTTCCCATCTTAACCCGCACCTTCGATCCTTCGTGACATCTTGACTTTGAGCCGCCATTGGCTGAAACGACAGAGAAGGTGAAAAAAAAAAAAGTTGAGTGTTCGCCGGAGCTTCGAGAACTGCGGGATTAAAAATGCACATTTTGTATTCATAGTCGTGACCATTTGCTCCGGGATCTCAGCGCTCGGCCGACGGGCGCTCACCTCCTCGGCTTCCAGAATTTCTGGTAATTGTACAAATATTAATCTAATTGTTTCTTGTAAATCAGAGCTGTATTAATAAAACAAGTTCATTTATTTCTAACATTCTCTTTAAATAGATCTGTCGGTGCTTAGAATAAACCCAACCAGGTAGATTGTACTGATACTTCCAGAATCTGCCTCCACCAAAGTCATACAGACACATAGTAACATTCTGGCTACCTGCAGCCACCATCGGGGGGCGCTAAGTGCTCAACTTTACAGCTAGAGGCTGTGTAGAGCTACAGCTGTGAGCTCCCCCTAGAGGCATCTATAGGTTATGACCATATGATCAGAAGCAGGTAAAGGGAACCATCACCAGCACCTTGCAGAGCTAAATATTTCTTAAAATTACTCTTTTAAAAACTCTTTGCTGAATCTTTGCTCAGCTCATCCCCTGTTTCGCCATTTGATCTGCACAAAATTGTGCAATTTTACAAAAAATAAAAAATGGTGCAAGCAGTGTTTGCCCCTGTGTGGTTAAAGCAATTTGTTTTATTATTTGCGCATGCATCGATTCCAAATTTATTTCCCGATCATCGGCTTCCATAGCCTTTGAACTTTTTGCGCATGCGCAGAACAAAATAAATTATTCTTTTTTTTTTTAACCAAAGACTCATGCAATTTTGTGCAGCCCATGGAGGACGCTGAAGCCGATGACTCGGATGCTACCTATGGACCGGCGCATGCGCAAATGTAATTACAAGAGGAAACATACTGTGCAGGCGCGCAGGCTCCAGTTCTACTGGGCAAGATTTAGTATGGCCGAATAAAGGGAGCAAATGAGGCACTGAGAGGAGACCCCTCGGGACACTTTGTCCAGATACATCCGGCGGACAATTTAGTGCTCATTTGCATACAATTCCGAAGTTTTTCCAGGTAGAGTTTACAAAGTAGCAATGATCAATGGTGGACACAACCAAAACGCGTATGCTGAGAGTGACCGCGCGCGCGTGGCTGTGTGGCATCTGATTTCACAGTTTTACTGGAATTTTATCAACATTTTGGATTAATTTTAGAAGGTAGGCAACACCATGGTTAACCCCTTCCCAACATATGACATACACTATAATATGTTGGGTCTCAGACTTTACTGTGGCTTAAAAGCCGAGCCAGTCTCTTTACAGGCAGATGATGGTTGAATTATTCAGCCATCATCTTCCTGTACCAGCCTTGCGTCGAGAAACTGCTATGTACAGTACAAGCGATCGGATGATCGCAGCTTCAAGTCCCCTAAGGGGACTAACAAACACAGTAGATCACCCAGCCCCAGATCAGAAAAATTGAAAACGTTACGGGTCTCGGGAAAATGGCGACAAAAGCAAAAAAAAAAAATTCTTTATTGCAAATTTCCACATTTTTTTTCCATGATTTAAATAAAAAGAATAACCTGCTCATGTTTGGTATCTGTGTTCTCATCCTGACCTGGAGAATCACGAAAAAACATTTGTGGAATTGCAACTTTTTGGGGGCATTTCTACCCACTTGGAATTTTTTTTTTTCTGCTTTCCGGGCGCATCACATGATGAAGTGAATGGAGTCGATCAAAAGTAAGATTCATCCTGAAAAAAAACAAAGCCCTCATATGGTTATGTGGATGGAAAAATAGAAAAGTTGTGGTTTTTGGAAAAAGAGGAGGAAAAAATTAATACAGAAAAAAAAAAAACGGAGATTTACCGTGCAGAAAACGGGAGCCGGCCCCAGAGGAGACCCCAGTACTGCAGCCCACTTCATTCTCAGGGTCTCCAGACTTGTCTACATTGCTACAGGCTGCAATATATTCTGCAGTCATTAGGTGGAATGTTCTGTACGAGATCCACCAGATATTACGAGCGCCGTCCTGATATCAGGGGATGGGGGGCAATAAACAGTAATTGGTTATAAATGTTAAACATTAAACAGATCCGTGTGAGCGGCGGGGGCGTCATTAATTACTGTCCAGGTTAATTGATATTCCAACATTAATTTTAAAAGCAATTACTGAAAAAGTGTCATTTACATTTCAGCTATTATTCAATGACACAACGTAATTACCCAGATGAGGACAAGAAACTATCAAGAACTCCGATCTATACATCCAGTAATGGAGACAGCATTGTCAGAACGAGAAATAGTCATTAGCGGTATTATATGGTAACAACGTAGAATTACTAATGGGAGAATACAAAACCCAAAGATCCCAACAGTGAAAATACCGCCCCAAAGCCGTCACTGATCTACAACAAACAAATACAGACATACAAGCACTCTCTCTGCTCAGAGCAGTATTATAGCAGTTATATTCTTGTACATAGGGGGCAGTATTATAGTAGTTATATTCTTGTACATAGGGGCAGTATTATAGTAGTTATATTCTTGTACATAGGGGCAGTATTATAGTAGTTATATTCTTGTACATAGGAGCAGTATTATAGTAGTTATATTCTTGTACATAGGAGCAGTATTATAGTAGTTATATCCTTGTACATAGGGGGCAGTATTATAGTAGTTATATTCCTGTACATAGGGGCAGTATTATAGTAGTTATATTCTTGTACATAGGAGCAGTATTATATTATTTATATTCTTGTACATAGGAGCAGTATTATAGTAGTTATATTCTTATACATAGGAGCAGTATTATATTATTTATATTCTTGTACATAGGGGCAGTATTATAGTAGTTATATTTCTGTACAAGGGGCAGTATTATAGTAGTTATATTCTTGTACATAGGGGGCTGTATTATAGTAGTTATATTCTTGTATATAGGGGCAGTATTATAGTAGTTATATTCTTGTATATAGGGGCAGTATTATAGTAGTTATATTCTTGTATATAGGAGCAGTATTATAGTAGTTATATTCTTGTATAGAGGAGCAGTATTATAGTTGTTATATTCTTGTACATAAGGGCAGTATTATAGTAGTTATATTCTTGTATATAGGGGCAGTATTATAGCAGTTATATTCTTGTACATAAGGGCAGTATTATAGTAGTTATATTCTTGTATGTAGGAGCAGTATTATAGTAGTTATATTCTTGTACAGTCATGGCCAAAAGTTTTGAGAATGACACAAATATTATATTTTCACGTGATCTGCTGGCCTCTGGTTTTTATGTGTGTTTGTCAGATGTTTTTATCACATACAGAAATATAATTGCAATCATATTATGAGTAGAGTTGAGCGAAACGGGTCGAAAAATTTCAAAAGTCGCCGACTTTTGGCAAAGTCGGGTTTCATGAAACGAAACCTGACCCTAGGATGAGGTCGGCCACGAGGTCGGCGACTTACGCGCCAAAGTCGCGTTTCAAAAGTTTGTTTTGCGCTCTTTTTCAGCCAATCAGGATCCACGGACACTGTGGGCAACGTGATGACATGGGCAGGGGTCACCACCATCTTTGAGAAGGGCATGCAAGTGATTGGCTTGCTTTGGTGGGCGTCACAGGGGGTATAAAAGGGCGTGCACGCCGACCGCCATCTTACTTCTGCCGATCTCAGTATAGGGAGAGGTTGCTGCTGATTCTGTAGGGAGAGCGTTAGGCAGGGAAGAAGACAAAAAAACTGCTTCTGCTGCTAGCGATTTGGCCTGCACAACACACCAGTCACTGTGTGTGCAGTGCAAGGGGAGGCTATATAGTGGTGTATCAGTGGTGTTGGTTGTTGGGCTGCCTTCTAAGGCTTCCTGACATTCCTGCATTGCTGTTTACCCACTGCTCCGCAAACTGCTTTTTTAAAAGCAATCCCAATTTTTTTTTTTGTCCTGCTGAGAAGAAAAAAAAACTGCTTCTGCTGCTAGCGATTTGGCCTGTACAACACACCAGTCACTGTGTGTGCAGTGGAAGGGGAGGCTATATAGTAGTGTATCAGTGGTGTTGGTTGTTGGGCTGCCTTCTAAGGCTTCCTGACATTCCTGCATTGCTGTTTACCCACTGCTCCGCAAACTGCTTTTTTAAAAGCAATCCCAATTTTTTTTTTTTGTCCTGCTGAGAAGAAAAAAAAACTGCTTCTGCTGCTAGCGATTTGGCTTGCACAACACACCAGTCACTGTGTGTGCAGTGCAAGGGGAGGCTATATTGTGGTGTATCAGTGGTGTTGGTTGTTGGGCTGCCTTTTAAGGCTTCCTGACAGGCTGGCATTGCTGTTTACCCACTGCTCTGCAAACTGCTTTTTTAAAAGCAATCCAATCTCCCTTATCCTCTAGTCACTTTTGTCACAGCTGTGCCATCGAGCATGTGACATAGCGCTCAGATATCAGTGGGCCTCACACAATCCAAAAGTGTCCAGTGTCCACAAGTGTCTGCAGAAATTCAAAATCTCCCTTATCCTCTCGTCACTTTTGTCACAGCTGTGCCATCGAGCCTGTGACATAGCGCTCAGATATCAGTGGCCCTCACACAATCCAAAAGTGTCCAGTGTCCACAAGTGTCTGCAGAAATTCAAAATCTCCCTTATCCTCTAGTCACTTTGGTCACAGCTGTGCCATCGAGCCTGTCACATAGCGCTCAGATATTCATTGGGCCTCACACAATCCAAAAGTGTCCAGTGTCCACAAGTGTGTGCAGAAATTCAAAATCTCCCTTATCCTCTAGTCACTTTGGTCACAGCTGTGCCATCGAGCCTGTCACATAGCGCTCAGATATTCATTGGGCCTCACACAATCCAAAAGTGTCCAGTGTCCACAAGTGTGTGCAGAAATTCAAAATCTCCCTTATCCTCTAGTCACTTTGGTCACAGCTGTGCCATCGAGCCTGTCACATAGCGCTCAGATATTCATTGGGTCTCACACATTCCAAAAGTGTCCAGTGTCCACAAGTGTGTGCAGAAATTCAAAATCTCCCTTATCCTCTCGTCACTTTTGTCACAGCTGTGCCATCGAGCCTGTGACATAGCGCTCAGATATCAGTGGGCCTCACACAATCCAAAAGTGTCCAGTGTCCACAAGTGTGTGCAGAAATTCAAAATCTCCCTTATCCTCTAGTCACTTTGGTCACAGCTGTGCCATCGAGCCTGTCACATAGCGCTCAGATATTCATTGGGCCTCACACAATCCAAAAGTGTCCAGTGTCCACAAGTGTGTGCAGAAATTCAAAATCTCCCTTATCCTCTAGTCACTTTGGTCACAGCTGTGCCATCGAGCCTGTCACATAGCGCTCAGATATTCATTGGGCCTCACACAATCCAAAAGTGTCCAGTGTCCACAAGTGTGTGCAGAAATTCAAAATCTCCCTTATCCTCTAGTCACTTTGGTCACAGCAGTGCCATCGAGCCTGTCACATAGCGCTCAGATATTCATTGGGCCTCACACAATCCAAAAGTGTCCAGTGTCCACAAGTGTGTGCAGAAATTCAAAATCTCCCTTATCCTCTAGTCACTTTGGTCACAGCTGTGCCATCGAGCCTGTCACATAGCGCTCAGATATTCATTGGGCCTCACACAATCCAAAAGTGTCCAGTGTCCACAAGTGTGTGCAGAAATTCAAAATCTCCCTTATCCTCTAGTCACTTTGGTCACAGCTGTGCCATCGAGCCTGTCACATAGCGCTCAGATATTCATTGGGTCTCACACAATCCAAAAGTGTCCAGTGTCCACAAGTGTGTGCAGAAATTCAAAATCTCCCTTATCCTCTCGTCACTTTTGTCACAGCTGTGCCATCGAGCCTGTGACATAGCGCTCAGATATCAGTGGCCCTCACACAATCCAAAAGTGTCCAGTGTCCACAAGTGTCTGCAGAAATTCAAAATCTCCCTTATCCTCTCGTCACTTTTGTCACAGCTGTGCCATCGAGCCTGTGACATAGCGCTAAGATATCAGTGGGCCTCACACAATCCAAAAGTGTCCAGTGTCCACAAGTGTCTGCAGAAATTCAAAATCTCCCCTGTCCTATAGACACCTTGTACCTTGTTTTACATTACTATATAGTTTGTTGGATTTTGTCTACATTTCTACCAAAATGAGGAAGGCTGGTGGAAGAGGCCGTGGAATTGGGCGGGGGTTGGCAGCTGGTAATGATGGTGTTGGTGGTGGATCTGATGGTAGTGGCAAGAGCAAAATAGGACCGAATGCAGGAGGTGTTGAGCCTGCATCATCGTCTGGCTACATAAGGCCTCGAACGCTTAGTTTTCTAGGAGTTGGCAAACCGCTTTTAAAGCCAGAGCATCAGGAAAAAGTTTTGTCTTACATTGCTGACTCAGCCTCCAGCTCTATCGCCTCCTCTTCTTCAGTTGTAAAAAGTAAAAGCACTGAGTCATCATTGGAGGCTCATGTTCATGAACCACACCTTTCCTTGTGTCCTTCACCCCAACCAAGATTGAAGGATGACGCAGGCCATACTACTGATTACTCCATGGAGCTGTTTTCACTTACCATGCCTGGATTATCAAGTCAAATGGTGAATTACCCATGCCAAGATGAATCTGACATGGAGTGCACTGATGCACAGCCGCCGATGGATGATTCTGCTGGTACATTCACTCAGAGCACTACATTGTCCTCGCAGTGTACAGAGCCAGATTCTGACCCTGATGAGACTCAGGTGCCCCTTCCCGCACACTATACCACCATACACGGTGACACAGAGGAAGGTGCACATGACATAGAAGAGGAGGTGATGGATGACCCAGTTGTTGACCCAGATTGGCATCCATTGGGGGAAGAGGGTGCTGCTTCCAATAGCTCAGATGAGGAGCATCCACAGCAGACATCGACATCGCAACAGCTGTTATCTGGCAGGCCCGGAGCACTCCAAAGACATTTTACAAACATCAAAAGAGTTGCTGGACAGCTTGTCCAGAGGGTCAAAAGATCACAGCGTGCTAGGCCGCAAAATGTCTGCCAAAGTAGGAAGAGTGCAGTGTGGCACTTTTTTGACCAAAATCCTCATGATCAGGCCAAGGTTATCTGTAAGAAGTGCGCAAAGACCTTTAGCCGAGGGAAAAATCTGAAAAATTTGAATACCAGTTGCATGCTTAGACATTTAACCAGCATGCACTTGCAAGCGTGGACACAACACCAAACCTCAAGTGCCACATGTGCAACTGATCACAACGAAGGTAGTCAGCAACGCTACATTGTTTCCCCCACTGTAAACCCACCGGTTAGCACAGCAGCAAATGTTGAGGTGTCGTTGCAAGGCCACAGCAGTCAGGGAATCCCACTGTTATATCAACGAAAGACTGATTCTAGGCCATCAGAAAGAACACCAACTCCATCACCATCATCAACCCTCTCTCAGTCCGCCCTGTCCACCGCTACTTCCACCATATGCAGCTCTCAAGTCCAGCTCACCCTCCCAGACACTATGAGTAGGTCAAGAAAGTACTCAGTCTCTCATCCGCGTACACTGGGTTTGAACACCCACATTGCCAAACTAATCTCGTTTGAGATGATGCCCTATCGGTTGGTGGAAAGCACAGCTTTCCGCGAACTCATGGCCTATGCAGTACCACGCTATGACCTACCCAGTCGCCACTTCTTCTCTCGCAAAGCCATCCCAGCCCTCCACCATCATGTGAAAGACTGCATTGTCCATGCACTCAAGCAGTCAGTGAGCGGAAAGGTGCACCTCACAACTGATGCATGGTCCAGTCGGCATGGCCAGGGCCGTTACGTGTCCATCACTGCGCACTGGGTTAATGTGGTGGATGCAGGGTCCACAGGGGACAGCGGTGGTGGGACAGTGCTGCCTAGCCCACGGTATAGGAAACAGTTGGCTGTAGGCGTTCGACCCTCCTCCTCCTCCTCCTCCTCCAGAAGCGAAAGCTCGTCCACAGAGCGCAGTCGTACGAGCACTCCATCTGCAGCTGCCACTGTTGCACACGATGTGTCCCCCTATCGAGCAGCTAGTGGAAAGCGTCAGCAGGCTGTGTTGCAGATGATGTGTTTGGGCAACAGACACACCGCCGAGGTGCTGGCCGAGTACTTGAAGCGACAAACTGAGTCATGGCTGGGCAGTGTACATCTTGAGGCAGGCAAGGTAGTTAGTGAAAACGGCCGTAATTTTGTGGCAGCCATAGCCCTTTCAAAACTCAGCCATATACCTTGCTTGGCTCACACCTTGAACCTGGTGGTGCAGTGCTTCCTCAAAAATTATCCGGAGTTAACAGCCCTGCTCCAGAAGGTGCGAAGACTGTGCGCGCACATCCGCCGGTCGCCTGTACACTCCGTTCGTATGCAGAAGCTGCAGCGATTGCTCCACCTTCCCAACCACCGCCTCATTATCGACATTGCAACAAGGTGGAACTCCACCCTGCACATGGTGGAGCGGCTGTGCGAGCAGAGGCAGGCCATAATGCATTTGTGGGAGGATACACGGCCAGGCACTTTGAGAGCAGACATGGAGTTGACAGGTGTGCAGTGGTCGAAGCTGAAAGACCTTTGTAAAGTCCTTCAGTGTTTTGAGGAATGCACACGGCTGGTAAGCGCAGACGACGCCATCCTAAGCATGAGCATCCCACTTATGCGTCTGCTCATGCAAACTTTGACGCACCTTAAGGAGCAGGCGTCTGCAGCCAATGTTGATGAGGAGGAAGAGGAGGAGGGAATCCTTGATGACATTCAGCCATTGTCTGCTCAGGGACCTCTCCTGGATGAGGTGGAGGAAGAAGAGGAGGAGGAGGAGGATGATGGGGATGATTACTTAGGGGAGGAGGATGCATCTCGTGGGGCAAGTGAAAATGTTGGCGTGGCAAGGTCTGGTACAGGTTTTGTGCGTGACTGGAGGGATGTGGATTTGCCAGAAAGTGCTCCTCCAACCAGCACTCGCAGTGCATCATTGACACCGGGAACATTGGCCCACATGTCAGATTATGCCTTGCGGATCCTAAAAAGGGACCCCCGCATTGCCAAAATGATGAACGATGACGACTACTTGTTGGCCAGCATCCTGGATCCACGCTATAAAGGCAAATTACAAAACATCATGCCACACGAGAACCTTGACCTAATATTGGCTAATAAACAAGCAACTCTGGTAAATCGGTTGCTTGAGGCATTCCCAGCACACAGCAGCGGTGATGGTTCTCACACGAGCCGTACGGGCCGGGGGCAGCTTGGCAGAGGTGTTCGTGGTGCACACAGCAGAAGTGGCGTTGGAGACAGGGGTTTCATGACAATGTTGTGGACTGATTTTTCAAGTACCGCTCACACAACTGGTAATACTGCATCGATGGAAAGTGACAGGAGACAGCAGTTGTCAACTATGGTTACAAACTACTTTTCCTCCCATATCGATGTTCTCCCACACAGGTCATTCCCCTTCGACTATTGGGCCGCTAAACTGGACACCTGGCCTGAATTGGCACAATATGCCTTACAGGAGCTCGCTTGCCCAGCTGCAAGTGTGCTATCGGAAAGAGTCTTCAGTGCAGCTGGATCAATCCTGACAGAAAAAAGGACCCGTCTGTCAACCCAAAATGTGGATGATCTAACCTTCATTAAAATGAACCACGCATGGGTTTCCAAGGATTTTGTCCCACCTTCCCCGGATGACACATAGGGTGACAGAAAAATGGCTTGCTTTGGTCCACCTCTTCCTGGGACTTGACCTATTTCACCTTTTGCATCAGCTGAATGTCCAACATCAACATATGCCACTTTCTAAAACTCCCTAACTGTGCTGCCTCCCCCCCCCATGGCCGGGGTCACCACCTAGCGCACGACACCGTGCGAGTGCCGTTGCCCTGGACAGGAGGGTAGGCCGACTCTTGGGCGCGGGCACTGGCACAGGGTCCTTCATAGTGCAATCAAGTGTCTCTGACGGTGGTGGTGCACACCCCCCGTCAGACACACCGCCGTACTATGAGGGGCCCAGTGCCAGTACCGACGCCCACGAGTGGGCCCCCCTTGCTTGGGCAGGGCCCCAGCATTTGCAATCTTTACCTATCCCTGCTCCTCCGCTGTGTAGTCTGGGCCGTCAAATCCATACTGTGCCTGACACCGTCTGAGCCTGCCTCCTGATGTATTATACATCAGGAGGCAGGCTCAGACGGTGTCAGGCCCAGTATGGATTGCACGTGATTGCACAAAGGTTAGAAAGGGTACCGTTTCCCCGGATAACATGTATGGATAGCGTACACATTCAAAATATATGTCTATACATCATGTATAGACATATATTTTGAATGTGTACGCTATCCATACATGTTATCCGGGGAAACGGTACCCTTTCTAACCTTTGTGCAATCACGTGCAATCCATACTGGGCCTAACACCGTCTGAGCCTGCCTCCTGATGTATAGACATATATTTTGAATGTGTACGCTATCCATACATGTTATATGGGGATACGGTACCCTTTCTAACCTTTGTGCAATCACGTGCAATCCATACTGGGCCTAACACCGTCTGAGCCTGCCTCCTGATGTATAGACATACATTTTGAATGTGTACGCTATCCATACATGTTATCTGGGGAAACGGTACCCTTTCTAACCTTTGTGCAATCACGTGCAATCCATACTGGGCCTAACACCGTCTGAGCCTGCCTCCTGATGTATAGACATATATTTTGAATGTGTACGCTATCCATACATGTTATCTGGGGATACGGTACCCTTTCTCACCTTTGTGCAATCACGTGTAATCCATACTGGGCGTGAGAACGGCTGGCGAGCTGTTAAGCAAGCTACAGCACCTGTGGTTTGCACACGTAAGTTTTTCATTTTTTCAGGAATGACGGTTAGGCCTAATTCCGGAACTGCGGTTGACCTGCACTTACTGGGAAATCATCGTTCGCGGGTAATAATTGTAATCAGTGATCCCCATCACTAACGTTGTTCAGCGGGTTATCTGCACCTGTAAGCGACAAACGCTGGCCTTTTCAGTGTAGCGCACATGCAGCCACGGACATGTAAGGGCATGACACACCAGTTATTGGCCAATCTCATGTGCCAGAGCCTCACGTGTCCCTCTAGTAAGCCGGACTCGGACCGCGGGGCATGACGGACTCTCGTTCGTTAACGGAATTAAGCTTGCAATGTGTGCATCTGTTCTGTAGCTGGCATGGTTGAGGTTTCCCAGGTGGAGTCGAATTTAACCGTAGGCTCCACTCCTGGTGGTGCCCTTCTGGACATTCCTTTAAGGTTCAGCTTTGCAACCATACTGCCCACGTAAAACAAACACTTTGCCTTCATGAACGCTGTTTGGAGGGTCATGACTCGTGGGAATAACGCCGCCCAATCAGTTAACCTGCTAGAGAGATCGTTCTTTGCTCCCAAGCATGACATCACACTCCCTAGGAAGAAGGTAATGCCACTGTGGCGACCGTACTCCTGGGGGCGACACAAGTGCACTGATGCCCAGCCACTGCTCGATGAATCTGCTGGTACATTGACCCAGACCACTACATTCCCCTCGCACGCTACTCGGCCTGAATCTGACCCTGATGAAACTCAGGTTACCCTTCCCATATACAGTTCCATCTTACACGGTGACAAAGAGGAAGCTGCAGATGAAAGTGCAGGTTCGGCCCACCCGCCATCAGACACACCACCGTACTATCAGGGGCCCTGTGCCAGTGCCGTCGCCAACGAGTGGCCCCCCCCCTGCTTGCTCAGGATCACAGCACTTGCAAAGTTGAAATACTGTGCAGTGAGATGGAAGATGGGGACGACGAGGAGTCCAGACAAGTACAGGGATTCCCTAGCGTGGAGACTTATTTGATTGTTTTCAATGTTGGGACAGCAATTTTTGGGGAGCACTATACTCTGGAGAATGATAGATGGGGCCCACCATACACTGGAACATTCCAAAGGTGGACATCAGACACTGGAGCAGCATTTACAGGGCCCATTATACACTAGAGCATTAGAAATGGGGCCCATTATGTTTGGAGCATTATTTGGGCCCATAAGACAGTGGAGCTTCATCCATGGGGACCAACATATACTGTAGCATTATGTGGAGCTCATCATATACTGTTTCAAACATTATATGGGACCAATGATTCTGTATGGAGAAATAGATGGGCCTCGTCATGAGATGTAAAAAGTGAGGTATTTTTCATTGTACTATACCGCTATTTCTCTGCCATATCGGAGCATGATGAGTTGTGGTATGTGTTAAAGGGGCGCTCTTTCGCCCAGGGCACATGAAAACCTGCAGCCAGCCGTCCCCACCCACAACTTTAGCCAAATAAACCCCATTTTTCAGTGCGTAACTTGTATTATGAAGTTAATTAAGGTTGACAAGCTTAAGTAAGAAGAATTGATGCTTTTGGCATTCAAATGGGCACTGTAGGTGTGTTTCCTGTCCTCCTCTCACTGCCGACTTTTATTCCCCATTGACTTACATTGGGTTTCGTGTTTCGGGACGACCCCGACTTTTCCCTATAATCGGACGATCTTGCTCGACCCGACTTTTGGAAAAGTCGGGTTTCACGAAACGAAACACGACCCTAAAAAACCAAAAGTCGCTCAACTCTAATTATGAGTAGCAAAAGGTTATATTGCCAGTTAGAATGAGTTAATGCAGCAAGTCAATATTTGCAGTGTTGACCCTTCTTCTTCAGGACCTCAGCAATTCTCCCTGGCATGCTCTCAATCAACTTCTGGATCAAATCCTGACTGATAGCAGTCCATTCTTGCAAAATCAATGCTTTTATTTTGTCTGAATTTGAAGGTTTTTGTTTGTCCACCCGTCTCTTGATGATTGACCACAGGTTCTCAATGGGATTAAGATCTGGGGAGTTTCCAGGCCATGGTCCCAAAATCTATATGTTTTATTCCCTGAGCCATTTAGTTATCACCTTTGCTTTATGGCAAGGTGCTCCATCATGTTGAAAAAGGCATTGCTGATCGCCAAACTGCTCTTGGACGGTTGGGAAAAGTTGCTCTCGGAGGACATTCTGGTACCATTCTTTATTCATGGCTGTGTTTTTAGGCAAGACTGAGAGAGAGCCCATTCCCTTGGCTGAGAAGCCACCCCACACAAGAATGGTTTCAGGATGCTTGACAGTTGGCATGAGACAAAACTGGTGGTAGCGCTCACCTGGTCTTCTCCGAATAAGCCGTTTTCCAGATGTCCCAAACAATCGAAAAGGGGATTCATCAGAGAAAATGACTTTACCCCAGTCCTCAGCAGTCCACTCCCTGTACCTCTTGCAGAATATCAGTCTGTCCATGATGTTTTTCCTGGAGAGAAGTGGCTTCTTTGCTGCCCTCCTTGAGACCAGGCCTTGCTCCAAGAGTCTCCGCCTCACAGTTCGTGCAGATGCACTCACACCTGCCTGCTGCCATTCCTGAGCAAGCTCTGCACTACTGAACCTGTCAAAGACTGAACTCCTTGTGTTTCCTCCCGCTACTAATGTACCTACACCCGACATTGCCATTTCCGTCTGTGGTTCCACTATTACTCCCCAGCAACATGCCCGCTGTCTTGGGGTCATACTTGATTCCGAGCTTTCCTTTGCCCCCCACATTCGATCACTGGCTCGCTCTTGTCATCTGCACCTCAAAAACATTTCTAGAATTCGACCTTTTCTTACTTTTGACTCTGCAAAAACTCTTACTGTTTCTCTTATTCATTCTCGTCTCGACTATTGTAACTCTCTTCTAATCGGTCTCCCTCTTACAAAACTCTCCCCTCTCCAATCTGTCTTGAATGCTGCAGCCAGGATCATATTCCTCACCAATCGTTACACCGATGCCTCTAACTTGTGCCAGTCATTACACTGGCTACCCATCCACTCCAGAATTCAGTATAAACTTATTACCCTCACCCACAAAGCCCTCCATGGCTCAGCACCACCCTACATCTCCTCCCTTGTTTCAGTATACCACCCTACCCGCGCCCTCCGTTCTGCTGATGACCTGAGGTTAGTATCCTCAATAGTCAGAACCTCCCACTCCCGTCTCCAAGACTTTACACGTGCCGCGCCAATTCTTTGGAATGCACTTCCCAGGTCAATACGATTAGTCCCCAATCCCCACAATTTTAAGCGTGTCCTGAAAACGCATTTATTCAGACTGGCCTATCGCCTCAACACATTAACCTAACCTATCCCTGTGTGGCAGAGCCAAAAATTTTACCATAACCAGGTTCCCAGCATCCTGTTCCCACATGCTTTATGAATCCATTAGCCCTCTGTGTCTGTACTGTTACACACTTAACATTATGGCTGGTCCATACAATCAGGGCAACTGTTACCACCCACCTTTCGTGTCTACCTCTTTCCTCATAGACTGTAAGCTTGCGAGCAGGGCCCTCACTCCTCTTGGTATTTGTTATAATCTACTGTATGTGATTATTGTTATGCTGTAATGTCTATTGTCTGTACAAATCCCCTCTGAAATGTAAAGTGCTGCGGAATATGTCGGCGCAATAAGAATAAAATTTATTATTATTATTATTATTATTGCACTGCTGGTAGCTCGATCCCGCAGCTGAAACACTTAAGAGACGGTCCTGGCGCTTGCTGGTCTTTCTTGGGTGCCCAGGAGCCTTTTTGGCAACAAGGGAACCTCTCTCCTTGAAGTTCTTGATGATGCGATAGATTGTTGACTGAGGTGCAATCTTTCTAGCTGCGATACTATTCCCTGTTAGGCCATTTTTGTGCAGTGCAATGATGACTGCACGTGTTTCTTTAGAGATAACCATGGTTAACAGAAGAGAAACAATGATGCCAAGCACCAGCCTCCTTTTAAAGTGTCCAGTGGTGTCATTCTTACTTAATCATGACAGATTGATCTCCAGCCCTGTCCTCATCAACACCCACACCTGTGTTAATGGAGCAATCACTGAAACGATGTTAGCTGGTCCTTTTAAGGCAGGGCTGCAATGATGTTGAAATGTGTTTTGGGGGATAAAGTTCATTTTCTAGGCAAATATTGACTTTGCAAGTAATTGCTGTTAAGCTGATCACTCTTTATAACATTCTGGAGTATATGCAAATTGCCATTAGAAAAAATGAAGCAGTAGACTTTGTAAAAATTAATATTTGTGTCATTCTCAAAACTTTTGGCCATGACTGTACATAGGAGCAGTATTATAGTAACACCATACCTCAGACTCGGATCCGGCCCTGCCCTGGCCGCACAATAATAATGAAAGAAGAAGCGATCCAGCTGAGTGCTCTGGTGATTTATTGGATGCTGTTCAAACAACAGAACGTTGTTAACACGTTTCTGGCTAGACGCCCTTAATCATAACCATGATTAAGGGCGTCTAGCCAGAAACGCGTTAACAACGTTCTGTTTGAACAGCATCCAATAAATCACCAGAGCACTCAGCTGGATCGCTTCTTCTTTCATTATTGCAGTATTATAGTAGTTATATTCTTGTACATATGGGAAGTATTATAGTAGTTATATTCTTGTACATAGGAGCAATATTATAGTAGTTATATTCTTGTATATAGGGGCAGTATTATAGTAGTTATATTCTTGTACATAGGGGCAGTATTATAGTAGTTATATTCTTGTATATAGGAGCAGTATTATAGTAGTTATATTCCTGTACATAGGAGCAGTATTATAGTAGTTATATTCTTGTACATAGGAGCAGTATTATAGTAGTTATATTCTTGTACATAGGAGCAGTATTATAGTAGTTATATTCTTATACATAGAGGGCAGTATTATAGTAGTTATATTCTTGTACATAGGGGCAGTATTATAGTAGTTATATTCTTGTACATAGGAGCAGTATTATAGTAGTTATATTCTTATACATAGAGGGCAGTATTATAGTAGTTATATTCTTGTACATAGGAGCAGTATTATAGTTGTTATATTCTTGTACATAGGGGCAGTATTATAGTAGTTATATTCTTGTACATAGGGGCAGTATTATAGTTGTTATATTCTTGTACATAGGGGGAGTTTTATAGCAGTTATATTCTTGTACATAGGGGCAGTATTATAGTAGTTATATTCTTGTACAAAGGGGGCAGTATTATAGTAGTTATATTCTTGCACATAGGGGCAGTATTATAGTAGTTATATTCTTGCACATAGGGGCAGTATTATAGTAGTTATAATCTTGTATATAGGGGCAGTATTATAGTAGTTATATTCTTGTACATAGGGGAAGTATTATAGTAGTTATATTCTTGTACATAGGGGAAGTATTATAGTAGTTATATTCTTGTACATAGGGGCAGTATTATAGTAGTTATATTCTTGTACATAGGGGGCAGTATTATAGTAGTTATATTCTTGTACATAGGGGGCAGTATTAGGCTGAGTGCAGACGTACTTTTTGGCCCTGCGGATTTTTCCGCGCAGAATTGACTGCCCCTATTCTTGTACATAGGCGCAGTATTATAGTAGTTATATTCTTGTACATAGGTGGCGGTATTATAGTAGTTATATTCTTGTACATAGGGGGCGGTATTATAGTAGTTATATTCTCGTACATAGGGGCAGTATTATAGTAGCTATATTCTTGTACATAGGTGCAGTATTATAGTAGTTATATTCTTGCACATGGGGCACTATTATAGTAGTTATATTCTTGTACATGGGGCAGTATTATAGTAGTTATATTCTTGTACATAGGGGCAGTATTATAGTAGTTATATTCTTGTACATAGGGGCAGTATTATAGTAGTTATATTCTTGTACATAGGGGCAGTATTATAGTAGTTATATTCTTGTACATAGGGGCAGTATTATAGTAGTTATATTCTTGTACATGGGGCAGTATTATAGTAGTTATATTCTTGTACATAGGGGCAGTATTATAGTAGTTATATTCTTGTACATAGGGGCAGTATTATAGTAGTTATATTCTTGTACAAAGGGGGCAGTATTATAGTAGTTATATTCTTGTACATAGGGGCAGTATTATAGTAGTTATATTCTTGTACATAGGAGCAGTATTATAGTAGTTATATTCTTGTACATAGGAGCAGTATTATAGTAGTTATATTCTTATACATAGAGGGCAGTATTATAGTAGTTATATTCTTGTACATAGGGGCAGTATTATAGTAGTTATATTCTTATACATAGAGGGCAGTATTATAGTAGTTATATTCTTGTACATGGGGCAGTATTATAGTAGTTATATTCTTGTACATAGGGGCAGTATTATAGTAGTTATATTCTTGTACATAGGGGCAGTATTATAGTAGTTATATTCTTGTACATGGGGCAGTATTATAGTAGTTATATTCTTGTACATAGGAGCAGTATTATAGTAGTTATATTCTTATACATAGAGGGCAGTATTATAGTAGTTATATTCTTGTACATAGGGGCAGTATTATAGTAGTTATATTCTTGTACATAGGGGCAGTATTATAGTAGTTATATTCTTGTACATAGGGGCAGTATTATAGTAGTTATATTCTTGTACATGGGGCAGTATTATAGTAGTTATATTCTTGTACATGGGGCAGTATTATAGTAGTTATATTCTTGTACATTGGAGCAGTATTATAGTAGTTATATTCTTGTACATAGGAGCAGTATTATAGTAGTTATATTCTTATACATAGAGGGCAGTATTATAGTAGTTATATTCTTGTACATAGGGGCAGTATTATAGTAGTTATATTCTTGTACATAGGAGCAGTATTATAGTAGTTATATTCTTGTACATAGGAGCAGTATTATAGTAGTTATATTCTTATACATAGAGGGCAGTATTATAGTAGTTATATTCTTGTACATAGGGGCAGTATTATAGTAGTTATATTCTTGTACATAGGAGCAGTATTATAGTAGTTATATTCTTATACATAGAGGGCAGTATTATAGTAGTTATATTCTTGTACATAGGGGCAGTATTATAGTAGTTATATTCTTGTACATAGGGGCAGTATTATAGTAGTTATATTCTTGTACATGGGGCAGTATTATAGTAGTTATATTCTTGTACATGGGGCAGTATTATAGTAGTTATATTCTTGTACATAGGGGCAGTATTATAGTAGTTATATTCTTGTACAAAGGGGGCAGTATTATAGTAGTTATATTCTTGTACATAGGGGCAGTATTATAGTAGTTATATTCTTGTACATAGGAGCAGTATTATAGTAGTTATATTCTTGTACATAGGAGCAGTATTATAGTAGTTATATTCTTATACATAGAGGGCAGTATTATAGTAGTTATATTCTTGTACATAGGGGCAGTATTATAGTAGTTATATTCTTGTACATAGGAGCAGTATTATAGTAGTTATATTCTTATACATAGAGGGCAGTATTATAGTAGTTATATTCTTGTACATAGGAGCAGTATTATAGTTGTTATATTCTTGTACATAGGGGCAGTATTATAGTAGTTATATTCTTGTACATAGGGGCAGTATTATAGTTGTTATATTCTTGTACATAGGGGGAGTTTTATAGCAGTTATATTCTTGTACATAGGGGCAGTATTATAGTAGTTATATTCTTGTACAAAGGGGGCAGTATTATAGTAGTTATATTCTTGCACATAGGGGCAGTATTATAGTAGTTATATTCTTGCACATAGGGGCAGTATTATAGTAGTTATAATCTTGTATATAGGGGCAGTATTATAGTAGTTATATTCTTGTACATAGGGGAAGTATTATAGTAGTTATATTCTTGTACATAGGGGAAGTATTATAGTAGTTATATTCTTGTACATAGGGGGCAGTATTATAGTAGTTATATTCTTGTACATAGGGGGCAGTATTATAGTAGTTATATTCTTGTACATAGGGGGCAGTATTAGGCTGAGTGCAGACGTACTTTTTGACCCTGCGGATTTTTCCGCGCAGAATTGACTGCCCCTATTCTTGTACATAGGCGCAGTATTATAGTAGTTATATTCTTGTACATAGGGGGCGGTATTATAGTAGTTATATTCTTGTACATAGGGGGCGGTATTATAGTAGTTATATTCTCGTACATAGGGGCAGTATTATAGTAGCTATATTCTTGTACATAGGTGCAGTATTATAGTAGTTATATTCTTGCACATGGGGCAGTATTATAGTAGTTATATTCTTGTACATGGGGCAGTATTATAGTAGTTATATTCTTGTACATAGGGGCAGTATTATAGTAGTTATATTCTTGTACATAGGGGCAGTATTATAGTAGTTATATTCTTGTACATAGTGGCAGTATTATAGTAGTTATATTCTTGTACATAGGGGCAGTATTATAGTAGTTATATTCTTGTACATGGGGCAGTATTATAGTAGTTATATTCTTGTACATAGGGGCAGTATTATAGTAGTTATATTCTTGTACAAAGGGGGCAGTATTATAGTAGTTATATTCTTGCACATAGTGGCAGTATTATAGTAGTTATATTCTTGTACATAGGGGCAGTATTATAGTAGTTATATTCTTGTACATAGGGGCAGTATTATAGTAGTTATATTCTTGTACATAGGGGCAATTTTTATTATAAACCAAACATAAATACAATTATAATAAAACAAAAATCATCCAGTATTACAAAACACAAACCACTTAGGTAATATATACACAGCATTACATAATCAGATCATATTCATAAATAAATTAAAGTGTCCACACCTGGCGATGGAAAAAGAAAGTTAGAGAAAAAAAAAAAAAATTATATTTCTTTAACTGAATTTTACGTTTCTCCATAACGTTATCTTTCCTGGACTCCTTCCAACTTCCAGTGATTTTATCCACCGGAGTTCTGACATAACCTGATTGGTGGCAGCGGTGTGATCGAACAGCTCATTGTGCAGTGACACCCGGGTTCTCATGTGCCAGTGATAGTATTTGATGACACTGATTATAATGTACATCGTCTCTCTGTTGATGTTACTAACAGTGGAGGGGACACCATAGATTATGTCGGGATACTTTAGGGTCCGCAGTCTGGGGATTTTTAGATTATCTGACACTTCCTCCCAGATCTTCCTCCCTCTCCAGCAATCACATATAAAGTGTTCCATAGTTTCCTCCTGCTGACAACCAAGGGGACAATTCCGATCAGAGACACACAGATGTTTCAGGTTCCCTCTGACAAAGAGCCGACTATGCAGTGAAAGCCAAGTGACATCAAACAGTTTAGGAGGTAGCCGTTTCCCATTTAGGAACCTAAGGCTTTCCTGCAGGGTGGTGGTGACACAATCTCTCAGGGCCAGTGGAGAGTAGAAGAAAATCCTACATACACGAGCATACAGGTCTCTTCTCGTACTGCTCTCAATGTAAGACCTCTCCAGTCCCCACCTCCTAATACACTTCAGACCATAGTCCAGATACTGGGGGAGGTGGTCACCTGTCCATCTCCTCCTCTTGAGACTGCCGCCTCGCACCCAAGATTCTGCAAAAGGCAATATCCAGTACCTGATACTATTTACCCACAGGGAGCTACTGTTTGAGTCCATGTTCCCAAAATTCACCTTTAGAAACAAGGAGTCAAAGAAAACCCTTGGATTCAACATATCCAGCCCACCCTCTCTCCGCCGTAGGTACGTTATACCCCTCTTTATTAGGTTCAACCTATTCCCCCACAAGAGCTGGAAGAACAGGCTGAAGAGCCTTGCCGAGAAAGATTCTGGCAAAGGGAAAGCGACAGAGACATACAAGAAAAAGGGGACCAGGTACGTCTTCAACATTGTGACCCTTTCTCTGTAGGTCAGCCTCCAGTTCTTCCATCGCTGAACCTTTGCATTTCCGGTTTCCAATTTCTCCTCCCAATTTAGCATGGCATTATCATCCCTCCCAAATTTAACCCCTAGGATCTTATTATGGGTGGAGGCTTTGGAAAACTGTGGCAGATCAAAGCTGGGCTCAGTATCTAATGTCCACAGAGCTTGACTCTTTTCAAGGTTAACCAGAGACCCGGAGGCCTCTGAGTAGCTTCTGATGGACGCAGATAACATCTGCACCTCACGAGGATTGGAGATCACCGGCGTCACATCATCCGCATAGGCAACAACATTCAGAGGCGGGCAGTGGGGGACCGGCACCCCCTGAAAATCGCACTCCTGCAGTGACCTCAGAAACGGGTCTAGGGCAAAAACATACAGGAGCGGACTCATTGGGCAGCCCTGTCTCACCCCCGCCCCAACTCCAAAAGTGTCACCCTGCCAACCATTAATCAGAGGAAAGCTCACCGCCTCTCTGTACAACGTCTTCAGCCAATCCACAAATTGTCCCAGAATACCGTACTTTGACAAAGTGGCCCACAGGTAGTCATGATCAACCCTGTCAAAGGCTTTAACCTGGTCCAGACTAACAACATATCTCCCACACCGCAGAGCTTTACATCTCTCAAACATCTCTCGTATCGAGATGACTGCTCCAGAGATGTTCCACCCTTTTACTGTGCCAAACTGAGAGCCTGCCAACAGTGCCGGGGACAAACAGACTAATCTAGAAAATAGGATCTTTGCCAGAATCTTCCTGTCCACACTCAAGAGGGCAATCGGCCTCCAGTTCTTGATGTCGCTCGGCTCTTTACCTTTAGACAGCAGAATTAACGCGGACACTCTCATGGATGGAGGCATCAGGTGATTTTCTAGACAATTTCTATACACATCCACGAGAATTGGAGCCAGGAGGTCTCTGAATTTCTTATAAAATTCTGCTGTTATACCATCTGGACCTGGTGCCTTCTTCAGATATAACTTATCAATAGCCTCCTTAACTTCCTCCACCGTTAATTCTGCTGTCAAAGGAGAAAAGTCCAGATCATTAGTATCAGGCACTGGAGTTGCCTCCAAGAATTGAGCCATCTTATCTTTATCCAAAACTTTCCTCTGAAACAAGTCAGCATAGTAAGATCTCACCACCTCCCGGATACCCTCCCGTGAATCCTGCAATACACCTTGGGAGTCGGTGAGACCCGTGACCATTTTTTTGGCCACCCTCTCCCTGCAATTCTCAAAGGGATCAGGGGCCCCTAAGGACCCATAATCCCGTTCAAGAACCAGGGAGGTATACCTGCTATACTGATACTGCTTTATCTCAGATTTCAGCCGGTCGATCTTCACTTTGTCATCCCCACCCGCCGAATACAGTGACTCCAATTCTTTGCGCAGCTTTAGGTACTGGTTGTACTTATTCCTCCCTTTATTAACTGACAGTCTCTTTAAGAGGGATCTGATATCCTCCTTGACGTCCTCCCACCAGTCGGTCATGTTGTCATAGAAGTCAACCCTGTCTAGATGAAGCTGGATAAGGGAGTGAACACGGCTCTGAACATAGGCATCATCCAGGAGACTGGAATTGAGCTTCCACAACCCTCTACCAATGTCCGGACGGTTAGAGGAACCCAAAGAGAAGCACAAGGCGAGGTGATCAGAGTAAGGGACGACCTTCTCACTCAGGGCGCCGACAGCCTCAGTAGGACTGACAAAAGCAAAATCTATCCTACTGCTCCTGTTGGAACATGAATATGTGAATTTTGGCTGTTGCCCACCCTGTGTGAAAACGTCAGTCAGTCCTGCCTGCATTATGACGTTATGTAGGACCTTACCGTCCCTGGTCACTGCCCTGCCTGAGGAGCTGTCACTTGATGTCATTATGGCATTAAAGTCCCCCGCCATCACCACTGGAAGAGTAGTGAAGAGGTAAGGCTTGATGTCATTAAACAGCTGGATCCTGTCAGTCACTGTCTGTGGCCCATAGATGTTAATAAGCCGGAGTCACCTCCCATGGATAGTGACTTCCAGGACCAGACATCTTCCCATGACCACCTCCGTCATCCTATGCACAGTCACATCATTGGTGTTAAACAGGACAGCGACCCCGGCGTAAGGCTCCACAGCCAGTGACCAGAAAGAAGGACCGGACCGCCATTCCCTCTCAGCCTCTCTCATAAGCCCCAGAGATGTCAGTCGTGTCTCCTGCAGGAAGATGACATCTGTGTCCAGATAGTTGAGATGTTCATACACCACATGTCTAGTTCTCCTCAGCTTAATGCTATTCACATTGCTCCAGGTCACTGTCAATGAGAACCCCGCCATCACAGCACAATATAGAAAGAGCAGAGTAACAGCCATCATCATGAGTCAGAGATGTTCTGTCCACCACTGGTGTCCATGTCAGACTCTACCTGAGGGTCCACAGATAAGGGCTTCCGCTTTGGCGGGGGATGGTCCTCTATGTCCCTGTCACACTCAGCATCAACTTTCCTCAACTCTTCCTCATAATCGTCACCATTGGAGTCAGATAAAACTCCATACTTGTTGGAAACGACCATCACTCCTGCTGAATTCTGAACCTTCTCACTAGCAATCTGACCAGTGTCATATTCTGCCTCAGGTTTACGGGAGGATGTGTTCTTTTTCTTCCTTTTATTATTATTAATGCTCCAGTCATCAGATACAGACAGCGATGCTGAAGGGGGGGGTATCTGAGGCTGCTGGACCTGATGGACGACCTCCATGTTCCCCTCTGCACCCTGCTTCTCTGGTGCTGCCTGAGTGGACTCCTGGTGGGCATCTGAGCTGGTCAGCATCTCTCCTGACATTAAATACTCCTCCTCATGTGTCCCTGCCATCACATCCTCATCCTCCTGAGCCTCTGCCCCTGCCATCACTATCTCATCAGGGAAGACTCTGCAGATGTTGTGCCAGGCGTCTGGACAGTCCCTGTGAGGGTGGCCCATCCTACCACAGAGGTTGCACCTGACGTCCCGGCAGTCTGCAGCGACATAGCCGATTGCCCCACACAGACTGCACTTCCCCACAGTACAGGCGTTAGCCAGATGACCTTTCCCTCCACATTTGAAACACTTTCTGGGTTGCCCGGGATAATAACACCTTCCCTTCTCCCTCCCAATGAAGGAGTTGGGTAAGTGGTCAGTGATGTTATTACATTGCCGCAATTTTACCAAGACCCGCCACCCCATTGTCCAGATACCATCCTGTCACGGCACCGCTAGACTCAGGGCCTGCTGTCCCGGCCTCGGCCAGTAGGAGGCGCCGGACTATCACATCACCGTCAGACTCAGGGCCTGCTGTCCCGGCCTCGGCCAGTAGGAGGCGCCGGACTATCACATCACCGTCAGACTCAGGGCCTGCTGTCCCGGCCTCGACCACTAGGAGGCGCCGGACTGTCCTATCACCGTCTGACCCGTGGCCTGCAGTCCCGGCCTTGGTCTCTGGGAGGCGTTGTGCTTCAACCCCGAGTGATGGCGGCGATAGTCATGAGGCTCCTGCGCAGGCGTCCGCTGGACGCAGGCTTTGCTCCTCGGTCAGTCATGAAGGGGCTGGTGCATTACCATCCAGCCTGGTCCTGGGGGCGGTCCGGATGACATCATCAGCCCACGGGCCTGTGAGGGATGACCTGATCCCTCAAATACCTTGGGACTGCTCTTGCAGGCCGCCGGATATATTCTTGGTTCGCCTGCGTGAATTACTGTTGACTGACTCTGACTTTTGCCTGGACTTCTGACCCTTCCTCTGCCTAACGATTCTGTACCTCTGCGACTCTCCTGGTTTATGACTCTGGCTTCGACCTGGTATCTGTCTTTGCTGCTGTCTACTGTTTTTATACCATTTCTGCCTGACTGGTTTAGTCTCGGATATCATTGCCTCTGTGTCCTGTATTGGAACACCTTTCTGGCGACCGTCCTGCTCTGGTCACTGCTCCTATTCAGACAGCGCCTCCTGGGCTCTGCTTTAAATCCAGATCCCTGTATAGGGGTAAAGGGTCTCAGTGTTTCTCGGGGTGCTGTCTGGCTGCAGTCCAGACCGCAGGCAGACGTCACATTATATCCGGCCCAAAAAAATAAAACGGCTTTTTGTGTCTATACTTAACACATATAAAAGCAGTTTTCCTCACTTTTTTTTTCCTTCCTCCTGACTGGGCTGATTCTGGGCCCAAACACCTGTTACATTGCACAGCCTGGAAGGTCGCTCTCAGGCTCAAGCATGCTGCAGCCTGGAAGCTACAAGGAAAATGCTGGCTGTTGGAAATCCACACTCCGGGATCATCACCCCCTGGACAGCTCTGGGGGTCAGGTATTGCCCGCAAATGCGGCCAAACTGTTGTTACCAGTTTCCCTTTCTTTTGCTAAGAAACGTCTGTGTGTGAAGGCTTATGTGGATTGTGGTGCTGCTGGCAACCTTATGGATTTTTCATTTGCTAAGAGCCTTGGTGTACCTCTGTCAAGGCTTAAAGCGCCTATTCAGACTACTGCGATTAATGGTACATCTATATTCCAAGGAGGCGTGGAATTCGTTACTGCCGAAATTTCTATGTCAGTGGGGACATTACATAACGAACAAATGTCATTTTTTGTGATATACAATTTATCAGATCCTGTTGTGTTAGGCATGCCATGGTTGCACCAACATAATCCGGTTATTGACTGGCGCATAGGTGACGTTGTGCGCTGGAGTCCACGGTGTCAGAGTAACTGTATGTCTTTTTCAGTAAACCAGATTAAAATTAAAACACCTTCTATTCCATATGCGTTTAGGGATTATGAAGATGTTTTCTCTATAGTGGAGTCGGAGAAACTACCTCCTCACAGAGAATACGATTGTCCTATTGAATTGGTCCCTGGTGCCCGTCTCCCTAAGGGGAGAATATTCAACCTCTCTGGTCCTGAGCGTGTAGCCATGAAGGAATACGTTGCAGACAGCCTTCGAAAGGGCTTCATTAGACCTTCCACCTCACCTGTAGGAGCTGGGTTTTTCTTTGTAGAGAAAAAAGATGGTGGACTCAGACCATGCATTGACTAGCGTGAGCTGAACGCCATAACCGTAAAAAATCAATACCCGCTGCCACTCATTCCTGATCTGTTTAATCAGTTACTGGGAGCTCGCTGGTTTACTAAGCTTGACCTCCGGGGGGCATATAACCTGGTCCGCATAAGAGATGGGGACGAATGGAAAACGGCTTTTAATACACCCCTTGGCCATTTTGAGTACCTGGTAATGCCGTTCGGACTCAGTAACGCTCCTGCAGTGTTTCAGCACTTCGTCAATGATATTTTCAGAGATATTTGTGGGGTGTATGTCGTCGTATATCTGGACAACATTTTGATTTATTCTGCTGACCCTGTGACGCATGCTCAACACGTCCGTTCAGTACTGCAAAGACTGCGCGAAAACTCTTTGTTCGCGAAATTTGAAAAATGTGGGTTTTTTTGCCGAAGAGGTGCAGTTCTTAGGTTACATGGTCTCAGGCAAGGGGTTCCGCATGGATCCCGCCAAGATTCAGCCCATTAAGGATTGGGTACAACCCAAATCGCTGAAAGCACTACTGCGATTTTTGGGATTTGCGAATTATTATCGCAAATTCATTAGGGGATTCTCAGAGATTGCCAAGCCACTCACGGACCTTACCCGGAAAGGGGCGGACGTGACTAATTGGAATCCTGAGGCAACCAGGGCTTTTTCTACACTAAAAGAGTGCTTCGTGGCCAACCCGGTGTTGATTCAACCAAACTTGGACCACCCGTTTATTGTGGAAGTAGATGCCTCCGAAGTCTGAGTGGGAGCAGTGCTCTCACAAGGCACTGCATCCCTCACTCAGCTTCGTCCATGTGCCTTTTTCTCCCGCAAATTCTCTGCCACGGAGAGAAACTATGACATCGGCAACCGAGAATTATTGGCAATCAAGTGGGCCTTCGAGGAATGGCGCCACTTCCTCGAAGGCGCCAAACACAAAGTTACTGTTATTACCGATCACAAAAACCTAACCTACCTAGAGTCGGCTAAAAGACTAAACCCTAGGCAGGCCAGGTGGGCCTTGTTTTTCTCCAGATTCGATTTTTTTTAATCACCTTTCGCCCCGGAACCAAAAATGTGAGGGCAGATGCCCTCTCCCGCAGCTTTTGTCACACACACACCGAGGACTATGAACCAGCTCCCATATTGGCTAATGGCATTGTCGTGTCGGCAGTATCTCTGGACCTTCTGGAGGAGATCCGTAGGTCATCAGAACAAGCTCCTGACACTACGCCCCCCAAAAAATTATTCGTTCCAGCTACCTTTCGCTTACGAGTGTTAAAAGAATCTCACGACTCCGTCCTGGCAGGCCACCCTGGTGTCAATAATACCACTAGGCTGGTAACCAGGAACTTTTGGTGGCCAAGGACTGTAAGGAGTACGTCTCAGCGTGTGAAGTCTGTGCCCGCGCCAAGTCCCCCCATAACCGTCCTGCCGGCTGGCTTCAGTCCTTGCCCACCCCTGAAAGTCCATGGACCCACATCTCCATGGACTTCATTACAGACCTGCCACCCTCCGAGGGGAAAACTTGTATTTGGGTGGTGGTGGACAGGTTCAGTAAACAGTCTCACTTTGTTCCCCTGTCCGGCTTACCCAACTCTGAAACCTTAAGTTGTTTGTTCTTCACGTTGTACGTTTGCACGGCGTTCCGGCAAATATCGTATCCGACAGGGGTACCCAGTTCGTATCGAAGTTCTGGAGGGCGTTCTGTAGACGTATTGGTGTTGAGTTGTCCTTTTCCTCGGCATACCATCCCGAGACGAATGGTCAAACTGAGCGTGCCAACCAAACACTGGAGCAATATCTCCGCTGCTATGTCTCAGCACATCAGTCAGATTGGGTGGAACATTTGCCACTGGCGGAGTTCGCTCTCAATAATAGATACCAAGACTCCATCAAAACCACCCCCTTCTTCTGTAACCTTGGACTACATCCGCGCTTTGGGTCATTTTCGGCCAAGATGTCGGAAATCCCAGGGGTTGATCAAAATATACATCATCTGAAGACTATTTGGTCCGAAGTAAACTCTAATTTAAAAGGGGCTCAAATTAGACAGACTTCGGCGGCTAATAGACGACGATCCCAGGGGCCGCACCTGGGAGTTGGTGACAAGGTTTGGCTCTCTACAAGAAACATCAAACTTAAGGTACCGTCGGCCAAACTGGGTCCCAGGTTCATCGGCCCATATGAAATATTAGAGGTAATTAACCCGGTAGCGTTTCGGTTAAAGCTCCCGCAGTCGTTTAAAATTCCTAACGTTTTTCATAAGTCCCTCCTCAAGGTATACCGCTCCCCAATTCGTCCCGTCCAGTCCCCTCCTCCTCCAGTTTTGGTCAAGGGCGCCTTGGAGTACGAGGTCCAGGGCATATTTGATTCCCGTCTAGTGAGAAACTCGGTACAATATTTGGTGCATTGGAAGGGCTACGGCCCAGAGGAGAGGTCCTGGGTCCCCGCTAGTGACATTTGTACAAAGCGGTTGATTAGGAGGTTTCACCTCCTCCACCCTGACAAACCGGGTTTTGAGGGTCCGGAGGCCCCTCTTAGAAGGGGGGGTACTGTCACGGCACCGCCAGACTCAGGGCCTGCTGTCCCGGCCTCAGCCAGTAGGAGGCGCCGGACTATCACATCACCGTCAGACTCAGGGCCTGCTGTCCCGGCCTCGGCCAGTAGGAGGCGCCGGACTATCACATCACCATCTGACCCGTGGCCTGCAGTCCCGGCCTTGGTCTCTGGGAGGCGTTGTGCTTCAACCCCGAGTGATGGCGGCGATAGTCATGAGGCTCCTGCGCAGGCGTCCGCTGGACGCAGGCTTCGCTCCTCGGTCAGTCATGAAGGGGCTGGTGCATTACCATCCAGCCTGGTCCTGGGGGCGGTCCGGATGACATCATCAGCCCACGGGCCTGTGAAGGATGACCTGATCCCTCAAATACCTTGGGACTGCTCTTGCAGGCCGCCGGATATATTCTTGGTTCCCCTGCATGAATTACTGTTGACTGACTCTGACTTTTGCCTGGACTTCTGACCCTTCCTCTGCCTAACGATTCTGTACCTCTGCGACTCTCCTGGTTTATGACACTGACTTCGGCCTGGATTCTGACTCTGCTTCTGCCTAACGATTCGGTACCTCTGCGACTCTCCTGGTTTATGACTCTGACTTCGACCTGGTATCTGTCTTTGCTGCTGTCTACTGTTGTTAGACCATTTCTGCCTGCCTGGTTTAGTCTCGGATATCATTGCCTTTGTGTCCTGTGTTGGAACACCTTTCTGGCGACCGTCCTGCTCTGGTCATTGCTCCTATTCAGACAGCGCCTCCTGGGCTCTGCTATAAATCCAGATCCCTGTATAGGGGTAAAGGGTATCAGTGTTTCTCGGGGTGCTGTCTGGCTGCAGCCGTCACACATCCTCATCTCTGACCTTGGTGAGTCCAGAGACGAGGTCACAGTGTCTCCGGAGCCACACCTCGATGTCCTGTGGAGGAACGGCCTCATTCCAGAAGGTGATATTCACTGTGACAGTGTCCGGCCTGGAGATAGGAACCAACACAAACTTATTCCAGCCCTCAGCATCTCTGAACTTGGGGTAATTGGCCCAGAATCTATCCAGGTCAGACATGAGCTTGAAGCTGACCTCGTAGCCCTGCCTGTCCTGAAGATTAGACACTGCCAGGATCTCATTTGCCACAAACCCCATCTGGCCGCAGAGCAGCTCTCTCACCACATACCTGCGTTGTGGCAGATCCTCCTTGGCACCTATGTATTTAAACCGCACCACATTGATGCGTTTGAATGTCTGGCCGGTATACCTGGCGCTGGAAGTGAAGGATGGGGCGCGGCGGCTCCAGGCATTCCTGGGGGGCACCTGCCGGGTCACACTGGGCTGACTGACAGGGAGAGGGCCTGCAGCAGGGGGGGCTGTCACACCTTGTGGACTAGATGGCAAAGGGGGATAATCACACATATTATGCACATTATCATGAGCAGCATCATTATCATCAGACAGTGCGATGTCCAATACAGAAAGTGAAACCCCTCCAACCCCCGACCCCATGGGCACAGCATCCCCAGCCACAGTCTGTGCTTCAGCCTCGGCCTCATCAGCATAAACAGTCTCACATACACTGTCCTGCTCCTGTGTGGGGCATTCTGGGACCTGTGGTGCCTCTGCTGGAGTCTGAAGTGTATGCTCCTGTTCACACTGAGCTGCCTGCTGCTGCAGCTGTTTTCCCTCCTGGAAGCAGAAGCGGGCAGCCTGTAACACTGGCCGTGTCCGCTGCTGGGGGGTCCCGTCCTGAACATCAGGGGTCCTGCCCTCTACAGCACAGTCCTGCTTATAGGCGGCGAACCGCTCGCGGTTCCTGTAGGTCTCTGCCAGGGGCCCCATGCTCTCCAGCACAGATTCCGTGTCCTGCACAACACTCGCCAGCTGTACACCCAGTGTGTTCAGTCTCAGGTCATACGCCTCATTACTGGCAGGATTAGTGGTCTTTAGACTATAGATGAAGTCTACCTCCATTTGCAGCGCTTTTTTTTGCTGCTGTAACTCACCCAGTTTTCGGACAAGTCCCGGTATCTCATCCGCTAGCTGCAGCTCGGGTGCACGCTCTGGCCCCACAGGTTTAGTCTTGACCGCGGGTACAGGGGTTTTGAAGACAGTCTTGTGCGGGTCCACCACGGATGGTTTTGTGGCCCCTTGGCTGGATGCAGGCTCCGCAGCAGGTTTATCGCTGCCACCTGACTGTGACCGTGTGCGTCCTGACCGCGCCATACTGCCATGCTGCCGTAGGTTCTCCTGCATTGTCTGCCTTTCCAAAGACGTCCGTCTCTGCCTGGAAGCAGCAGAGGTGATCTGCACAGCTGGGGCCGATCTCACCTGTGCACCTGGCAGGAGCTGCTTACTGACTGGGGAGCTACAAGACTTTACATTCTGCTGGTTTCCATCACTCACTGACACATTGCCTTCTTGTTTCTTTGCTGGAACTGGAGAAGGTTTTCCTCCCAAAACTTTACTCACAACTGTTTCCTTCTTCATAGAACTGCTGCAGCTTTGACTCGCTGCATTCACTGGACTCACAGTGGCTTTGGGATTAACATTCCCATTAGAAGCCTGGGAGGCTAGTCCCAGTGTAGGCCGGGAAGCCTGGGCCTTGCCAGGGGAGCTTCCCCGCCCAGGGTGGCCCCTCCCTGGGCTTGCTCCAGACATCAGGAGAACCACTGACACACAACCTCACAGCTAGGAGGCTGTATTATAGTAATTATATTCTTGTACATAGGGACAGTATTATAGTAGTTATATTCTTGTACATAGGGGCAGTATTATAGTAGTTATATTCTTGTACGTGGGGGCAGTATTATAGTAGTTATATTCTTGTACATAGGAGCAGTATTATAGTAGTTATATTCTTGTACGTGGGGGCAGTATTATAGTAGTTATATTCTTGTACATAGGAGCAGTATTATAGTAGTTATATTCTTGTACGTGGGGGCAGTATTATAGTAGTTATATTCCTGTACATAGGAGCAGTATTATAGTAGTTATATTCTTATACATAGGAGCACTATTATAGTAGTTATGTTCTTGTACATAGGGGGCAGTATTATAGTAGTTATATTCTTGTACATAGGAGCAGTATTATAGTAGTTATATTCTTGTACATAGGGGGCGGTATTATAGTAGTTATATTCTTGCACATAGGAGCAGTATTATAGTAGTTATATTCTTGTACATAGGGGCAGTATTATAGTAGTTATATTCTTGTACATAGGAGCAGTATTATAGTAGTTATGTTCTTGTACATAGGGGCAGTATTATAGTAGTTATGTTCTTGTACATAGGGGCAGTATTATAGTAGTTATATTCTTATACGTGGGGGCAGTATTATAGCAGTTATATTCTTGTACATAGGAGCAGTATTATAGTAGTTATATTCTTGTACATAGGGAGCAGTTTTATAGTAGTTATATTCTTGTACATAGGGGCAGTATTATAGCAGTTATATTCTTGTACATAGGGGCAGTATTATAGCAGTTATATTCTTGTACATAGGAGCAGTATTATAGTAGTTATATTCTTGTACATAGGGGGCAGTATTATAGTAGTTATATTCTTGTACATAGGGGCAGTATTATAGTAGTTATTTTCTTGTACATAGGGGCAGTATTATAGTAGTTATATTCTTGTACATAGGGGCAGTATTATAGTAGTTATATTCTTGCACATAGGGGCAGTATTATAGTAGTTATATTCTTGTACATAGGAGCAGTATTATAGTAGTTATATTCTTGCATATAGGGGCAGTATGGCACTATTATAGTAGTTATATTCTTGTACATAGGGGCAATATTATAGTAGTCATATTCTTTTACATAGGGGCAGTATTATAGTAGTTATATTCTTGTACATAGGGGGCAGTATTATAGTAGTTATATTCTTGCACATAGGGGCAGTATTATAGTAGTTATATTCTTGTACATAGGGGCAGTATTATAGTAGTCATATTCTTGTACATAGGAGCAGTATTATAGTAGTTATATTCTTGTACATAGGAGCAGTATTATAGTAGTTATATTCTTGCACATAGGGGCAGTATGGCAGTATTATAGTAGTTATATTCTTGTACATAGGGGCAGTATTATAGTAGTTATATTCTTGTACATAGGAGCAGTATTATAGTAGTTATATTCTTGTACATAGGGGCAGTATTATAGTAGTTATATTCTTGTACATAGGGGCAGTATTATAGTTGTTATATTCTTGCACATAGGGGCAGTATTATAGTAGTTATATTCTTGTACAAAGGGGCAGTATTATAGTTGTTATATTCTTGCACATAGGGGCAGTATTATAGTAGTTATATTCTTGTACATAGGGGCAGTATTATAGTAGTTATATTCTTGTACATAGGGGCAGTATTATAGTTGTTATATTCTTGCACATAGGGGCAGTATTATAGTAGTTATATTCTTGTACATAGGGGCAGTATTATAGTAGTTATATTCTTGTACATAGGAGCAGTATTATAGTAGTTATATTCTTGCACATAGGGGCAGTATTATAGTAGTTATATTCTTGTACATAGGGGCAGTATTATAGTAGTTATATTCTTGTACATAGGAGCAGTATTATAGTAGTTATATTCTTGTACATAGGGGCAGTATTATAGTTGTTATATTCTTGTACATAGGGGCAGTATTATAGTTGTTATATTCTTGCACATAGGGGCAGTATTATAGTAGTTATATTCTTGTACATAGGGGGCAGTATTATAGTAGTTATATTCTTGTACATAGGAGCAGTATTATAGTAGTTATATTCTTGTACAAAGGGGCAGTATTATAGTTGTTATATTCTTGCACATAGGGGCAGTATTATAGTAGTTATATTCTTGTACATAGGGGGCAGTATTATAGTAGTTATATTCTTGTACATAGGGGCAGTATTATAGTAGTTATATTCTTGTACATAGGGGCAGTATTATAGTTGTTATATTCTTGCACATAGGGGCAGTATTATAGTAGTTATATTCTTGCACATAGGGGCAGTATTATAGTTGTTATATTCTTGCACATAGGGGCAGTATTATAGTAGTTATATTTTTGTACATAGGGGCAGTTTTATAGTTGTTATATTCTTGTACATAGTGGCTGTATTACAGTAGTTATATTCTTGTACATAGGGGACAGTATTATAGTAGTTATATTCTTGTATATAGGGGCAGTATTATAGTAGATATATTCTTGTACATAGGGGGCAGTATTATAGTAGTTATATTCTTGTACATAGGGGCAGTATTATAGTAGTTATATTCTTATACATAGGGGACAGTATTATAGTAGTTATATTCTTGTACATAGGGAGCAGTATTATAGTAGTTATATTCTTGTACATATGGGCAGTATTACGCCTGTGTGGAGTGTACGGAATGTGAAGTCGATGTCTGATTTATAGTAGTGAAGGTATACTGTACAATACTCAGATCCATGGTTGTTATACGCTTTTGTCCTTCTTTCTCCGTTTCTCAGTGTTGCAGCTGGAAACATAACATTTTGCTCTCACTTCTGATACAACCTGATTAGTGCTGCTGACAATTAGACATGACAGCTCAGTCACTGTACCTCCATGTGGGGATGTGTTTGGCTTCTTTTGCTTATTCTCCTGACACTAAAGATCTAGGAAAATGCAATGTGATTGTCAGACAAGATTGGTGTAAAATGACGCGGGATTCCTCCTCCTGGCGGCAGTAGATGGGAATTACTTACATTTTTAGAATTATAATTGGGACAATATGAGGCCAAGACTACAATTTCACTTTTGCTGTAGTTTTGGGACCTGCAGTAGAAGCTCCTTACTGCACTATTTCTTGCGTTACATCACCTGGTCGCTGACGCTTGCACTCAGAATGTCAATGTCATCAAATACAATACGCTCTGATTATTTGTGTTTTCCTGCGCCAACTAATGTAATAAAGACAGTTTATGGAATTTTTTCTTGAATTTTCATCCCTAATTTCTACTGTTTCTTGTGCTACAAAATGCTCAAAGTATTAGCGCATGCAGTGTGATAAAGCGCTAGTGCTGAAAAGTGTCATTTTAGATCAGTACAATACTCTCGCTCTGCCTTGCAGTGGTGGTTATACAGTCTCCAAAAATATGACCCAGTATCAACAGAATGATACTATACTCAAAAAATAAGCCTGAGGTACAGTACATCTGTATCTGTAGTGTAGTTCTCCTGATTAGCTCTGTCGCTTACTCCATGTGTATGGCATTGTAGTAGCTTACAGTCATGGCCAAAAGTTTTGAGAATGACACAAATATAATCTTTATTTTTTTTTATTTTTATATAGCGCTAACATATTCCGCTTATATTTTCACATGATCTGCTGGCCTCTGGTTTTTATGTGTGTTTGTCAGATGTTTTTATCACATACAAAAATATAATTGTAATCATATTATGAGTAGCAAAAGGTTATATTGACAGAATGAGTTAATGCAGCAAGTCAATATTTGCAGTGTTGACCCTTCTTCTTCAGGACCTCAGCAATTCTCCCTGGCATGCTCTCAATCAACTTCTGGATCAAATCCTGACTGATAGCAGTCCATTCTTGCAAAATCAATGCTTTTATTTTGTCTGAATTTGAAGGTTTTTGTTTGTCCACCCGTCTCTTGATGATTGACCACAAGTTCTCAATGGGATTAAGATCTGGTGAGTTTCCAGGCCATGGTCCCAAAATCTCTGTTTTGATCCCTGAGCCATTTAGTTATGACCTTTGCTTTATGGCAAGGTGCTCCATCATGTTGAAAAAGGCATTGTTGATCGCCAAACTGCTCTTAGACGGTTGGGAGAAGTTGCTCTTGGAGGACATTCTGGTACCATTCTGTATTCATGGCTGTGTTTTTAGGCAAGACTGAGAGAGAGCCCATTCCCTTGGCTGAGAAGCAACCCCACACATGAATGGTTTCAGGATGCTTGACAGTTGGCATGAGACAAGACTGGTGGTAGCGCTCACCTGGTCTTCTCCGAATAAGCCGTTTTCCAGATGTCCCAAACAATCGAAAAGGGGATTCATCAGAGAAAATGACCTTACCCCAGTCCTCAGCAGTCCACTCCTGTACCTCTTGCAGAATATCAGTCTGTCCATGATGTTTTTCCTGGAGAGAAGTGGCTTCTTTGCTGCCCTCCTTGAGACCAGGCCTTGCTCCAAGAGTCTCCGCCTCACAGCGCGTGCAGATGCATTCACACCTGCCTGCTGCCATTCCTGAGCAAGCTCTGCACTGCTGGTAGCCCGATCCCGCAGCTGAAACACTTTTAAGAGACGGTCCTGGCGCTTGCTGGTCTTTCTTGGGCGCCCTGGAGCCTTTTTGGCAACAAGGGAACCTCTCTCCTTGAAGTTCTTGATGATGCGATAGATTGTTGACTGAGGTGCAATTTTTCTAGCTGCGATACTATTCCCTGTTAGGCCATTTTTGTGCAGTGCAATGATGACTGCACGTGTTTCTTTAGAGATAACCATGGTTAACAGAAGAGAAACAATGATGCCAAGTACCAGCCTCCTTTTAAAGTGTCCAGTGGTGTCATTCTTACTTAATCATGACAGATTGATCTCCAGCCCTGTGCTCCATTAACACAGGTGTAGGTGTTGATGAGGAATCACTGAAACGATGTTAGCTGGTCCTTTTAAGGCAGGGCTGCAATGATGTTGAAATGTGTTTTGGGGATAAAGTTCATTTTCTAGGCAAATATTGACTTTGCAAGTAATTGCTGTTAAGCTGATCACTCTTTATAATATTCTGAAGTATATGCAAATTGCCATTAGAAAAAATGAAGCAGTAGACTTTGTAAAAATTAATATTTGTGTCATTCTCAAAACTTTTGGCCATGACTGTAGATATCCATGATTATGACTCTAGATACCTAAGCTACTGCAATGACCTGCACAGGGAGTAAGGGACATAGCTAATCAGGAGAACTATGCTGCATTTTTAATTGGAGTTATTTACTAATAGTATTAGTACATGTACTACATATTGTGATAGCATATAATGGTGCCTGCCCCCTCTTTTTCTATTGTTGGCGCCTCACTGTTGGAGCAGGTGATGTGAGGCTATAACACAAAGGTTGCCTGTATTTCCTGGGACTTGTGGTGACATCATTGGAGCTTAAGGGTCAGTTTTGTTTCAGGTTTCTCCCTGCAGTTTAAAGGGGTATGTATGCTATCCAACTACATAGTAGGTGTAAAAAGAACATTACCAAATACCTCCAATAAGAAATGTAGTATAGTTCTCCTGATTAGCTATGTCCCTTACCCCATTTGCAGGTCATTGCAGTAGCTTAGGTATCCATGGTTACGACCACTCATATAATGACAGTTAGGCCGGGATCACACACAGCAAGATACGGCTGAGTCTCGCAGGTTAAAACCAAGCTCTGGCACCGGCACTCCGGAGCGGAGCGTGCAGCCGCACAGCAATACATGGAGCTGCACGCTGCGCTTCGGAGTGCCGGCGTCAGAGCTTGGTTTTAACCTGCGAGACTCGGACGTATATCGCTGTGTGTGATCCCGGCCTTAGTTAGGAAGTTGCTAATGGTCGTAACCATGGATATGTAAGCTACTCCAATGCCCTACACCTGGGGTAAGCGACATGGCTAATCAGGAGAACTATACAACATTTCTAATTGGAGGCATTTGCTAATATTATTATTCCACCTATTACATATTGGGATAGGGTCTTACAGATGGGAATACCCCTTTAACCCTTCGTAGGGCCATGGGTTCCTATGTGATGTAGGTGAATATTTTTAATATGTTGCTGATAGAGCTTTAGTGGCAACTTAATAACTATTCTTTTGCACTTCAGCCATTTTTGGGGTGGGGGTGTGGGGGGGATTAGCCAAAAAGTTGAAGTTCACTTGAACTTTAGAGTTATTAACTAAGAGTAAAACAGTCAATGAAACCTGAAATAAAACTGTCGCAGTGGAGCGCTCTCCTGATTCATCTCCGGAGAATCCACTTTTATCTGTACTTGACTCTTAGTCATTGAGCACAAAACTGCAATATAAGTGATGGCGGGGTGTAAAAATAAGGAATGGGGATTTTATTGAGGTTGTGTGGCCAATAACGGCAGCGTAACGTTCACCTCGCCGTATTGGAGGGCAAGGTCCCGACCATTACAAGCAGCCGGAGGTCTATTGTATCTCCACCGAGAAAGGTCATGAGTGGCGGAGGGAAGTTATAGGAGATGTTGTTACGGGGAAGATGGAGCTCCAGGAATATGTCCTACACATTACTGTTATAGCTGATGTGCCTGCCGTGTCATATTCTGTCGCTTCTCATCTGCTACTGAGGCCAAAAATGTGCCGGAGACTCAGTGGGTTAGTGGGGGCTTAGGTTGGTCGGGTTTGGCCGGTTCTCCTTCCAGAGCCATGGACCGTCACAAAGAACTCAAGAGAGCAGGGTTGTCACCAACGTCACCTACAAGTCACAACTCAAGTGGATCCCATCACGTTAGATCTTCATCACTGCCTCTCGTTAGATCTTTATACACACCACTTTTCCTTGTCTATAAGATTTAGAGCAAGGAGAACCCAACCACCCACCTGCCCGGGAGCTGAAGTCCTCTACCTTACATGTCTACCTTAGATGTCATGTTGATGCCGTGAGTCGTGGAGAAGAGCGAAGTCTACATCTCCTGCAGACAATCTGCCACAAAGAGCGGAGTTGTAACAACCCTGCTGGCATCACTGCATGGCCTCCCATCCCCCGCACACCAACTTACTTTCTGCTTCAAGCCATGCTGTGAATACTGTCTGTTGCCAGCCCTGAGCTCCATGTGCTATACCTCTTGTTTTCCTGCTTGCTCTCCATGTTTCCTGACTGTGTGTATAGGGGGGCGGCGCCTGAACTCTCTGGTTCTTATGCAGTCTGGGTGCACCTGGGTAATCTGTCCCTGACCAATCACCTGGAGCCCTTGACTATTTAGTTTCGCCACTCCCACTGAAACATTGCCTGTGCAATGTCTATACTCAGTTAGTATCTTGCTGCTGAGCAAGCCAGGCCCTGTTCTGTGTATCTCCTTCTCTGGAGGATTTCTCTTGCTTTGTACCTTGTCCCCCTGCCAGGAGGCTGAATATCCTGGCCCTTGAGTCTTGTTCCCTATACCTTGTCTGTTCTCTGTCCGCTTGCCAGGAGGCAGAATATCCTGGTCCTTGTGTCTTTGTCCCGGTGTCTGTCTGAACTCAGTCTTACCTCTGTCTGTCTCCTTGTTTGTGGTTCCTTCTCTGCAGTGTCTATCCTTGTGTCCCCCCCTGACTGTGCATCTGCACCCTCGCAGCTTTATCTGTGCATCTGCACCTTCGCAGCTTTATCTGTGCATCTGCACCTTCGCAGCTTTATCTGTGCATCTGCACCTTCGCAGCTTTATCTGTGCATCTGCACCCTCGCAGCTTTATCTGTGCATCTGCACCCTCGCAGCTTTATCTGTGCATCTGCACCTTCGCAGCTCTGTCTGCACGGCTCCTTAGCCGCTCTGTCTGCTCCGCACTCCTGCGGCTCTGCCTACCTGCACCTCCTGTGTGAACAGGTCCAAACCTGTTCTCTCATATACCACTCCTTCCTGCCTATATCCATACCTGCACCTCCTGTGTGAACAGGTCCAAACCTGTTCTCTCATATACCACACCTTCCTGCCTATATCCATACCTGCACCTGCTGTGTGAACAGGTCCCTACCTGTTCCTTCTCAAGCCGTGCCCGCCTGTCCTGTGTCTCCGAGCCGTGCCCGCCTGTCCTGTGTCTCCAAGCCGTGCCCGCCTGTCCTGTGTCTCCAAGCCGTGCCCGCCTGTCCTGTGTCTCAGCCTGCTTGTCACTCACACCTGTCCAGGTGTCCTGTTCCCGAGTAGGATCAGCAGCCACAGCCAGACACCACCCTGGAGTGGCACCCGGCCGCTACCTGCCGCACAAGCCTGACCTCACCATCAGAGGCTCCAGTGAAGACCAAGGTAGCTGCCGTAGTTACGCCCCTTCCAGGGTAGTCTGGTTTGTGGCACAGTGGGGCCACAACCCCCGGCTCGCGCCATTCAGTCAAGGCGTGAGCCTGACAGGAGTGATGATCACTCAGGAGCAACCAGACCATCCTTGGAGGCCAGACTTGGACTGGCCCACCAGAGAACCGGAGAATCCACTGGTGGGCCTTGCCTTCTCCTTCTGGAGAGTTCATAGTGCAAATCTTGCAGCTGCTATGGGGCTAATGAGTGAGGGAGAAAGGTGGGCCCTCAGAATCAAATCCCCTGGAGGGCCCAATGTTCTTCAGTCTGACACTGTTGGAGGCAGAAGACAAACAAGAGGCCATTTCTGTCCTAGACATTCAGGTGCAATACTAGAGAAGAGTGATTTCATACAAATTCCTGGGCCGACATTTCCCCAGCTCAGGGTTTCTCAGATTTCAGCATTTCAGCTTTTATTGTCTGAGATGAAAACTGGAAGATGCTGATGAGATGTATTTTCTCAGATTTGCTCGTCATGGCCTCAGACAGGTGTCCTGATGGGAGAATGGATGAAAGAAAAGCAAGAAGAGTCAGCGCGAAGAAACAACCATAGAAAGACTGAACAATAAGTGAGGGATATGTTGTGCAGCTCTCCATGCCCGGGACACCGGCTCCTGACAGCGCTACATGGCCAGACGCCAGCTCCATACATCGCTACATGGCCAGACGCCGGCTCCTGACATCGCTACATGGCCAGACGCCGGCTCCTGACATCGCTCCGTGGCCAGACGCCGGCTCCTGACGGCGCTCCGTGGCCAGACGCCGGCTCCTGACGGCGCTCCGTGGCCAGACGCCGGCTCCTGACGGCGCTCCGTGGCCAGACGCCGGCTCCTGACGGCGCTCCGTGGCCAGACGCCGGCTCCTGACGGCGCTCCGTGGCCAGACGCCGGCTCCTGACGGCGCTCCGTGGCCAGACGCCGGCTCCTGACGGCGCTACACGGCCAGACGCCGGCTCCTGACGGCGCTCCGTGGCCAGACGCCGGCTCCTGACGGCGCTACACGGCCAGACGCCGGCTCCTGACGGCGTTACGTGGCCAGACGCCGGCTCCTGACGGCGCTACACGGCCAGACGCCGGCTCCTGACAGCCCTACACGGCCAGACGCCGGCTCCTGACAGCACTACATGGCTAGACTCCTGACATCGCTACATGGCCAGACGCCGGCTCCTGACATCGCTCCGTGGCCAGACGCCGGCTCCTGACGGCGCTCCGTGGCCAGACGCCGGCTCCTGACGGCGCTCCGTGGCCAGACGCCGGCTCCTGACGGCGCTCCGTGGCCAGACGCCGGCTCCTGACGGCGCTCCGTGGCCAGACGCCGGCTCCTGACGGCGCTCCGTGGCCAGACGCCGGCTCCTGACGGCGCTCCGTGGCCAGACGCCGGCTCCTGACGGCGCTCCGTGGCCAGACGCCGGCTCCTGACGGCGCTCCGTGGCCAGACGCCGGCTCCTGACGGCGCTCCGTGGCCAGACGCCGGCTCCTGACGGCGCTCCGTGGCCAGACGCCGGCTCCTGACGGCGCTCCGTGGCCAGACGCCGGCTCCTGACGGCGCTCCGTGGCCAGACGCCGGCTCCTGACGGCGCTCCGTGGCCAGACGCCGGCTCCTGACGGCGCTCCGTGGCCAGACGCCGGCTCCTGACAGCCCTACACGGCCAGACGCCGGCTCCTGACAGCACTACACGGCCAGACGCCGGCTCCTGACAGCCCTACACGGCCAGACGCCGGCTCCTGACAGCCCTACACGGCCAGACGCCGGCTCCTGACAGCACTACATGGCTAGACTCCTGACATCGCTACATGGCCAGACGCCGGCTCCTGACATCGCTCCGTGGCCAGACGCCGGCTCCTGACGGCGCTCCGTGGCCAGACGCCGGCTCCTGACGGCGCTCCGTGGCCAGACGCCGGCTCCTGACGGCGCTCCGTGGCCAGACGCCGGCTCCTGACGGCGCTCCGTGGCCAGACGCCGGCTCCTGACGGCGCTCCGTGGCCAGACGCCGGCTCCTGACGGCGCTCCGTGGCCAGACGCCGGCTCCTGACGGCGCTCCGTGGCCAGACGCCGGCTCCTGACGGCGCTCCGTGGCCAGACGCCGGCTCCTGACGGCGCTCCGTGGCCAGACGCCGGCTCCTGACGGCGCTCCGTGGCCAGACGCCGGCTCCTGACGGCGCTCCGTGGCCAGACGCCGGCTCCTGACGGCGCTCCGTGGCCAGACGCCGGCTCCTGACGGCGCTCCGTGGCCAGACGCCGGCTCCTGACAGCCCTACACGGCCAGACGCCGGCTCCTGACAGCACTACACGGCCAGACGCCGGCTCCTGACAGCCCTACACGGCCAGACGCCGGCTCCTGACAGCCCTACACGGCCAGACGCCGGCTCCTGACAGCACTACATGGCTAGACTCCTGACGGCGCTCCGTGGCCAGACGCCGGCTCCTGACGGCGCTACGTGGCCAGACGCCGGCTCCTGACGGCGTTACGTGGCCAGACGCCGGCTCCTGACGGCCCTACACGGCCAGACGCCGGCTCCTGACGGCCCTACACGGCCAGACGCCGGCTCCTGACGGCCCTACACGGCCAGACGCCGGCTCCTGACAGCCCTACACGGCCAGACGCCGGCTCCTGACAGCCCTACACGGCCAGACGCCGGCTCCTGACAGCACTACATGGCTAGACTCCTGACAGCGCTACGTGGCCAGACGCCGGCTCCTGACAGCGCTACGTGGCCAGACGCCGGCTCCTGACAGCGCTACGTGGCCAGACGCCGGCTCCTGACAGCCCAATCCTCCAGGACTTCTAAAAACAAAGCCTGGTGGGTTGTTGCGAGTTGTGGGGGATCATTGTCCTGTTCGAAGGTCCAAATATCAGCTTTATCTATCTGTAATGTATTATCTATCTATTGTGGTAGTTCAACTCTTATGGCAATACATGGAGATAGAAAATAGGAACACCGTCTCTTTAAATCATCAGTTGGTTTATTATACGGTGACATAAACCAACAAGATGAGGAAAGTAAACACAGCCCTTCATGCAAAAACAGGAAAACAACAAAGAAAACAAAACACTGTAACACAGTCCATACATATGTAGGTAGCAGCCTGCTCTGCAGCAACACAGGTTCAGTCTTTCCTCCTCTGGACACAAAACCACTGGAGTTCCTTTCTCCAGCCCTGCTGAACAAAGACTGCCTCTGAAGCCCAGCTATTTAAGCCTCAGACCACACCCTGGGGTGGAGATAAGGTGGACATCCTCCCATCTGCTTATGGATGTCCACATAAAAGCCAGCCCATTATTAAGATTAGCTTAACCCCTCACTGCACTTAGTGTGCCGGAGGAACACTGCAGTAAATATCCTTGATGCATCTGTTTTGTAGTATTTTATCTCATCGCCAGACCTGGTTTCATAGCAGAACTACTCAGTACTGCTGACTGATGTCCTCCTTGCTGCTGAAGTTTCTACTAAGTGTTTTATCTTAATCAAGTGCTGGATCAACAGCTACACTGCTCAATAAAGCTGAATAATGTGATCAATGCTGCTCCTGCTTCTGAACACGAGCTACATAGAGACAGCAGAGCAGGAATCTGTCATGTCTGTGTCTGCTGTGTATTGGGGGGCATCATAGCAGATATGTCTTACCTAGTGGATAGAAAATAACTGAAGATTAGAGAATGAGCCAACAAAAGGGGAAAACCGGTCAAAAATGCAGGATACAAGTCAATTAATGGCCGGACATTGTGTTATTCTTCATGTACATGATTAATTTAAGAATTAAAACCAGAAATCAACCAGAAGGGAACTGAAGGTAACTGTACACAGTCACTGTAAACAATGTTTCTGCTTGTTTTCACCCCTATAATCCTTTACTTTCTGCTAATTCCCCTAATCCCTACTCCTAGTAAGGAACTGTTCATCTCTTCTTCAATCCTCCCCATCCACCTCACCTCCGCCTCAAAACTGTTCCTTAACATACAATCCTCTGTCTCCAAACACAGACAGCCCCCTCATTCCCTCTCCTGCTCCCACCTGCTAACACTTTCTCTGCTCCTTCTCACTGCAGGTGATATCTCCCCAAATCCTGGTCCTCCTCACCACATTCCCACAGTCATTTCTACCTCCCATCCACGCTCTATCACAACCTTCCGTAACCTCTTCAACCTTATACCCATTCACCCAGCCCCTGCTTCCCCTGTCCCACTAACAGGAGCTCTGTGGAACGCTTGCTCTGTCTGCAACAAGCTTTCCTACATCCATGATCTTTTTGTTACTACCAAACTTTCCTTCCTCGCCATCACCGAAACCTGGCTCACCCCTTCTGACACAGCCTCTCCTGCTGCACTTTCATATGGTGGCTTCCACCTTTCTCACACCCCCCGCCCCAGCAGCAAACATGGTGGAGGAGTTGGTTTTCTCCTGTCAGATACCTGCTCCTTCACCCCAATCCCACTGCCACCCTCTGTTACCCTCCCTTCCTTTGAGGTGCACTCTGTGCGCATCTACTCCCCCTCCAACCTCCAACTGGCTGTCATCTACCGCCCCCCAGGGCCAGCCACCACCTTCTTTGACCACTTCACCACCTGGTTACTTCATTTCCTTTCCACGGACATCCCTACTATCATCATGGGCGACTTCAACATCCCCATTGACACTTCCCTCTCAGCTGCCACTAAACTCCTATCTCTCACTTCCTCCTTCGGCCTCACTCAATGGTCTTCTACAGCCACCCACAAAGATGGCCACACACTGGACCTCATCTTCACCCCCTCTGCTCCCTATCTAACCTCTCTAACTCACCTCTTCCTCTCTCTGACCACAACCTTCTCACATTCTCTTCCCTCTTCACTCCATGTCTACAATCCCCACCCCACAAACTCTCACACCCTCGCAGAAATCTTAAACACCTTGACCTACACTCATTCTCTGAATCCCTTCTCCCTCTCACAGATATAAGTTCCTTACACAATGCGGATGACGCTGCCGCTCTATATAACACCACAATAGCTGTAGCTTTGGAATCCGCTGCCCCACTTACACATACCAAAGCTCGCAAAATCAATAGACAGCCCTGGCACACCAGCCTGACCAAAGAGCTGAGGCGAGCTTCCAGGGCTGCTGAGCGCAGATGGAAAAGATCCCACTCCAACGAGCACTTCATCGCATTCAAACAGTCCCTCACTCATTTCAAGACCACACTCGCCACAGCTAAACAAACCTACTTCTCATCTCTCATATCCTCCCTGTCTCACAACCCTAAACAGTTATTCAACACCTTCAATTCTCTCCTCCGCCCCCCAGCACCTCCTCCCTCCCCACTCATCTCAGCTGAAGACTTTGCCTCATTTTTCAAGCAGAAAATTGATAACATCAGGGACAGTTTTGGTCAACAACCCCCAGAACCCTTCCTCCCGACTTCCCAGCCCTCCACCTTCAAAACCAACTTCTCCACCATTACAGAAGATCGACTCTCCACTCTACTCTCAAGATCACATCTCACCACCTGTGCACTCGACCCGATCCCATCCCACTTCATACCAAACCTCACCACAGTCTTCATCCCAACCCTAACCCATCTCTTCAACCTATCACTAACAACTGGTGTTTTCCCCTCAAGCTTTAAACATGCCTCCATCACACCTATCCTCAAAAAGCCCTCTCTTGACCCATCCTCTGTATCTAGCTATCGCCCTATATCACTTCTCCCCTATGCCTCCAAGCTACTGGAACAACACGTCTACCTTGAACTGTCCTCCCATCTCTCTTCTTGCTCCCTCTTCGACCGCTTACAATCTGGCTTCCGGTCACACCACTCCACTGAAACTGCCCTCCACTGAAACTCCCCACCAATGACCTCTTAACCGCCAAGAGCAAGCGACACTACTCTGTCCTCCTCCTCCTGGACCTGTCGGCTGCCTTTGACACAGTGGACCATTCCCTATTATTACAGACCCTCTCATCCCTCGGCATCACAGACTTGGCCCTATCCTGGATCTCATCATACCTAACAGACCGGACATTCAGCGTCTCCCACTCACACACCACCTCCTCACCTCGCCCCCTATCTGTCGGAGTCCCACAAGGTTCAGTCCTTGGGCCCCTGCTGTTCTCTATTTACGCCTTTGGCCTGGGACAGCTCATAGAATCTCATGGCTTTCAGTATCATCTCTATGCTGCTGACACACAGATCTACATCTCTGGGCCAGATATCACCTCCCTACTAACCAGAATCCCTCAATGTCTGTCCACTATTTCATCCTTCTTCTCCGCTAGATTTCTGAAACTCAACATGGACAAAACAGAATTCATCATCTTTCCCCCATCTCACGTGACCCCCCCTACGAACCTATCAATTACAGTAAATGACTGCCCACTCTCCCCAGTCCCACAAGCTCGCTGCCTCGGAGTAATCCTTGATGCTAATCTCTCCTTCAAACCACATATCCAAGCCCTTTCCACTTCCTGCCGACTTCAACTCAAAAATATTTCACGAATCCGTTCATTCCTCACCCAAGAATCTGCAAAAACCCTAGTCCATGCCCTCATCATCTCTCGCCTTGACTACTGCAACCTCCTGCTCTGTGGCCTCCCCTCAAACACTCTCGCACCCCTCAAATCTATTCTAAACTCTGCGGCCCGACTAATCCACCTGTCCCCCCGCTATTCCCCGGCCTCTCCCCTCTGTCAATCCCTTCACTGGCTCCCAATTGCCCAGAGACTCCATTACAAAACCCTAACCATGACATACAAAGCCATCCACAACCTGTCTCCTCCATACATCTGTGACCTCGTCTCCCGGTACTTTCCTGCACGCAACCTCCGATCCTCACAAGATCTCCTTCTCTACTCCCCTCTTATCTCCTCTTCCCACAATCGCATACAAGATTTCTCTCGCGCATCACCCCTACTCTGGAACTCTCTACCACAACATATCAGACTCTCACCTACCATCGAAACCTTCAAAAAGAACTTGAAGACCCACCTCTTCCGACAAGCCTATAACCTGCAGTAACCACCGATCCACCAAACCGCTGCACGACCAGCTCTACCCTCACCTACTGTATTCTCACCCATCCCTTGTAGATTGTGAGCCTTCGCTGGCAGGGTCCTCTCTCCTCCTGTACCAGTTATGACTTGTATTGTTTAAGATTATTGTACTTGTTTTTATTATGTATACTCCTCCTTACCTGTAAAGCGCCATGGAATAAATGGTGCTATAACAATAAATAATAATAATAATAATGTACACAGGACAGATTATTTGGAGCAGTCTCCTGAAACAACTGATTTGCTTTAAGTTTATTTAAGATGATCCAGATGTAGCAGAGTCGAGCTTATAGTGAAGCCCGTCCTAAGGATTCATTGTATCAGGGGGATCGCAGTGATTCTAATATTACAGGGAACCAGACACTTTCTCATTCACAGACTAAACTTCTGAAAGATAAAAAAAAGAATCTAATCTGCAGCATTTAATTTGTGTAAAAGGCTATAGAGATTGTGTATAAAATCCATCCTGGTAATGATCATTAGACGGCGAGCGGAGGCAATTATCTAAATGTATCGTCCTTCTTTTCTACATTCAGGAAGTAATTATATAATGTATGTGGAGCGTCCCGGACTCTCCTGATCCTGACTACAGACTTGTCTGACCCATAGTCCAGTTTTCTGCAGTCACTGTATACATAGTAGAGTATACGGGTGTATACTGTATACACAGTGTGTGTTGTATTCTGTAGGGGGTTCAGTAACCCCACTGGTTCTTTACAGAAGATTAGATACATTTGGGGATGAGAGTGCGGCTTGGAATAAGTGTCATTGCTACTTTGTAACACAGAGATATCTAAGCATCTGCTGATCATATGTATCTGCTATACAGTAGACTGCCTCTACATTTTACATAGTCGTATATGAAAATAGCAATATTTGTATCCCAAATCTCATGTTCGTTGTAAACTGTCTCCTCTGAGCCAAAAATGTCAAAATGTAGATCTGTGTCAAGGTTAAGTGGTCCTTCCTGCAAGCTGATCGCACAGATGTGGGGGCCCAAGAGTTGTCCACCATGTGTGGATGCCGGCTGTATTACTCAGCTTTCTCCCTGTCTAATAACCACCGTTCCACTCATTTTGATAAGAGTTGTGGCCACATGTGCATTACTACACCCATAGGAGTGAATGAGGTCATGGTCACACGTGCACTACCACACTGTTCACATGGAAGACTCTGGGACTGCTGTTCTCATAAACATTGGTCAGATCCTTAGTGATCAGACATTTATCAGCAGCAGGGTAGAAGCCGTGCAATTTACTGGAGCAAACTCGCTATGTATTCTGTTGGTACAGAATCATTATGGATTCTACTAGAGTGGACCCGCTATGCAGTCTATTCTAGCAGAATTACTATGCATCCTACTGGAGCGGACTCAGTGTGCATTCTACTGGAGTAGACTCAGTGTGTCCTCTACTGGAGTGGACTCAGTGTGTATTCTACTGGAGCGGACTCAGTGTGTACTCTACTGGAGCGGACTCAGTGTGTACTCTACTAGAGCGGACTCAGTGTGTATTCTACTGGAGTGGACTAGCTATGCATCCTACTGGAGCGGACTCAGTGTGTATTCTACTGGAGCGGACTCAGTGTGTACTCTACTGGAGTGGACTCAGTGTGTATTCTACTGGAGCGGACTCAGTGTGTACTCTACTAGAGCAGACTCAGTGTGTACTCTACTAGAACGGACTCAGTGTGTATTCTACTGGAGCGGACTCAGTTTGTACTCTACTAGAGCGGACTCAGTGTGTATTCTACTGGAGTGGACTAGCTATGCATCTTACTGGAGTGGACTCAGTGTGTATTCTACTGGAGCAGACTCAGTGTGTACTCTACTGGAGTAGACTCAGTGTGTACTCTACTAGAACGGACTCAGTGTGTATTCTACTGGAGCGGACTCAGTTTGTACTCTACTAGAGCGGACTCAGTGTGTACTCTACTAGAGCAGACTCAGTGTGTACTCTACTAGAACGGACTCAGTGTGTATTCTACTGGAGCGGACTCAGTTTGTACTCTACTAGAGCGGACTCAGTGTGTACTCTACTAGAGCAGACTCAGTGTGTACTCTACTAGAACGGACTCAGTGTGTATTCTACTGGAGCGGACTCAGTTTGTACTCTACTAGAGCGGACTCAGTGTGTATTCTACTGGAGTGGACTAGCTATGCATCTTACTGGAGTGGACTCAGTGTGTATTCTACTGGAGCAGACTCAGTGTGTACTCTACTGGAGTAGACTCAGTGTGTACTCTACTAGAACGGACTCAGTGTGTATTCTACTGGAGCGGACTCAGTTTGTACTCTACTAGAGCGGACTCAGTGTGTACTCTACTAGAGCGGACTCAGTGTGTACTCTACTAGAACGGACTCAGTGTGTATTCTACTGGAGCGGACTCAGTTTGTACTCTACTAGAGCGGACTCAGTGTGTACTCTACTAGAGCAGACTCAGTGTGTACTCTACTAGAACGGACTCAGTGTGTATTCTACTGGAGCGGACTCAGTTTGTACTCTACTAGAGCGGACTCAGTGTGTATTCTACTGGAGTGGACTAGCTATGCATCTTACTGGAGCGGACTCAGTGTGTATTCTACTGGAGCAGACTCAGTGTGTACTCTACTGGAGTAGACTCAGTGTGTACTCTACTAGAACGGACTCAGTGTGTATTCTACTGGAGCGGACTCAGTTTGTACTCTACTGGAGCGGACTCAGTGTGTATTCTACTGGAGTGGACTAGCTATGCATCTTACTGGAGTGGACTCAGTGTGTATTCTACTGGAGCAGACTCAGTGTGTACTCTACTGGAGTAGACTCAGTGTGTACTCTACTAGAACGGACTCAGTGTGTATTCTACTGGAGCGGACTCAGTTTGTACTCTACTAGAGCGGACTCAGTGTGTACTCTACTAGAGCAGACTCAGTGTGTACTCTACTAGAACGGACTCAGTGTGTATTCTACTGGAGCGGACTCAGTTTGTACTCTACTAGAGCGGACTCAGTGTGTACTCTACTAGAGCAGACTCAGTGTGTACTCTACTAGAACGGACTCAGTGTGTATTCTACTGGAGCGGACTCAGTTTGTACTCTACTAGAGCGGACTCAGTGTGTACTCTACTAGAGCAGACTCAGTGTGTACTCTACTAGAACGGACTCAGTGTGTATTCTACTGGAGCGGACTCAGTTTGTACTCTACTAGAGCGGACTCAGTGTGTATTCTACTGGAGTGGACTAGCTATGCATCTTACTGGAGTGGACTCAGTGTGTATTCTACTGGAGCAGACTCAGTGTGTACTCTACTGGAGTAGACTCAGTGTGTACTCTACTAGAACGGACTCAGTGTGTATTCTACTGGAGCGGACTCAGTTTGTACTCTACTAGAGCGGACTCAGTGTGTATTCTACTGGAGTGGACTAGCTATGCATCCTACTGGAGTGGACTCAGTGTGTACTCTACTGGAGCAGACTCAGTGTGTACTCTACTGGAGTGGACTCAGTGTGTATTCTACTGGAGCGGACTCAGTGTGTACTCTACTAGAGCGGACTCAGCGTGTATTCTACTGGAGCGGACTAGCTATGCATCCTGCTGAGCGGACTCATAATACCTTCTAACATACCGGACTCACTACGCATTCATATCATAAAATAAGATGATTTTTTTTTTTTGCATGAACTATATGAAGAAGGATTTTCATCGTTTCTAGATACATCTCTGCCTTTGTCCACGGACGGTGTCTGGTGTTCCAGATCAGCGTTATTCGCCTTGGCAGCCGGCCCAACACCTGGACCCTACACAGTTCTCAGCGGAACAGCAGGGGTCGGGGTCAGACCATAACACGCACCTAGAGGCCGATAACCTCAGTGCAGCCAGGGGTGAAGACACTTCATCTAATGAAGAAGGAAAGAAAATTCTGCCACCGAGTGCGATGTACTGGTGCCGCATACATAAAAGATCAGCCTATAATGAGATCCTCGCCGAGGTCTTCCTGGTCTTCTGTACGGCCGACGTGTGACTTCAGCCATCGCGCACAATCGATAACATCATTGGAGAGATGGCTGCATTTACATCAGGACAGGAGCCAATCTATTAGAGTAATATAATCAGCGATTAGAGAGGAATCCGAACACAATCCCCGCAATGGGGCCGGCGGCTCATAAATATGGGAGATCCGTATCTTAAAGAATCTCTAAGCTCCCCGGCTTCCACTAGGCTGGCCTCATGGAGCATTTACTATTAGTGTTTTGTGTTAGGATTACGCTTTTTTCACAACCCCTTGAATATCTTTACAAGAAAGGCAGCTGACCATCAAGGCGGCCATTGAAGTGCTTAGTAGATGAAAGTTTCTTGGGCAGATGGACAGGTGGACCTATCTATAGCCAGCCATCCCAAGGTCTAAGGAGACATCTACAGTATCCATAGGGTAGGATGTTCTTCAAGAACCTGATGAAGACCCTGCTGGACGTACGGTTTCCTCTGCCACCACAACTCTGACCCTCAACTTCTTTCTCAAAAAGGCATTTTCCATGTGGTTGGTTTGACACTAGGTTCTCCACCTTGGATGTAACCCTATGGCTACCGTAGGGTTAGGGTGAAGGCTTTCTGTTTCTAGTTGGTCTCGCAATGTAAACCCAGTACTGCATCTCTATAAGTAAGAAACCTGAAGACCCAAAAAGAAGGCAGAATTAACAATTCTATGGTCAACAGGAGTCCGAGTGTGAAGAGATGCCCTCTAGTACAATATTGAGATGAGGGTTGGTGGGATTTCCTGGCAGAATTCTGCTCACTCCCGTCTGCTGGCCAATGCTACATTACAGCTCTCTTGCATGATGACAGATGTAGTGTTTAAATATTTGATCCTTTGTAATATATCTTATCAGAGAAGTCTGCTTCTTTCTTCAGTATTGAGCAACTTCTTCCCCATCTCCCCAGCTCCATGAACTGTTCAAATCCCTCCTGCTCAAGACAAAAGAACTGCCAGCTCACTGAGGGATCAGATTACAGCTGCTAGTTGGTGAAGAGGCAAGTGGGAAGACAGAAGACAGGCAACGGGAGACACAAACATATTGTACTGTAACTTTCTTGAAAATGTTTTCTCATTCTAGGGATGGATTCACAGCTGCCCCGCTCAGTACTGTTGTATAATATCTGCCATGCTTCAGCTTTTAGTAAATGATTTATCTCGCACTAATACTGGAATTACATATACACTACTCAGAACTGATGTATAATGTCCTCCATGTTGCTGCTAATTTCTATTGTTTATCTCTCCCTAGGGTTGGTTTCACAGCAATACTGTTCAGTGCTGCTACATAATGTCCTCCATGCTTGCTGCATTCTAGCAAATGTTTTCTCACCACAGTGATGGATTCACAGCTGCCCCTCTCAGTACAGTTGCATAATGTCCTCCATGCTGCAGCTTCTAGTAAGCGTTTTATCTTACCCCAGTGCTGGATTTACATATACACTACTCAGTATTGATGTAGAATCTCCTCCATGTTATCACTAACTTCTAGTGTTTATCTCTCCCCAGTGTTGTATTCACAGCACCACTGTTCAATGCTGCTATGTAATGTCATCCATGCTTTCAAGCAAATATTTTGTCACCATAGTGACTGATTCACAGCTGCCCCTCTCAGTACAGTTAAAGCATGTAGTCCATGCTGCACCTTCTAGTATGTGTTTTATCTCACCCAGTGCTGGATTTACATATACACTACTCAGTCCTGATGTATAATATCCTCCATGTTGCCACTAATTTCTAGTACTTATCTCACCCCAGTGTTGGATTCCCTGATGTACTGCTCAGTACTGCTACCTAATATCCTCCACACTTGCTGTCTAGTAAATGTTTCATCTTACATTAATGTTTTCAATACTGGTGCTGCTCCTTCTGAACATGTGCTACACAGAGACAGGAGGTCAGGGATCCTTCATGTCTGTGTGTGCTGTGTATGGGAGACACCATAGGAGCTAGTCTACACCCACCAGCTCAGAGACAACTGATAATTAAAGATAAAGCCTGCAAAATGCAGAGCATAAGTCATATAGTGGCCAGAAACAGGGTTATTCCTCATGTACACACACAACTGATTATTCTCACACATCACCTTAAAGGACAGCTATGTTTTATGAAAGTTTTTGCTGTGTTGCATTGTGAAAGATGTTGTGCACAGTGTCAGTACAGCATCTCCTGGATTTATAGTTCTACTTTCCATGTTGTGCTGCCCTGAGCTGTGTCTTTTCTTGTCACTGTCACTTTTCAGAATGATCTGACATGTACACCCCATCCCCCACCACCTACGCAATCAATGGACAGGACTGGAGTGGATTACATTATGGATTCTCAGTGATGTCAGTGGCACCCAGCATATCTTATAATGCCGCTCTGGATCGGATATTTTGTAGAATACTAGAACCCAGAGTGGGATCAAAGAAAAGTCCCGAAAGCATCCGGAGTGCTGATGGATTCCATGTCATAACAGCAAAAAAAAAAAGAGCGCAGCTCTGGATGAATGAAGTATAAAACATGATGCAAGCAGATTGTGGGACATTCTATAAATCTACCATAGAGATAATTTACACGTCTGTGGACATGTGTTAGAATTGTAAGCGCTCCAGGGCACCATCATCCCGCCAAATAGTATATAAAGTGGGAAAAATAAGTACAGTGGGGCAAAAAAGTATTTAGTCAGTCAGCAATAGTGCAAGTTCCACCACTTAAAAAGATGAGAGGCGTCTGTAATTTACATCATAGGTAGACCTCAACTATGGGAGACAAACTGAGAAAAAAAAAATCCAGAAAATCACATTGTCTGTTTTTTTTTTTCATTTTATTTGCATATTATGGTGGAAAATAAGTATTTGGTCAGAAACAAGCAATCAAGATTTCTGGCTCTCACAGATCTGTAACTTCTTCTTTAAGAGTCTCCTCTTTCCTCCACTCATTACCTGTAGTAATGGCACCTGTTTAAACTTGTTATCAGTATAAAAAGACACCTGTGCACACCCTCAAACAGTCTGACTCCAAACTCCACTATGGTGAAGACCAAAGAGCTGTCAAAGGACACCAGAAACAAAATTGTAGCCCTGCACCAGGCTGGGAAGACTGAATCTGCAATAGCCAACCAGCTTGGAGTGAAGAAATCAACTGTGGGAGCAATAATTAGAAAATGGAAGACATACAAGACCACTGATAATCTCCCTCGATCTGGTGCTCCACGCAAAATCCCACCCCGTGGGGTCAGAATGATCACAAGAACGGTGAGCAAAAATCCCAGAACCACGCGGGGGGACCTAGTGAATGAACTGCAGAGAGCTGGGACCAATGTAACAAGGCCTACCATAAGTAACACACTACGCCACCATGGACTCAGATCCTGCAGTGCCAGACGTGTCCCACTGCTTAAGCCTGTACATGTCCGGGCCCGTCTGAAGTTTGCTAGAGAGCATTTTGATGATCCAGAGGAGTTTTGGGAGAATGTCCTATGGACTGATGAAACCAAACTGGAACTGTTTGGTAGAAACACAACTTGTCGTGTTTGGAGGAAAAAGAATACTGAGTTGCATCCATCAAACACCATACCTACTGTAAAGCATGGTGGTGGAAACATCATGCTTTGGGGCTGTTTCTCTGCAAAGGGGCCAGGACGACTGATCCGGGTACATGAAAGAATGAATGGGGCCATGTATCGTGAGATTTTGAGTGCAAACCTCCTTCCATCAGCAAGGGCATTGAAGATGAAACGTGGCTGGGTCTTTCAACATGACAATGATCCAAAGCACACCGCCAGGGCAACGAAGGAGTGGCTTCGTAAGAAGCATTTCAAGGTCCTGGAGTGGCCTAGCCAGTCTCCAGATCTCAACCCTATAAAAAACCTTTGGAGGGAGTTGAAAGTCCGTGTTGCCAAGCGAAAAGCCAAAAACATCACTGCTCTAGAGGAGATCTGCATGGAGGAATGGGCCAACATACCAACAACAGTGTGTGGCAACCTTGTGAAGACTTACAGAAAACGTTTGACCTCTGTCATTGCCAACAAAGGATATATCACAAAGTATCGAGATGAAATTTTGTTTCTGACCAAATACTTATTTTCCACCATAATATGCAAATAAAATGAAAAAAAAACAGACAATGTGATTTTCTGGATTTTTTTTTCTCAGTTTGTCTCCCATAGTTGAGGTCTACCTATGATGTAAATTACAGACGCCTCTCATCTTTTTAAGTGGTGGAACTTGCACTATTGCTGACTGACTAAATACTTTTTTGCCCCACTGTATATGATACACTGCCGATTTTGCAACTTTTCCCCTCACCTACAAAGAGTGGAGGGGTGTGTAATTTTTATAGTAGGTAGACTTCACCTGTGATGGACAGAATCTAAAACTGAAAACCAGAAAATTATTGTATGATTGTTACATAATTGAATTGCATTTTATTGCATGAAATAAGTATTTGATCACCGACCAACCAGCAAGAATTCTGGCTCTCACAGACCTGTTAGTTTTTCTGTAAGAAGCCTCCTACTCTGCACTCATTACCTGGATTAACTGCACCTGTATAAAAGACACCTGTCCATACACTCCATCAAACTCCAACCTCTCCAACATGGCCAAAACCAAAGAGCTGTTTAAGGACATCAGGGACAAAATTGTAGACCTGCAGAAGGGTGGGATAGGCTACAGGACAATAGGCAAGCAGCTTGGTGAGAAGGCAACAACATTTGGCACAATTATTAGAAAATGGAAGAAACAAAAGATGACTGTCAATCTTCCTCAGTCTGGGGCTCTATGCAAGATCTCACCTCGTGGGGTAAGAATGATTCTGAGAAACGTCAGGAATCAGCCCAGAACTACACAGGAGGACCTGGTCAATGACCTGAAGAGAGCTGGGACCAGTCGCACACATTACCGATAGTAACACACTATGCCGTCATGGATTAAAATCCTGCAGGGTACGTAAGGTCCCCCCCTGCTCACGCCAGCACATGTCCAGGCCCGTTTGAAGTTTGACCATTTGGATGATTCATAGGAGACATGGGAGAAGGTTCTGTAGTTAGATGAGTCCAAAATAGAACTTTTTGGTATAAACGCCACTCGCCGTGTTTGGAGGAAGAAGAATGATGAGAACAACCCCAAGAACACCATCCCAACCATGAAGCATGGTGAAGGAAACATCATAATTTGGGGGTGCTTTTCTACAAAAGGGACAGGACGACTGCACTGTCTTGAAGGGAGGATGGATGGGGTCATGACTTGTAAGATTAGGGTCAACAACCTCCTTCCCTCGCTAAGTGCATTGAAGATGGGTCATAGCTGGGTCTTCCAGCATGACAATGACACAAAACACACACCCAAGGCCACTAAGGTGTGGCTCTGTAAGAAGCATTTCAAGGTCCTGGATTGGCCTAGCCAGTCTCCAGACTTGAACCCAATAGAAAATCTTTGGAGGGAAACTCAATGTTGCCCAGCGACAGCCCCGAAACCTGAAAGATCTGCAGATCTGTATGGAGGAGGGGGCCAAAATCCCCGCTGCAGTGTCTGCAAACCTGGTCAAGAACTACAGGAAATGTCTGAGCTTTTTAATTGCAAAGGTTTCTGAACCAAATATTAAGATCTGTTTTTCTATTCTATCAAATACTTATTTCTTGCAATAAATTGCAAATTAATTATGGAACAATCATACAATGTGATATTCTGGTTTTTATTTTTAGATTCTGTCTCACAGGTGAAGTGTACCTACGATAAAAATGACAGACCTCTCCATAGGTGGGAAAACTTGCAAAATCGACACTCTATCAAATACTTATTTCCCCCACTGTATATACTATATATATACTGTACCTATATATATATTTAAGCATCACAGTAAGAACTATAGTATTTTCGGGCTTCTTCTGGCACCATAGCCCTAAGTGCATTCTTAGCACCATCTATGGCCACCGCAGCGGTCCAATGCATGCATTTGATGGCCACCTAAAAAATCTATGTGCCATTTATATACATGTGTCTCTCACGTAGCGACGGCCTCTTGGGGCCCGCACGCAGCAGGATCCCAGTGCTCTTGCATCTTTTGCACACAGCTGCACCCATGTTCTTAGCTGGCTCATAGTATATCAGCCTTCATTGTTCTGGTGCCATCTGTATATTATCTAGAGCCGGGCACCGGCTGACAGTTCTGGGCATCGCCCATGATTCTGATATGGACCTAGACCATGGAATGCATTAAGCTGATGCATTTGTCTACTTAGTCCTCTAATGTTTTCCCCGCGATTGGTAAATGACCCTTCTGCACACTGGTAAGAGACCATAATGGGGCCATAAATCTCACTGGTCACTTTTAGCTTTTATTAGATTTAGTTGTTTTTAGAGAAATTCACACTTTGCTTTAGATAATTTAGTTTTCAGAAGAATCAGCAAGTTTTCGTTTTACAGAAGCTACAAAAAAAGAAATCTCCACATTGTAATAACTATGGAACGCCATGTTGTTCTACACTCCTCAACATTGAAATTGCAACACCAAGAAGGAAAATTCATGGAGTTCTGGAAATTATGGGATGGAGACATGTTATTAATCTGCAAATGATCAAAAAAAGGAAGCACAATATGCAAAACATTTCTTAAATGCCGAGGCTGGAAGTGCCAGGATTTTTGCACGAGGCTCAGACTGCGGACTGAAGAAATCAAGAGGTTTTCAAAATGTTCTTTCCATTTTTCCATCATTTGCAGATCAGTATCATCCCCATCCTGTGATTCCCACCATTCCACAACTTTTCCTGCTTGGTTTTGTCATTTCAATACTGAAGAGTGTAGAACAAGATGGTGATATATAGTTATTGTATTCTGGTCCCATCACAGATAGTGGATCAGCCACAGTACACCGAACTGGAGATTCAGAAATAATTGCTTTTACTATCATCCAATCTTAATCCTGACCCCTTAATCTTGATTTACTAACTTTACCCCCTTGACTATAACTCTTTAATCCTAACCTAACTGGAGATGAACAAATTGTCACGTGACTGCAGTTTGGTATTGCTGGGATAGTGGATCCTTCCCTATTTGTCAAGCTAGGGGTGCTCGAGCTATCCTTGCTCCCCAGATTACTTCTAATGAGCTCCTAAATCAGCCCTTATCTGTCCCCTCCCTGACCCAGGAAAGTTTGGAGTAGTTGTATATAGTTGTACATAAGAATAGACAAAACCAGACTAACAAGAGAAGATGTGCAGGAATAAATGAAAATACCAATCACACAAATATGCATTCACAAACAACAGAGTGGAACACTGGGAAGTAAAGGAAGGAAAAACAAAATGGGAGACGATGAGGATATGCACACAAACAAATCACCAAGCAACAATCTTTAGATAAATACACCAAACACCTCCTCAACAAACACCTCCAACTCCACACCAGGCAGTATAAAACTAACACTGGCAATTCTGCTTTCCAGAAGCCAGTATATATAGCAGAGGGAAGTGGCCAACACTGAACAGCTGAGATCACCAAAGAAGGAAGGCTCCAAGAGCTTTAAACAGAACAGATTTAACCCCTGCACTGCTAACAGAAAACTGCACTGTTTAATGTGATGATGAAGTGTATGAGTGACGTGAAGGGTCTGTAGAATCAGACACCACGGTTTCCTATTCCCTTTCTGTTGATGTAAACCCGTTACACAAATCTTTTCAAATTCAACAGAATATTTTCATTTTCAAATTTGATTTGCAACAAATCAATTCTCCATGATTCGCTGGTTGCTCTGAAAAGACTTGAGGGACTCATTAACACAAACAGAACCTTAGTAATACCAATGTGATCTCAATATATATATGGCTACGGGTAAACACATGGTGACCATTCTTCACTGTTGTGCTGTCACACACTACCTGTAATGTTTAATTAGTGTTTCACTATCCAGATTCACTACACAAAAAAGCTGCTGCATTCCCTGCCTTGACTTTTATACAGGCTGTTATAGTCTCTCTTGATTGGCTGTGCTATTACTAATTCTTAATTCTAGTCCATTAAACCTGAAAACACTAATCCTGTCTAGATAAAGGTTAATCTTAAAACAAACTTACCCTAAAAACTGGAAATGACAAATCTTAACTCATTAACTCTAAATCACTAGGTCACACTCACTTACTCTTGGCTCCCTAATCCAATAGTCCTAACTGTATTAACAGTAATTTTTCTAACCCTAAACCTTTGACCTACAATCACTAATCCCAATTTATGAACGCTAATAACCTTGTTGCTAACTCTAACCCTAACTGACCCCAACTGACAGAGCCTAATCCACTCACAGAAGCTCACTAACCCTAGCACCAGCTCTATAGCCGTAATGTTAATTTTAGGGGAAATTGTGATCACCCTTAATAATCCAGGACCCCAATGCAAAGTCTTTAACAGCCAGGACCCCCATTCTGTGCTGAAGAACGATACAATTCCTATCACTCCTGCAAGACATCTGGCAGCCAAGCCAAGCAATGATCCTTCCGATCGGTTGCCCTTCTTCTCACCATTGTATCCCTTCCATGCTGTTAAAATTCAAATTGCTGCAAGCCATAAAGCCAATTCCCAGGTGTCACGCACATAGCTGCTAGGCTCCACACCTGCAGTCTGGCGAGGGGATGTTCCCAGAAGATGGGCCATCACATGGGCCATCACATGGACCATCACATGAGCCATCACATGGGCCATCACATGAGCCATCACATTGGGCCATCACATGAGCCATCACATTGGGCCATCACATTGGGCCATCACATGGGCCATCACATGGGCCATCACATGGGCCATCACATGAGCCATCACATGGGCCATCACATGGGCCATCACATGGGCCATCACATGGGCCATCACATGAGCCATCACATGAGCCATCACATGGGCCATCACATGAGCCATCATATGAGCTATCACATGGGCCATCACATGGACCATCACATGGACCATCACATGAGCCATCACATGGGTTTGGCCATCACATGGACCATCACATGGGCCATCACATGGGCCATCACATGGATTTGGCCATCACATGGACCATCACATGGGCCATCACATGAGCCATCACATGGGCCATCACATGGGCCATCCCAATGCATTGGTCCAGACACAGGCATTCTGAGATAAATGACTGTAGCATCACAATAACTTCAGGTATCAGGTATTACAGGAGATACAACGCTGAGTCCTGGCCCTGCACTCCACGGGTTATAGCAAACAAGAAGATTTTCTCTAGTAACTTTGTATCGATTTTCTCTCATAGATTAGAGGCCTGAGTACATTCCTGTGCTCAAATCAATGGGGCGGATAATCTTCTTATAGAGTTCATTCACTGCGTGGATACTTATGTATACAGAGTAATGGTATTGACTGACATACGGCACACTGCATCTTGTCACATCTGAGCGTACAACTGTTACATTACTGTCAGCACTTCCTACCTATCAGTCAGGCGCTGTGCTCTCTATGAAGAAAGGGCGCAATTACACTGCAGCCACCAGAGAAGGCGCCACCACCGGCACAAGGATCTTACTCAGCACTTGGCTTTACCTTCCACTTCCAAGTTTAACTGTGATTTCAAGTAACTTTTCAGAATAATCTGTCCAGTGTACATAAGGAATAAGACTAGTAATATCCATTATATGATATGCATCCTGCATTTTCACAAGTTTCCCCCTACGCATGCTCTATCTGTAATTGTAGTTGTCTCTGAGCTAGTGGATGGAGACTAGCTGCCATTATACCTGCTATATATACCAAATATATATTTTGGGGATTCTTCCTCCCAATATGTACGTATATATTTGGAATGTTCAGAAGATGTAGCGCGCAGGATATTAGGCAGCAGTACTGAACAGTGTGGCTGTGAATCTAGCACTGGGGTGAGATAAAAAAACTTACTAGAAAGCAGCAGCATGGAGGACAATACAGAGCATTATTGAGCTGGTAGCTTTGAATATAGCACTAGGAGGAGATAGAACACTTTCTAGAAATCAGCATCACAGAGGATATTATACAGCAGTACTGAGCAATGTAGCTCTGAATCTAGTGCTGGGATAAGATAAAACACTTACTAGAAAGCAGCAGCATGGAGGACAATACAGAGCAGTACTGAGCAGTGTAGCTGCAAATCAGGCACTGGGATAAGATAAAACATTTACCAAAAAGCAGCATTATGGAAAACATTATACAGCAGTACTGATCAGTGTAGCTCTGAATCCAGCTCTGGGAGTGAGATAAAATATTTACTAGAAAGCAGCATCATAGAGTATATTATAGAGCAGTGTAGCTGTGAATCCAGTAGTGTGATGAGATAAAACAGTTCCTAAACAGCAGCAGAAGTATGGAGGATATTATACAGCAGTATTGAGCAGTGTAGCTGTTACTCCAATTACTGGGGTGAGATAAAATACTAGAAAACATTAGCAATAATGGTTGATGAAAACTTAAGGCAATTGTCCCTTGAGTTGCTTCCTCCTCCTTCTGACCCCCTATAACATGCACAATCGGCATTCATGTGCTTTCAATGGGAACAGAAGCTGTCAGACATCTCTAAAGGCTCACACCTCTGCTTATCTCCCCTGAAAATGAAGTAGTGGGGCATTCAAATACAGCACAATAATCTTTTTTATCCTCAATGTCATGGGTGGTTGTGAGGCCCCATACACACGAGATAAGATTGGTGGATGACGAAAACATTCTCTAATATATAGGAGCCTTTAGGAGTTTAGGTAAAACGTTAAGGGGCCTCTCTCACCATAAACATTTATGGGATCTGAAGTCCTCGATCCTTCGTTCTGACTGGTTGTGACTGTTTCTACAGATGTTGGGACTAAGATGGTGGCCGCTGCTATTGAGGGAATCTTCTGATATTTGATTCAGAGACCTTCACTCAACTCAGACATGAAGATTCAGCTCACACTATATAAATGTGGAGTATATAATGAAATCTGCTCCAAAATGGGTTAAAAGATAATAAACTCTTATACTCACATCTCCTTGGTCCTTGGCTCATCGAGCCCACTGCCACAGCTCCCCACTGGGCACGCCATTCACCTCTCTTCCGCTGTCTTCTTGGTCTGACACTGACTAGACCCCATGCGGTCACTTGGGGTACGACAATCATCATTGACTGCATGCATCACTCCCCGTCCCCAGCTGTCAGTGAGCTGAGGACATTGTACCAGAATGTGGGACATTATAGCAGGAAGGGACCCAGGATTTGGGACATTATACCAGGGAAGGACCCAGGATGAGGGACATTATACCAGAAAGGGACCCAGGATGGGAGACATAATGCCAGGAAAGGACCCAGGATATGGGACATATACCAGCAAGGGACCCAGGATGAGGGACATTTCTACCAGCAAGTGACCCAAGATGGGGGACATTATACAAGGAAGGGACCCAGGATGTGGGACATAACATGATAAGAAGCATAGTCTCCTTGAAGAGGAGACTGAGAGACTGCTGCGTCATGAGAATAAATTCTAGCAATGAAAGGCAAAAGGCAATTAAAGAATTAAAGGCAAACCATTAACCCTTCTATATCAGAGGGAATCAGGATGAGGGACATTACACCGGGAAAGGACGCAGGATTTGGGACATTATACCAGAAAGGGACCCAGGATAGGGTGACATAATACCAGGAAAGGACACTGGATGTTGGACGTATACCAGCAAGGGACCCAGGATGAGGGACATTTATACCAGCAAGGGACCCATGATGGGGGACATTATACAAAGAAGGGACCCAGGATGTGGGACATTATATAAGGAAGGGGCCCAGGATGAGGGACATAATACTAGGAAATGACCCAGGATGTGGGACATTATACCAGGAAAGGACCCAGGATGAGGGACATAATACCAGGAAAGGACACAGGATGTTGGATATTATACCAGGAAGGGACCCAGGATGGGGGACATTACACCAGGAAAGGACTCAGGATGTGGGACATTATATCAGAAAGGGACCCAGGATGGGGGACATAATACAAGGAAAGGATGCAGGATGTTGGATATTATACCAGGAAGGGAACCAGGATGTGGGACATTATACCAGGAAGGGAACCAGGATGTGGGACATTATACTAGGAAAGGACCCAGGATGGGGGACATAATACTAGGAAAGGACCCAGGATGTGGGACATTATACTAGGAAAGGACCCAGGATGGGGGACATAATACTAGGAAAGGACCCAGGATGTGGGACATATACCAGCAAGGGGACCCAGGACAGGGGACATTATACCAGGAAGGGACCGAGGATGTGGGACATTATACCAGAAAGGGATCCAGGATGAGGGATTATACTAAAGGACCCAGGATGGGGGACATTATACCAGAAAGGGACCCAGGATGGGGGACATAATACCAGGAAAGGACCCAGGATATGGGACTTATAACAGCAAGGGACCCAGGATGGGGGACATTATGCTAGGAAAGGACCCAGGATGTGGAACATTATAGCAGGAAAGGACCCAGGATGTACGACTTATACCAGCAAGGGACCCAGGATGTGGGACATTATACAAGGAATGGACCCAGGATGGGGGACATTATACCAGTAAAGGACCCAGGATGTGGGACATAATACCAGGAATGGATCCAGGATGTAGGACATAATACCAGGAAAGGATCCAAGATGGGGGACATTATACCATGAAAGGACCCAGGATGTAGGACATTTTACCAGGAAAGGATCCAGGATGTAGGACATTATATCAGGAAGAGACCCAGGATGTGGGACATTATATCAGGAAGGGACCCAGGATGTGGCACAGATGGGCGAGATTGTTATAGGATGCAGCCCTGGATGTGTGGAATTATTACTGGAAGGGGCCAGGATGGAACATTATTACTTGAAGTTGCCTAGGATGCAGGGCATTCATTATGGAAATGGGCCCAGGATGGGACAATATTAAATAAAGATTCCAACATGGGGGACATTATACCAAGAAGGGGCCCAGTATGGGGTGATATTGTTATAGCATGGGACCAAAGATGCCAGGCATCATTACTGGAAGGGGACAAGATGGGGACATTACTAGTGGATGCTGCCAGGACAGGGCATAGTATTACAGTAAGGGTCCAGGATGGGGGAGATTATTACAAGAAGGAGCCAAGACAAGGGACATTATTACATGAGAAGCAAACAAGCGTGCCTTTATTGGATCTAGAACGCTTCAGTGGCCCATACATCTGACCAACATAGAGATGCAAGTCCAGATTTTGCAGCGGGTCCCGTAAGACTGTAGTTACGTCACTGGGGACAGTCTTGTCAATCTCAGTGGTCCCAGACTTATGATTTGGATTCTGCACTGGCTGCCATGAAATGTCCCAGTACGCCCTATTTACACTCCGTAGTTACTTTCGTCCCATTTGCCTAATGTCTGGAATAGATTGAGTGCAGCATTCATCCCCTATCGACAAGTTTCCATGAACGGCATCACTTTTAGCAACAGAATACATTATATCAAATTGAAATGTAAATGAATAGCATATTGCAGGGAAGCTTTCAACTACACTACATAAAATGTTGCAAACACATTGCCTAAATTATACTTTACAGAATCTAATGTTGGTAAATGGGAATATTATCAAATCTGCATTGATGGGGTTTGTTATTTATGGCTCGGGTTTTGTTGAAGTGCAGAAGGACATTTACATAGACTCTGTAACTTATGTAATGAGAAACTCCAGGGCAAGGCTTATAAATTTATTTCTTATCTGTTCCCTTCACTGTAACGGCAAACAATGGGGATATAAGTAATGTGGTTATAATGGGAATGATGAGGGAGCCGCCGCCAGTGTGATTTATGGCTGAATTCGGAATAAATCTGCTGCATGCACAAAGAGTATTCGGGGGAGAGTCAGTAGTGTCCGAAGTGCAGAAAAATCAGGATATTTACATACTTCTCCACAGTTCTGCCAATCAGAGGGCAAAGCGGGAAGGTTTCATGGTAATTTGCATTAAAAGTGCACTTCTGGGCCAAAGCAGGGCCATTCCTGGTCAAAACAGGGGTGAGAATAAGATTGTCATATTAGTATGTATACTGCTATTAGTTGGACTTTGCAGTCTCCTTGTAATAAGATCATTGCTGCCTCACTACATCATAGTGTACCACTGTTCTATGAGACCATGAATGACGCTGCACCACCATAAATTAGAATGCAGATGTGAATGGGTGGGCAGTATATAGATGCTTCTGAAAACCCAACCTGCTGATAGAGATCCTGAATGTGATTCTGTGGAGACATAAAATTTAGGTGGCCTAATCGAAACACTTGGGAACTCCAACAAAGAATGGGAATGGAGATGAAGTAGGACCATAAACACTATGAGAGACTCAAAGACCACTATTCATATTGAAGAGAAGTCATTCTTCTTGCCAATTAGAGGACCACTTTTTATGTCAGGTACAAGATCACTTTGAATGTTCAGTAGAAGACCATTCTTCTTTCAGAACAGAAGACCACTCTTCATAGTGAGTAGGAGACCACTCTTCATAGTGAGTAGAAGATCATTCTTCTTGCAGAGTTGAAGATCACTCTTTATTCCAAGAAGACCACTCTTCATAGTGAGTAGAAGACCATTTTTCTTGTAAAGTAGAAGACCACTCTTTATGCAAAGAAGACCACTCTTTATACTGAGTCTCAGACAACTCTTTGTGCTGAGCTGAGTAAACCTCTCTCCATATTAAGGAGGAGACCACGCTTCATATTGATCACTCTTTATTCTAAGAAGACCATTCTATAGTGAGTAGAAGACCATTCTTCATAGTGAGTAGAAGACCATTCTTCATAGTGAGTAGAAGACCATTCTTCATAGTGAGTAGAAGACCATTCTTCATAGTGAGTAGAAGACCATTCTTCATAGTGAGTAGAAGACCATTCTTCTTTTAATGTAAAAGACTACTCTTTATGCAAATAAGACATCTCTTCAAATCGAGCAGAAAACCATTGTTCTGCAGAGTAGAAGACCACACTTTGATCTAAATGGCAGACCACACTTTGTGCTGAGCTGAAAATCACTCTTTTTAACAAAGAGAAGACCACTTTTCATGACTAATGAATAAAGAATAAATACACAGAAGATGCCAGCAAGGACAAATTCTACAGAGAAGATGTGAATGATTGGTTTTGACAATAAACAGATGGTGTTGATAACTCAACTTACTGAGTTTTCAAATTGTGTGAAGTGAAAATAGAAGGTGACCCAACATCCAACCCTGAAAACCCCAACAGGAAAAGCTAGTGGAGGTCACTCAGGATAATATACTCTAAAGGAGACTTAGAAAAATGGAAGGAAGCTGATGTAGAAGACTGTTCTTCATGAAAAAGCGGAGCCAACGTCTAACCCTGAGCAATCTCAATGGTGAAACATAGTAGAGACTAAAGAAGACTGATGGAGGTCAGCGTAGAAGGCTGCGATTTATGCAGATGGAACAAACAAGGATAGAGATAGCTAAACCTTGTGGAGAACATCTACTGTAGCCAGTGCCACATATAGACACTAAACAATTGAGGGTATTGTACCGCAGATGTGACTATTGGAAAACCTGACAACATTTATGTTCCTCTCAAATCTATCCTCATGTCTTTCGCACCATTTTGACCAATATATAACTCTCCTACACAGTGACACAAAGTGAATCCTATTTCTTCTTTCTTCTTCCCGGAGATGAGAAATGTCCCGTAATGACATCTAAATGCTGCCTCTATCTGCTGTTTCTCTGTCAGTGATGTGAATCGGCCAATCTTTGACCTCATAAACAATCACACTGAACAAGAACGTGACCGGGAAATAAATAAAATCCGGTCACTCAGAAATGTTTTGGAGGGGCAGAAAGCAGAACTCTTGTCCTTTGTGATAACTCAAGATGAGCGACTCTTCCATCATTTGATTCGGGGACATTCAGGAAGAAGGAGGAAGGTGAGGGGTTCAATTTGCATAAAAAAAATCATTATGAATTAAATTTGCCAGAAAGGGTTAAGAAAATAATACATATTTTACTTACCTCAAGTTGGACCACCTTCCCTCTGTCCAGCTCCCCTTCCTTCTTTTTCTAGACTGCATGATCTCACATGGGATACAGCGCACATCATTGTATGAAAAATGAGTAGCCACCATTAAAGCACATTGGTGTGGGACTTCATATTGTGTTCCATGTTAAAAGAGTATATCCAATAATGTCCGTATAAAACAACTATGGCACTTCAAACAATGAGATAGCGAAAAAAAACCCGGACTGGTAGAAAAAGCTAACACGGAAGAAGAGAATCATATGTAAGGATGCAAATATGAAAACTTTATTATCAATCCATAAAACAAAAATAGAAAAAATAGAAAAAAGCATAAAACAATTAATCACAGAAATCCCTGTAGGGGGAAGCCTGGTACTATCCAATAACCATGTAGTTGAAAAAGTCACCTATACAAAACCCAATAAAAGGATAAGGATCTAAAGTACACAGGTTAGGGTTAATGGTCTGGTGTCTAATAGAATATAAAGGTAATATTAACCAAAGAAAGAAAAGAAGGAAGTCTGGTACGTAACAAATAAGTAGCATAGGAAAGGAAAACCGCTAAAGGAAATGTGTGGAAGGGGAGAACATAGTGGCAAAATTGTATAAGGTGAAAGGGTGCCTAAATCATCCCGTATCAAGTCTGCACCTGTGACCATATATAGAAACCATGAAACCATGATACAACCCCATGATAGACTTCAAATGTTAAGCCGAGTGGAAAATGTAGGCCACAATATCTTAAGCACCTCCTGGGTAACAGAAACAGTAGGAATGGATAGTCCGGGCGTTCCCCCTCACCCCGACGCGCGTTTTTGCTCAGAGTTTCTTCCAAAAAAAGGACATCAATGTGGCATCATGCTGTTCTGGGGGGGCAGCAATTGCCTCGGAACCTATTCACGCACTTCCAGTGGCACTCGATTCTGCACTCGCATGCAGTGTACTTTTACCTAGGAGAGTGATGATAGCTTCATACGCCGATTGATCTGGATGGCCGATTGGCCTTTTTCTAGGTCCCCTCATTTGAGTTTTCATTGGCTCCTGCTTTATTTAAAGGTACCACCCATCCTCACCCTGACACCCCTCGGAAGAAGTTCAGGGCGAAACGTGCATCGGGGTGAGGGGGAACTCCCGGACTATCCACTCCTACGGTTTCCATTACCCAGGTAATTAAGGTATTGTGGCCTACATTTTCCACTCGGCTTAACATTTGAAGTCTATCATGAGGTTGTATCATGGTTTCTTTATATGGTCACAGGTGCAGACTTGTTATAGGATGATTTAGGCACCCTTTCACCTTATACAATTTAGCCACTATATTCTCCCCTTACATACAAGTCCTTTGGGGTTTTCCTCTCCTATGCTACTAATTTGTTGTGTTCCAGACTTGTGGGTTCCTACTTTCCTTTCATTGGTTATTAATGCATTTTTATTCTATTAGACACCAGACCATTGACCCTAACCTGTGTACTTTAGATCCTTATCCTTTTACTAGATGGTGGCCCGTTTCTAACACATTGGGTATTCTAGAATATGGCCAATTCTCATGAATATTACTCCTTCTTCTTCAAAATGAAGCGACCCACAATTATATTAAAAACATGTAACTTTATTAAACAAAATACAGACATTTAAAATTGCGTACATATTCATTGTTTCCTGATAAAATACCCCAAAAGAGGAAAAAACAGCAGACAATAACAATGGAGGTTCTTTTGGATATGCATATGGATTAGAACCTCCATTGTTATTGTCTGCTGTTTTTTTTCCCCCTTTTGGGGTATGTGATCAGGAAACAATTAATATGTAAGCGATTTTAAATGTCTGTATTTTGTTTAATAAAGTTACATGTTTTTAATTTACCATATATACTCGTGTATAAGCCGATCCGTGTATAAGCCGACACACCTAATTTTGCCACAAAAAACTGGGAAAACTTATTGACTCGCGTATAAGCCTAGGGTGGAAAATGCAGCAGCTACTGGTAAATGTCAAAAATAAAAATAGATACCAATAAAAGTAAAATAAATTGAGACATCAGTAGGTTAAATGTTTTTGAATATCCATATTGAATCAAGAGCCCCATATAATGCTCCATACAGTTCATGATGGCCCCATAAGATGCTCCATACAAAATGCACCCCATATAATGCTGCACAAAGGTTAATAATGCCCCCATAAGATGCTCCAAAGAATAATATGCCCCATATAGTGCTCCATAAAGGTTATGCCCCCATAAGATGCTCCATAGATTATGCTCCCATAAGATGCTGCATAGATTATGCCCCCATAAGATGCTCTATAGATTATGCCCCCATAAGATGCTCTATAGATTATGCCCCCATAAGATGCTCCATAGTTTATGCCCCAATAAAATGCTCCATAGATTATTCCCCCATATGCTGCTCCATAGATTATGCCCCCATATGCTGCCCCATAGAATATGCCCCATATGTTGCCCCATAGACTATGCCCCCATATGTTGCCCCATAGAATATGCCCCCATATGCTGCTCCATAGACTATTCCCCCATATGCTGTCCCCATATGCTGCTCCATAGAATATGCTGCTCCATAGAATATTCCCCCATATGCTGCTCCATAGAATATTCCCCCATATGCTGCCCCATAGAATATGCCCCCATATGCTACTAAATAGAATATGCCCCCATATGCTGCCCCATAGAATATGCCCCCATATGCTGCCCCATAGAATATGCCCCCATATGCTACTAAATAGAATATGCCCCCATATGCTGCCCCATAGAATATGCTCCCATATGCTGCTCCATAGAATATGCCCCCATATGCTGCCCCATAGAATATGCCCCCATATGCTGCCCCATAGAATATGCCCCCATATGCTGCTCCATAGAATATTCCCCCATATGCTGCTAAATAGAATATGCTGCCCAATAGAATATGCCCCCATATGCTGCTCCATAGAATATGCCCCCATATGCTACCCCATAGAATATGCCCCATATGCTGCTCCATAGATTATGCCCCCATATGCTGCCCCATAGAATATGCCCCCATATGCTGCCCCATAGAATATGCCCCCATATGCTGCTATATAGAATATGCCCCCATATGCTGCTCCATAGACTATACCCCCATATGCTACTCCATAGGATATGCCCCCAAATGCTGCTCCATAGGATATGCCCCATATACTGCCCCATAGACTGTGCCCCCATATGCTGCTCCACAGAATATGCCCCCATATGCTTCCCCCATAAGATGCTCCATATATTATGCCCCCATATGCTGCAAAAAAAAAATGCCATACTCACCTCTCCTGTTCAGGACCCGGCACCTGAGATATTCACCTGTCCCCCGGTCCATCGTTGCTCACCGCTGTCTGCCACATCGTCTGTCAGTGATGTTCAGGCAGCAGAGGGCACAGTGCGCACTAACCACGTCACTACGCCCTCTAATGGCTAAAAGTCACAGACAGAGGACGCAGCAGAGAGCGGTGAGCAGTGATGGACCGGGGGACAGGTGAATATCGCTATACCTACCCCCTTCTGGCGCGGTCTCTGCAGCGCCGTTTCTCCACGGTCTCACTTCCTGCCTTCAGCGGTCACGTGATACCACTCATTACACTCATGAATATACGCATATTCATGAGTTTAATGAGCGGTACCACGTGACCGCTGAAGGCAGGAAGGGAGAACGTGGAGAAGTGGGGGGGCTGCAGAAACTGCGCCGGGGGAGGGGGTAAGTATGATCTGTGACACCCCCGCTCCCCCTCCCCGGAGATGAGCCGTGGCAACCGTTGTGAGATCAGCTAGCGCCGCTGATCTCCCGACAGTAGCGGTGGCATGCTTCCTTCGAATTCCGGACTGCGCCTGTCGCTGATTGGCCGCGGCCGGCTGGCCGCGACCAATCAACGACATGGGATTTCCGTTACAGACAGACAGAATTAGACAATTATATAGTAGATTGGGATTTGTATAGGTGACCTTGTCAACCACATGGTTATTGGATAGTACCGGGGTTCCCCCTACAGCGATTTCTATGATTAACTGTTTTGTGCTTTTTTTTATATTTTTCTATTTTTGTTTTATGGATTGATAATAACATTTTCATATTTTTATCCTTACATATGGGTCTGTTCTTCCGTGCTAGCTATTTCTACTAGTCCATTTTTTGCTATTTCCATGTTAAAGGGGTTGTCTAACATTAGAAAAAAGTCTGTTATCTGTTATCTTTCAGAAACATTTACACCCCTGATTATGGTGTGCATCAAATATTGCAATTCAGCCCCATCATATTGAATGGAGCTGAGCTGCAATGACGCACACAATTCATGGTCAGAGGTGGCGCTGTTTCTGAAAGAAAGCAGCCGTGTTATTATAGTCCTGAACAAAGATTCACAACTCACTCTACACACATAAATGTACAACTAGATATAGTGGAAGATGGAATTTAATGGATACAATGTATCGGTTTACCTTACAATGTAGTTACAGGAGACTCTTGACATAAAAGGATAGTTCTTACTGGACAATCCCTTTAAGAGGCTTTCCTCTGCCCTCCATCAATAGACACTAGTAGTCACCACTTTGATACCCGTCCTCCTCCATTTAGTGATTAGACACCACATGTCCCCGTTGTTTCCGATCTCATCCCCTTTCATCCACCTTTTACTCGGTGGAATCGTTGTTCTTTCTTTTACAGATCTGTCCTACTTCGTGACACTTTTCCATTTCTGCTGAAATTCCCTTAAGGAAACTTCAGAGATACTAAATGTATAGAACTAATGATGAAAAGTCCAGAAAAAGATGATAAGATTCAATACAAATACAGAAAAAAAGTACATGAAAAACGTTCATACAACATCCCCGGAGATTACCATCGGCGGTGGAGTCCGGACACCCAGGATCGTTTCTGTACTCGCCTCCTGTTCAGAAATGGCTTTTTACTACACAATGGAAATAAAACTTTCTCATATGAGTTAATGGGGTGATGGTCCCATGAGGGCCCCATATGGCGCTATAAGTACCGCATCCTCCGCTCAGACGTCTCATGTGACCCAAGAGTTCACTTCAGCCCTTTTCTTTTTCCCATCATTGAAACAGAAACTTCACGAAAGATTCACGATGCAACGGAGAAAGAAATATAACAAGAAATCAATCGGCAGCAACGTGAACAAAGCTGGAAACTTTACCAACTGGAATACAGCGGTCATAAAAAGTCAGGAAAAGTGATCACTGCTCTCAGCTCAGCCGGGTTTGTGTCCTAGGTCATCGGTCTTCCAGCAGGATAATGACCCCAAACTTACTTCGAGAAGCGCCCAGAAAAGATGGAGAGTCCTGAAACGGCAGCAATGAGTCCGGATCTAAATCCCATCGATCACCTGTGGAGAAATCTTACAATCGCTGTTGGGTGAAGACGCCTTCAAATATGAGAATTCTAGAACACATTGTAAAAGAAGAGTCGTCCAAAATTCTAGCTGAGAGGTGTAAGAAGCTTGTGGATGGTTATAGGAAATGATTGATTGCACTTATTTATTCCAAAGGGTGTGCGTCCAAATATTAAGATGAGGGCGCCAACAATTTTGTCCGGCCCATTTTTGAGGTCTTGTAGTTTTTGTGTTGTTCCGATACGCACAAAGGAAATAACCATGTGTATAACAAAACGTGCAACTGCAGTAATTTTCTGGAAGAAATACTTAATTTTCTTAAAAAACGTCCAGGGTGCCAAGACTTTTGGCCATGACTGTATATTGTGACATCAGAAGCTTGAGGGAAGGTGCAGGAAGAGATGAAGAGGATGTTGTGATAAATGATGCATGGCGGAGCCGCGCAGAGGACTGGATGGTCGGTGCACCGGTCGGACACGGGAGCGGCGAGGTGATTATTCAGCTTACGTTTCTTCTGCTCCGAGGTCTTGAGGACACAGAATATAACACAGAACATTTGATTAGCATCGAATGCAAATAGAATTGAATTTTCCGGTCCAATTCGAGCAAACTGACGAGATTTTTCTTTTTCTATTTAAGTGTTTGTTTTTTTAGACTTGGTTTCATTTAAAATGTTGCATCTTTTATCTTTTAAAGGTTCTTTGTTCCTCTTCAGATTACTCCCTGCAGAATGAGTCAACTGATACATCTGTCAGCGAGCTTATTTCTGTTGGGAGTCTGTAACTCTCTCGCGTGTCTTTTTGTGATCTCCTCTCACATGAAATGAGAGCTGAACTTTGATGCGGAGATAAATCTGCAGAGTCCATTAATAGACAGATAAAAGCTTTACTAACTTCCCAATAGTAAACAAAAATTCTCAAAAGAAGCATTTTTAGTCCATTACTGTAAATACAAGAATTATACCTCATGTAGTCTCAATCGACAGAGATGACTCCCACTAAATTGGAAAGAAACAAGAGAATGCTTATTTTCACCGCGAAACGCGCGTTGGGGTGCACAAATCAGCGCACCAGGACGTGATGTGTATGTACATACAGTGATATTTTTCTTCCCCTTCGTGTGGGCATCTGTGCAATAGATATAATACATAGTGCTGGTCGTTTTATGCCTGGATTGTACTGCACTCGCTACTGCGGGGACGCTGGTCCGGTGGTGATGTCTTATTGCCCCCCTCATGATATGCTGCATTTTCAGATTATATTGTCCACTGTGAATTAGATATGAGTGAGGGTCATACTCATTGCCACAACATTATAGATTCATACTGCCGGGGTCTAGTGCAATATACTTTTTGGATTAACTCTTTTCAGTGCAGACTCCCCAGCACTTTTTACCTGCACTAATTAATTTCCCTTACAAAGGGCCTGAGTGCTTTTCACATGATAACAAATTTATTTGTTGCTGATTTGTCTGTTTCAGTGGTCTCAGGGCATTCATTTATTGCCTTTTTATTATACTATCATGATTTTGCACTGCTTTAGATAGATCTGGACTCCAGCATTCTCTTGTCTCTTTCTAACTTCCCATCAGGTCGCGTTCACTGATGGATTCTCTGATGACTCATTCTGCAGCCAGCAATGTGAAAGATAAAAAAAAATCTTGTAAAAGCCAAAATGTATGGCAAAATGGCATCTAAAATACCGCACATGGTGCACCCACACAAAGCCTGGTATAGTGATGCTATATACTGTGTGTGCGCCCAACCCCAGGGGATCATGTAGACCTCAAAACAACTGTATCCACAGACTATCAAAGGGACAGGGGTTTTTTTTTTCTGTGCAGAGCTTTTTCCAGACAGGATTCTTTACTGTAAGAGCAGTCAAATGTTACAATTTTATCTTGTTAATTTTTAAGGGGTAAGTTTTTGGAAGATATAATATTATGAAGATTTATGTCCTAGAGTATTGGACTTGTTCTGAATTGATTAAAATACACTAGTTTGGCTTTCTTAACTTTTTTTTTATCTTTGGACCAACGTTGCATCAGAATTGACCGGACTGCTTGGATTTGCGTTTTCTTTAAACTTTACATTCATTTAATTCTTAATCCCTCAAAAATTCAAATTTTTCATTTTTTTAGACAGCTTTTTAGACCCTGTGGTTACACTTAGTGATACACTTATCTCCTCACCTTTCCATATTTCCTGCGGCTTTACTGCATGAAATCTTCCTGTGAAATATCAGCTGCATGGTCGCATTAATCCCAGTGATGACCTACAGCACAATCTTTCTGGGGTCGTTTACTGATTCTCTCTGGGATTTTGGGGACGTGGATATTCCAGCCGACATCACACCCGGGATTCACTGGTTTTACAATGTTTCCTTTCCTTCCATGAATGTAAAATGTCTGTTTTGTGTTGTGTAGAAATTGTAGTGAAACCACCACCAGGGGGAGCTGGTGAGGGAAGAGAGGTTACACACTACGAGTAGCAACACTGAGCAACCGCACAGGTGTCACAGGTAACGAGAGAATGGTCAGACGATCCGAGTCAGAAACGATCAAGAGCAGACGTACCAGAAGTAGCAGCAATACACGTAGTCAAAATACCAAGCCGAGGGTCAAAAAGCCAAATATGAGCACGAGGTCCAAAGACGTGAGGCGAAAGACATGGCCGGGGTAAAAGCCAGAGAATAAAAAGCCAGACAGAGAACGTAGCAGCAGAAACAAATACCAAGAGACGGGGTCAGAGATCAGTCCGGGTCATACACGTGGATACAAGTCAAAAGCAGGAGGATCACCAAGGTACAAGGGTCAGAGGCTCTAAACTGGAAGTTAGAGCTATCACTAACACTGGTCAGCAGGCTGTGATGGACTGAAATAGCCCAGCTAGCTCCAGAACGAGGCTGAGGAGATTAACCCCCGTATGACCAGTCCAGAGTGTAGACAGCAGAAAATAAACTCCAGACTGGACAATGACAGTAATCTCTCTCATGTCTTGTGGAGCCTGAGATCCTGGGCACGTCTGTAATAAGTCTATGCGTGTCAGCAGACTATCCATGTAAGTTCTGCGGCTCCTGGGCATGTGGCTGCTAGAAGATGTGACACGAAGAATTCTTATCATGTACAACCTGTCCATAACACTTTGTGAACCAATTACAAAGCACATGAGCACCCCGAGCTGTATACATGAGAGGAGACGAGGGAGCAGCAGCTCAAGATGAGATACAATGTAGCAAGATAAAATCATGTCAGAAGGGGAAGAACCTAAACCAGGCGCAACAACAACCGGCAACTTCGCTCTCCTCTATTTATGTGACATTCTGTACAAATGGAAATGCGTGTATGGATCTACAAATTAAACCAGAAGTTTCCATCCACTATATACAGTATACAGACACATCTGCATGATTTTCTCAATATCTGACATGAAATCAGAATAAACTTTTCTTGTTTTAGGACAATCAGGATTACCATAATTATTAATATTTGCCAAATGCCAGAATAATGAGAGAGAGAGAGAGAGAGAGAATGTTTTAAGGTTTTTTACCATTTTGGCAGTAAGCTTTAGGTCATTGTCTATTTGGAAGACCCATTTCTCCCAAGCTTTAACTTCCTTGCTGACGTCTTGACATGTTGTTTCAGTATTGCCACATAATCTTCTTTTCTCATAATGCCATCTATTTTGTGAAGTGCACCAGTCCCTCCTGCAGCAAAACAACCCCACAACATGATGCTGCCACCCCCATGTTTCACAGTGGGGACGGTGTTCTTAGGCTTCCAAGCTTCTCCCTTTTTCCTCCAAACGTAATGATGGTCATTATGACCAAAAAGTTCAATTTTTGTTTTCTTTAGACCACAGGACATGTCTCCAAAAATGAAGGTCTTTGTTCCTGTATGCATTTGCAAATTGGCTTTTTTAGGTTTCTGTTGGAGTAATGGTTTCTTCCTGGCAGAGTGGTCTTTCAGCCCATGTTGACACAGTACTCATTTCACTGTGGATATTGACACATTCTTACCAGCTTCCACCATCATCTTTACAATGTGTTTTGCTTTTGTCCTTGGGTTTATATGCACGTCGGACCAAAGCACATTCATCTCTGGGACACAGAACCCGTCTCCTTCCTGAGCGGTATGATGGCTGGACATTCCCATCTTGTTTGTACTCACATATAATTGTTTGTACAGATGAACGAGGCACCTTCAGGTATCTTGAAATTGTACCCAAGGATGAGCCAGACTTGTGCAAGTCCACAATTCTCTTTCTAAAATCTTGGTTGATTTCTCGAGACTTTCCCATGATGCTACACAAAGAAGCAGTGTGTTTCAGGTGTGCATTAAAATACATTCACAGATGTGTCTCTATTTAATTTGGATGTTGCCATAGCTTCCAAACACATGACATCATCATATGGGTTGTCCAGAATTGTTTAAAGGCATAGTAATCTTAGTATATGTAAACTTTTGACTTTGCAGTAAGTAATAAAAAGGCCTTAAACCATTCTCTCTCTCTCTCTCAATATTCTAGCATTTGGCAAATATTAATAATTATGGTAATCCTAACTGACCTAAAACAGGAAAGGTTTATTCTGATTTCATGTCAGATATTGAGAAAAACATGCAGATGTGTCTATCTATTATCTATCTCATATCTATCTTGGAAATTTTCATATTTTGCTATCTCACAATCTGGAATTTCACTGTTTTTTGAGGATTTGCATCAGTTCATGTACTGAACATGCCGACAACTGTGAACATTTAGTTTCTTTTTACTGTGAAACAAAGAGCAAATAGGTCAAAATAACTGAAAACTTTGCGCGCATAAGTATTCACCCGCTAAAGGCAGTACTTTGTAGAACCTCCTTTTGCAGCAATTATAGCTGCTTGTCACTTTGGATTAGTCTCTATGAGCTTCCACATATTGCCAATGGGATTTTTGCCAATTCCTCAAGGGAAAACTGTTTCAGCTCCTTCAAGTTAGATGGTTTCCTCTAGTGAACAGCGATCTTCTTGTCTGACCACAGATTCTCCATTGGACTAAGGACTGGGCTGTGACTCTGCCACTCCAAAACATTTGCATGTTTCCCCTTAAACCACCCGAGTGTTGGTTTAGCTGTATGCTTTGGATCATTGTCTTCTTGGAAGGTGAACCTCCATCCCAGTCTCAAATCACTGACTGACTGAAACAGGTTAATCTTCCTTTTATTTTGAGCCATTTTTCTTGTCCCTGCTGACAGAAAACCTCCCCACACCATGATGCTGCTACCACCATGTTTCACTGTGGGGATGGTGTTCTTGTTGTGATGAGGTGTGTTGGTTTAGTTTCAGACATAGCGTTTACCTTAATCAAAAAAAGTGTATAAGTTATAACACAGAGGACCGTGAAACCAAATACAAACACCACAAGAGAACAGGTCCTCCAATGAAAGTTAAAAAATTGTATTTTTATTCAGATAAGTACAGAATAAAATTAGAAACGGCACACCATACAGAAATTGAATAGCAAAAAACAAAAACACTGGGTGACACAATGAATAGCTGATAAAAAATTACATAAATAATACCACATGAGAGAGCACATGAAAAGAGATATTGTGTATGAAAACTACATAAAGTGCTTGGTGCAAGAATATTGCTAAGTTATTGCTAAGTAGTATGTCTCATATCTCCAAATATGTTTATATCAATCTATAATAATGCATAAAGAAATACATAAAAATGCTGGTGCAAAAAAGAGATTATGAGAGAAAAATATTAGTTCATAATACCTGTAACAAAATCATGCACATAAAAAATTGATCATATGCTGGCATTGCTGGTTTTTCCCATATCTGGTCTCCTCAGGAAGGGACCAAAGCCCTTAGACCTATAATACATGATATGAATATATAGAGAGGACCAGATATGAGGAAATGCACCTCATGGCTGTAGAAAATAAAAGACTTGTATGTAAGTTATATTTACCAAATTGAGGTATCACCCAGGGTCCCCCTGACGCGCGTTTCGATGGATATCTTCCTCATAATCTCTTTTTTTTTATCTCATCTGACCACCACACCTTCTTCCATCCATTTGGGGAGTCTCCCACATGTCTTTTGGCAAACTCAAAATGAACCTTACAATTTTTGTGTGTAAGTAAAAGTTTTTTTCGGCACACTTTTCTATATAGGCTACCTCAAAGGAGTGTACGGCTTATTGTGGTCGTATGGACAGATACTCCAGTCTCTGCTTGGGATCTCTGCAGCTCCTTCAGGGTTACCTTTGGACGGTCTCTGTGCTGCCTCTCTGATTAATGCCCTCCTTGCCCAGGCTGACAGTTTTGGTGGGTGTCCTCTCTTGGTAGGTTTGTTGTGGTACCATGTTCTTTCCATTTGATGATATTGGATCTGATGGTGCTTCGGGGATCATCAGAGATTGGGAGATTTGTTTATAACCAAACTGACTGACTTGTACTTCTCAACAACTTTGTCCCTGACTTGTTTGGACATCTCCTTGGTATTTATAGTGTTGGTCTTCGTGGTGTTTGGTTAGGCTAGTTTCACAGTTGCGTCTTTGTGCGCAGCGCATCGTGCGCAAGTAGAAACGCATGCGTTTGAATTTTTATGCGCATGCGTTCTCTAGGTGTCACATTTCACAGGAGGAAAATCCTTGAAACAGACTCCACCAATGGGACACCAGTGGGCGTGTGTCATGGGAAGGGGGTGGTTTAAACCAGTGTCTAGACATGTTTACTCTTAAAACACATGCGTACGCAAACTCAGGCGTACACATGTCCATGCGCACGCCTGCGTTCCCATAGACTGTAATGCGTTGTTTTAACGCATTCCGTGCGCAAGCGTACGCATGCGTTTTTTTGCCGACTTTGGACGGGCCCAAAAATGCAACATGTTGGGTCCGGCGCATCTAGACGCACACCTCGAAAAAACGCATGCGCTCGAAAACGCAGACGAGCGCATGCAAAGGCAAGACCATGCGTACGCCATGTTAAACATAGGTATGCATGACGCATGCGCATGGTGGCGCACGATGCGCTGAGCACAAAAATGCTAATGTGAAACCAGCCTTAGTGGTGCCTCTTGCTTATTTGTGTTGCAGCCTCTGTGGCCTTTCAGGAAAGGTAAAGTGTATATACTGACAGACATGTGACACTTAGATTGCACATAGGGGGGGAGTCCTATCACTAAGCATGGGACTTATGAAGGGAATTGCTTGCACCAGAAAATTTTGATGGCTTTGTAGCAATAGGGGTGAATACATATATAGTACACATGCCAATTTTTAGTTATTTGATCCCATAAATTCATTTATGTCTTTATTTTTCCCATTTCACTTCACCAGCTTAGACTTTTTAAAGATGATGCATCACACACAAATTGGATTACAAAAATATTTACACTCCGGTTGTAATGTAATAAAATAGGTAAAAAGCCAAGGGGGTGAATACTTTCACAAGCCACTGTGTATGTGTGGTCAGTACAAAGAACTGACACATGACTAATTACTTCCAAAGACCATACTTTGTTTTCAAATAATTTTATTGGTTTTTAGAAATCAACAGGGTAGGGAAAGGAAGGTAGGAAGGAAGGGAAGGGGGTGGGGAATAAACAACCTCGTACAGGTACGGAAAAAAAATTTAAAAACTAGAGAACCCACAAATAGGCATAGAATAACATATATCGAATAACAACATAAAAGAAAAAAAAAATCGACAATCCTTATTATGGGGTAACATTCTTGGAAGGAGATACAGCTCCCAGTACTAAAGCGCCCAAGTTTAAACTTCAAAATATAGTGCCTCGTGTTAAGTCTATTTGATATGAAATTTGTTGTTCCAGGTCTTCCATTTTTTTGAGTATTTGTGAATGTGTTTGTTGTTAATCGCAAATCTGCGTTCTAAATCGCTGTGTTGTCCTTTCTTGTCAAGTATGTCTGAAAACTTGGGAACCTCTGCTTTCTTCCACCATTGTGCTAACATGGTCTTGGTCACTAAGAGGATGTGGATGATAATGTGTCTTACCGAATCATCAAATTGTTCCATGTCTAATGAAAGAAGTGCTCTTTCGGGTGTAATTGTGAAGTCCTTAGCAATGAGGTTAATGTGCTGTGTGACTTGAAGCCAGAGGTTTTTGATTTTTGAACAACCCCAGAAAATATGGTAGAGGTTCCCTTGGTGTCCACAATCTCTCCAGCACAAGGAAGATAGCTCTGTGTTAAAATGCGATAACCTCGTCGGGGTATAGTACCACCTATTTAACAATTTGAAATAACTCTCATGAAGACCCATTGATATGTTGGAATTGTAAGTGTTTTTGATGGCATCGTTCCATTTCTCGAGACGGATATCAGCACCAAAATCGGACTCCCATCTCTTCATGTATATGTTTTTGTGGCTCGTTAGGTCTTTGACGACAGATCTATACAAATTACGCAGACTCCAGAGGTTTTTATTTTTAAGGTTGCACAACAGTGAAATTAGCATTTCATAATTCAAAGTCTTCCCTTTTATGAATTTCCAAATTGTGTCTTTCAACATGGTGTAAAAGACTAGATCAGATGACGGTAAATTATATTTAACCCTGATCTCACCGAATTTCAGGAACTCCAATCCACTAAAAACATCCCCCACCCTTTTAATTCCAGATTTCCCCCAAACCTCCGGTATCGGGAGATCATCCATCAGTGCCAATGAAGAAAGAGGCATCTTTAAGATTTGCTCTGCTTTTTTGATATTTTTAGTCGGCTTAATGAGATCCCTCCAGGCTGAGATTATTGGCCGGAATATAGGATGAGATGAGTTCGCACTGGGCTTTTGCAGAAGGAAGTAAAAGAAAAGCTTTGGCAATGAACCTCTATCACTAGCATCTCTCTCCAAGCCATACCAAGCTGGATGCGTCATGTTTTCAGTAAACCAGTGCCAGCTCTGTTTGATGAGCGAGGCCTGATAATAAGCGTATATGTTGGGCAGTCCTGCGCCCCCATGTTTTTTATTTTTGTACATCAAGTCTGCAGATATTCTTGCTTTTTTACCTTTCCAAATAAATAGTCGGATGAGCTCTTGAGCTCTATCAATGGTTTGGCGCGGAAAGCTAACTGGCAAAGTCCTAAATATGTATAAAATTTTGGGAAGGATAAAAGTTTTGACTGCCAGAATCTTCCCAAAGATGGAAGTCTCTAGCTGAGCCAAAAAAGATAGATCGCCTGTAATAGTCTTTATAATGCTGTCTAAATTGGCCCTAACTGTGGCTTGGATTGATCCTGCTATTCTAATCCCTAGATAGACAATCTTTCTCCTCCCAAATGAACTGGGTTTGGGCCTTTATTTTGTTAATTTCAGATTGTTTCATGTTTAGAGTTATACATTTTGATTTGTTTGGGTAAAATAAGATGCTCTAGAGAATTTTTCTAGTTCATCTGAAAGGGCTTTAATGGAGTTTGCAGGATCCAGTAGCGCGAGGAATAGATCATCTGCGAATAACCCGATTTTAAAAATTTTGTGATGGCAGTTCAAAGCCTTTAATATCATTGTTTATTCTTATTTTTTCGGCTAGGGGCTCTATGGCAAGCACAAATAGAAGGGGGGACAGGGGGCACCCCTGTCTCGTGCCATTGGTAATGTCGAACGGGTCGGAGAGGAAATTGTTTGCATAAATCCTGGCACTCGGACCCGAGTACAAGGCGAAGACTGTTGATAGAAGTTTCTCGTCAAAGCCAAATCTAGCGAGAGTTGCTTTTAAGTAAAGCCAGTTTAGCCTATCAAACGCCTTCTCGGCGTCCAGTGCCAGAAAAGCAGTTTGGGTTCTCAGGTTGTTCGCTAAATTTATCAGATTCAACACCCTTCTAGTTCCGTCTGAGGCCTGGCGGCCCTCTGTAAAGCCTATTTGATCATCCGCCAACAGACGTGGAAGGATGTTTTTTAATCGGTTTGCAATGATCTTTGAGTAGATTTTAATATCGCTATTTATGAGCGATATTGGCCTATAGCTCTGTATCCTCTCGGGGTCCCCCCCTCCTTTGGAATCATGATAATTGTTGCCTCTAACATCTCCTTTGGGAAGGAACCCCCCAGAGGGGCTATTGACATAATCCAAGTCCAGCTCATCGACTCTTGGTAGATCGATACTCTGTAGAAAAGAATCTACAAAATTCGAGTTAACCACCAGTGTTTGGGGGTCATCTTTCAGGTTATAGAGATTTTTAAAGAATTCTGCAAACGAGTTGACAATGTCCCTAGGGTGAGCAAAGACCATACTTTGGACTACATAGATACGGTACCAGAATCAGGCTAACAGCATAGATACATGAACACAACTAACCAAACTGCAGAGATACAGGAACACCAACAAGCTTACTGCATAGTACCAGAATCAAGTATACGGCATATATATATAGTACCAGAACCAAACTCAGCGCATACATGTGCTAGCAGTACCATGCTTACTGCATAGATACGGCACCAAAACCAAGCTTACTACAGGACATGATGCTTAAATAAAAAGTCTGTGGCTGAGAAATTACTTGCAACTCTCATGGTTTTGCCTAATTTATCAAACAGCATGCTGTGCTAACAAAAACTGAACACTTTACAAAAGTTACATAATGAGTCCCTTTTGCACTCCACCTTTAACCCCTTTCTGACATCAGATGTACTATCCCATCCATGGGACCCGGGCCCCTATGCCCATGGACGGGATAGTACGTCTAGCGCGATCAGCGGCGCTCACGGGGGAGCGCCGCTGATCACGGCCGGGTGTCAGCTGATTATCACAGCTGACACCCGGCACAATGTGTCAGGGGCGGTCACGGACACGTTAACCCCTGGCACACTGCGATCAAACACTATCGCAGTGTTCCGGGGGTTTAGGGAATCATCAGCAGGGAGGGGGCTCCCTCCGTGCTTCCCTGAGCCCCCCACAGCAGCGCAATGTGCAACGCTGCTGCGGAGGCCTCCTTCCCTGCGACGGGGACCTTCAGGGGCCTGCAGGGAGCTGGTTTCCTCACTGCCTGCAAAGTGCAGGCATGAGGAAGTCGTCTGCACTGCCTGTGTGAGATCGCTGATCTGTCACAGTGATCTGTGATGTGACAGATCAGCGATCTGTCACATGACAGTGATGTCCCCCCTGGGACAATGTAATAAAGTTAAAAAAAGTGTAAAAATAATTTAGAAAAATTCACTAAATAAATTTAAAAAAAAATAATCCCTAATAAATTCTTGTTTTGGAAATAAAAAAAAACCCAAAACAATAAAAGTACACATATTTAGTATCACCACGTCCGTAATCGACCCGCCCTATAAAACTGTCCCATTATTTAACCCCTTTTGCAAATCCCTTAAAAAATAAAAATAAAAAACAAAGCAAAAAATAATGCTTTATTATCATACCGCCGAACAAAAAGTGCAATAAAGCGCGATCAAAAAGACGCATATAAATATCCATGGTACCGCTGAAAACATCATCTTATCCCGCAAAAAACGAGCCACCATACTGCATCATCAGTGAAAAAATTAAAAAGTTATAGCTCGCAGAATAAAGCGATGCAGAAATAATTATTTTTTATATAAAATTGTTTTCATTGCATAAAAGCGCCAAAACATAAAAAAAGACATAAATGAGGTATCGCTGTAACCGTACTGACCCGAAGAATAAAACCACTTTATCAATTTTACCGCACCCAGAACGGTGTAAACGCACCACCCAAAAGAAATTCATGAAACGCTGGTTTTTGTTCATCCTGTGTCCCAAAAATCAGAATAAAAAGCGATCAAATATGTCACGTGCCCGAAAATGGTACCAATAAAAACGTCAACTCGTCCCGCAAAAAATAAGACCTCACATGACTCGGTGGGTCAAAATACGGAAAAATTATAGCTCTCAATATGTGGTGATGCAAAAACTATTTTTACAATAAAAAGCGTCTTTAAGGCTACTTTCACACATCAGTTTTTTGCCGTCAGGCAGGATCCGGCTTTTTTTAGAAAAAACGGATCCGGCATAAATTTTGGAGAACTGTAGAAACGGATCAGTTTTTTTGCTGGATCCGTCTCTGTTCCTGGAGGCTGGCCAATTGGATCTGAGCATGCGCAGATTTAAAAAAAACGGATCCGGTGGCTGGATCCGTCTTTTTCTGGATCCGGCGCATTCCGGCGCCCATAGACTTTCATTGTAGCAAAAAGCTGGAAGCGCCGGATCCGGCGCTTCCGGCTTTTTCGCCGGAGACAAAAAACGTTACAGTAGACGTTTTTTCAAGACGCCGGAATGAGACAAGTTGCCGGATCCGGCAAAAAACGGATGAAACGCAATGCCATCCGGCACGATCCGGCGCTAATGCAAGTCAATGGGGAAAAACCGGATCCTGCATTGCATTTTGCCGGATCCGTTTTTTCCAAAAAAAGCCGGATCGCGCCTGAAGGCAAAAAACTGATGTGTGAAAGAGGCCTTAGCGTGCGACAGCCGCCAAACATAAAAACCGCCATAAATAGTAAATCAAACCCCCCGTTATCACCCCCTTAGTTAGGGAAAAATAATAAGATAAAAAAAATGTATATGTTTCCATTTTCCCATTAGGGTTAGGGTTAGGGTAAGGGCTAGGGTTAGGGCTCAGATTAGGGTTAGGGGTGTGTTGGGGTTAGGGTTGGAGTTAGAATTGGGGGGTTTCCACTGTTTGGGCACATCAGGTGGTCTCGAAATGCAACATGGCGTCTGATCTCAATTCCAGCCAATTCTGTGTTGAAAAAGTCAAACGGTGCTCCTTACCTGCCAAGCTCTGCCATGCGCCCAAACAGTGTTTTACCCCCACATATGAGGTATCAGCGTACTCAGGACAAATTGCAAAACAACTTTTGGGGTCCAATTTCTCCTGTTACCCTTAGGAAAATAAAAAATTGGGGGCAAAAATATCATTTTTGGGGAAAAAAATATGATTTTTTTATTTTCACGCCCGGGCGTTATAAACTTCTGTGAAGCCCTTGGGGGTTCAAAGTGCTCACCACACATCTAGATAAGTTCCGTGGGGGGTCTAGTTTCGAAAATGGGGTCATTTGTGGGGAGTGTCAACAGTTTAGGAACATCAGAGGCTCTCCAAACGCGACATGACACCGCAGACCATTCCATCAAAGTCTGCATTCCAAAACGTCACTACTTCCCTTCCGAGCCCCGACGTGTGCCCATACAGTAGTTTTCTCCCACATATGGGGTATCAGCGTACTCAGGACAAATTGCAAAACAACTTTTGGGGTCCAATTTCTCCTGGTACCCTTGGGAAAATCAAAAAATTGGGGACTAAAAGATCATGTTTGTGGAAAAAATATGATTTTTTTATTTTCACGCCCAGGCGGTATAAACTTCTGTGAAGCCCTTGGGGGTTCAAAGTTCTCACCACACATCTAGATAAGTTCCATGGGGGGTCTAGTTTCCAAAATGGTGTATTTGTGGGGGGTTTCCACTGTTTTGGTACATCAGAGGCTTTCCAAACGCGATATGGCGTCCGATCTCAATTCCAGCCATAAATGTCAAATGGCGCTGCTTCCCTTCCGAGCGCTGCCTTGCGCCCAAATAGTGGTTTTCCACAACATATGGGGTATCAGCGTACAAAATGCACAATAACTTTTAGGGTCCTGTTACCCTTGGGAAAATAAACATTGGGGGTTAAAAGATCATTTTTGTGGAAAAAATATTATTTTTTAATTGTACGGCTGTACCTTATAAACTTCTGTGAAGCCCTTTTGGGTTCAAAGTTCTCACCACATATCTATATAAGTTCCTTGTGGGGTCTAGTTTCCAAAATGGGGTCACTTGTGGGGGTTTCCACTGTTTAGGTACATCAGGGGCTCTCCAAATGTGACATGGCGTCCGATCTGAATTCCAGCCAATTTTGCATTGAAATAGTCAAACGGCGCTCCTTCCCTTCTGAGGTCAGCCATGCGCCGAAACAGTGGTTCCCCCCACATATCAGGTATCAGCGTACTCAGGACAAATTGCACAATAACTTTTGCAGTCCAATTTCTCCTGTTATCCTTGGTAAAATAAAAAAAATGGACCTGAAATAATTTCTTTGTGAAAAAAAGTTAAATGTTCATTTTTTTTAAACATTCAAAAAATTCCTGTGAAGCACCTGAAGGGTTAATAAACTTATTGAATGTGGTTTTGAGCACCTTAAGGGGTGCAGTTTTTAGAATGGTGTCACTTTTGGGTATTTTCTATCATATAGACCCCTCAACGTGGCTTCAAATGTGATGTGGTCCCTAAAAATAAAATGGTGTTGCAAAAATGAGAAATCGCTGGTCAACTTTTAACCCTTATAACTTCTTAACAAAAAAAATTTTGGTTCCAAAATTCTGCTGACGTAAAGTAAACATGTGGGAAATGTTAGTTATCAAGTTTTTTGTGTGCCATATCTCTGTGATTTAAGGGCATAAAAATTCAAAGTTGGAAAACTGCGAAATTTTCAAAATTTTCACCAAATTTCCGTTTTTTTCACAAATAAACGCAAGTTATTTGAATGAGATTTTACCGCTATCATGAAGTACAATATGTCACGAGAAAACAATGTCAGAATTACCAGGATCCATGGAAGCGTTCCAGAGTTATGACCTCATAAAGGGACAGTGGTCAGAATTGTAAAAATTGGCCCGGTCATTAACGTGCAAAACCACCTTGGGGGTTAAGGGGTTAAAAAAAACCCTTTTGGAAACTCTAATTGGATGTTTTGTAGGATCTGTCAATTTTCCCGCTTTCAGTGCCCATCACATTACTGCTCCATACGCATGTTGCAATGCTGCATGCTTACGGTCATGTACCTGCCTTTTTTCTCATTCTGCTTTTCTCAATTGAAAAGTGAGTGAAATACAAGAGATAGCGGCTGGCACATGAATGTCGCTATGGAAATTGCATACAAAACAGTGATGTGATGAGCGCAGAGAGTGTGAAAACAGCGCAATCCCAATAGTACATGACACCATGGTAGGAGTCAGAGTGAAATCCCACAAATGGCCTAGGCTTTTCTTTAAAGGGAATGTGCCACCTTGAGAAAACGCTATTTACCTGCACATGTAGGGTTAATCTGCCAAGAATTAGAATTATAAACTAAACTTAAAATTCTTTCAACCCTACGAATGTGCATTTTGCTCATTCATTGGCTGATTGTCTGCCTGTTCGCAAATCATGCAGCCGCGCGGACTCGAACATAATATACAAGCATGCCCGAGATACTGGGATGACCCTCAAGCATGCTCGGATAAGACGTTACTACTTCTAGGATACTCTAGCAGTATAAGATCACTTTCAGGCAGTGGCATAAGTATATTCCAATGGGCCCTAGTTCAAAATTTGGGCCTGGTCCCCCATCTGCATGTTCATCAGATATATGGGCCTCTGTAATGTTCCAGACCGTATGAAGACATACATGTTCACCCCCTCATGTAATAATGTCTCCTATCCTGTAATAATGTCCCCAACCCTGGCTCCTTCCTGAAATAATGTCCCCTATCCTGGGCCACTTCCTGTAATAATGTCCTCCAACCGGGTCTGATCCTGGTATAATGTCTGCCATCCTCGCCCCCTCCTGGTATAATGTTCCCCATTATGGCCTCTTCCTTGTATAATGCCCACCATCATCAATCCATTCCAGTAATAATTTTTCCTATCCTGGGCCTCTTCCAGTAATGATTTCCCCCATACTGAGCCCATTCCTTGTATAAAGTCTCCCTTTCCTGATATATTTACCACATTCCTGTGCCTCTTCCTGGTATCATATATCCCTTTCCTGGTATAATGCCCCCCATCCTGGGCCACTTCCTGTAGTAATGTCCTCCATTCTGGGTCCCTTCCTGTAACAATTTCCTCCATCTTGGCCTCTTCCTGTAATAATGTCCCACCATCTTGAGTCACTTCAGGTAATAATAACCCCCATCCTTTACCCCTTCCTCTAATAATGTCTCCTATATTGGCCCCTTCCTGTTATAATGTCCTCCATCCTGGCCTCTCCCTTTAATAACATATCCAGTCCTCACTCGCTTCCTGGTATGATGTCCTACATTCTAGGCTTCTTCCTAGTATAATATCTCACATCCTGCCATAATGGCCTTCATTCTAGGCTCCTTCCAAGTATAATGTCCCTCATTCTGGTTCTCTTCCTATAATAATGTGCCTTATCCTCAGCCCCTTTTTTATTTATATTTTTTAGCCCCTTCTAGGTATAATGTCCTCCATCCTGGATTTTCCTGGTATAATGTCCCCCATCCTTGATCCCTTCCAGTAATATTTTTCTCTATCCTGGGCCTCCTCCAGTAATGAAGTTTCCCGTCCTGGGCCCCTTCCTTGTATAATGTCTCCCATTGCTGGTATAATATTCCCAATCCTGTGCCCGTTCCTGGTATAATATATCCTGTCCCTGGTATAATGTCCCCCATCCTGGACCCTTTCCTGGTATAATGTCCCCCATCCTTGATCCCTTCCAGTAATAATTTTCTCTATCCTGGGCCTCTTCCAGTAATGAACTCCCCCCGTACTTGGCCCCTTCCTTGTATAATGTCTCCCTTTGCTGGTATATCTCCAGTATTATAATATATCCCGTACCTGGTATAATGTCCCCATCTTGGTATAATGCCCCCATCGTGGGCCCTTTCCTGGTATAATGTCCCAAATCCTGCGTCCTTTCCTGGTATAATGCCCCCATCCTGGGCCCTTTCCTAGTATAATGTCCCCCATCCTGGACCCTTCCAGTAATAATGTCCCCATCCTCAGACGCACATACAAAGCATCAGGCTGGGCTTCATAGGAGGACCAACATATGGCAGCAACCCACAACTGTGTCACAGGGGGAGCTGATGGGGGCATGCACCGGCCATCACACTAAATACCACCGTCAGTGATTAACAAGGGCATTTATATACTTTTATATATTGCGGCAGTCGAGGCGGGATCTGATCGCTGCTGATCATCGGCCCCGCACGGCTCTGGGAGTGTGTCCCCTGCAGAGAGTGTCCCCTGCAGAGAGGTGATGTCAATTCCCAATACATATCTCCAGCCAAAAACATTTGAGCAAATAACTTTGTAAGGATTTTCCTCCACAAGATGTAATTCAGTGTTTTTTTTATGCAGTTTAATTTTTACTTCTTTCCTTGTAGAATCCCAATAGTCGCCTCTTTGTATATTTATTCACTGCACATCCAGGAAAGACTGTCTGTTGTCACAGTCCGACGTAAATTGCTTCCTCTGCCAGCGTACAGTGATTTTTACAGATGGGGGAATCTATTCCTTGGGAAGACTTGTCTCAGTTGCACGTCGCTCGGGATGTCGGCTGTCTTGCTGTGCGAGCTTATTGTCCGGAGCTATTAGCCTAACAGCCCATGTTGTCTCCTAGATTGTGTTTATTTCCTTCTATTTTACACGCCTGTGGTTTTAAAACCCATCCTGCCTGAAATCTATAGCACTTAGTTTAGACAAGCAATACCAACCGTGCCGGGAGAAAACAAACCACAATGTTTCCAGACTTGTAATAACAGAAAAAAATCCAAAACTTTCAAAAAACACTGATCTATGGTTACATGATATAATATAAGACAAGCTAAACGGGAAAATAAGAAATACTTTTTGAAAAAAAAAAACTAATTCTTTGAAATCCATTTTACATTTCGCTACATAAAAATTGTTATCAAATGCATTTCATTGCTACAATATATTATACTCCAGAGCTGCACTCACTATTCTGCTGGTACAATCACTGTGTACATACATTACATTACTGCTCCTGAGTTACATCCTGTATTTTACCCCAGAGCTGCGCTCACTATTCTGCTGGTGCAGTCACTGTGCACATGTTGTGAGTTCATTTTCCCCTTCGTCACTGGGGTCTGGTAAACTCCCTTTTCTGGTGAAGGAAGGTAATGAGCCTGATTATCAGGCATCTGAGTCTAATGAGGATGACTGGCTGAGTGGAGTCACGGACTGGATATAAGGCTGCCGACGCCCTTCTGCCCTGCGGGTGATTTCTCTGTGGACTCCTAGGACACCAGTCTGATTCCTGCTCCCTAAAGCTAAGTTTTCTGTTTTGGCTGTTAGCCTTTTTGTTTTGTTTTTTGTTTTCCTTGCTTTTCAGTATTCTGCCATCCCCTGCTGGGGTGAGCTGAATCTCCTTTTGCCTGTAGCTCTGTCTTCAGTATATTCCTGAGTGCTGACATAGCTTTTTGAAGCCTAGCGTCTTCAGGGCCTTTTTCACTGTCAGTCTGTTGGCTCTTATTTTTCATAGGGTTTTTCACGTATTGCAGACAGCAGCCTTCCTGTCCTTTCCTATGTAGTTAGCTTGGGCCCCTCTTTGCTCTGTCTATCTTTCTGTCTGTGTTAGTATTTTCATCTTGCTTCACCGTCATTATATGTTGGGGGCTGCTCTGGGGCAGTTTATATTTCCCCTTTCTTTCTTTAGGCCTATTTAATTCTCCGGCTGTGATTGAGGGGTCTAGGTCATCGTAGGAACCCCCCACGGCTACTGCTAGTTGTGTTGATAGGTTCAGGGGTCTGCAATCCGATAGCTGCCAACTTCTCTGGTTTTCTGGACTTAGCTAGCATTTCTGTTTTTGCCTCCTACGGTGACTCAATCATAACAGAATCACCCGCCATACCGCAGATCCTAGGGTACTCAATAGCAGGAAAGAATTGTGTTTAAAAAAAAAAAAAAAGGTGTGTATATTCTTTCCTCTATATCTCTGAGGCCGTAGGGGGAATTTTTTTTTTTTTCTCTCAATAGAGATAAAGCAATTGTCTGATCATGTAGAGCAGCTCGCTGCGGAAGTGCAGGGAATTTCCGCCTACCTTGCTTGTTCGCATGCTGTTGAACCAAAGATCCCTACACCTGATGTATTTTTTGGGGATCGATCTAAATTTTTGAGTTTCAAAAATAATTGTAAATTATTTTTTGCCTTGAAGCCTAACTCGTCAGGGAGCCCCGCGCAGCAGGTTAAAATTGTCATCTCTTTGCTGCGTGGTGATCCCCAGGATTGGGCGTTTTCTTTGAAACCAGATTGTCATGATCACGTGTGTCAGGACGCAGATGATGTCGCAAGGCGAACCCATAACACACGTGACCCTGGATACACCGCCTCCAGTGGGGCGAATTTAAATAATAAAGCGTGCAGGTGGATACGCCGCCTCCACCTGGCGGATTTAGGTATTACACGCTATGCATACATATATCTGGAAACACCGCCTCCAGTAAGGCGCATTTAAATAATAAGGGGGGAACCTGGGTAACTTTAACAATGGTGGGCCCTGCGATAGGGAATGGGGAAATGGAGACCTCCTGCACTCCCCTGAGCCAGTGTCCCTGCACTCCTCACATTCCCTATACAGGCTCCTCGCCTGTCGCCGCACGCGTGCCTCAATACCCTAGCTCGCCCTAAACCTAAACCCTCACTAGGGAATAGGTCGGTGCGGAGACTAATCCCACCACTGCACTAACAACACACATGAGGAGAGAGACAATACAGGGGGAACACCACTTATCTTTGCTCTGTTGCGTGCGCTCCTAGCAACAGAGCCCACCACCTGCGTGCATCTTCTCCTCCACCCTGATCCATCACCATAACTGGATCCATCACCATCGAGCAGCCTGGGAGCAGAGTCCATCACCACTTGCAGCAGTCCAGTACACAGAGTCCCAAGATGAGTTCAGCCTCTGCCAAGAATCCAAGCATGCGCGAGTCCAGTTCTCAGCAACCAAGTCGAACATGCTGAGTGCAACTCTCTTCCAAGTCGCCACTCCTCTAAGCCATGCCCGCACTTCCCGCCGACACCATAAACTGCGACTCCACCAAGCCATGCCAGTCCTTCCTGCAGACACCATTAGCTGGCACTCATTCTCTCTGGCTGACTGCGCAGGACTCCTATCCCGCTCCATCCTTCCACCAGGCTCTCCAACAACTCAGCAAGAAATATCACCAGCAGTGAGTGAACACCCTGAGCACACCTTTATAGGGTGTCACACCTGATCCATAATTAAGTGAACAATAACCTAAACCTAAGGTGCGATACCATTCCCCACCACCGGGCAACTTAGAATGAACGACACCACGTGTGATAATTCTAATGGCCACCGGGGGCTATCACGACACACTTTGGAACCAAAGGAAAAAAGTTCACTTAATGCATTTAATACCGCCAGATCCAACACTGGATCATGACAGTACCCCCTCCTTAATGAAGGGCCTCTGGACCCTCAAGACCACCCCTCATTAGGGAAACACCTACAGCGGGGACGCCCAGACCCTGAGTTCACCCCACCATTACCTGACACTTCAGGTTTATGACAAACACCGCTGGTATTGGCAATACATGTTCATTTTGGAGGAACCACTCATCTCCACAGCACCGACCTGGGGAACGAGTTATGTATGTATATGTTTGCTCAGAGCTGATCAGACTCCACAATACATTTCCACAAGATGTTTTTTGGTGGCACCCATACATGCTCGTTCACACACAGGTCCGGACCTGAACGTTTATTGCACACATTCGTTTGTCATTTTTTGGTGAACTCACTCTGGACTCAATAGAGGCGTCCCCCTGGGTCACCACACTCACACCCCCACTATTCACCAAGGGACACCACCCTCCAACCCTTTCACCATGAAGACTGCGCCTCCTAGGGTTGGTTAATGGCGAGGGTAGAGATTTGTCCCTACTCCCCCGCAGCACACCTGCTGCACACACCAGGAGGAGAAGGGGACGGGGAAATGGAGGAAATATACTCTCGCTGGTCGCCTCCACATGACCAGGAGGGCGGCTTCTTCGATGGTATGAAGATTTGGCGTAAAACCCCGCGGACTATCACACCAGTCAGCTCACCACAGGGGCGTACCCCTTCACCTCGGGGAATACCAGGCAGCTCCGTGGGGCACCATTCCTCCCACCTGCCTGGGTGCGCCCGCCTGCATGAACCAGTCCTGCACCCCAGCAGCGACTCTAGGGGGTTTTAGTACCATAGCCGCAGGAATATGGAGGAAAATATATACACTCGCTGGTCGCCTCCACACGACCAGGAGGGGCGGCATAGAAGATTTGGCATGAGCCCCGCGGACTATACCACAATCTGCTCCCTACAGGGACGTACCCCTTCACCTCGGGGAATGCCAGGCAGCTCCGTGGCGCACCATTCCTCCCACCTGCCTGGGTGCGTCCCCTGTATGAGCAAGTCCCGCTCCCCAGCAGCGACTCTAGGGGCTTTTGCCAGACCGCCGCCGCCATTTTTATTTCCTGGTACTCTGAGCACAGGCCCCAGACCGTGATAACTGCTGCTGCAGCGTCTCTAACACACCATGCCGCTCCCCACTCACCTCAGTGAGGCCCGGCAGCAATTACAAATAGGTCTCCACATGGCCAAAGCTCACCAGAAAGAAAAAAAAAAACTGTACGGCTGGTGATAATGTCATGGTCACGTGTGTCAGGGCGCAGATGATACCGCAAGGCGGACCCATAACACACGTGACCCTGGATACACCGCCTCCAGTGGGGCGAATTTAAATAATAACACGTGCAGGTGGATACGCCGCCTCCACCTGGCGAATTTAGGTATTACACGTTATACATACAATAATCAGATAATAAAGGGGGAACCTGGGAAACTTTAACAATGGTGGGCCCTGCGATAGGGAATGGGGACATGGAGACCTCCTAAGCTCCCCTGAGCCAGTGTCCCTGCACTCCTTACATTCCCTAAACAGGCTCCGCACCTGTCGCCGCACGCGTACCTTAACGCCCTTGCTCACCCTGACCCTAAACCCTCACTAGGGAATGGGTCGGTGCGGAGACTAATCCCACCACTGCACTAATAACACACATGAGGAAAGAGACAATACAGGGGAAACACCACTTAGCTTTGCTTTGTTGCGTGCGCTCCTAGCAACAGAGCCCTCCACCTGAGTGCATCTTCTCCTCCACCTGAATCCATCACCATAACAGGATCCTTCACCTTAGTGCAGCCTTGGAGCAGAGTCCAACACCAGTTGCAGCTGCTTAGTACCAGAGTCCCAAAGAAGTGTTCAGCTTCTGCCACGAAGTCAAGCATGCTTGAGTCCAGTTCTCAGCAACCAAGTCCCACATGGTGAGTGCCACTCTCCATAGTAGCCACTCCACCAGCCCATGCAGACACTTCCCGCTGACACCATCACTGCGACTCCACCACGCCATGCCAGCCCTTCGTCCAGACACCATAGCTGACACTCTTCCCCCCTGGCTAAGCTGCGCAGGACTCCTCACCAGCTCCATCCTTCCTCCAGGCTCTCCAACTCAAAGTGAACAATCTCACAATCTCACAGGCAGTGAGTGAACACCCTGAGCACACCTTTATAGGGTGTCACACCTGATCCATAATTAAGTGAACATTAACCTAAACCTAAGGTGCGATACCATTCCCCACCACCGGGCAACTAAGGCCTCTTTCACACATCAGGTTTTCGCCGTCAGGCGCGATCCGGCGCTTTTGACAGAAACCGGATCCGGCGAAATGCAATGCCGGATCCGGTTTCCCCCCCATTGACTTGCATTTGCGCCGGATGGCCATGCGTTTCATCCGGTTTTCGCCGGATCCGGCAATGTGTCGCGATCCGGCGTCTGGAAAAAACGGCTACTGTAACGTTTTTTGTCTCCGGCGAAAAAGCCGGACACGCCGGATCCGGCACGTCCGGCTTTTTCACACAATGAAAGCCTATGAGCGCCGCAATGCGCCTGATCCGGCGAAAGCCGGATCCGGTGGCCGGATCCGTTTTTTTTGGTCTGAGCATGCTCAGTAGCTCTGCCCACAAGACATATATAAAAGCAAGACAGTGGGACCCACAGCCACACCCAACATGCCACCCAAGAAAGCAACCAAGCGCAGCAGGAGAAGGCAGGAGACCACTGCAGCACCATCAGTACCACCACCACCCCAAATGGAGCAGCAAATGGAATATGCTGAGGAGGGGAGGCCAGCAGCAGATGAGAGACGGTAATTATCAAATCCCCCATTCCTCCAAACTAGGGCTATTGAATATCAAGATATTCATTGGCCCTTTGTTTCTCTTTATTCAACAGCCGCCCAATAGATGCAGCAGCAGCAGCAATGGCAGCAGCTGGAACACCACCCACAGGCATGGAGTGTGGCCACCAGGAAGACAGCACATCATCTTCTGGGAGCCCTCCCTCGCATCGTCAGCGTTTGACGGTAAGTTTTTATTTCCAAAATCCATCATCTCTGTAATATATGTCTATTCATTGCCTTTTATTTCAAAACAGGATTCACAAGATGAAGAGGAGCTCCCAGAAGAAGAAGGAAGGGGTGGACAGACACCTGGAGTGGGCTCACAATTGGTAAGTTTTTTGCATCAAACACAACATCACACTACACACAACACATAGAAAACAATGTTCTGCAGACCACACACAGCAAACAAATGCCTACATCCAAAGACATAACATTTTTTGTTTTCTTCTCTAGTCTTCCCAATCTGGTGCTCGGCCAAGAGGTCCTCGCAGTGCCTCCCAGGGTCGTCGGCGACAGCAACGTGGCGGTCACCAGCGTGTAAGTATAAATATTTTTGCTTTTTTTTTGCACTTTTTATTTCATTTCTTTTGTGGAGGCTAATTATGTTATTTTTGTCTTTTTCTTTAACAGCCTTCACAGCGTGCTCCCGACTCTGACGGTGAGGATGGAGGGATTGATGTGGACCACCTCATCGATCTCGTCAGAGAAAGGGAGCCGCTCTGGAATATGGCTGACCGCCGCCACGCTGACCTGATCATTACCCGACGACTCTGGGAGGAAATCTGTTCGCTCCTTGTGGACCGCTGGGAGGACCTCGAAGCTCGGGCCCAGATTAAAGAGCGTAAATATATACAGTACCGGTTGCTTGATGTAAACCAGTGTTTCCCGAACTCCAGTCCTCGTGGTCCCCACGGATCATGTGTTCAGGATTTCTATTTACTATGGAAATCCTGAAAACATGACCCCTGGGGACCATGAGGACTGGAGTTTGGGAAACACTGATGTTGTATACTAACCACTCCTTTCTCGTTTCAGGGGAGAGAATTGTGAATCGGTGGCGGTCTGTGAGGGATCGTTTCAAGAAGGAGTTCAATAAAGAGATGCGGGCCCCGAGTGGATCTGGAGGACACAGGAGCAAGTACAAGTACGCACAAGCCCTGTCGTTCCTCCGGGAAACAATGGTCACTAGAAGGTAAATATTACACACCACATGTGAAAAAAAATGTTAGATGTAACTTTTTTTTTTCAGCCAGGGCCATACCATGTCAGTATTTTAATTGGTTTTTTTTCTCTTTATTCCACAGCACGGTGAGCAGCACTCAGGAGCCGGCACGATTGGACCCTTCTGAGGCGATCCCTGAGGAGACCGGCACCGAGGGACACTTCGACCGCCCCGGTACATCTGCACCTTCCCAGCCTTCCCACACATTCGACCCATCTGTCCCATCCACCAGCACAGGAGCATCGTGGCCGCCTACATTACATGAAGCTGCTGGTGAGGAGATCGCTTTCCCTTTACCCCACCCTTCTGCCCCTGCCACCTCTAGTACACCTGCGGGTACTGGGCGGCAGCGGCAGAGGGGTCAGGAAAAGAGTTATGCGCCAGAGTTCTTGCATCTGAATGCATCTTTCCAGAACTGTCTAAAAGTCTTGTCAGAGCAAATCTCCACAGGCTTTCAGCAGATAAACTCCAGCATTCTGGAGGTGAAGACACTTCTGCAAACCATGCATTCAGAAGCAAGATCTTCGCCAAACCACACCTTTTTCAGGTCTGTTGTGGAGCGCATGGCAACACTATCTCCTACCCAGCAGATGCATGTAATGCATTCGTGCCACGGTGCTCTACAGCAGGTTACCTCCCAACCTCCACCTCCCACCACTGTAGTTCCTCCACCTGCACCCCCTCCAGCCACTTTCCATCCTCCCCCTCCTATTACATCTGCACCCCCTCCAGCCACTTTCCATCCTCCCCCTCCTATTACATACCAGCAACCTCACCAGTACCAGCAACCTCCCCAGTACCAGACATCTCCCCACTTCCAGCAACCTGCCCCGTACCAAACTCCTTCCCCGTACCAAACTCCTTCCCCGTACCAAACTCCTTCCCCGTACCAAACTCCTTCCCCATACAACTTTCCATCAACATCATCTGCTCCTACAGTCCCTGCCCAACCCTCCACTCCACCGCCCACCACCTCTTCTGCCTCCCACATGTCCACCCATTCTGTAGCTTTTTCCACACCTTCACCTCTAACTGTTCCTTCCCCACCACGATCCCAGTCCTCTCTCCACACTCCCAGTGTCGAAGTGTCCCGCAGCCCCTCCAGCAGTATTTCCACCCCACACTACACCGAGTTATAATGTTTTTTTTGTAATAAAAATGCCCATTTGGTTGGTTTCAAACCTTTATTAAAAAAGTTTTTTTAACTTTAAAAACAGTTTTCACAAAAAACAATATTTTAAATAAAAGTTAAATTATTGTTTACACTGGTTGTCTGTCATTTCTTTCTGCGGCGAAATATGTTTAAAAAAAAGGTTAAATACAGGGTATTTAAAAGGTAAAAAGGTATTCAAAACCAGGTATATAACTGTGGGTAAATTTTAGCTTTTTGCCACAGTTGTGTTCCTGGTTGTGTTTGAAGCAAAGTATTTCACCTAAAAAGTTGTGTTTATTGTTGGTGATTTCCTACCAATGTACACAACTTTTGTTAAAAGGTGAAATACTTTGCATAAAACACAACCAGGTACACACCTGTGGCCTAAAGCTAAAAATAGTAAGACCATGACAAGATAGCCAACTTTAGTTGGCAAAGGTATATACTGTTGGTCCAGAAGGTACACAAGTTTGGTTAGGGCACAAATCTTTCACACTCTGTCATCCTGCCAGTGTACTCTGCCTTGAGGTGACATAAAGTATAGTGCAAAATTGTCCCTCATTACTGAAACCGTCACAGAACTTCTAGTGGTAATATTTCCAATGACAACATCCATCTTCGCCAGTAACTTGCTCTTCTCTCCAACCTGCACTTTCTCCTCTACAACCTGTCAAAGAAGGGCTGTAGGAACACACTATATATAGTTTTCCAGTAGCCAATCCCGTTCGGAAGGCCACAAGGGTCAATTTTAAAAACCAGATCCGGCGTAATCCGTCGAAAAACGGATGAACCGGATGAGACGGATCCGGTTTTGTCTGTCAAGAACAAGACGGATCCGGCAGAAAACCGGATCCGGCACATCAGGTTTTACAAAACATTTGCCGGATCCGGCATTCCGGCACGACGCCGGATCGCGCCTGACGCCGAAAACCTGATGTGTGAAAGTAGCCTTAGAATGAACGACACCACGTGTGATAATTCTAATGGCCACCGGGGGCTATCACGACACACTTTGGAACCAAAGGAAAAAAGTTCACTTAATGCATTTAATACCGCCAGATCCAACACTGGATCATGACACAGATGATCCTATTGTGACTAATGTGAACGCATTTTTTCAAGCCTTGGGGTTGTTGTATGACGAACCTAATGCCATTGATCAGGCTGAAAAGACCCTGCTGGCATTGAACCAGGGTCGAGATTCTGCAGAGTTGTACTGTCAAAAGTTCCGAAAGTGGGCGGTCCTTACTACCTGGAATGATAATGCCTTGGCTGCTCTCTTTCAGAAGGGTTTGTCAGAAGCCGTAAAAGATACTATGGTGGGATTTCCTGTTCCCTCTGGTCTGGACGATTCTATGTCATTAGCCATTCAGGTTGATCGGCGTTTACGTGAACGCAGGATTGCACGAGAGGTGTTGCCACCGGTTGAACAGACGTCTGAACCTATGCAATGTGATAGAGTATTGTCTAAGGCGCAACGTCAGGAGTTCAGAAGGCGTAATAAGCTGTGTTTTTTCTGTGGAGATGCCTCGCATATTATTTCTGTTTGTCCTAAACGAGAGAAACGCTTTGCACACACGTTTTCTGTTGGTGGTGTTCAACCTAAGTTTCTTCTGGCAATTACTCTGATCTGCTACCTGTCCACATTTTCCGCCAAGGCTTTTGTGGATTCGGGAGCAGCGCTAAACCTAATGGACTTGGATTTTGCTAAACGTTGTGGATTTCCGATGACACCTCTGCAGACGCCTATCCCTTTGAGGGGGATTGATGCTACTCCTTTGGCTAAAAATAAACCTCAGTTTTGGACCCAGGTGGTCATGCGGGTCGCCCCAGACCATCAAGAAAATTGCAGATTTTTGGTATTGCATGGTCTGCATGATGCCGTTGTTCTGGGGTTTCCCTGGTTACAAATTCATAATCCAGTTTTGGATTGGAAATCTGTGTCTGTGGTGAGTTGGGGTTGTCGGTGTGCCTTTAGTGAGGCTCCGGTGTTTTCCACCTCTCCTCAGTCGCATGAGGTTCCTGACTATTTGGCGGACTTTTATGATGTATTTAGTGAGAATGAGTCTGCGTCCTTGCCTCCTCATAAGAGTTATGACTGTGCAATTGAACTGAGCCCGGGGTGTAAATTTCCCAAGGTTCGGCTCTTCAATTTATCTGTACCCGAGCACGAGGCTATGCGGTCCTATATTAAGGAGGCGTTGGAGAAGGGTCATATTAGACCATCCTCTTCACCCTTAGGTGCTGGGGTTTTTTTTGTGGCCAAAAAGGATGGTTCTTTGAGGCCTTGTATTGATTATCGTGCCCTCAATAAAATTACTATTAAATATCAGTATCCGTTACCCCTGATTTCGGATCTATTCTCTAGAGTTAGAGGTGCTTGCTGGTTTACCAAGCTTGACCTCAGGGGGGCGTATAATCTTATCCGCATTAAGCAGGGTGATGAATGGAAGATGGCGTTTAATACTCCGGAGGGACATTTTGAGTACCTGGTGATGCCTTTTGGGCTCACTAATGCCTCTTCTGTCTTCCAGTGCTTCATGAACTATATTTTCCGAGACTTTGTCGATAAATTTTTGATTATTTACCTGGATGATATTTTGATCTTCTCCAAGGATTGGGATTCTCATGTGGAACATGTTCGGACTGTGTTCCGGATCTTGAGGGAGAATTCCCTGTATGTCATAGGATCGAAATGCCTTTTTGGAGTACAGCGGATTTAATTTTTGGGATTTATTTTGTCTCCGTCAACTATTGAAATGGACCCAGCCAAGGTACAGGCCATTTACGATTGGGTTCAGCCCACTTCTTTGAAGGCCCTCCAGAAGTTTTTGGGTTTTGCTAATTTTTATCGGAAATTTATAGCAAAATTTTCTAGTATTGCCAAGCCATTGACTGATCTGACTAGGAAGGGTGCTGATGTGTTGAATTGGTCTCCGGAGGCTGTTGCTTCCTTTCAGGAGCTGAAGCGAAGATTTACCTCCGCCCCGGTTTTGCGGCAACCTGATGTCTCACTCCCGTTCCAGGTAGAGGTGGATGCTTCTGAGATTTAGATTTCCCCTTTCTTTCTTTAGGCCTATTTAATTCTCCGGCTGTGATCGAGGGGTCTAGGGCATCGTAGGAACCCCCCACGGCTACTGCTAGTTGTCTTGATAGGTTCAGGGGTCTGCAATCCGATAGCTGCCAACTTCTCTGGTTTTCTGGACTTAGCTAGCATTTCTGTTTTTGCCTCCTACGGTGACTCAATCATAACAGCACATACATTACATTACTGACCCTGAGTTACATCCTGTATTATACCCCAGAGCTGCACTCACTATTCTGCTGGTGCAGTCACTGTATACATACATTACATTACTGATCCTGAGTTACATACTGTATTATACTCCAGAGCTGCACTCACTATTCTGCTGGTGCAGTCACTGTGTACATACATTACATTACTGATTCTGAGTTACATCCTGTATTATATTCCAGAGCTGCACTCACTATTCTGCTGGTGCAGTCACTGTATACATACGTTACATTACTGATCCTGAGTTACATCCTGTATTATACTCCAGAGCTGCACTCACTATTCTGCTGGTGCAGTCACTGTGTACATACATTACATTACTGATCCTGAGTTACCTCCTGTATTATACTCCAGAGCTGCACTCAATATTCTGCTGGTGCAGTCACTGTGTACATATGGGTCGCCCTCCCAGGGCTGTGGGGTACTCGGTACCGGGCCCGATGAGCTTCAATGGGAGATGTCACGGCAGCTGAGACCCGGCCCGTGGCCCTGGGCACCCATTGTAAAAGGGGAAAGTTCAGTGTGCTTATGATCATTAGAGTTTTTGAATGAATGAGTCGTGACACCACCTGTGGTGTTCGGCAATGAAGATGTTAAGCCGACGCTGCAGACAGATCCTCTGGGACAGATGGTGTGGTGCAGCAATGATGTTATAGCCCTCCACAGGCAGGGCTGTAGTCCCAGGGCAGAGTAGGTGAAGTGACACGTAGATGGTGTAGTGTCAGGCGCAAGGGGTGTAGCAGTGCTGGGCAGGTTGGCGCAGGAATAAGTGGAGGACAACAGGGCGTGTAGTTACAAAGATTTACTCAGTCTGTTGTGGTACAAGAGCCCGCATCCGTGCCGTGTCCTCCGGGTCAGGAGCTCAGCCAACTTCCAGGCAAGATGAAGTACTCCTTTCCAACACTCCGCCAACATATGTACCTTTTCTGAACGTTTCCCTCTTAGCGCCTTTAGTGAAGTACTCACAGTAGTGAGTTACACTGGAGTTCCTCCTGTCAGATGTTCTTGGAACTCTACTTGTACGGCAGACAGCTGTAGCCTGCTTCGGGGACTCCTACCTAGTCACGGCTCACTCACGTTGCTGTTGTCCCCTCAAGTCTTGTGTGGGAATAAAGTGGTGACAACTACTATAATACTGCCGCTATGTAGAAAAATAGAACTACTATAATACTGCCCCTATGTACAAGAATATAACTACTATAATACTGCTCCTATATACAAGAATATAACAACTATAATACTGCTCCTATATACAAGAATATAACTACTATAATACTGCCCCCTATGTACAAGAATATAACTACTATAATACTGCCCCCCTATGTACAAGAATATAACTACTATAATACTGCCCCCCTATGTACAAGAATATAACTACTATAATACTGCCCCAATGTACAAGAATATAGCTACTATAATACTGCTCCTATGTACAAGAATATAACTACTATAATACTGCCCCCCATGTACAAGAATATAACTACTATAATACTGCCCCCTATGTACAAGAATATAACTACTATAATACTGCCCCTATGTACAAGAATATAACTACTATAATACTGCCCCCCTATGTACAAGAATATAACTACTAAAATACTGCCCCTATGTACAAGAATATAGCTACTATAATACTGATCTTATGTACAAGAATATAACTACTATAATACTGCTCCTATGTACAAGAATATAACTACTATAATACTGACCCCTATGTACAAGAATATAACTACTATAATACTGCTCCTATGTACAAGAATATAGCTACTACAATACTGCCCCTATGTACAAGAATATAGCTACTATAATACTGCCCCTATGTATAAGAATATAACTATTATAATACTGCCCCCCTATGTACAAGAATATAACTACTATAATACTGCCCCCCCTATGTACAAGAATATAACTACTATAATACTGCCCCCTATGTACAAGAATATAACTACTATAATACTGCCCCTATGTACAAGAATATAGCTACTATAATACTGCCCCTATGTACAAGAATATAACTACTATAATACTGCCTCTATGTACAAGACTATAACTACTATAATACTGCCCCTATGTACAAGAATATAACTACTATAATACTGCCCCCTATGTACAAGAATATAACTACTATAATAGTGCCCCCTATGTACAAGAATATAACTACTATAATACTGCCCCCTATGTACAAGAATATAACTCCTATAATACTGCCCCCTATATACAAGAATATAACTACTATAATACTGCCCCCTATGTACAAGAATATAACTACTATAATACTGCTCCTATGTACAACAATATAACTACTATAATACTGCCCCTATGTACAAGAATATAACTACTATAATACTGCCCCCTATATACAAGAATATAGCTACTATAATACTGCTCCTATGTACAACAATATAACTACTGTAATACTGCCCCTATGTACAAGAATATAACTACTATAATACTGCCCCCTATGTACAAGAATGTAACTACTATAATACTGCTTCTATGTACAAGAATATAACTACTATAATACTGCTCCTATGTACAACAATATAACTACTATAATACTGCCCCTATGTACAAGAATATAACTACTATAATACTGCCCCCTATATACAAGAATATAGCTACTATAATACTGCTCCTATGTACAACAATATAACTACTGTAATACTGCCCCTATGTACAAGAATATAACTACTATAATACTGCCCCCTATGTACAAGAATATAACTACTATAATACTGCTTCTATGTACAAGAATATAACTACTATAATACTGCTCCTATGTACAAGAATATAACTACTATAATACTGCTCCTATATACAAGAATATAACTACTATAATACTGCTCCTATATACAAGAATATAACTACTATAATACTGCCCCTATGTACAAGAATATAACTACTATAATACTGCTCCTATGTACAACAATATAACTACTATAATACTGCCCCTATGTACAACGAACAATTTTCAATCAGGAAAAACTAAAAGAAAAATGCACGTCTTAATTTTATGCAATAAGAATAAATATTCTAATACTTTGTTGTTCATCAGAACTGATTTTGCGGAACAGAATTTATGCCACAGGACTTTCTCATCAGATAAACAAGATGAAATTAGCTGTAGCCACATAAGAAAATAAATCTCTTTATGTGCCATGTGTCTTCAAAAATTCTTACCAAATGTTTCAAAGACGTGCTGCACATTCTCGCTCTTCACATGTTATCTCCACAAAGCGGAAAACATTTGTACTAATGTTCCTCTCACTTTTCTAGAAGTTGCCATCTTTATCTGTGAAATGTTTTTTTTTTGTATAGTAGTATTTGAAAGAAGTGTCACATTACATTAAGGCAGCTGACATTTACTTTTACTTCTATACTTTTTAAAAATGTTCTTTTTCTACAAATGTTAGAATTTTTCCTTAGTAGGGCCCCTTCTGTATGGTGCAATATATGGGGCTCATATTACTGTATAGAGGTCTATGTGGTGCCCGTAATACTGTATCGAGCACTATATGGGGCCAATAATAATGTATGGAGGACTAGGTGGTGCACATAATTTTGCATGGAGAACTATATGGTTCCAATAATTCTTTATGGAGGACTATGTGGTGCCCATAACAGTGTATGGAGGACTATGTGGTGCCATAATACTGTATGGTGAACTATGTGGTGCCATAATACTGTATGGTGGTCTATGTGGTGCCCATAATTCTGTATGGAGGACTATGTGGTGCCCATAATACAGTATGGAGGATTATATGGTACCCATAATAGTGTATGGAGGACTATGTGGTGCCTATAGTACTATATGGAGGACTATGTGGTGCCATAATACTGTATGTTGGACTATGTGGTGCCCATAATTCTTCATGGAGAACTATGTGATGTCCATATTACTGTATGGAGGACTATGTGGTGCTCATAATACTGTGTGGTGGACTATGTGGTGCCCATACTTTTTTATGGAGAACTATGTGGTGCCCATAATTCTTTATGGAGGACTATGTGGTGCCCATAATACTGTATGGAGGGCTATACTGTCTGCACTCACTATGTGTGTCACTCTGTGTGACCGTAGACTTTTGAATCCCCCAGGGCACACACTGTGCGCTGTGAGGACTCACCAGTTTCTGAGCTGTTGAAGGATTTACAATAGATATCACACAGATAGGCTGGCGGCCTTTCATTGTTACTGTGTTGTGACATCAGGGCCCGGCCTGTCACAGAGCAGAGCGCCGTGTCACAGCTGTAGTCGGCTGCAATTTTAGCAACCGTGCTGAATATGAAGCCGCAAGTGGACGCCGGGGAGCACAGGAAGGTGAGAAGAATCTTTTTTTTCTCCTCTGTGATTGGCCTGGTAAGTGGACATAGGGGCTGACATAGTGATCCAGGATGGGGGCATTATTAAAGTGGACATAGGGGCCAAGGATGGGGCAACATAGGGGCCCAGGATGAGGTGACATAGGGGCCCAGGATGGGGGCAACATAGGGACCCAGGATGGGGCGACATAGGGGCCAAGGATGGGGCAACATAGGGGCCCAGGATGGGGACTTTAAATAAAGTGGTCCAGGATGGGGACATTATTAAATAAAGGGGCCCAGGATGCAGACATAATTACTGGAAGGGGCAAAGGATGGGGACATTATTACAGGAAGGGACCCATAATGGAGACATCAGTACTGTAAGGGGCCGAGGATGGGGACATTATTACTAGAAGGTAATCCAGGATGGGGACATTATTACTGGAAGGGGCCCAGGATGAGGATATTATTAAATCAAGGGGCCTAGAATGGGGACCTTATTAAAGTGGATATAAGGGTCCAGGATGGGGGGCAACATAAAGGTGCCCAGGATGGGGACATTAAATAAAGGGGCCCAGGATCTGGGACTTTAATAAATAAAGGGGTGACCTGATAGCTGTATGGGGGTCAGGATGAGAAACATAGGGGCCAAGGATGGGGCAACATAGGGGCCCAGGATGAGGTGACATAGGGGCCCAGGATGGGGGCAACATAGGGACCCAGGATGGGGCGACATAGGGGCCAAGGATGGGGCAACATAGGGGCCCAGGATGGGGACTTTAAATAAAGTGGTCCAGGATGGGGACATTATTAAATAAAGGGGCCCAGGATGCAGACATAATTACTGGAAGGGGCCGAGGATGGGGACATTATTACTAGAAGGTAATCCAGGATGGGGACATTATTACTGGAAGGGGCCCAGGATGAGGATATTATTAAATCAAGGGGCCTAGAATGGGGATCTTATTAAAGTGGATATAAGGGTCCAGGATGGGGGGCAACATAAAGGTGCCCAGGATGGGGACATTAAATAAAGGGGCCCAGGATCTGGGACTTTAATAAATAAAGGGGTGACCTGATAGCTGTATGGGGGTCAGGATGAGAAACATACATTATTGGTTTATGATGGCAAGTGGGATCATAATTACTTTAAGGGCAAATCAGTGGACATAACTACTGCTGTAATTTAATTTACTTTTGAGGATACTTTCTTACATGGGGCGATCAAAAGTGGGGTCTTGTTACTGTGCAGGGCGGCACTACGTCACGTTTTTCTTCATCTGCTGTAGTCTAGAAATCTGGGGAAAGGGGGGAATGTACTCCAGAAGTGATCAGCTATAGATATTTGTATCTTATTTTCTGCAAAGACAAGTCCTGGCTGGAAGAAATTATGGCTGTCTCCACTGGATGAAAAATAAAAGTGAAGATGAATCACTTAAATTACAGATGTCATCTGTGAGTCAGTGTGTTACCTGTACACTGACAGTATACACTGTACACTATATACAGAGCTCCTGTGTATAATTTCACTGGTGATCACTGTATTACCTGTACACTGACACTATATACAGAGCTCCTGTGTATAATGTCACCAGTGATCACTGTATTACCTGTACAATGCCACTATATACAGAGCTCCTGTGTGTAATGTCACTGGTGATCCCTTTATTACCTGTACACTGACACTATATATAGAGCTCCTGTGTATAATGTCACTGGTGATCACTGTATTACCTGTACACTGACAGAATATACAGAGCTCCTGTGTATAATGTCACCAGTGATCACTGTATTACCTGTACAATATATACAGAGCTCCTGAGTATACTATCACTGGTGATCTCTTTATTACCTCTACACAGACACTATATACAGATCTCCTGTGCATAATGTCACTGGTGATCCCTGTATTACCTGTACACTGACAATATATATATATAGAGCTCCTGTGTATAATGTCACTGGTGATCACTGTATAACCTCTACACTGACACTATATACAGAGCTCCTGTGCATAATGCCACTGGTGATCCCTGTATTACCTGTACACTGACACTATATATAGAGCTCCTGTGTATAATGTCACTGGTGATCACTGTATTACCTGTACACTGACACTATATATAGAGCTCCTGTGTATAATGTCACTGGTGATCACTGTGTTACCTCTACACTAACACTATATACAGAGCTCCTGTGCATAATGTCACCAGTGATCACTATTGCCTGTACACTATACACTATATACAATGCTCCTGTGTGTAATGTCACTGGTGATCCCTGTATTACCTGTACACTGACACTATATACAGAGCACCTGTGCATAATGTCACTGGTGATCACTGTATTATCTGTACACTGACACTATATACAGAGCTACTGTGTGTAAAGTCACTGGTGATACCTGTATTACCTGAACACTGACACTATATACAGAGCTCCTGTGTATAATGTCACTGGTGATCACTGTATTACCTGTACACTGACACTATATACAGAGCTCCTGTGTGTAAAGTCACTGGTGATACCTGTATTACCTGAACACTGACACTATATACAGAGCTCCTGTGTATAATGTCACTGGTGATCACTGTATTACCTGTACACTATATACAGAGATCCTGTGTATAATGTCACTGGTGATCACTGCATTACCAGTACACTGACACTATATACAGAGCTCCTGTATATAATGTCACTGGTGATCCCTGTATTACCTGTACACTGACACTATATACAGAGATCCTGTGTATAATGTCATTGGTGACCACTGTATTACCTGTACACTGACACTATATACAGAGCTCTTGTGTATAATGTCACCGGTGATCCCTGTATTACCTGTACACTGACAGTATATACAGAGTTCCTGTGTATAATGTCACTGGTGATCCCTGTATTATATATACACTATACACTATATACAGAGCTCCTGTGTATAATGTCACTGGTGATCACTGTATTACCTGTACACTGACACTATATACAGAGCTCTTGTGTATAATGTCACCGGTGATCCCTGTATTACCTGTACACTGACACTGCATACAGAGTTCCTGTGTATAATGTCACTGGTGATCCCTGTATTATATATACACTATATACAGAGCTCCTGTGTATAATGTCACTGGTGATCACTGTATTACCTGTACACTGACACTATATACAGAGCTCCTGTGTGTAAAGTCACTGGTGATACCTGTATTACCTGAACACTGACACTATATACAGAGCTCCTGTGTATAATGTCACTGGTGATCCCTGTATTATATATACACTATACACTATATACAGAGCTCCTGTGTATAATGTCACTGGTGATCACTGTATTACCTGTACACTGACACTATATACAGAGCTCTTGTGTATAATGTCACCAGTGATCCCTGTATTACCTGTACACTGACACTGCATACAGAGTTCCTGTGTATAATGTCACTGGTGATCCCTGTATTATATATACACTATATACAGAGCTCCTGTGTATAATGTCACTGGTGATCACTGTATTACCTGTACACTGACACTATATACAGAGCTCCTGTGTGTAAAGTCACTGGTGATACCTGTATTACCTGAACACTGACACTATATACAGAGCTCCTGTGTATAATGTCACTGGTGATCACTGTATTACCTGTACACTATATACAGAGATCCTGTGTATAATGTCACTGGTGATCACTGTATTACCAGTACACTGACACTATATACAGAGCTCCTGTATATAATGTCATCAGTGATCACTGCATTACCTGTACAATGACACTATATACAGAGCTCCTGTGTATAATGTCACTGGTGATCACTGTATTACCTGTACACTGACACTATATACAGAGCTCCTGTGTGTAAAGTCACTGGTGATACCTGTATTACCTGAACACTGACACTATATACAGAGCTCCTGTGTATAATGTCACTGGTGATCACTGTATTACCTGTACACTATATACAGAGATCCTGTGTATAATGTCACTGGTGATCACTGTATTACCAGTACACTGACACTATATACAGAGCTCCTGTATATAATGTCATCGGTGATCACTGCATTACCTGTACAATGACACTATATACAGAGCTCCTGTGTGTAATGTCACTGGTGATCCCTGTATTACCTGTACACTGACACTATATACAGAGATCCTGTGTATAATGTCATTGGTGACCACTGTATTACCTGTACACTGACACTATATACAGAGCTCTTGTGTATAATGTCACCGGTGATCCCTGTATTACCTGTACACTGACAGTATATACAGAGTTCCTGTGTATAATGTCACTGGTGATCACTGTATTATATATACACTATACACTATATACAGAGCTCCTGTGTATAATGTCACTGGTGATCACTGTATTACCTGTACACTGACACTATATACAGAGCTACTGTGTGTAAAGTCACTGGTGATACCTGTATTACCTGAACACTGACACTATATACAGAGCTCCTGTGTATAATGTCACTGGTGATCACTGTATTACCTGTACACTGACACTATATACAGAGCTCCTGTGTGTAAAGTCACTGGTGATACCTGTATTACCTGAACACTGACACTATATACAGAGCTCCTGTGTATAATGTCACTGGTGATCACTGTATTACCTGTACACTATATACAGAGATCCTGTGTATAATGTCACTGGTGATCACTGCATTACCAGTACACTGACACTATATACAGAGCTCCTGTATATAATGTCATCGGTGATCACTGCATTACCTGTACAATGACACTATATACAGAGCTCCTGTGTGTAATGTCACTGGTGATCCCTGTATTACCTGTACACTGACACTATATACAGAGATCCTGTGTATAATGTCATTGGTGACCACTGTATTACCTGTACACTGACACTATATACAGAGCTCTTGTGTATAATGTCACCGGTGATCCCTGTATTACCTGTACACTGACAGTATATACAGAGTTCCTGTGTATAATGTCACTGGTGATCCCTGTATTATATATACACTATACACTATATACAGAGCTCCTGTGTATAATGTCACTGGTGATCACTGTATTACCTGTACACTGACACTATATACAGAGCTCTTGTGTATAATGTCACCGGTGATCCCTGTATTACCTGTACACTGACACTGCATACAGAGTTCCTGTGTATAATGTCACTGGTGATCCCTGTATTATATATACACTATATACAGAGCTCCTGTGTATAATGTCACTGGTGATCACTGTATTACCTGTACACTGACACTATATACAGAGCTCCTGTGTGTAAAGTCACTGGTGATACCTGTATTACCTGAACACTGACACTATATACAGAGCTCCTGTGTATAATGTCACTGGTGATCCCTGTATTATATATACACTATACACTATATACAGAGCTCCTGTGTATAATGTCACTGGTGATCACTGTATTACCTGTACACTGACACTATATACAGAGCTCTTGTGTATAATGTCACCAGTGATCCCTGTATTACCTGTACACTGACACTGCATACAGAGTTCCTGTGTATAATGTCACTGGTGATCCCTGTATTATATATACACTATATACAGAGCTCCTGTGTATAATGTCACTGGTGATCACTGTATTACCTGTACACTGACACTATATACAGAGCTCCTGTGTGTAAAGTCACTGGTGATACCTGTATTACCTGAACACTGACACTATATACAGAGCTCCTGTGTATAATGTCACTGGTGATCACTGTATTACCTGTACACTATATACAGAGATCCTGTGTATAATGTCACTGGTGATCACTGTATTACCAGTACACTGACACTATATACAGAGCTCCTGTATATAATGTCATCAGTGATCACTGCATTACCTGTACAATGACACTATATACAGAGCTCCTGTGTATAATGTCACTGGTGATCACTGTATTACCTGTACACTGACACTATATACAGAGCTCCTGTGTGTAAAGTCACTGGTGATACCTGTATTACCTGAACACTGACACTATATACAGAGCTCCTGTGTATAATGTCACTGGTGATCACTGTATTACCTGTACACTATATACAGAGATCCTGTGTATAATGTCACTGGTGATCACTGTATTACCAGTACACTGACACTATATACAGAGCTCCTGTATATAATGTCATCGGTGATCACTGCATTACCTGTACAATGACACTATATACAGAGCTCCTGTGTGTAATGTCACTGGTGATCCCTGTATTACCTGTACACTGACACTATATACAGAGATCCTGTGTATAATGTCATTGGTGACCACTGTATTACCTGTACACTGACACTATATACAGAGCTCTTGTGTATAATGTCACCGGTGATCCCTGTATTACCTGTACACTGACAGTATATACAGAGTTCCTGTGTATAATGTCACTGGTGATCCCTGTATTATATATACACTATACACTATATACAGAGCTCCTGTGTATAATGTCACTGGTGATCACTGTATTACCTGTACACTGACACTATATACAGAGCTCTTGTGTATAATGTCACCGGTGATCCCTGTATTACCTGTACACTGACACTGCATACAGAGTTCCTGTGTATAATGTCACTGGTGATCCCTGTATTATATATACACTATATACAGAGCTCCTGTGTATAATGTCACTGGTGATCACTGTATTACCTGTACACTGACACTATATACAGAGCTCCTGTGTGTAAAGTCACTGGTGATACCTGTATTACCTGAACACTGACACTATATACAGAGCTCCTGTGTATAATGTCACTGGTGATCCCTGTATTATATATACACTATATACAGAGCTCCTGTGTATAATGTCACTGGTGATCACTGTATTACCTGTACACTGACACTATATACAGAGCTCTTGTGTATAATGTCACCGGTGATCCCTGTATTACCTGTACACTGACACTGCATACAGAGTTCCTGTGTATAATGTCACTGGTGATCCCTGTATTATATATACACTATATACAGAGCTCCTGTGTATAATGTCACTGGTGATCACTGTATTACCTGTACACTGACACTATATACAGAGCTCCTGTGTGTAAAGTCACTGGTGATACCTGTATTACCTGAACACTGACACTATATACAGAGCTCCTGTGTATAATGTCACTGGTGATCACTGTATTACCTGTATACTGACACTATATACAGAGCTCCTGTGTGTAAAGTCACTGGTGATACCTGTATTACCTGAACACTGACACTATATACAGAGCTCCTGTGTATAATGTCACTGGTGATCACTGTATTACCTGTACACTGACACTATATACAGAGCTCTTGTGTATAATGTCACCGGTGATCCCTGTATTACCTGTACACTGACACTATATACAGAGCTCCTGTGTGTAAAGTCACTGGTGATACCTGTATTACCTGAACACTGACACTATATACAGAGCTCCTGTGTATAATGTCACTGGTGATCACTGTATTACCTGTACACTGACACTATATACAGAGCTCTTGTGTATAATGTCACCGGTGATCCTTGTATTACCTGTACACTGACACTGCATACAGAGTTCCTGTGTATAATGTCACTGGTGATCCCTGTATTATATATACACTATATACAGAGCTCCTGTGTATAATGTCACTGGTGATCACTGTATTACCTGTACACAGACACTATACACAGAGCTCCTGTGTAGAGATGAGTGAAGATCTTCAGCTCCCTCCTTATTCAGCAAGCTATAGCACTTACTGAACAAGCTGTCATGGAAACCCGGATACCTGGATCGCTCCTGCTGATCAACTGTTCAGCGCCACATCTGCATATGTTGCGGCTGTGTGACATTTACAACACATGCATGGAGAGCCTGTTTGTTGTGAATGTCACACAGCCATGACACAGGCAGCTGCGGCGCTGAACAGTTGATCAGCAGGAGCGATCCAGGTATCCGGGTTTCCATGGCAGCTTGTTCGGTAAGTGCAGTAGATGCCAAATAAGGAGGGAGCCGAAGATATTTACTCATCTCTACTCCTGTTTATAATGTCACTGGTGACCACTGTATTAGCTGTACACTGACACTATATACAGAGCTCCTGTGTATAATGTCACTGGTGATCACTATTACCTGTACACTCACACTATATACAGAGCTCCTGTGTATAATGTCACTGGTGATCAGTATATTTCCTCTATACTATACACTATATACAGAAGTCCTGTGTATAATGTCACTGGTGATCCCTGTATTGCCTGTATACTATACACTATATACAGAACTCCTGTGTATAATGTCACTGGTGATCCCTGTATTGCCTGTATACTATACACTATATACAGAGCTCCTGTGTATAATGTCACTGGTGTTCACTGTATTACCTGTATACTATACACTATATACAGGACTCCTGTGTATAATGTCACTGGTGATCCCTGTATTACCTGTATACTGACAGTATATACAGAGATCCTGTGCATAATGTCACTGGTGATCACTGTATTACCTGTACACTGACAGTATATACAGAGCTCCTGTGTGTAATGTTACTGGTGATCACTGCATTACCTGTACACTGACACTATATATAGAGCTCCTGAGTATAATGTCACTGGAGTTCACTGTATTACCTGTACATTATATACACAGCTCCTGTGTGTAATGTTACTGGTGATCACTGTATTACCTCTACACTGACACTATATATAGAGCTCCTGTGTATAATGTCACTGGTGATCACTGTATTACCTCTACACTGACACTAAATACAGATCTCCTGTACATAATGTCACTGGTGATCTCTGTATTACCTGTACACTGACACTATATACAGATCTCCTTGGTATAATGACACTGGTGATCACTGCATTACCTGTATACTATACACTATATACAGTGCTCTTGTATATAATGTCACTGGTGATCACTGTATTACCCGTACACTGACACTATATACAGAGCTCATACGTATAATAACACTGTTGATCACTTTATTACTTGTGTACTATATACACAAGAGCTCTGCATATACTTTAATGTCACTGGTGATCACTGCATTACCTGTACACTGACACTATACACTGTATACTATATATAGAGCTCCTGTGTTTAATGTCACTGTATTACCTGTACAGTGACACTATATACTGTATACTGTGTATAGCGTTTCTGTGTGTAATGTCACCAGTGGTAATATTAGTGTAATTAATATTCTGGCTTTTATTAATGATCAGTATTGTAGTATTGTAGTATTCGGTCCTTATGTGGTGGTAATATGTGGTCTGGTCATGGTGTGGCAGTATTTGTTCCTTGTATGTGGTATTATTCAGTTACTATGTGGTAGTAATATGTGGTGTGGTCATGGTGTGGTGGTATTTGTTCCTTGTTTGCAGTATTATTCAGTCACTCTGTGGTGGTAATATGTGTTCTGGTCATGGTGTGGCAGTATTTGTTCCTTATATGTAGGGTATTATTTGGTCACTATGTGGTGGTAATATGTGGTCTTGTCATGGTGCAGCGGTATTTGTTCCTTATATGTAGCATTATTCAGTCACTATGTGGTAGTAATATGCGGTCTGGTCATGGTGTGGCGGTATTTGTTCCTTTATATGTGGTATTATTTGGTCACTATGTGGTGATAATATGTAATCTGTTCATGGTGCTATGTTATTCATTCCCTGTATGTGGTATTATTCGGTCACTATGTGATGGTAATGTGTAGTATGGCAGGGTGTGGCAGTATTTTCCTCTTGTATGTGGTATTATTGGTCTTGGTATAGGGGATTGTGTTATTTATGCAGGTCACTTGTTCTCTCTGATAGCAATGGGAAGATTCTTGATTTCCAATAGAGATTAAATGCTTGGATGTTTAACCCCTCTTTGTCCTGTGACTATTACACAGAAGCAAATATCCACTTACAGGTGTTCTACGGTGAAAACAAGTAAACACCTATCCTAAGGCCATGTTCACACGTTCAGTATACTGAACATGTGAACATGGCCAAAGAATAAGTGATAAGTTATAGATTGGTGGGGGTCCGACTGCTGGAACCTGCACCGATCTGCAGAATATGAATTCTTAACCCCCTTAGTGTGGAGTGTCACGTATGACTTGACCACTGATCCATTCATTACCTAAGTGACTGCACTTGACTTTTTCTGGAAGCCCCCAAAGAGGATGAATGGTGCTACGGTCAGACATCCCACCTGTAGCTCCATTTTAAAATGGGGGTAAAATGGGAATAAAAGTTTCCTGTCAGGGACAAAAGTTCCCTATTTTTCCAGTCGGTGCAGTTTCCAATGCTCGGATTCCACCGATCAATACGTTTTCACCTACCTGACCTGTGGATCGGTGATACCTTGTTTTCGTCAAACTCTGTGAGCTAAGAGGATGCGCCGGTTATAAAGCTGTTGTAGAATTTACAGTAGATATCACTCATGTAGGGTAAGAAGTAAGTGAAAATCTTTGGCATTGTATTATACTGATATTTCTTATCTGTGCATCATGAATTGCGGCATGTGTTAAAAGGGGCCACTGACACTCATTTGCCAGGGACCCACGAAAGTTAAGCTGGGCAGGATATTAAAAGCCGGATTTACTGGTTGGTGCAGCAGCTTAGGTGCTGAGCCGTTTTATTTAGGATAGTTCCAGGATGAGTTTTATTGGAGTGATGAGGAGGATTTAGTGGTCGATCACTCCCACTCCCGCTTCAGTATGAGTAGTAGTGGAGGCTTGGCAATATCAGCTGAGATAGGTCGTCGCATTATGAAATGCACAGTGGCTAAATATGCTTATTCACGAGTGGCTGGAAAGCCAAGCCCGCGCACATCCATGGTAATGTAAGTCAGCGGTATGTTAGTTAGCGCCTAGCTTGGCAAGTCATATATTGTTTTTGGTTTCTTTATGGTTTGTTACCTTTCTTCATATGGACTGTGTCTGCCTATGTCACTTCCATGTTGCCATAAAATGCCCTAGCACGTTACACAAGTCAGAGCCTAACATAGGACGCCCTGTTCTCCAAAACTTATTGATCACTCCCGATCCAACCACTTTGACTAATAACAATACAAAAATAGGCCTCCAAAAATACATTTGATACAATGGCCTCACATGTGCACCATTTATTAGTTATGGGTCTGTTGTCCATAGCAGTCCTATAGACAATGAACGGAGCAATAACACCTATGTGCAGCCACAGCTTCATCCGAAAAGTAGTAGCTCAAAAAACTTTCTGTCTTGATGAGACAACCCCTAAAAGTAATAGTAACCATAACTGGGATATGTTACGTCATCGTTAGTTTGCCTTTTTCTAGCAGCTGCATTTTCATGTTAACGTGATGTTCCCACAAATATTAAAATGGTTGTACCAGATGTGCGTTACCCCGCTTGATAGAAAAGGAGATCAATTGTCCTGCAGGCTGGCTGCTTCCCCAAAAACTTTTTTACCTTGTATCCGTGTGATCCTTTCTGTTATTTCTGTCAGTGTGATTGGTGTATCCTGAGGATTTTGGAAATCTTTGAACTTTTCCTCCATATTTTTCAGTTTTTTAACAAGCTCTTTTTGTGCCGGGTTCAGGTCTTCACTTGGGATGTCTTTGTAAAGTTCCTTGAAGTACTGGTGCCAGATGTTGCCGCTCTGGATGTGGAGGCTGTTGCTTTCTGGTTGGATCCAAGGTGATTCCACAGTTTCCAAAATTTGTTGTCTTCAAGGGTATCTTGGAGTTGGAGGAGTTTGATGGAGATGTGGTTTTGCATATTCTTTTTGAGGATGGCTTTGTAATTTCGTTGTATGGTGTGGTAGGCTTCTCTCAGAGTGGGGTTGTTTTGGTCTCAGTGTTGTTTTTTTTACGTCATTCTTGGGGCCTTCTGTATGGTCTTACATTCTTTGTCAAACCAGTTGTTGGGATTTTATTTACTCGCCCTCTTGTTGATGCTTCTTTTCAGGTCAAACATTTCTGCCATGGCATAGAGAATGTTGTTAAGGTCTCTTACTGCTAGATGTACTCCTTCAGGGTTAAGTTCATACACATTATTATGGAAGCGTTGGAGCTTCTCCTTGATCTCTGGTCTGTTGATGACTTCTTTATGTTTTACATCTCTCTCTTCTTCTCTCGCTCCTCTTCTCTCTCTTCTTTTCTCCCCTCTTCTCTCTCTTCTTCACTCTCCTCTCTTTTATCTCTCCTCTTTTCTCTGTCTTCCTTTTTTCTCTCTCTTTTCTCTGTCTTCCTTTTTTCTCTGTCTTCCTTTTTTCTCTCTCCTCTTTTCTCTGTCTTCCTTTTTTCTCTCTCCTCTTTTCTCTCTCCTCTTTTCTCTGTCTTCCTTTTTTCTCTCTCCTTTTTTCTCTCTCCTCTTTTCTCTCTCCTCTTTTCTCTGTCTTCCTTTTTTCTCTCTCCTCTTTTCTCTCTCCTCTTTTCTCTGTCTTCCTTTTTTCTCTCTCCTCTTTTCTCTCTCCTCTTTTCTCTGTCTTCCTTTTTTCTCTCTCCTTTTTTCTCTCTCCTCTTTTCTCTGTCTTCCTTTTTTCTCTCTCCTCTTTTCTCTGTCTTCCTTTTTTCTCTCTCCTCTTTTCTCTGTCTTCCTTTTTTCTCTCTCCTCTTTTCTCTGTCTTCCTTTTTTCTCTCTCCTCTTTTCTCTCTCCTCTTTTCTCTGTCTTCCTTTTTTCTCTCTCCTCTTTTCTCTCTCCTCTTTTCTCTGTCTTCCTTTTTTCTCTCTCCTCTTTTCTCTCTCCTCTTTTCTCTGTCTTCCTTTTTTCTCTCTCCTCTTTTCTCTCTCCTCTTTTCTCTGTCTTCCTTTTTTCTCTCTCCTCTTTTCTCTCTCCTCTTTTCTCTGTCTTCCTTTTTTCTCTCTCCTCTTTTCTCTGTCTTCCTTTTTTCTCTCTCCTCTTTTCTCTCTCCTCTTTTCTCTGTCTTCCTTTTTTCTCTCTCCTCTTTTCTCTCTCCTCTTTTCTCTCTCCTCTTTTCTCTGTCTTCCTTTTTTCTCTCTCCTCTTTTCTCTCTCCTCTTTTCTCTGTCTTCCTTTTTTCTCTCTCCTCTTTTCTCTGTCTTCCTTTTTTCTCTCTCCTCTTTTCTCTGTCTTCCTTTTTTCTCTCTCCTCTTTTCGCTCTCCTCTTTTCTCTGTCTTCCTTTTTTCTCTCTCCTCTTTTCTCTCTCCTCTTTTCTCTGTCTTCCTTTTTTCTCTCTCCTCTTTTCTCTCTCCTCTTTTCTCTGTCTTCCTTTTTTCTCTCTCCTCTTTTCTCTCTCCTCTTTTCTCTGTCTCCCTTTTTTCTCTCTCCTCTTTTCTCTGTCTTCCTTTTTTCTCTCTCCTCTTTTCTCTGTCTTCCTTTTTTCTCTCTCCTCTTTTCTCTCTCCTCTTTTCTCTCTCCTCTTTTCTCTGTCTTCCTTTTTTCTCTCTCCTCTTTTCTCTCTCCTCTTTTCTCTGTCTTCCTTTTTTCTCTCTCCTCTTTTCTCTGTCTTCCTTTTTTCTCTCTCCTCTTTTCTCTGTCTTCCTTTTTTCTCTCTCCTCTTTTCGCTCTCCTCTTTTCTCTGTCTTCCTTTTTTCTCTCTCCTCTTTTCTCTCTCCTCTTTTCTCTGTCTTCCTTTTTTCTCTCTCCTCTTTTCTCTCTCCTCTTTTCTGTCTTCCTTTTTTCTCTCTCCTCTTTTCTCTCTCCTCTTTTCTCTGTCTCCCTTTTTTCTCTCTCCTCTTTTCTCTGTCTTCCTTTTTTCTCTCTCCTCTTTTCTCTGTCTTCCTTTTTTCTCTCTCCTCTTTTCTCTCTCCTCTTTTCTCTGTCTTCCTTTTTTCTCTCTCCTCTTTTCTCTGTCTTCCTTTTTTCTCTCTCCTCTTTTCTCTGTCTTCCTTTTTTCTCTCTCCTCTTTTCTCTCTCCTCTTTTCTCTGTCTTCCTTTTTTCTCTCTCCTCTTTTCTCTCTCCTCTTTTCTCTGTCTTCCTTTTTTCTCTCTCCTCTTTTCTCTCTCCTCTTTTCTCTGTCTTCTTTTTTTCTCTCTCCTCTTTTCTCTCTCCTCTTTTCTCTCTCCTCTTTTCTCTCTCCTCTTTTCTCTGTCTTCCTTTTTTCTCTCTCCTCTTTTCTCTCTCCTCTTTTCTCTGTCTTCCTTTTTTCTCTCTCCTCTTTTCTCTGTCTTCCTTTTTTCTCTCTCCTCTTTTCTCTCTCCTCTTTTCTCTGTCTTCCTTTTTTCTCTCTCCTCTTTTCTCTCTCCTCTTTTCTCTCTCCTCTTTTCTCTGTCTTCCTTTTTTCTCTCTCCTCTTTTCTCTGTCTTCCTTTTTTCTCTCTCCTCTTTTCTCTGTCTTCCTTTTTTCTCTCTCCTCTTTTCTCTGTCTTCCTTTTTTCTCTCTCCTCTTTTCGCTCTCCTCTTTTCTCTGTCTTCCTTTTTTCTCTCTCCTCTTTTCTCTCTCCTCTTTTCTCTGTCTTCCTTTTTTCTCTCTCCTCTTTTCTCTCTCCTCTTTTCTGTCTTCCTTTTTTCTCTCTCCTCTTTTCTCTCTCCTCTTTTCTCTGTCTCCCTTTTTTCTCTCTCCTCTTTTCTCTGTCTTCCTTTTTTCTCTCTCCTCTTTTCTCTCTCCTCTTTTCTCTGTCTTCCTTTTTTCTCTCTCCTCTTTTCTCTGTCTTCCTTTTTTCTCTCTCCTCTTTTCTCTCTCCTCTTTTCTCTGTCTTCCTTTTTTCTCTCTCCTCTTTTCTCTCTCCTCTTTTCTCTGTCTTCCTCTTTTCTCTCTCCTCTTTTCTCTGTCTTCCTTTTTTCTCTCTCCTCTTTTCTCTCTCCTCTTTTCTCTGTCTTCCTTTTTTCTCTCTCCTCTTTTCTCTGTCTTCCTTTTTTCTCTCTCCTCTTTTCTCTCTCCTCTTTTCTCTGTCTTCCTTTTTTCTCTCTCCTCTTTTCTCTGTCTTCCCTTTTTCTCTCTCCTCTTTTCTCTGTCTTCCTTTTTTCTCTCTCCTCTTTTCTCTGTCTTCCTTTTTTCTCTCTCCTCTTTTCTCCCTCTCTTCTTTTTCTTTCTCATTTTTTTTTACCAAAAAGCACAAATGCAGAAGAAGTATTTTATAGCAAAAACTGTGGTAAGCGCATCACTGGTGATGGCATCATTGTATGGATGATTTTGACTTTTTATAGGATCTGCTCTTTTCAGCTGTTTCCCCCCAATCTATTAACACAGTCTTGAACGTGACCCCTCTATTACACCCGTATCTCCCCCTCTAGCATGTGTCTATGTATATGAGATGTATCTCCAAGGCTTTGGCCATTTCTGATACCTTGTGTCGTCTGTCTCTTACAGCGGGATGGAACAGATATGCCTGCAGTGACACGCCGTCTCCCCTGACACCCCACTGTTTACACTGCGCTGTTTTATCCCCCCATGAAAGTGAATTAGTGCTAATTACAGAAGCTTTTGTCTTAATAGTTTGTTGCGCACGCTGTGGATATTGGCACCCGGCTCCCTTTATTCCCGCACTTTATCTTTTTAGGGGGTGTTTTATGTGTGGAATATTTTTCGGTTACAACTCGCTTGTTTCCATTAGCTCAGCCTAATGTATTTAAAGTGACTATTCATGAAAATGTCAAAGCCTCCATTTAGCCAGGAACAGAAAGTATTAATGCGCAGACCTCACTGCCGCTGGCGGGTGAGACCCATATTTTTCTCTAGGGTGACTCAGGGTTTCTTTATTAACTTCCTAATTATTATACAGTAAGGGAAGTGCAGAAGGAAAAATAGTCACCGCAACAGATTAACAACAGGAATTATTCCGGAGTCATCAGAACCCAAAATAGTCTTAGTAAATAAATCCTCCGCTGGAAATATAATTCATTTTAATAACACTTGTTCAGCCGCTTATGTGTTTCTCTGCTGTATTACTTGGCCAACATACAGATGTGACCACCTTTAACTTTCTATTAATTTAATTAAAGGTGCGATTCTTAAAGGGGTGATATCCCCTACCAGACGATGTGCTCAGCTTATACGGTCAGTTGGGGCTGAAACACTCCCAACTCCCCACTGTAAATGCTATAAGCCTTTGATGGTCTGAAGTTCACACTGTAACCACTAGGTGTCCACATTTAGCCACATATATCATAAACCTCTCCTGACAGAGTATCACAATCTTGTTGTTTTTTTTCTTTTCAAAGACTCTTATATCAGGTTACATGGAGCCAAGAAGGAAGAGCACATCTGTACATTCTGTAACAACCACTTATGGCTGCCAGCACGTAGTCTATGTAGATTGTCATTGAAAGTGTCTTTTTTTCCTGACCTAGAGCTCCAAATCTAAAGCGCAAAATACATTTCAAAGGGTTGTTGAGGTTTAAAGGTTAGCAAAGCGTTTTCAAGTTGCCATTTCCTCAGTCCGAAATGTAATTAAGAAACGACAGTTACCAGGAACAGTGGAGCCGAAGATAAGGTCTGGAAGAGCAAGCAAAATTTCAGTGAGCGCTGCTCGCAGGATTGCAAGAGAGGCAAATCAGAACACCTGCTTGACTGTAAAAGATCTTCAGAAAGACTTAGTAGACTCTGGAGTTGTGGTACATTGTTCTACTGTTCAGAAACACCTGCCCAAATATGGCCTTCATGGAAGAGTCATCAGAAGAAAACCTCTACTGCATCCTCACCATAAAATTCAGTGTGAGTAGTACGGAAAAGAACATCTAAATAAGCCTGGTGCATTTTGGAAACAAGTCCTGTGGACTGATGATGTTAAGATAGCAAACTTTGGCCACAATCATCAAAGATATGTGTGGAGAAAAAAGGGCACAAAATTTCAGGAAAAGAACATCTCGTCAACCATTAAGCATGGGGGTGGATCAATCATGTTTTGGTGTTGTGTTGCAGCCAATGGCACGGGGAACATTTCATGGGAAGAGGGAAGGATGGATGCAAAGAAATTTCAACAAATTCTTGAGGCATACATAACACCATCTATAAAAAAAGCAGAAGGTGAAAAGAGGAAGAGGAAGAGGATAGCGTCTACAAATGGAGAATGGTCCTAAACACACGTCACAATCCACAATAGCTAACCTGAAGGTTTTACAATGGCCCTCACATTCCCCTGATCTGAACATCATTAAAAATCTGTGGCTAGATCTCAAAACAGCAGAGGAAGCAAGACGCCCCAGGAATCTCACAGAACCGGAGGAATTCTCCAAGGAAGAATGGAGGAAAATCCCTCACACAAGAAATGAAAGACTCCTGTCCGGCTACAAAAAGCTTTTACAAGCTGTGATACTTTCAAAACAGGGGCGCTATTAGGTACTAACCTTGCAGGGTGCCCAAACTTTTGGATCGGCCCATTTTCCTTTTTCTAATTTTTAAATATATGAAATATATATACATTTGTCCTAAAATATAAAGAAAATATGTCATCTCTAACTTTAGACCTTTTAGAGATCATTTCATCTTCAACTTGCTTAACTGTTCACAGTAACAGTAATTTTGATCAGGGGTGCCCAAACTTTTACATACCACTGTAGTTCCCCTCAGATGGATGGGGTCCGGTTTCTATGACCCCAACGAATCCCACAAAAGATCACTGAGGAATGCACATCCCAGGAGGCAGGAGTACACAAAAAGCGGAGTACGGATTGAGTAGAAAGCAGAGTTGTGCGCTGCTGCCTCCTGAGCTGCGCACTTAACTTCTCAGTGGTCTTTTGAGCAGTTGAGAGTGGTCTCAGAACCTGGACTGCCAGCAATCTGAAGAGAACAAAAAATATTAAAAACTTTTCCACAAACTTAGTTGCTTTTTAACAATCCAGTGTGTTGCCTAAGGACAAAAAATGCAAATAGCTCAAAAACACAAAAATATGTTGGAAACTTCCACAAAAAATACTAAATACAGTAAAAAAAAAACACCAGTAACAACCTGTGCTTGATGTCACCCTTAAAGGGATCATCTCATAATGAAAGCCTTGCCCACACGCTCCTTGTTCCTGCAGATATTATACATTATATGGACAACTCTTCATTTGAATGGTTGCTGTATGGTAACTGTATGGCCTACAGCAGCTTAGATACCTTATTATCTAAAATGGGTTTGTCTTCTGAGAACAACCCCTTTAAGAACCATTTAAAAAGAACAGGAGGTTGAGCAACAACTCAGCCCTTGATTCCACGTGATTCTGTCTTCAAGCTGCCGTGACCCCGAATACTGCAGAGCGAACATGCATGAAGGCTTCAGCCGCACAACATTAGAGGATGGAGTGATATCTAGGACAAAGCGAATAACAACCATAGGAAAGAAATCTATTCTACGACCACATCCGGACCAAGAATCTTCTGCAAGTTTCCAGAAATGGATAATTGCAACATTGTTCCTTTTTTTTTTTTTAATTTTGTTATTTAAGGCTTGCTCAGACCGGCGTATATACAGCGTGTAACACGGCCGAGTGCTGTGTGATATTTCATCGGATATCTCTAGCTTCAATGTTATACTATGGGGCAGTGCAGAGTGGCATGAGAAAACAATCGCTGCATGCTGCGATTGGCAGTGTATATCGGACAGCATGCACCCATATATGTCTATGGGGGCGTGAAAAACATCAGAGTGCACTCGGATGTCATCTCCTCCGCATCTGTGCTGCGATTTTCTCATTCAAACTTAATATTAAAATTTTGTGGCCATGGCTGGAAACTCTCTAGACTCTCGGCCCCATTGAGAACCTGGGGTAGAAGTGTGGAGAATAAGGAGCAGGAGTGTGGAGAATAAGGGGCAGGAGTGTGGAGAATAAGGGACAGGAGTGTGGAGAATAAGGAGCAGGAGTGTGGAGAATAAGGGGCAGGAGTGTGGAGAATAAGGGGCAGGAGTGTGGAGAATAAGGGGCAGGAGTGTGGAGAATAAGGGGCAGGAGTGTGGAGAATAAGGGGCAGGAGTGTGGAGAATAAGGGGCAGGAGTGTGGAGAATAAGGGGCAGGAGTGTGGAGAATAAGGGGCAGGAGTGTGGAGAATAAGGGGCAGGAGTGTGGAGAATAAGGAGCAGGAGTGTGGAGGATAAGGGACAGGAGTGTGGAGAATAAGGGGCAGGAGTGTGGGGAATAAGGAGCAGGAGTGTGGAGAATAAGGGGCAGGAGTGTGGAGGATAAGGGGCAGGAGTGTGGAGGATAAGGGGCAGGAGTGTGGAGAATGAGGGGCAGGAGTGTGGAGAATGAGGGGCAGGAGTGTGGAGGATAAGGGGCAGGAGTGTGGAGAATAAGGGGCAGGAGTGTGGAGAATAAGGGGCAGGAGTGTGGAGAATAAGGGGCAGGAGTGTGGAGAATAAGGGGCAGGAGTGTGGAGAATAAGGGGCAGGAGTGTGGAGAATAAGGGGCAGGAGTGTGGAGAATAAGGGGCAGGAGTGTGGAGAATAAGGGGCAGGAGTGTGGAGAATAAGGGGCAGGAGTGTGGAGAATAAGGGGCAGGAGTGTGGAGAATAAGGGGCAGGAGTGTGGAGAATAAGGGGCAGGAGTGTGGAGAATAAGGGGCAGGAGTGTGGAGAATAAGGGGCAGGAGTGTGGGGAATAAGGGGCAGGAGTGTGGGGAATAAGGGGCAGGAGTGTGGGGAATAAGGGGCAGGAGTGTGGGGAATAAGGGGCAGGAGTGTGGGGAATAAGGGGCAGGAGTGTGGAGGATAAGGGGCAGGAGTGTGGAGGATGAGGGGCAGGAGTGTGGAGGATGAGGGGCAGGAGTGTGGAGAATGAGGGGCAGGAGTGTGGAGAATGAGGGGCAGGAGTGTGGAGGATAAGGGGCAGGAGTGTGGAGAATAAGGGGCAGGAGTGTGGAGAATAAGGGGCAGGAGTGTGGAGAATAAGGGGCAGGAGTGTGGAGAATAAGGGGCAGGAGTGTGGAGAATAAGGGGCAGGAGTGTGGAGAATAAGGGGCAGGAGTGTGGAGAATAAGGGGCAGGAGTGTGGAGAATAAGGGGCAGGAATATAGAGCATAAGGGGCAGGAGTGTAGAGAATAAGGGGCAGGAGTGTGGGGAATAAGGGGCAGGAGTGTGGAGAATAAGGGGCAGGAGTGTGGAGAATAAGGGGCAGGAGTGTAGAGAATAAGGGGCAGGAGTGTAGAGAATAAGGGGCAGGAGTGTAGAGAATAAGGGGCAGGAGTGTAGAGAATAAGGGGCAGGAGTGTAGAGAATAAGGGGCAGGAGTGTGGAGAATAAGGGGCAGAAATCTTGAGAATAAGGGGCAGAAGTGTGGAGAATAAGGGGCAGAAGTGTGGAGAATAAGGGGCAGAAATCTTGAGAATAAGGGGCAGGAATATAGAGAATGAGGGGCAGGAGTGTGGAGAATGAGGGGCAGGAGTGTGGAGAATGAGGGGCAGGAGTGTGGAGAATAAGGGGCAGGAGTGTGGAGAATAAGGGGCAGGAGTGTGGAGAATAAGGGGCAGGAGTGTGGAGAATAAGGGGCAGGAGTGTGGAGAATAAGGGGCAGGAGTGTGGAGAATAAGGGGCAGGAGTGTGGAGAATAAGGGGCAGGAGTGTGGAGAATAAGGGGCAGGAGTGTGGAGAATAAGGGGCAGGAGTGTGGAGAATAAGGGGCAGGAGTGTGGAGAATAAGGGGCAGGAGTGTGGAGAATAAGGGGCAGGAGTGTGGAGAATAAGGGGCAGGAGTGTGGAGAATAAGGGGCAGGAGTGTGGAGGATAAGGGGCAGGAGTGTGGAGAATGAGGGGCAGGAGTGTGGAGAATGAGGGGCAGGAGTGTGGAGAATGAGGGGCAGGAGTGTGGAGAATGAGGGGCAGGAGTGTGGAGAATGAGGGGCAGGAGTGTGGAGAATGAGGGGCAGGAGTGTGGAGAATGAGGGGCAGGAGTGTGGAGAATGAGGGGCAGGAGTGTGGAGAATGAGGGGCAGGAGTGTGGAGAATGAGGGGCAGGAGTGTGGAGAATGAGGGGCAGGAGTGTGGAGAATGAGGGGCAGGAGTGTGGAGAATGAGGGGCAGGAGTGTGGAGAATGAGGGGCAGGAGTGTGGAGAATGAGGGGCAGGAGTGTGGAGAATGAGGGGCAGGAGTGTGGAGAATGAGGGGCAGGAGTGTGGAGAATGAGGGGCAGGAGTGTGGAGAATGAGGGGCAGGAGTGTGGAGAATGAGGGGCAGGAGTGTGGGGAATAAGTGGCAGGAGTGTGGAGGATAAGGGGCAGGAGTGTGGAGAATAAAGGGCAGGAGTGTGGAGAATGAGGGGCAGAAATCTTGAGAATAAGGGGCAGAAGTGTGGAGAATAAGGGGCAGAAGTGTGGAGAATAAGGGGCAGAAGTGTGGAGAATAAGGGGCAGAAGTGTGGAGAATAAGGGGCAGAAATCTTGAGAATAAGGGGCAGGAATATAGAGAATAAGGGGTAGGAGTGTAGAGAATAAGGGGCAGGAGTGTGGAGAATGAGGGCAGGAGTGTGGAGAATGAGGGCAGGAGTGTGGAGAATAAGGGGCAGGAGTGTGGAGAATAAGGGGCAGGAGTGTGGAGAATAAGGGGCAGGAGTGTGGAGAATAAGGGGCAGGAATATAGAGCATAAGGGGCAGGAGTGTAGAGAATAAGGGGCAGGAGTGTAGAGAATAAGGGGCAGGAGTGTGGAGAATAAGGGGCAGAAATCTTGAGAATAAGGGGCAGAAGTGTGGAGAATAAGGGGCAGAAGTGTGGAGAATAAGGGGAAGAAATCTTGAGAATAAGGGGCAGAAGTGTGGAGAATAAGGGGCAGGAATATAGAGAATAAGGGGTAGGAGTGTAGAGAATAAGGGGCAGGAGTGTGGAGAATGAGGGGCAGGAGTGTGGAGAATGAGGGGCAGGAGTGTGGAGAATGAGGGGCAGGAGTGTGGAGAATAAGGGGCAGGAGTGTGGAGAATAAGGGGCAGGAGTGTGGAGAATGAGGGGCAGGAGTGTGGAGAATGAGGGGCAGGAGTGTGGAGAATGAGGGGCAGGAGTGTGGAGAATGAGGGGCAGGAGTGTGGAGAATGAGGGGCAGGAGTGTGGAGAATAAGTGGCAGGAGTGTGGAGGATAAGGGGCAGGAGTGTGGAGAATAAAGGGCAGGAGTGTGGAGAATAAAGGGCAGGAGTGTGGAGAATAAAGGGCAGGAGTGTGGAGAATGAGGGGCAGGAGTGTGGAGAATGAGGGGCAGGAGTGTGGAGAATGAGGGGCAGGAGTGTGGAGAATGAGGGGCAGGAGTGTGGAGAATGAGGGGCAGGAGTGTGGAGAATGAGGGGCAGGAGTGTGGAGAATGAGGGGCAGGAGTGTGGAGAATGAGGGGCAGGAGTGTGGAGAATGAGGGGCAGGAGTGTGGAGAATGAGGGGCAGGAGTGTGGAGAATGAGGGGCAGGAGTGTGGAGAATGAGGGGCAGGAGTGTGGAGAATGAGGGGCAGGAGTGTGGAGAATGAGGGGCAGGAGTATAGCAAATAAGGGGCAGGAGTGCGGGGAATATGGGGCAGAAGTGTGGAGTATATGGGGCAGGAGTGTGGAGAATATGGGGCAGGAGTGTGGAGAATAAGGGGCAGGAGTGTGGAGAATAAGGGGCAGGAGTGTGGAGAATAAGGGGTAAGAGTGTGGGGAATAAGGGGCAGGAGTGTGGAGAATAAGGGGCAGGAGTGTAGAGAATAAGGGGCAGGAGTATAGAGAAAATTTGCAACAAATATTACAAAAAAAATGAATTCCCCCTAATCTGGCACCATGCTGAATGCACACAAAAAATTCAAAGAATCATGTTGGAATTGCTATTGTTATCTGGAAGATAAATCTCAGAAAGAGAAATCTAGCAGCATCTCTTTCATAGAGGGAGGTGTCCTTATCTCGTATTGGAATCAGTAGAGTGGCAAATTTACTTTAATATTATACTAACATCTACAGTACATACTTAAAGAGCCACTAAACTCTTTTCTTATTAAATTATTGATCAGTTGTTGCAAAGTTATGAATCTTTACAATATACTCTATTGCCTAATTTTGCCTCAATATATCCTGAACTTCACATTGACAGTGCTGTTCTAACTACCTGATTCTTGTAGTTAGAGGAGCTGATTTGAACGACAGCTGTTCTATAAATCCGTTCTCCAGTCTGATCTCCTCTGCTCCTCTTCCACAACCTCAGAAGCCATTTACAAAGACTCACCCCGTCTGAGCAGGGAAGGAGAAGAGCGGAGAGCTGGAATTTTAGAACAGGTGAAGTTCAAATCAGCTTCTTTAAGTGCAAGAACAAGACAGAAAAAACAGCAGCTTCAGCACCGAGCCAGAGAGAAAAGGGAGCAAAATGGGGAAAGGGAATATAGTACAAAGATCCACAAATTTACAAAAACAAAGATAATTTAATAATAAAAAATGTTTAGTTACTCTTTAGTTTTGTTTGCAAATTTATTGTATAAAAGTGGCTACAATAACTGTCTAGCTGCAAGTGTATTATCAATCACCCAGGATGGTTGTGCTTTTATATCTGTTGTTTCCTAAGTGAAGAACCCTCTTTATTATCATACTCAACTATGATTTACAAAGATTTTCAAGGTTATATGTTATTTGTATTTTTTTTTTTGCCTTTTTTGTTATTTATTTATATCTCACAGATACTATAGCCATGGCCTCCGGGAACCGTTCCCTCAATGTCATGACTGATGCTACATAACAGGCTCTATATGACTGTAATATCATCCTATTTTATGTTTAAGGAATTGACACAATATTCATTTATTCTCTACAATTCAATAATGAAACGTTTCTGTGCAGTTCACAGGGATGTGGAAAACGTAAATGGAACAGAAAATTATATTTTTGCTTGTTATTGTTTTCATTGCTTTCTGTCTTGTTCTAGTCTATCAACAACCGTCTCATGAAAGAAAGGAGGCAGCAGTTTTGCAAATGTGAATTTTATGCAGCCTGCAACTAATGTGGACATTATTGTTCGGCAGGTTTTATACAAATGTCTCAATGATAGAATATGGCTTTATAGTAAATAGTGATTATTTATATGCTGCTAGATATCAGTTTTATCACAACTATAATGCTGCCATTATTTCCAGGAATATAACTAGAATATTATATAACACTGATGATGTGTAAAAATGTAAATAATATAATACTGCCAGATGTACAAGAATATAACTACTATAATACTGCCCCCTATGTACAAGAATATAACTACTATAATACTGCTCCTATGTACAAGAATATAACTACTATAATACTGCCCCTATGTACAAGAATATAATTACTATAATACTGCCCCTATGTACAAGAATATAACTACTATAATACTGCCCCTATATACAAGAATATAACTACAATAATACTGCTCCCTATGTACAAGAATATAGCTACTGTAATACTGCTCGCTATGTACAAGAATATATCTACTATAATACTGCCCCTATATACAAGAATATAGCAACTATAACACTACTCCCTATGTACAAGAATACAACTACTATAATACTGCCCCTATGTACAAGAATACAACTACTATAATACTGCCCCTATGTACAAGAATATAACTACTATAATACTGCCCCCTATGTACAAGAATATAACTACTATAATACTACTCCCTATGTACAAGAATACAACTACTATAATACTGCCCCTATGTACAAGAATATAACTACTATAATACTGCTCCCTATGTACAAGAATATAACTACTATAATACTGCTCCTATGTACAAGAATATAGCTACTATAATACTGCCCCTACGTACAAGAATATAACTACTATAATACTGCTCCTATGTACAAGAATATAACTACTATAATACTGCTCCTATGTACAGGAATATAGCTACTATAATACTGCTCCTATGTACAAGAATACAACTACTATAATACTGCCCCCTATTATGAAGTACAGGCGGACCGCTGCCACCAATTTGTGACGTGAAAAATGAGGATGAATGAACTCATGGAGATCAACATCCAACACTGCGGAGACACCATCACATGTTTCTCAACGCAGTGATTCTAGAGCAATGCCCCCATCCCTTATGGGAAATATGTAAAAACATGCAAAACACAAGCCGCGGAGACACCATCACATGTTTCTCAATGCAAGCAATGAATGGCCAGGTCTTTCCCTGGGAAGGAACAACCACAGGAAGGGCAGTCTCTAATGAAGGAAATCACCTATGCCAAAACATGGTATCCATCCACAGACAGCTGTTCGGGGTATTGCCCCTCATCAGTGTGGAGTAGGAAACTGGCTAGTAGGAGCAATGCCTAGTAGAAGACTGTGAAAAAGGAGGATGAATGAACTCATGGAGATCAACATCCAAGCTGTCTGTGGATGGATACCATGTTTTGGCTTGCCACCAGCTCCTGGTTTCTCCACTTAAGTTATAGACTTAATGGAGGGGTTCGAAGCCAACCCGAACAGTAGCATAATTATCTAAAAAAGGCGCATAGTTAGTTTCCTAGAGCATGAAGGCAGACTAAATAATTTTATCATTTATTCCCAAAAAAAGTCAGGCAGTGGTTACAAATATAAAAAGTTGTTACAAAGTTGAGACATTACATATGTACTAATACAAATATAAAACAAAGTGGATGAAAGAACAGAAAGTAACACTCACATATGCGTAGTTGGTATTAGGCAGACCATGTGGCTGGGGGAGGGGCACTGAACCAAATGTCCCCACTCATCGGCACGTCTCTCTGGCATGAGGACTTCGGCTGAACTGACTGGAATTTGGTAGGGAATACCTATAGCCTAGGGTCTGTGACCTCACGAAATGGGTGGTCTGGTGAGGTCCAACCCCCCTTTCTCTAAGTTATGATTTGGCTACAATACTTAGAATAACTATATCTAAATGAGAGAAGCCCGTACCCACACAAATAAGGCATCATTGTTTGTGATTTATCGCATAGAATAGAACAACACCATGCATGCCATACTTAGGACACTCCATTTGGGAGCAATCCATATCTCAGTGTCTGGAGGTCCTAGTATCGTGAAACTTAGGGGTTTAGAAAGCTGGCTTCATGCCCTTTGCAGAAATGTGAGTTTCATATCTCTGTCACAAGCGAAGTGCGCGCTGGAGCTTCTTTTAATATTTCCTATACCTATATGCAAGCCGCATTTTTCAGAACAAAGAAATGCTTTCCCTTGCAGGGGGGGAAGGCTGCAAGAGGAAATGGACAGTTTCAGATTACCAGCAAGCACAGAGCTGATAAGGAGGGGGGGTTGCAGCTACATGACAGGCTCGTCTCCTCAGTGTGTAGCAATGGGAGATTCTATAAAGTGCTGCAAAATCATATCTTACATTACACCTATGTACAAGAATATAACTACTATAATACTGCCCCTATGTACAAGAATATAACTACTATAATACTTCCCCTATATGCAAGAATATAACTACTATAATACTGCCCCTATGTACAAGAATATAACTACTATAATACTGCTGCTATGTACAAGAAAATAACTACTATAGTACTGCCCCTATGTACAAGAATATAACTACTATAATACTGCCCCTATGTACAAGAATATAACTGCTATAATACTGCCCCTATGTACAAGAATATAACTGCTATAATACTGCCCCTATGTACAAGAATATAACTGCTATAATACTGCCCCTATGTACAAGAATACAACTACTATAATACTGCTCCTATATACAAGAATATAACTACTATAATACTGCCCCTATGTACAAGAATATATCTACTATAATACTGCTCCTATATACAAGAATATAACTACTATAATACTGCTCCTATGTACAAGAATATAACTACTATAATACTGCCCTCTATGTACAAGAATATAACTATTATAATACTGCCCATATGAACAAGAATATAACTACTATAATACTGCTCCTATGTACAAGAATATAACTACTATAATACTGCCCCTATGTACAAGAATATAACTACTATAATACTACCCCTATGTACAAGAATATAACTACTATAATACTGCTCCTATGTACAAGAATATAACTACTATAACACTGCCCCCTATGTACAAGAATATAACTACTATAATACTGCCCTCTATGTACAAGAATATAGCTACTATAATACTGCTCCTATGTACAAGAATATAACTACTATAATACTGCCCTCTATGTACAAGAATATAACTACTATAATACTGCCCTCTATTTACAAGAATATAACTACTACAATACTGCTCCTATGTACAAGAATATAACTACTATAATACTGCCCTCTATGTACAAGAATATAACTACTATAATACTGCCCTCTATGTACAAGAATATAACTACTACAATACTGCTCCTATGTACAAGAATATAACTACTATAATACTGCCCTCTATGTACAAGAATATAACTACTATAATACTGCCCTCTATGTACAAGAATATAACTACTATAATACTGCCCTCTATGTACAAGAATATAACTACTATAATACCGCTCCTATATAGAAGAATATAACTACTATAATACTGCGCCTATGTGCAGGAAGATAACTACTGCTTATTGTATGACCAGGATGGCGTCAGTCTTTTATAGACTTATCTTTACAAGTCTTTATCTTTCTGTTTGGCATTAATTATTTCCTTCCAACTCTTGAGCATAACCCATATCTATAAGGATCTATAGTGTAGCCCAGGAAGGCTGTGTGTAGGTTAATGCTCCTTTGATGACTTTCTGAACTTAGAGTCTCCTGAAGACATTGGACCTCAGTTATATAAATTCTGCCCACGTCTCGTGTGGAGAGCCTCAATCAGAGCTGTCGCCCCCTCTCCTGTCCCGGCTATTGAACCTTTGCCATCTCCCATTGAAGGGCCGGATAAAAGGTGGACGCTTTTGTCTGTAAATAAAGCTGCACCCCATAATTGCCCTGAGACGAGGCGGCTTGATGTAACATCGGACTCAGCAACAATGGAGGTAATGTAGTGCATGTCAGCGCAGATTTCCTCTGTCCCTCGGATGAACCGCGCCGGTGTCATCATGACAGTACGGAAAGGTAATTGGTTTCAATAACCCATAATTGCACACTTCATAATTTTTTTATGGTTACCTTAATGTCCGCCGTACGTCTCGTCCATGACAGCTCTTCAGATACAAATTTACGGATCACTCTCGAGAATCAGGGAATTGATAAACTTGCAAAAAGGATAATTATTATTAGAGGTCGACCAGCTGGGAACTCACATTGTGTCATACTCCGAGCTGACACCCACTGCCGAGCCTGGCGTAGCGGGAGAGAGAAGAGTCCAGGGCACCGAGCACAATGGCACCGTGGAAAGTTTTCACACCCCAATATTACCAATAGAAAGTCCACCCATATCACGCATCATGTTATGCACAGGGATCTAACGTTGAAGAAAAGAAACGTTCCAGAACTTTTTGATTGTATTTTCTTTTCTTCTTTCCCTAAATTGATCCTACTCTTGAATCCAAGTACTGGGAAGATAGGGGATCAAATAGTAATGATCAAAACGGAGCCACCATTATGGTGCCGGATTTTGCCAATCAAGAGAGAAGTACCCAGATTTTTTTCTTACCTTACGCTATAAATGGAGGACCAGTTCTGTTGGATAAAAAAAACTGCTCCTGTGGCAAATGGGGTCCTGCAGTGGTTCTCCTACTAAATGGAAAAGGGGATGAGACCAGTCAGGGTTGGGCACTCAAAGGGCACCCCAAGAGAGTAGCCAGAATGCCAAAATAGTCGCTGATATAATGGGATATGGGATGGGACCAGTCAGGGCTGGGGACCCAAAAGGCACCCCAAGAGAGTGGCCAGAATAATTGCCAAAATAGTTGCTGATATAATGGGAAAGGGGATGGGACCAATCAGAGCAGGGCACCCCAAGGGCACCAAAGAGAGTAGCCAAAATAATTGATGATATAATGGATGGGCTACAAATGGAGTCAACCAGTTAAACGGCAGGAACACAGGGCAGGGCACTACTTGTGTGACATCAATTCCTATAGTGGAGTCATGCAGTGACTGATGCACAATTTCAGACATGCTTCTTTTCTGCCCCATGTCATGGGATTTATTTATTAGGTCATTGCATACAGTTCCAATTTAGCAGGTAAAGTAATATAAAACGAAAGTGGCCTAAGAGCCACCACATGGTCGTGGTAACAGTACATCGAAGTACCAGACAAACACCTTACCAGTGGTGTAATGATCATAGGCTCAGCAGGTGAAACTGTGACCAGCCCCAGAGGGGAAATGAGACCCATCTGGACCCACTAAGCACCACGTTCATTTGTAACTCAGGGTTTGGATGGAGCTGAAAACTATGGCAAAGCAGAGAGACGGCCTCCATACTGAACCATTTACTCTAGTAAGTCTACTGTCATGATCAAGACTGGGGTTGGAATCCTGTTTTCCCTTTTTCCCGGTCTGGTCATGAAGGTGTTAACCTTTCTGAGCTTTAGTCTGGGTTCAGGTTTGCTATTTATCGCCGCTGCTTCTTGCAGGCGATGTCAGTTATAGTTCCTGCCTAGGGCTGCTGTAGCTGACTCCGATCGCTCTGATTTGTCCTACTGCGTTTGCTGTCTGATCCCATGTCTCTGTTTCCCCTATTCCCGTCCTGACTCATTGTTTCCCTTTAGTGTGCTGACTCCCTGGTTTTGACTTGGCTTGCATCCTGGCCTGCTTCTGTCTTTTGTCTGATCCTCTTCCGACCATTGCTGATTCTCTGACCGTGAGTTTGCTTATTCCTTTGGTACTGCGCTACAGTCTAGGATTTGACCCAACTAGTTTGACTACTATGCTGCCACCTGCGGTAGCCTTGCTGCTGCACTGCAGGTCAGCTCTATTTAGGTGCAGTCCTGCTTCAACTAGCAGCAGCATGATACCTACAACTGCTTTATAGGGATAGTCCCATTTCATACATTTGTGGCATAGCCACCTACCTCGATGGTGGAGGTCCCTACACCAATGGGACCCACATCTGTCTTAAGCAGTAGGCAGAATTCCTATTCCCATGGGCCACATTTTTGAGACAGACGGTAAAACCTGTATTTACTGTACAGTTACTGACTATCCTGTGCACGTGCCATAAATGTATGAGATGGGAATACCCCCTGTCACGGGGTCCTTCTCTGATACCACACAATCAACAGAGCGAGGGAAGGGTGAACAATCCCAAGACCTTTATTACAGGCAAAATTAGAAGGTCCATAAACAATCCACCACACTGAGGATACAATAGTCCAGATAAGCATCACTCTTGGTGGCATCACTTAATCGTCTGTAATCAACGCAGAATCGTGTTGTACCATCCTTCTTGGGGACCAGGACGACAGGAGAGGCCCAAGAACTTTGAGATGGCTGAATAACTCCCAGTCGTTTCATCTCCTCCAGTTCGTTCTTTATCATGCCTTGAACAGCCTCTGGAACCCGGTAGGCAGCCTGCTGGATGGGGCGTTGTCCGGGGGTTTCCACATGGTGGCTGGTGAGAGTAGTCTTCCCCGGCTTTGATGAGAAAGCAGCAACCCACGGTCTTAGTACTGCGACAATATCGTCCTTTTGTATGTCCGATAAATGGAAACCCAGGGGCACTTGTTCCAGTGATCCTCCCGCTTGGACAACCTGGAGGAAATCGGGGAGATACTCGTCGGCGGTATCACTAGGGGGGTGGCAGACAGCTAGAACAAGCAGAGATCGGTCGTGGTAGTCTTTCAGCATGTTAATGTGAACGGTTTTCTGTCGTCGACCACTAGAGTCCAGGGCAATAACATAGTTGGGGTCATTAATTTTCTTGACAACCTGATAAGGGCCTTCCCACACTGCTTGAAGCTTGTTGGCAGGGGAAGCAGTAATCATGAGCACTTGCTATCCTTCCATAAATTCCCGGTTCCTGGCATTACGGTCATACCAGGTTTTTTGTCTGGACTGAGCCATTCGCTGATGTTTTTTAGCGAAGGTAGCTAGCTGGGCGAGACAGTCTCTGAGGTCTAGAACATAGGGAACGATGGGCATTCCGGTATCTGAGAAGTCTCCCTCCAAATGTTCTTTCAGAAGAGTGAGAGGCCCATGGACCTTCCGGCTAAACAGTAGTTCGAAGGGAGAGAACCCTGTGGACTCTTGGGGAACCTCCCGATAGGCGAAGAGGAGATGTGGCAGGTACTTTTCCCAGTCTTTTTCAGCGTCAACAAAAGCCCTCAGCATATTTTTTAGGGTTCCATTAAAGCGTTCACATAGTCCGTTGGTCTGCGGGTGGTATGGGGTGGTGCGAATGGCTCGAACACCACAGGTATGACATAGGGACTGGACCAGATCTGACATGAACTGAGTGCCTTGATCCGATAATATTTCACTAGGAAACCCTTCCCGGGTAAAGATGGTAACAAGGGCCTCGGCTACCTTTACTGCCATAATACTGGACAGGGCCACAGCTTCAGGATAGCTAGTGGCATAGTCCACCACGGTCAGGAAATATTTTTTCCCCGACCTGCTGGAGTGGGCCAGAGGACCTATGATGTCGACAGCTACACGTTGAAATGGTTCCTCAATTATGGGCAGGGATTGCAGGGGTACCTTATGTCAAGCTCCTGGATGCCGCATTCGCTGGCACACATCGCAGGTGCAGCAATAATGGGCTACCGACTGCGAGACGCCCGGCCAGTAAAAACTTTGGGTGAGTCTCTTTTCAGTCCTTTTTCTCCCTTGATGCCCAACCAAGGGTATGTCATGGGCCAGTTGGAGTAGCTGTGCCCTGTACTTCTGAGGGACAATGAGTTGCCTGGTCGTCATTGCGTCAGAGTTGCCCTGGTCACTGCCCTTTGTTACACGATAATACTGTCCGTTTTCTCGAGTGAAGCCATCCCCATTATCTCCCAGGTGCCCAGTTTCTGCCTTTCGCCTAAGGGCTGCTAAGCTAGTGTCACCCTCTATTTCTCTCCTAAACTCCTCTCTGTCCGAAGACTCTCCCAATGTAGTAGCAGCGAACTTATTGCTTACCACCTCTGATGTGGTTCGTGGTGGTTGCTCCCCGGTGAGGTCCGGATGATGTAGTGCTTGAAGGGCCTGTAGTCGGGTGACTGCTCCCACGAATTGGCACTGTAACTCTCCAATGTCGTTCCCAAGGAGGATATCTGCAGGAAGTCCTCGCATAACTCCAATCCAATACCGTTTTTCTCCACAACCATAATCCAAACGCACAGAAGCTCGCTGTATATATTTGCGGGCAGCCCCCGCCAGGACAATGGGAATTTCCGGACCCTGGTAAATTGCCTCGGGTCGAACCACACGGGGGTCAGCGATAGTTAAGAATGCCCCCGTGTCTCTAAATCCTGACACTTTGTATCCATCAATTAAGACATCCTGCAGGTGGCGTTGCCGTTGCTCTGACTAGCTAAAGGACAGAGGCCGGAGTCCGTACAATCCAGGATGAGTATCTATGGTGCCGTGGTCGGTGGTACACTATGGTGGGTGTGGTGGTAGCTCTTCCTCAGGCGTGGTGGAGTGCACAAGATGCACTGGATGAGGTGGGGCTGCGTGGGGCTCCCTCCGAATCCTGGAGGGACAGCCAGACTGCAAATGTCCAGGTAGCCCACACCCATAACACCTCCTCTCTGTGATACCCCCAGGTCATGGTCGGAACTGTTGGGGTCTAGGATTGTGAGGTGTGATTGTCATCGGCTTGCGAATAGGGGGACAGGGCGCGGGAGCAGGCCATGGTTCATTGTCCAGAAGCCTCCTCCATTGCGGCCGGATAGTAAGGGCTTCATCGGCCAGGGCTGCAGCTCTATCCACGGTACACGGCGTGCGCTCCCGGACCCATTCCTGTACCTCTGCGGGGCACTTGGCAAGAAATTGTTCTATAAGGAACGCCTGTATAACATCTTCCACAGTAAAGGCGTTTTCTGCTTCCAGCCATCTCCGACATGCCTGGGACATCTTATGTGCATACATCCTAAACGATCCCACCGTGGTGCATGGGAGGTCTCGGAACTTGGCCCTATATGAGTCTGGGGTGATAGCAAGGTAATCCAGGATAGTCCGCTTTACAATGTTATAATCCCGATTCCGAGGTGCATCAATGGTTCGGTAAGCCTCCGCCATGCTTCCATTCAGGAGCCCCACTAACAAACGCATCCAGCTAGAGTGGAGCACCTTCATCACAGCACACTGCTGCTCAAAGTCTTTGAAGAACCCCTCCACATCTCCGGAAGCCTCATCAAATGGCTTAAACTCTGTCTGGGTGATCCGTACAGGCTCCCGAATCGTTGGGGTTACACTCCACATTGCATTACTCCCTCTTTCAAGCTTCCTGTCTCTGCTGTGCCCGGCGGGCAGCCTCCTCCTTGTACTCCTGAGAGACGCCGGGGCCCAGAACCGCCATCTCTTCTTCGTACCACACCAACCTCTGGCTTTTCTGGATGGGGATCCCTGTCTCCAGTGCTCGACCTTCAGACATCTGGGAGGAGGTGGCCGGGCTAGCACCCACCAGTAGATCAATTAAGGTTTCTTTAGTCGGTCCCTGGTAGTTCAAGACCAGGTCTCTGGCTCTCTCCTGTAAACTGGATACAGTCCAATTTCTGTACTCACTCTGTGAGTGGTTCTCCATTGGGTTAGGCTCTGTTGATCCCACTGCTGCCACCAGTTGTCACGGGGTCCTTCTCCTCTACCACACAATCAGCAGAGCGAGGGAAGGGTGGACAATCCCAAGACCTTTATTACAGGCAAAATTAGAAGGTCCATAAACAATCCACCACACTGAGGATACAATAGTCCGGAACAAGAATGTAGTCCAGTAACAGGATAAAATGTCCAGGGAGACGAGATTCCAAAACTCTAGCACCAGAGGATAAAATGGGTCCTTCTCTCTGAAGTGCAGTCTTTACACGATCCACTCCACACAGGAACTGACTTGACCAGCTCCTGTTCTCCCCACCCCCTTCCTTGTGTCCAGGGGTAGTCAAACAGGTTGGGGCGGTTTCCAGGCCTCCCAGAGGAGAATAAAGGAGCCTTGGGGATTAATGCACTACAGGGGGTCATCAAGAGACAGATACAGTCAGGCTGTAGACTTACCAGGCATCAAGAAAAACACTATGAAAATAAGTGAAATAGAAATATACACAAAATGATATCCACATAGCATATCATACCATCACACCCCCTTTAAGATGGAGACCTGCCAGAAATTTGGAATAGAGAATGTCAGAGAGCACAATGGCATCACTTCTTTAATCTAAACAGTGCACGCAGGGGGAAGGGTGCGGACCCGGCTGTTGGTCATGGCAGTGGGGTTAGGTGAGATTCAGACTATTTCTTATACTGCCATAAATGGTACAAAAAAGGTGTGAAAACAAGGCACAAAGGGGCACAACGCTATTGTATTGGGCTGGAGGGGGGTGGGCTGACTTACCCTGTTACAACAATCTGGTATTGGGGCCACTGGGCACATTGTGTCCTCTGGACTGCAGAAGAAGATGGGCAGGGATTCATCAAGACAGAAGGTAATGAAATCCGGATGCACTGCCGTATGGGGAGACGAATCCCTGGGGCTAGCAGGGCCAATGAGCAAAAGGGGATGCTCCATAAGGAACCAGTGGCAGGGCCAAAGATGTGTTCTGCACATGAGAGACTATGACGTGTTGTGCCCTATCCCACATGCTCCACTGTAATGACTGAACTGTTCAGTAAATGACCACGACTACCCCAGTCAGGCACCTTACAGGGCAAAAAAGGGGACATTACTATGCGAAGGCACAGAAGGGACACTTTATCTCGGGAGCCCAGCCCAATCTAGATTCCACTTCACTGTAATCTGCAGGCGCGATTTCTTTGAAATCAGCACCGTGGACAGCTCAGCAGGTGCAGTGGCAGAAACTGATGGGATGTCTGGAAAATCAAACCACTTGTGACTGCAAATGGACTCGTCCATGTGCTCGTCCATGTCCATGTGCTCGTCCATGTGCTCGTCCATATCCATGTGCTCGTCCATGTGCTCGTCCATTTCAATGTGATCGTCCTTGCCCATGTGCTCATCCATATCCATGTGCTCATCCATGTGCTCGTCTATGTCTATGTTCTCGTCCATGTCCATGTGCTCATCCATGTGCTCGTCCATGTCCATGTGCTTGTCCATATCCATGTGCTTGTCCATGTGCTTGTCCATGTGCTCGTCCATGTCGATGTTCTCATCCATGTTGCAGGCAAGAGTTGGAGCTCTCTTTATATTATTTAAAAGAAAGAAAAAGGGTGACACTCACCGTTCTCAAAAAATCCAAACTTTATTGTGTAGCATTAAAACATCTTCATACAGGCAGGCAAGAAATAGAACCAGTGGATGATAATCGGACGACGACCGTTTCTTGCACCTCTGCTTCCATGGGTCCCGTAGAAGCGCAGGTGCGCGAAACGGTCGACGTCCGATATTCATCCACTGGTTCTATTTCTTGCCTGCCTGTACGAAGATGTTTTAATGCTACACAATAAAGTTTGGATTTTTTTAAGAATGGTGAGTGCCACCCTTTTTCTTTCTTTTGAATGATATGCATTGGACTGTTCTTAATGGGTTGGCACCCGTGAGTTCTTGCAATTTAGCTAGAAGCAAGGTAATTGTGAATAGCAGACGTTTGGCTCTGGAGAGATAGCGGTGCGTTTTTTCTTTCTTGGATGCTGCCTTGATATTGTATGTTATCATTTGTATTGGAGCAGAATAGTGCACACTCCGAGGTTTTCCAGGCAGGTCATCGGTCCACATGGACAATCGGTCATGTGCACTGGCTACACTGGGTCCATGTTCTATCTGTGAGTGGCCAGTGGTGCACACAGACAGCACATGGACCGATTAGGCCCTCGTCTGAACGAGCCCCTAGAGAAAGCAAACTACTACGGCTTCCGCTATTAATGGAGCCATAGTGCAGAGCGGACCCTCAAAAGGATCTTGTAACATCAAAGGGATCCATTATACGAAGGATCCTAATGAGTAGGAACAAAGACAGAGACAAAATGACCGTTTCTTTCCATATCAGCGACAGTGATGACCCCCTCCCAATAGCTCCCATACCTCCGTGCGGTCACTCCCGCAGCATTGGGCCATAATTCTGCATTCACGTAATTGTGTCCAGATATCAAGATACAAAGTAAATATATGAAGACGAATTATATAAGGGATATAAATAATGCAAACCAGGCGATGCTTCGTGCTCGTCTCCCGGCTGCAGAGCGAGATGCTGATTAAAAATCCACTAGTCCCGATGGTTTCATCATCCTGACAAATAAAATGGGGCCACATTGTAAGTATTGATAGGAAGAGCGCGGCTCACGGTAATGACGGCCTTGGAATAACAGATTCAGGAGCGGCTCGGCTGGATCTTGACGGCCGGTATCGATTGGGGGAGGGAAGGGGGATAGTGTAAAGACTTCTTATCATAGTTCTTACCTTGTAATGAGCGATTTCGGGCGCCAGCGAGTGAAGTTCTATTGTTCATTGCACATTCATCAATGTACACTCTGTACTGTAGTATTGGCTTGTGTGATTTTAGTTTTAATTTTGTTTTTATCCGTCTTTCGCACCGACGAAGAATTGAAGTCTTTGTCAGATGCAGAAAAGCTGTGAAATTATTGCTAGAATTAAGGCGGATTCGTTTTCTAAAGGTGAAGAACTTAATTCAACATTGACATTCTAATTGTTATTGTTTTGTTTTATTTGTTGACGTTTTTTGCATCAAATTCTTCAAAATGACACATATGACTTATGAAAATGATCTTTATTTTTTTGTCTTTAACCTTTTTTTTGCAACTTTTTTAGAGCAAAAAGTCGCATGTAGCAACATTGGCGTAAAAAATTTCAGACACGCATAAAATCACACCGGAGGAGGGGAGGACTGGAGTACACTTGTACAAAAAGTAGCAACTATTTTAAAAAGCAAAAAAAACAGCCAAACTCGCTCATAATGGCAACATAAAAAAGCAAAAACATATAAAGGTTTTAAAAAAAGATGTCTAAGGCACAAATGAAAAACAGGCAAAAACTAGACCAAAAAACAGGCGCAAATGCATTTATGGGCTGAAAATGACTTTTACAAATTCTGTTCATTCAGCCTTAAAAAGGTTGTCCAGGATTACAAAAAATCTTCTTGCATTTTTTTCAAAAATAGCACTGTAACGTGCTGCTGCAGTGTAAGACAGCTCAACCTCCACCAGGGGTTATGGTGAGGGAAGACAGGTTTCACACACACACAGCGTAGTAACACAGAGCAACAGCACAGGTGTCACAGTTAAATAAAGAGTAGTCAGACTAGCTGAAGTCAGCAACTGTCAGGAGCAGAAGTACCAAGGGAGACAGCAAGTGCGTGGTCAGGGACGAGCGAGAAGTCAGGACCTAGCAGGAACATGGTATCAGAAACGTAAGACGTAAGCCGTTGTCAGGGTACGAGCCAGAGGGTCAAAAGCCAGTCGGAAAGCGTAGTATCAGAAACGGAAAAACCAGAAGCAGAGTGCAGAGATCAAGCTGGGTCATACACAAGTCTAGGTAATCAGGGGTAGGAGGAACACTAAAGGAATACAGGTCAGAGGCACTAGCTTGGAAGCTTGTAGTATAGCTGACGCTGGCCCGCAGGCTGCAGAGGACTGAAATAGCCCAGCTAGCTCCAGAACGAGGCAGAGGGGATTAACCCCCACATGACCAGTCCAAAGAGAAGACAGCAGAAAACAAACTCTGGACTGGATCATGACAAGCACCACCCCTGTCCTCAGGTTGTATCTGGTATTGCAGCTTAGCACCTTGGTGCATATTGCGGTCATTGTCATGGTGCATTGGTGCACTATGCTGCCTCCACTGGCGAATGCGACTTATATGCAGTAGTGGGATCAGACTTCTGGAATCAAATATGTAATCGAGAGAATCTATTTTATGGATACCAGCCTTTTGTTAGGTGACCATATGGCAATGCCATGCTAGGTAACCATACGGCAGTGCCACACTTCATAGGTGCACGAATCTGAACTTGATATTGCCTCATCTCAAGAAGGGCTCATTGCACTTTAAGACCCAAAATGAAGGCCAATAATTATACTTTTCGCAGCGTGTGAAGTCAGCCAGATGAAGTTTCGTTTGGCTCATCAGCTTTAGTAAGACAGCGCCACATTCCACTGCGTCTCCGCTTGAACAGAGCATTCGGAGAGTAGACAGTATCTGACACAACCTCGCAGAGAACAGCTATTCTCTGTGCAGCATCTGAAGGAAATCCACAAATTGGAAAGTGCTTTTCATGAAAGAGTAATCAGACCTGTGCTCTCCGCAGCTTGAAGTGTGTATGAAGCCGGGTCCACAGCCGAGAAAGGATGAGACGCAGGCACATCCGTGCGCAGATCATTAAATTAGTCCAAGACTGCGCGTCTCAGGAGAGACACACTTGTCACTTCATTGCTTTCTCCAGTTCTGTCTGCTGAAATGCCCGTGTGGGTATTAACCCCAAGCGTATACGGAGCCCAGGATCAAAAACGAGAAGGAACAATTGTAGCAAAAAATGCAAACTAATAGGAATGCGTTGGGATGTCAATCATGTCCTCAATTATACAGGAGACCTTCTAGCAATATATCACAGCCTTGTCCTTCTTCCTGCGGAGGTTAGGGACATAGTAATAATTAATAATTTTTATTTCTACAGCACCAACATACTCAGCAGCGCTGTACATTACAGAGGGGACTTGTACTGACTATAAAGACATTGCAGAGTATCACCAGAGGAGTGAGGGTCCGGCTGTTCACAATCTACCTGGAAATAGGGGGACACAAAAGGTGGATGGTAACAAGTGCTGGTATTGTATGGTCCGGCAATCAGTAAAATAAATACGGGTTCACATAAAGCTGCATCAACCGGTCACCAACCAGTGTGTGTATAGACACAGAGGGCTGCCGAGTGCATGGAGGGTGTGAATAGATGCTACGAGGGATCAGATTTAGAAGAAAATTTTGGAAGGGAAATACAAGAATAGTTACATAAGTGAGTTGGAGGCTGGAGCGATAGGCCAGTGTAAAGAAGTGCGTTATTAGGGCACACTTAAAACTGTGAATATTGGGAATGAATCGTATTGTTTTGGGTAGTGCATTCCAGAAAACTGGTGCAGCACGTGAGAAGTCTTGTAGACAGGAATGAGAAGTTTGGATTATTGAGAATGTTAGTCTTAGGTCATTAGCGGAATGGAGAGCACAGATGAGAGAGGAGATGTAGGGTGGTGCGGAACTGGGGAGATCTTTGTGGGTGAGAGTGATAAGTTTATATACTTTTGGTGGATGGGTAACCTGTGTAAAAACTGGCACAGGGTAGAGGCATCAGTGCAGTGGTTGGCGAGGAACATGATCTTGGCTGCTGCATTCAGGGCGGATTGGAGAGAAGAGAGTTTAGTAGTAGGGAGACCAATCAGTAGAGAGTTGCAATCGTCCAGGTGAGAATGATTGAGAGCAACAGTAAGAGTTTTTTTTTAGAGTCAAAGGTGATAAAAGATCGAATTCTAGAGATGTTATTGAGGTATAGGTGAGATGAGCGAGTGATCAGATGTGGGGAGTGAAGGAAAGACCAGAATCAAATATGACCCCAAGAGAAGTGTGCTGCAGGGTAGTAATGGTGGAACCACACATGGAGATGGTAAAGTCGGGCTTAGGTAGGTTAGTGGAGGGAGGAAACACAAGGAGATCATTTTTTGACAGATTCAATTTTAGGTAGTGGGAAGACATGTGTCACACCCCCGGATCTGGTCCCTTACCTGAGGGTCTCCGCCCCGGCGTGTCTCTGGGCAGCTTCCACGCTGCTCCCTGTCTGCCTTTTCGGGGATGCGGCGCATCACCACCGTCTGTTGTCTGCCTGCTCCTTCTCCCTGTCTCGTCAGTCTGTCCTGCCTACCATCCTCCTTCGGTCCCTCTGCCACCATGTCCTTGCCAGCTCCCTGTCCGTCCATCCGCTCCGCCTGTTCTGTGTCTCTGCTGTATCTACCTGCCCTGTGTCTCCCATCCTCATTTGTGTCCCTCTTCCTTTCAATCTGGTCCCGGTCCATCCAGGCTTTTCCAGCTCATCTCGGCCTCCATAGTCCTCTGTTTCCACCACCTTCTCTCCGTCTTCACCCCGGTCTTCTTCTGATCCCTACGGTATTCACCCTAAGCCACTCCTTTGGTTTCCGGCCGTTGTGGTTCCATCTACCTCGGGCCTGCCCCTAACACTCCCTGTAAAGGGGGTGGTCATCACCTGGTCTGCTCGCCCCTGGGTGGCTCTGGAGCCACGACTCAGAGGGTCCACTTCCGGGCAATCCCCATAGAACCCTAACAGTAACAGTACAAACAGGCCATGGACCCCGCTGGAGCCGCTGCGGCTTAGAAAAAGCTTGTCTACCTACGGGAGAATCAAACCCGTTTCATGGCTTTCATGAAGTCTATGGACATCCGACTCTCCGCACTCCAAGCCTCCGATCCAGGGAACGCCTCCCAATTGGCTGGACTGCAACAAGAGCAGGTTCAGCAGAGAGATACCCAGACCCATATCCTAAGTTATATGGCCTCGGTGGACAACCGCTTGCTCTCCCTGCAGTCAGCCGCCTCATCTCTCGCCCCAGCTCTGACTCCCCACCCGCCTCCCCGCCTGGCCAAGCCACCGTGATACAATGGTGACCCCCAAGCTATGTCGCAGTTTCCTGAACCAGTGCCGCCTCCATTTCGAACTTCTCCCTCTGCAATATCCCATTGATCGGGCCAAGGTGGCTTTCATTATCTCCCACGTGGAGGGAGACGCTTTGGCATGGGTTAACCCTCTCTGGGAGCGTGACGACCCGAGGGTCTCCCAGCTATCGACCTTTCTTGAGACCTTTCGTCGAGTGTTCGACGAGCCTGGTCGTCTAGCCTCTACCACAGAATCCTTGTTTAATCTTCACCAGGGGTCCCTAACTGTGGGTCAATACGCCATCCGGTTTCGAACCTTGTCCTCTGATTTGGGATGGAATAACGAAGCACTGGTGGGAGCTTTTTGGTGCGGTCTTTCAGGACGAATTAAGGATGAGTTGGCTGGTCGCGATACTCCCACTGCCTTGGAGGATCTAATTTCGCTGGCTACGCGTATTGATCTCCGGTTCCAAGTACGTGCCAGTGAGAGGAGGATTCCTCGTTCTTCCCCGGCCATTCGTGGGCCGCCCTGCCCTCGACCCGGGACCTCCTCCTCAGCTTCTATGCCAGAACCCATGCAAGTGGACCGGCTCAGACTATCTGGGCAACACCGAGAGGAGAGGCGCACCCAGGGTCTGTGCTTCTACTGTGGCAGTGCCTCCCATCTCGTCTGTGCCTGCCCAGAACGTCCGGAAAACTCCTCCGCCTAGGTCAGGTAAGAGAGGCCTCCCTAGGTGTATGTGACTCCTCTCTACCCCTCACTCTGTCCGTCTTACTGCACGTGGGTGGTAAGCATTTTTATTTAGCAGCCTATATAGATTCCGACGCAGCAGGTAATTTTATTAAGCTCGAGGAGGTCGTTAAATTTTCTGTCCCGGTGAGAAATTTGGAATCACCACGGATTCTCGCTTCAGTAGATGGCCAACCCCTGCATGAGACCATTACTCAAGTCACCCAGGAAGTAGAACTCCAGAAAGAAGCCCTGCACAAGGAGAGAATCACCTTTTATGTCTGAGCAGGCATCTCTCATCCAGTTCTTCTCTGCCTTCCTTGGTTGCGGACTCATGAGCCCACCTTGGACTGGCACAACGGCAATATTTTGCGCTGTGGGGAGTCCTGCCGGGCACGGTGTCTGCTGTCGGTGCGTCCTGTGGGTGGTCCCCGTTCCCCCTCCATTTCCTCCGGATTGCCCGCTGTTTACCGTTCCTTCTCAGACGCCTTCAACAAGAAGGAGGCCGAGAATCTTCCTCTGCACCGACCCTACAATTGCCCCATCGATCTCGTCCCAGGAGCCATTCCACCGAGGGGTAGGATTTATCCGCTCTCACCCACAGAGACGCAAGCCATGTCGGAGTACGTTCAAGAGAATCTGGCCAGGGGCTTCATTCGAAAGTCTTCTTCTCCTGCAGGCGCAGGCTTCTTTGTCAAGAAGAAAGACGTCTCCCTTCATCCGTGCATTAACTACAGAGGTCTAAACAACATTACTATAAAAAACAGCTATCCGTTGCCTCTCATCCCCCAAACTCTTTGATCGCCTGAGGGGAGTGCAAATATTTACCAAACTTGATCTTAGAGGAGCCTATAATCTGGTCCGAATTCACGCTGGGGATGAGTGGAAGACCGCATTCAACACTCGTGAGGGTCACAATGAGTACCTTGTTATGCCCTTTGGTCTCTGCAACGCGCCAGCGGTATTTCAGGAGCTCGTAAATGATATTTTTCAGGATCTCCTCTACTCCTGTGTCGTGGTCTATCTGGACGACATCCTTGTCTTTTCCCCGGATCTTTCCACCCATCGGCAAGACGTACGTCAAGTTTTACAACGCCTAAGAGAAAACCACCTTTTCGCCAAGTTGGAGAAATGCGTCTTCGAGCAGCCTTCCTTGCCTTTTCTAGGTTATATTGTCTCGAACTCTGGTCTGAAGATGGACCCTGATAAATTATCCGCTGTCCTCAACTGGCCTCGTCCCCTTGGACTCAAAGCTATTCAACACTTTCTCGGCTTTGCCAATTATTATAGGCAATTCATCCCTCATTTTTCTACTTTGACCAAGCCTATTTCTGCTCTCATACGCAAATGGGCAAATCCCAAGCTCTGGTCCTCTGAGGCAGAAAACGCCTTCCAAACTCTGAAAAAGGAATTTGCTATGGCTCCTGTTCTCCACCACCCGGATGCCAATAGACCTTTCATCCTCGAGGTCAACGCATCATCTGTTGGAGCAGGAGCGGTTCTTTTGCAAAGAACTTCCACTGGTCGGACTGTTACTTGCGGATTCTTCTCTAAGGCCTTCTCCCCTTCTGATCGCAACTATTCCATCGGGGACAAGGAACTACTAGCTATAAAACTGGCCTTAGAGGAGTGGCGTTACCTTCTTGAAGGAGCCATTCATCCCTTCACCATATTTACTGACCACAAGAATTTGGCCTACATTCAGTCTGCCCAGAGGCTCTACCCTCAACAAGCAAGGTGGTCCTTGTTCTTTGGACGCTTTGACTTCGAGCTCAACTTTCAGCCCGGTAATAAGAATACTAAAGCGGATGCTCTATCCTGGTCATTCCAGCCCGTCGATGAGGAAGAGAGCCCTGCACACATCATCGATCCAGCTAAGATTGTTACCCTGGCTCCCCTAAGTCTGGTTAACCCACCACCTGGCAAGACCTTGGTATTGGACCGTGACAGGATAAAAGTCTTGCGTTGGGGGCACTCCTCTAGGGTCGCTGGACATGCCGGAGCTAAGAAAACTCTGTCACTCATCTCCCGCCATTGTTGGTGGCCATCGCTCCGCCAAGACGTCCTAGAGTTTACCACATCTTGCTCCTCCTGTGCCAGAAACAAGGTCCCAGGACAGCTGCACTCTGGCCTCTTGCACCCGTTGCCTGTGCCTTCGGTCCCTTGGAGACATATCACCATGGACTTTGTCACGGATTTACCTCCGTCCTCGAACTGTACAGTCATTTTGGTGGTCGTGGATCGTTTTTCAAAAATGGCCCACTTCATTCCTCTTTCTTGCACCATATTTTTCAACTTCACGGCTTTCCTCGGCATATCGTTTCAGACCGTGGAGTTCAATTTACCTCCCGTTTCTGGAGAGCCCTCTGTGGATTAATGAAGGTGACCCTAGATTTTTTCTCGGCCTATCATCCGCAATCCAATGGCCAAGTGGAGCGAGTTAATCAGGCTTTAACCTCCTACCTTCGGCACTTCTCCAATGCGCACCAGAGCAATTGGGTTTCTCTGCTCCCCTGAGCAGAATTTGCGTACAACAATCATACCAACGAGTCCTCTTCCAAATCTCCTTTTTTTGTGGTTTTCGGGCAACATCCGGGCATTCCTCTTCCCATTTCCCCCGCCTCGGGCGTGCCGGCAGAGGACTCCTTGTCCTCAGAATTCTCCAAAATTTGGAAGGAGTCTAAAGTGGCCCTTGAAAAAGCTAACGACAGTGTCATGATCCAGTGTTGGATCTGGCGGTATTAAATTGCACTGGGTGAACTTTTTTTTACTTTGGAAAGTTCCAAGGTGTCTTGACTGTCCCCGGTGGTGGTTAGCAGTATTGCACTTTTGGTTTTTGTGCACTTAATTAGGGATCAGGTGTTACACCCTATAAAGGTGTGCTAGAGGTGTGCAATCACTGCCTGTGATATTGTGAGTTTGTGTCCACTCTGTTTTTGGAGAGCCTGGATGAAGGATGGAGCTGGTGAGGAGTCCTGCGCAGCTTAGCCAGGGGGGACGTGTTGCAGCTATGGTGTCTGGACGAAGGGCTGGCATGGCGTGGTGGGGTCGCAGTGATGGTGTCAGCGGGAAGTGTCTGCATGGGCTGGTGGAGTGGCGACTATGGAGAGTGGCACTCACCATGTGGGACTTGGCCGCTGAGCTGGACTCAAGCATGCTCGACTTCGTGTTAGCAGCTGAACTCGTCCTTGGGACTCTGGTTCTAAGCAGCTGCAACTGGTGTTGGACTCTGCTCCAAGGTTGCACTAAGGTGAAGGATCCTGTTATGTGATGGATCCGGGTGGAGGAGAAGATGCACTCAGGTGGAGGGCTCTGTTGCTAGGAGCGCACGCAACAGAGCAAAGCTAAGTGGTGTTTCCCCTGTATTGTCTCTTTCCTCATGTGTGTTATTAGTGCAGTGGTGGGATTAGTCTCCGCACCGACCCATTCCCTAGTGAGGGTTTAGGGTCAGGGTGAGCAAGGGCGTTAAGGTATGCGTGCGGCGTCCGGTGCGAAACCGGCATAGGGAATGTTAGGAGTGCAGGGACACTGGCTCAGGGGAGCTCAGGAGGTCTCCAATTCCCTTTTCCCTATAGCAGGGCCCACCATTGTTAATGTTTCCCAGGTCCCCCTTATTATTTAAATTCGCCATACTGGAGGCGGGGTTTCCAGAATGTTTATTAACGTGTAATACCTAAATTCGCCAGGTGGAGGCGGCGTATCCACCTGCACGTATTATTATTTAAATGCGCCCCACTGGAGGCGATGTATCCAGGGTCACGTGTGTCACATGGGTTCGCCTTGCGGAAACATCTGCGTCCTGACACACGTGATCATGACATTATCACAGGCCATACAGTTTTTTTTTTTTTCTGGTGAGCCTTGGCCATGTGGAGACCTATGGTATTTGCTGCCGGGCCTCACTGAGGTGTGGGGAGCGGCAAGGTGTGTTAGTGCCGCTGCAGCAGCAGTTATCAGGGTCTGGGGCTTCTGCTCAGCTAACCAGAAAATCAAAAAAAAAAAAATGGCGGCTGTGATCTGGCTAAAAGCCCCTAGAGTCGCTGCTGGGGAGCGGGACTTGCTCTTGCACGGGGAGGTACCAAGGCAGGTGGGAGGAATGGTGCCCCACGGAGCTGCTTGGTGTTCCCCGAGGTGAAGGGGTGCGTTCCAGTGATGAGCAGACTGATGTAGAGTCCGCGGGGTTTACGCCAAATCGTCAAATACCACCGTAGAAGCCGCCCCTCAAGGCCGTGTGGAGGCGGCCAGTGAGTGTATATTTCCTCCATATGCGTTCCCTCTCCTCCTGGTGTGTGCAGCAGGTGTGCTGCGGGGGAGTAGGGACAAATCTCAACCCTCGCCATTAACCAACCCTAGGAGGCGCAGTCCTCATGGTGAAAGGGTTGGAGGGTGGTGTCCCTTGGTGAATAGTGGGGGTGTGAGTGTGGTGACACAGGGGGACGCCTCTGTTGTCAAGTCCAGAGTGAGTTCACCAAAAAATGACAAATGTATGTGTGCAATAAACGTTCAGGTCCGGACCTGTGTGTGAACGAGCATGTATGGGTCCCACCAAAAAACATCTTGGAAATGTGTTGTGGAGTCTGATCAGCTCTTAGCATACATTCACATACATAAACTCGTTCCCCAGGTCGGCGCTGTGGAGATGAGTGGTGCCTCCAAAATGAACTGTATTGCCAATACCAGCGGTGTTTGTCATGAACCTGAAGTGTCAGGTAATGGTGGGGTGAACTCAGGGTCTGGGCGTCCCCGCTGTAGGTGTTTCCCTAATGAGGGGTGGTCTTGAGGGTCCAGAGGCCCCTCATTAAGGAGGGGGTACTGTCATGATCCAGTGTTGGATCTGGCGGTATTAAATTGCACTGGGTGAACTTTTTTTTACTTTGAAAAGTTCCAAGGTGTCTTGACTGTCCCCGGTGGTGGTTAGCAGTATTGCACTTTAGGTTTTTGTGCACTTAATTAGGGATCAGGTGTTACACCCTATAAAGGTGTGCTAGAGGTGTGCAATCACTGCCTGTGATATTGTGAGTTTGTGTCCACTCTGTTTTTGGAGAGCCTGGATGAAGGATGGAGCTGGTGAGGAGTCCTGCGCAGCTTAGCCAGGGGGGACGTGTTGCAGCTATGGTGTCTGGACGAAGGGCTGGCATGGCGTGGTGGGGTCGCAGTGATGGTGTCAGCGGGAAGTGTCTGCATGGGCTGGTGGAGTGGCGACTATGGAGAGTGGCACTCACCATGTGGGACTTGGCCGCTGAGCTGGACTCAAGCATGCTCGACTTCGTGTCAGCAGCTGAACTCGTCCTTGGGACTCTGGTTCTAAGCAGCTGCAACTGGTGTTGGACTCTGCTCCAAGGTTGCACTAAGGTGAAGGATCCTGTTATGTGATGGATCCGGGTGGAGGAGAAGATGCACTCAGGTGGAGGGCTCTGTTGCTAGGAGCGCACGCAACAGAGCAAAGCTAAGTGGTGTTTCCCCTGTATTGTCTCTTTCCTCATGTGTGTTATTAGTGCAGTGGTGGGATTAGTCTCCGCACCGACCCATTCCCTAGTGAGGGTTTAGGGTCAGGGTGAGCAAGGGCGTTAAGGTATGCGTGCGGCGTCCGGTGCGAAACCGGCATAGGGAATGTTAGGAGTGCAGGGACACTGGCTCAGGGGAGCTCAGGAGGTCTCCAATTCCCTTTTCCCTATAGCAGGGCCCACCATTGTTAATGTTTCCCAGGTCCCCCTTATTATTTAAATTCGCCATACTGGAGGCGGGGTTTCCAGAATGTTTATTAACGTGTAATACCTAAATTCGCCAGGTGGAGGCGGCGTATCCACCTGCACGTATTATTATTTAAATGCGCCCCACTGGAGGCGGTGTATCCAGGGTCACGTGTGTCACATGGGTTCGCCTTGCGGAAACATCTGCGTCCTGACACACGTGACCATGACAGACAGGATGAAGAGGTACACAAAAATAAAAAACGCTTAGACGCCCCTCCTTATCTTCCGGGCGATAAGGTCTGGCTGTCCTCACGTTAAATCAGACTTAAAATCCCCTCTTATAAGTTAGGTCCACGTTACATTGGTCCATTTGAGGTTTTGAGTCACATCAATGACGTGGCCTATAAGTTAAAACTACCTGCCTCTCTGCGGATTCCCAATGCCTTCCACGTCTCTCTCCTCAAACACGCAGTGTTTAATCGCTTTCACCCAGCTTCATCCCACTTTCCCCAACCTAGCACTTCTGAGGACATCTTTGACGTCAAAGACATTCTAGCCAAGAAAACAGTCAGAGGAAAGACCTTTTTTCTTATTGATTGGAAAGGGTTCGGTCCTGAGGAGAGGTCGTGGGAGCCTCGGGAGAACATCAATGCCCCTCATATCATGAGTAGGTTCCTGTCCAGCCTTAAGAAGAGGGGGAGTAAGAGAGGGGTTACTGTCACACTCCCGGATCCGGTCCCTTACCTGGGGGTCTCCGCCCCCCGGCGCGTCTCCGGGCAGCTTCTACGCCGCTGCTCCCCGTCTGCCTTTTCGGGGACGCGGCGCGTCACGGGTCTGCGCATGTGCGCTTGCCCTTCCTCGGCTGCAGGACATCTTGAGAGCTCGTGACCTGGTGGCTCCGCCCCAATATGGCCGGCGTCTATGCAGGTAAGACGCCTGTTTGTCATTCTCTGTGGCACCTGCATTCTTTGCGCAGCATCACCCTCACCTTTCAGGTCCCTGTATCCTGTCACCAGTGTGCTCTGTATCTCGGTCCTGTTTGCCGCCCGGCACCACCGTCTGTTGTCTACCTGCTCCTTCTCCCTGTCTCGTCTGTCCTGCCTACCATCCTCCTTCGGTCCCTCTGCCACCCCGTCCTTGCCAGCTCCCTGTCCGTCCATCCGCTCCGCCTGTTCTGTGTCTCTGCTGTGTCTACCTGCCCTGTATCTCCAATCCTCATTTGTGTCCCTCTTCCTTTCAGCATCTGGCCCCGGTCCGTCCAGGCTTTTCCAGCTCATCTCGGCCTCCATAGTCCTCTGTTTCCACCATCTTCTCTCCGTCTTCACCCCGGTCTTCTTCAGATCCCTCCGGTATTCACCTTAAGCTGCCCCTTTGGTTTCCGGCCGTTGTGGTTCCATCTCCCTCGGGCCTGCCCCTAACACTCCCTGGTCTGCTCGCCCTTTGAGGCTCTGGAGCCACGACCCAGAGGGTCCACTTCCGGGAAATCCCCCTAGAACCCGAACAGTAACAACATGATGTTAGAGACAGCGGACAGACAATCACTGGTATTATGTAATAAAAGGGATGATGACAAGAGAAGATGTGCATAATTGGATGTCATCAGCATAGAGATGGGACTGAAAACCGAATCTACTGATTGTTTGTCCAACAGGGGCGGTATACAAAGAGAAGAGAAGGGGGCCCGACAGTAAGAGGAAGATGAGAGAAGGAGGAAACAGCAAAAGATGCAGTGAAGGAGCGGTCAGAGAGATAGGAGGAGAACCAGGAGAGAACGGTGTCCTTGAGGCCGATGGAGCAGAGCATAGTGAGGAGGAGCTGGTGATCCACAGTGTCGAATGCTGCGGAGAGATCCAGGAGGATCAGCAGGGAGCAGGGACCATTAGATTTAGCTGTTAGTAGATCATTAGAGACTTTAGTGAGGGCAGTGTCGGAGTGTAAAGAGCGGAATCCGGATTGTAACATGGGCAGTTGTGGAGGTGTCATCACCCTACCTTGCATCTGATAAAACACATTCTTTCAGACCTTATGTCTCACTTGTGACACCACTGACAAAAGGCATTGGGATATGACAAAAATTTGTCCTTTCAATTAAGTCCTCAGTTATATAGGAGATTTTCCATATCTTGCTCTTTCACTAAGTTATTCTATCCTTTGAAGTTTTAGGACCTGGACAGTTGCAGAGGTGACTTCACCCTACATTTCAGAAGTCAGTCACTTTGGGTTCCATTTTTTACCTCCTACCCCCTGGCAAAAGGCATTGGGAGGTCTAGAAAATTTGCCCTGTCAATTAAGTCCTCAATTATGTAGGAGATTTTCCATCTCTCATCCATTTCCATTTCATTTTCTGTCGTATCCTCTCCTGTAGAGTTTTCAGACTTGAACAGTTGTAGAGGTAACATCACCCTTCCTTGCATCTAATAAGACATCTTCTTTCAGAAGGCGGCCACCTTGGGTCACACTTCTGACACCCCTGGCAAAAGGGATTGGGATGTCTAAAAAAAAAAACTGTCTAATTGATCAAGTCCTTGAATATACAAGAGAAGTTCCAGTCCTTGAGCTATTTCACTACCTTATCTTTCCTCTAGAGCTTTGGGACATGGACAGTTGCAGAGATAATAAATGACCCCACCTCACAGCTGATGAGACACCTTCTTTTAAAAGGTTCTATGATTCTATGATTCTAATAGGTGGCCACCTAGGGTTCCAATTTTCACACCCCTGGAAAAAGGCATCAGGATGTCCAAAAAATGTGTCCTGTCCCCTGGGAAAAGTAATCCTGTCAGTTAAGTCCTCCATTATATAGGAAATTTTCCATCCCTTCCTGTCTTGTGGAGTTTTAGGACTTGGACTGTTGCAGAGGTAACATCACCATTCCTGCCAGCTGATGAGACACTTTCAGATGGTGGACACCTGGGGTCCCGCTTCCAAAACTCGTATCACATGGGTGATTTTAACCAGTAACGATGTGAGCCAGCCCTGAGCCATGCAATCAAGTTAATAAGTTAAGTGTGAGCCCCTCTTCCTGGCTCATCAAAGGGGGTCCCTGCTCTATTACATCCATATGCAAATAAAGTCCGTGGAGCCTCATTTAAGAATCTCAAACACGGGACTAGCCAGATCTTCCTCCAGGGAAGGACCCAGCCACGCTACTAGGCATTGCTCCCACCTAGCCAGAATCCTACTCCACACTGATGAGGGGCAACACCCCGAAACAGCTGTCTGTGGATGGATACTTGGCCTTGGTATTTCCCTTGTCATATCTGTAAACTCGAAAAGAGCTGGATATTAACTTAAAGGGCCACTTAATATGGTGGTAATGGTGGTTTCCGAAAGGAGCCACCCCTTGGCTGGGTCCTTCCCTGGAGGAAGATCTGGCTAGTCCCGTGTTTGAGACTCTTAAATGAAGCTCCACGGACTTTATTTGCATATTCGTATTTCCCAGGGAGCATTGCACCTAGGATTTCACTGACTGAGCGCCTTTGCCGGCTGCCGCACTGTTTTCTTTGACTGGTCTCCCTGAGGTCAGTGACTGTTTCGTGATGTTGGTCTATTACATCCATAGACACTAACAGGCCATGTGGACACAGTTTGTCTTCACATGTGCACCCCCATAACTGCATTGTATTGCTACTAATAATACAGCATGGTTAGGAATTACTTTGTTGATTGATTGTTGTGTGCTGGTGTTATGTGAGCACTGTATCCGGTGGTATTTATTTGGCATTGTCTGGCGGTGCTATTTGCTGTATACAGTACAGTATACTATTTTTGACATATCTGACTTTGGTAATTACACCATGTGCATTATGTTTTGCTGCCTTGATGATTTATTGGAGGTGTCTATAGATATATTCAGAGGCAGGAGGACTGTATCCACAACGAATTAACCTATGCTGCCAGTCAGCGGTGGGCTTAGATAATTCGATGGACACAATGTTCAGGTGGTAGATCTACTCTATGGTTCAGAGGTCACGTTGCCACCAATGCCTTGGAGCCTAATGCGAGGTATTGGTTCCTTTTTCCAATATTAGGGAATCGTAATTTTATTGGACCCACTTTTTGGGTTCCTGGGTGTTGACTAATTTTATACGTGGTCACTACATCCGGTAAAAATGTCATCCAAATGCTACATCAAGCCATTCTATGGCTCCATGTACACTACAGACCAAAGTTTGGACACGCCTTCTCATTCAAAGAGTTTTTATTTTCATGACTATGAAAATTGTAGATTCACTCTGAAGGCATCAAAACTATGAATTAACATGTGGAATTATATAATTAACAAAAAAGTGTGAAACAACTGAAAATATGTCTTATATTCTAGGTTCTTCAAAGTAGCCACCTTTTGCTTTGATTACTGCTTTGCACGCTCTTGGCATTCTCTTGATGAGCTTCAAGAGGTAGTCACCGGAAATGGTCTTCCAACAGTCTTGAAGGAGTTCCCAGAGATGCTTAGCACTTGTTGGCCCTTTTGCCTTCACTCTGCGGTCCAGCTCACCCCAAACCATCTCGATTGGGTTCAGGTCTGGTAACTGGTATATTCTAGGTATATGATAGGTGTGCAGGAGTTATCTTTAAAAGGTGCAGGGGTTAAAGTCCCACCTGGTTTTATTGACCCATATGAGAAGCTAGTTGGGGGACATAATCTTCCAGTTATGTGGGCGGCATGTACAACTTTAAAGGGATTCTACCATTTTAAAAAATGATTTTCATAAAACTTAATCTGAGTTAATTTGGGTCTTCTGAGCGGAGAAAGTCTGAAAAGAGCTGCCGGTGGAGTTTAAGTCTTCCAATTAGAAATCGTCCAGACCTGAATAAGGAAGATGATTTGTTCTTTATTGATCATGCCGGAATGGAGTGAGAATGACGGCCACACTAGATGTAAGCAGTCATCTGTCTGACCCAATACAGATTCTTACAGTTTAAGTAGAAGAACAGAAAGGGCATTCAAAATACAAAGCTTGCAAAATAGTACATATGTTGGAATATGCTTAACTGTCAGCAATCCTTATCTACGTTACCAGAGTACAAAAAGTGATGATTCTTTATTTGTACTGTAGGGATTCGACTCGCTTAGGTGCAGCGGGGGACAATCATGAGGCACGTTCCTTTATAATTTCACAGGGTTTATTACTCCATAAACCATAGACAGGACATAAACAGTCCTTAGCTGGGCTGTGTTCCCTCAGATCCTGTGCACACAGGCCAGGGCAATGTCCAGAGCAGCGCTCTATCTGCAGCCGCAGGAAGGCTTCTCCTTCTTTAGAACACAGACCACTCTGTAGTGTCCCACCTGGACACATGGAAGTCTGTCCACACTCTGCCAGACTCCCTCACATATGCTAAACACCTCAATTACATAGCCCTGTAACCACACCCACAGGTGATCACATGGCTATGACCTCACTAAAAGGTTCTATTGTACACAGACACACACAGGCTACTCTGACACAGTGTAACAGAAATATCAGCAGTACCTCTGCTGATCAATACACCCTGGAGCCTGCATCCCAAGGCCACCCACCTTGAGGCACATAATGGTCATTTAGGACCCTGCTCCTGTTACCACACTGAATGTGCCTGTACACCCGTCCTGGGAATCCCACAAAGCGCCCCCTAGCGGACCTAGTGGTCACTACACCACAGTACGTTAGATTAGGAAAGCCAGCTAACATTCACAAAAGTAACACCCATGTCTTCACAATACGTCAGCTGAAAAGAGTTTCTAAGTCTAGGCATAGAGATGGCATATATAAATACATATATATACACACAAATACACATAAAAGAAAGGACGTTATTACAATTATTATAACAAGAGCATCTCTTGCTCTGGAGGACCTGCCCTGCCCAAAATTACACAAATAATCCATTTTTATGATGAAGAATAGTGTAATACTTTATTTCTCCTGCGGGGGAGCTGTAGAGAAGTGGAACACTTCGTATTTCCCCATAGATTATAGCTGATCTCAGGGATCCAAGCCAGAAAGATACTTTGTAATCAGTTTCTGGTCGTGTGACCCTTCTAACAAATCGGAGAATCTGAGAGCCCTTTAAAAGGGCACCAGACGTATCCTTTGCTTCCAAGCATTGTAAATATATTTTACTTTTATGCTGTTCTTGCACCTTGCTGACTTCCAACTATAATATCAGAGCCTAAAAAAAAAAATCAAAACAAAAGAAAAAAACAAAGACAGAAGAAGCATTTCTTTATGGGCGTAATAACCGGAGGGAACGTGCGGACACTTTCTGCTGCGATGCAATTTAACAGCTACAATAAAGCTGTCTCTCTAGAACACAATCTCAGGCTCGTTCCGGAGGTGGCAAAGAGCGTTCATTTCCGTCTCTATCTGGAAAAGATCGACCAAATGTTTCACCGGAACGGCTGACGCTGACGGATCTGGATAGAGATCGCCTGTGGCTCTGTGATATTACTGGAAAGGAGGAAAATTCACCGAGGTTCTCAATGCCAGGAGGAGGTCACGTCAGCTTTATCAAAGGAGAAAAAAAAAACCTCAATTCATTTTTATGGAAGAAATCACATTTTTACTGAAAAACCATCAACAAGCAGGCTAGCCTCTTTTATGGCTTGTGACAACCTAATATCTAATAAGGGGTATATAAGGGTTAATGACAGGACTAAGCTGTCTGTAAATCAAATTGTGACTATTATATACAAACTTCTAAAAAGAGACGTAAGAACAATAGATCACATCGCTGACGGTTTCCATGCAGCAGTTTGTTTGTTTTTTTATCTCTCATATTCTAAACATAATGCAAAAAACAAGCAGCGACAAGTGGTAAAACTTTTAAGCTTCGATTCATCACTTGTTTTTGGGGTTTTTTTTGTGACTTTTCTCTTTTGTTTTGCGGCACTCGCTGCCATGTTTGGCACCAAAGTCTTCAAAATGGCGCAAGCGGGTTCATTCATTTTTTGAACATTTTTTTTTTGTCTTTCTGCGCCTTTTTAGAGCAGAAATTTGTACAGTCCTTTATAATCTCGCACGTTTGTCTTCCACGGCGCAAAAATAAAACGACACTAATGCACCAGAGAACGACGACGAGGCCGAAGTTCTGAAAAGTCGTAAATGGTGAATTAAGCTAAAGTATCCGCGTAACTAAAACCGCAGCCATGATGACAAACAAGAACAAAAAAAAAAACAACTGATGAAACAAGGTTAACTTAAGAAAAAGGCTTAAAATACATAATAGGAGAAAAGTCATAGGGTTCACTTACTTTTTTTCTAGCAACTGCGTGTCTACTGTAAGACATTGTAATCTATTATATAAGGCAAAAAAGATGAATACTATGTTACTAATAGATCCCCGAATTCACCCATTAATTCCGAACCTCCCGGATTCATATCGTTTCCTTCATTCATCCAGGTAAAATTTACAGAAAACACTGGTGTAAAATGCATTAAACTATGAAATCTGAAAACGTGACCGGCTGCAGATCTGCTCCTTGCTCTTCTCTTCCAGAGGAGCCGTAATTGCTCCATAGATCTCTAGAGCCGCGGCTCGCACACCACAATTATCCTCCGCAAGAAAGTGACCGAGATTTGTCGTCTCTTTATAAATCTGTATTGTTCGCTTCACAATGGCCTGTACAGCGGAAACACGAGAGCAGAGGAAAGTGTCACAGAGAGAAGAAACTAAGCCTCTCCCCTATCATCTATTATCTATCTATTATCTATCATCTATTATCTATCTATTTTCTATTATGACTACTCCATCCGAAACGCGCGTCGGGGTACGTGCACGTTCAGGATTTTAACCCCTGCAGGTATTTTGTCCTGTTTATAATAAACCCTCTGGCATTTTTTTTTGCTATTTGCACTTATATCTTCCATACCTTCTTTATATATTGCGGTTTTTGCACATTGTGTGTTTATTACTTGCTGCTTGCATATTACTATATTGCACACATCCTTGATTTTTTGTACTTGTTACAAGGGGGTTTTATATGGACTTTTATTACCTTTATGGGTTATTGTATATATCTAATTAGCGCTATATGCTTTTTATACGGTATCCTTGCTGGTCCTGTACAAGTGCACATTGTTACCTTTTTTTATCCTTGAACTTTTTATATATGTATTGCCTTTATGCTTATATGCTAATCTAAATAAATAGTGTTATTACCCAAATTTCTTGTTTGGAGCTCCCTATCTTTTCTGTGGTTCTTGTTATAGGGTTTTGTTTTACACCATAAGTGGTTACCACCACTTTTTTTATTCACTATGCACCAGGTTGAGCACAATATCAAGATATGAGCACATGATTATATCTTTATAATTTTGACACATTTTAATGTTTTTACTTTATAAATTTTAGTGCTTTTTGGTGTTAATGTGTTTTTAACTCTAAAAAAAAAAAAACCTGACCAGCACCTCTGAACAGAATTAAGTCTGTGACTGCACAATATGCAAACAATAGTACAGCGCAGCCTCTGTAAGGGCTAAGTTGAATGCAAACATTGAATATATGACATTTGGGGGTATCACAGCTACAGAATATATTTATAACATGAAGGTACTTAGAGCACAAATTGGCCAATTCATGAGAGCCCACCAGCCACCACAAGGTGACCTTTCTCTGATGGGACACCAAACCTAACATTTACCTGACAAGCTACAAATATAACGGGCAGGTGGGATCCAACACTAATTGAAAATGGCCCTAGGGCTGATGGGAGATCAGTCAAATATCTTTGCCCTTTAAAACAATGTATGAGAAAAATAGGCAAAATTGCATCACTGCTTGTCTGTGACATTATCGCCTGCATCATTGACCTCCCAGCTCTGCCTCTGTCTGTCCCCATCGTATTCCCCTAGAGAATTACCTTTAACTCGTCCAATGAGTGGAAATAAACATCGTGTCTTTTATTTATAAAGTATTCACACCCCGGTCACAGGAACCGAAAATTCGGAGAACTGTCACCATATGTTGAATAGAGCGGCGGGGAGTAATCTCTAGATAATTCTCTGTATTATAGATTTGTTAGAGTAAAATCCTCTGCGCGGAGCGGCCGGGTACAGACGACTGATGCCCTGAATGTTAACGGCGAGGATCCGCTCCGGACTGAGTAATAATCTGATGCACTGTGAATGCCGACATCACTATCCACCTCCCAAACACAGAAGTACAGGGTTTGCTTTTTCTTTTTCTTGTTTTCTTTTTTGTTTTTTTTTGTTTTTTTTGTTTTTCTTTTTTTGTTTTCTTTCTTGCTTTTCTTTTTTCTATTTCTTTTGTTTTCTTTTTTTTTTTTTTTTTTTTTGTTTGTTTTCTTTTTTCAACGTACATAATGTAATTATTTACTAATACTCCCAAACTATCTCCCCCCCATATCATAAACTCTCATGGGATAATGAGAAATTAAGTCTCATTTCTATTTTTGAAAAGTCCACAATTTTATAATGCCTAAAGTAACTAGTAAAAAATCATTAAAGGAGTTGTCCACCTTTGTTAACATCCTTTTTTTATTTAAATGTGTAAATTTCGGGCTAAAAAATAACTTGTCCAAATGAGTTTCATCACAAGTTTTGCACTTTTTGGCTATAATGTGCAATAATGAGGCTTTTTGCATTGGTTTTTGGTCAATGAGATAATCAGGGTCATTCTTGATTTCTCCGTGTTGCTTGTCCCCGCTCGGATCACATGTAGATTTTTTTCTAGGATTATTTATATTCATGCATTACCATTAGTGAGAAAATAAATCCAAAACTCCTGATGAGCAATTTCCCAAATTTCTGATTTTGGGGCTGTACGGACCAAGGAAGCCGCCCATGTATCTGCCCGGTCGTTAGGACTTCATGTGGATTGATTTGGCCGAGGTTTTCCTTGTTGTCTCTTTTGGATACGTTCTTTTTTTTTAATTAGTGGTTAGATGGCAACAGATGAAAGTAGACTATAAATATCGCCAGATAAATCCACTTCTACAGCGCGCTCCACAGAATATAAACGAGGACGAAAGGATCAAATCGTGAAAGAGCGACACAGAGAACAAGGGAAGCATCGAAGACCTGACGTTAAGGATCGGTATTTTTATCTTTTTTTGCCTGCTCTGACCTAATGGGAGATGTCTTCAAAGTCTCGAAAGCTCCCAGATGAATTGTGCAAAAGTCTATAAAAAAAATTGCAAAAAAGGAAAATGATGATGATGTCCGAGGGCGGCGAACGACATTCCAATTTTTATAGTACAAATATCCTAATAGTTGATGGACGCTTGTAGGACACATGATGAACGTCTAAGAGCTGCGGTGACTCAGGATGGAACAGTTGTCTTGAAACACTTGAGTAGAAATGAACTTTTTGTGGAATTCCAACTTGGAAAGTTTCATCACTTCCTATTTGTAACTTGTCCTGGCTCTAGTGCCGAGCGCCGCACCACCTGCCGTCCCCAGCCGGTGTCTCCTCCTCCTGCAAGTCAGGTAACCATCCAACCCAGCACATCTTGTGATATCAGGCTCTGAGTATTGAGGTTGTTAATGTCCTGTCACTATCTATGCTGGATCCCCCAACTCAGCCCCAGGGTAGTTCCATCACCGCTACTTTAGACTCTGTTACTAATTCTGCTACATCGCACTTTGTAGCAAACTCCGCTATGCTACATTGACTACTTAGAAAACCTACAAAAGACAAAATGAAAAAAACCCTGCTGTAATTAAATAAGTAAAAAGCAAAAGTGCATTTAAATCATACAGAGTTCTTAGGAATACTGTATTTGATCAAACATAGCATAAAAGGCATCCCACCATCGACAAGGTGACTCTGTGGTCGGGGCGGTCCTACACTGTCTAATATTAAATGCTTTGTATGCTTTTTGGCCATGTGAACATGCATTTATATGCTGCATGTGTACCAACTCAAACCAAGCTCAATTTTTGTGTTTTTTCATTGACTACTTAGAACTGCTGCATAGGTTCTTCAGTGCTGTTTTACCTCTGCAACGTTGAAACACCGTTGCAATCTCAGCTTTGCGGCATCGGTTCTACATCACTGTACCATCCCTGCTACATGGTATCACCTTTGAAAATTCAGCTCTTCTGCATCAGTACTACATCACTGTGCCAGTTCTGATACACTCTATTATCTCAGTTCTACTTGTTCCACATCAACTCTGCTAAATTGTGTTACCAACTCTGCTTCCTGCTCACTGATACCATTGTACAGCTCAGGGTTAATTCTTATTGGAGGGAGAGATTAGTTATCCAGACCTGTGTGCACAGGTTTAGGAATCAGAGTCCTCTAGTGGTGATACTGTTGCAGAACCATCATACTAACAGCCCTTGTAAGTGATAATCTTGTGCTTTGCTCTTTCTATGTGATACATTCTGCATTTAACCTAGGGACAGCTGCTGGGGCAGGGAGAATGGATGAAAACAGCATCTAGGCAGGGCTTATGGCTTTGCAGTCGGTAGCTAAATATTTACAGGTGCTTCTCACACAATTAGAATATCATCATAAGGTTAATTTATTTCAGTTTTTCAATACAAAAAGTGAATCTCCTATATTCTATAGAGTCATTACACACAGTGATCTATTTCACGTGTTTATTTCTGGTAATGTTGATGATTATGGCTTACAGCCAATGAAAACCCAAAAGTCTTTATCTCACGAAATTAGAATAATTAACAATAAACACCTGTAAAGGCTTCCTAAGTGTTTATAAAGGTCCCTTAGTCTGTGTCAGTAGCGCCACAATCATGGGGAAGACTGCTGACCTGACAGATGTCCAGAAGGCAGTCACTGACCCACTCCACAAGGAGGGGAAGCCAGAAAAGGTCATTGCTAAAGAAGCCGGCTGTTCAGAGTGCTGTATCTTAGCAGATTAATGGAAAGTTGAGTGGAAGGAAAAAGTGTGGGAGAAAAAGGTGCACAAGCAACCGGGTTAACCGCAGCCTGGAAAGGATTGTTAAGAAAAGGCCATTCAAAAATTTGGGGGAGATTCACAAGGAGTGGACTGCTGCTGGAGTCATTGCTTCAAGAGCAGAGTCTAAGAGCGTATACCGCTCGAAACGCGTACAGAACCTCCTGGGCACTCTCTGTGCAGCTATCCCATGTCAGGGTAAAAACCGCAATGATGACTATAGCAGCCATGCTTGTATTTTAATGAAACTAATAAAGAAAATTCTGGATTTTATTCCTTGAGCTGGACTTTCCTTTTTTCTATGCAGTATTTCAAGACGTCAAAGTGGAGACGTGTCCTTGCTCGGATCTGGCTGCAGCATCAATGAGGGGTGATCTGAACTAAATCTCCTCTTTTCCATCTGAAACCTGTGCCATGCCAAGATCAGCAGGGTCCAGACCATTAAGATCCTGACCACCAGCATCATGATCAGTCACATGTCATCTCAGCACCAGTCTCGGAGCTTGGGTCCACACTTGGTGCTAGCGGGTGACACCACGGCCTCATCCCCTGTCCAAGACACTAGCACAAATGTCTCCTGCCCTGCACTAATCCTTGTACATTCTGAGGCATCATCATCAGGCACTTCCAAATACTTGTCCCAGTCCAGCATTCAGCTGTCCTCACCCCAGGACTTGGAACAAAAGAGAAAGTTTCCAGCCATCCACTTACATGCCCAAACCGTAAATGGGCACATCTCCAGGCTACCTGCCATGGAAATCTTGCTGTTTAGGCTTGTGGGCATGGAGGACTTCAACCGAATCATGACGCCAGCCATCATTTGGTACACACGTCCCTGCTTTGTACCAGCACGTGTACAGGAACATCACCCATGCCATTACCAACGCAGTTGCTGGGCTTGTTCACTAAACAACCAAAATGAGGATAAGCAAATATGGCCAGGGACGCTACATTTCCCTGACTGAACACTGGGTGAACATTGTGGAGGCTGAGGACGAGTCCCACCCTGGTCCTACTTCTATCAGGGTTTGCTTCACCTCCTACATCAGTTCTTGCACCGCTCCTGCTCCTCCTCATCCTTCTTCGATTCATTACCTCAGAGGATGTCATCCACATCAATTGGAAGCGGGAAGCTCTGCAACACTGCCTCAGTGAAGCAGCAACAAGCTAATTTGTCTAGGAGACAAACTGCACACTGCTGCAGAGTTATTGAAAGGAATAACAGACCAGACAGATCTGTGGTTCTCACTACAGAACCTCCAAGCAGGCACAGTTGTGTGTGATAATGGTCATAATCTGGTCTCAGTTCTGAAGCTTGGCAAGCTCACCCACGTACTATGCTTGGTCCACATGCTCAATTTGGTAGTTCAGAGGTTTCTGAAAACTACCCAGATTTGTTAGAACTTCTAGTCAAGGTATGCCGCATCACCACTCATTTCCGCAAGTTGGCTTCAGCTGCCAGCACTCTGGCAGTGCTGCAGCAGTGCATGCAAGTGTCAGCTCACCAACTGGTGTGTGACATGACCATGTGCTGGAACTCCACACTTTACATGCTGGTAAAGCTTTGCTAGCAGCAGAGGCCAGTTGAATACTAGCTCCAACATAACTGTGGGTATTCTGATCAGCTTCCACACATCTGGAGCGTGGGCATGGATGTCTGACATTTGTGCTGTTCTCCAAGACTTTTAGGACTCCACAAAGATGCTGAGCGGTTACGACACCATAATCAGAGCAGCGATCCCTCTTTTGTACTTAAACAGTTGCTGCTCACAATTACACATAAAGCTTTGCATAAAGACCAGGTGGAGATGGAGGAAGATATGAGACAGATAGACACTACCCAGCCCAGCTTCATCTCGTCGGCTCAGCATGGATTGTGTAACAATGAGGAGGTGGAGGCTGAGGAAGAGGAGGAGGAACAGGAACTGGTTGCTAGTGCAACAGAGGCTAGTACCCACAAATCCCGTCACTCCAACATGGATAGGCTGAGGGGAATGAGGGTGAAGGATGGAGGAGTATGGGAAGATGCAGAGTTGTCATCATGGTGGAGACAGGTAAGTGTTGGCTGTAGGGAGCTTGGCACATATGTCTGACATTATGTACAGCTGCCTTTCCCGTGAAAAGTTTTTACAGATGGTCAAGCAATTCCTGGCCGACTAAATCAACGTACCCTCCAATTACTCTGCATCTTTCAGCTATTGGGTCTCAAAGCTGATCACCCGGCATGAGCTGTCCCTCTATGCCTTGGTGGTGTTGTCCTGCTCTTCCACTAGCGTCTTGTCTGTGCGGGTTTTTAGTGCCGCCGGGAGGGTCATAACAGAAAGGCACTTTCACCTGTCAACAGAAAATGCTGACAGGCTCATTCTGATGAAAATTAACAAAGCCTGGATTAGCTCGAACTTTTCCGCAAAACCAGACGACAGCAGCACCAGATGACAATATTTGAAGGAGACCCTCCAGTTGGTTCTTTCAATGGTCTATGGATGACTGGATGACCCTCCTTATAATTTTTTCAAGCTTTGTATTGTGTGCAGAGCCTTCATGAGTGTAGGAGTACCACAACTACAATTTTTTAACATTTGAATGAGGCACTCCATTTGGTGCCATCAAGGGTGTATCATTGTGGGCAGGGTCTAAGGTTTCCAAATGTTTCCGGATGATTTATCAGTTCCCTTTTTAAAAAAGTTACAAAATTATTGTGCAAATGTACTCTGGTCGCCCCTCCCATCCAGAATGATTTTATGTACGTGTGTTATTTTAATTTTTGCACAAATGTTGCAACATTTTAGAGGAAAAGAAAAATTGCTAAAAAGCCTACTGACAAAATAAGAGTATTTTTGATTTTATGCAAAATTTATGAACTGTGTACGTCAATTTTAAGAAGAAAAAAGTTAACGAATACCACGATGAATCAGACTTTTTGTACTGAAAATCAAAGAACATTTAGCAAAAATACGAAATTGCATCTTTTTGCTATTTTCACTTTATACTTTGTTACTTTATTGCTTTCCTGTTGCTCCCTCCATCTCCAGTAATTTATTTTTTATTCCTTTTGCTTCGTTGTGTGCAGAGACCATAGGACAAACATGCAGATAAATCAGATTTACTGGAAGAAAACACTGGAAGACAAATATGAGCAGAAAGAAGAGAGAAGGGGCGGGGGCCGACCGGGGGGGAGCAGGAATACACGGCTATGTATACATTTCCATAAATGTGTGAGCTCGGTATCGAAAGGTAATGAAAATGAGCAATTCTGCGCGGATGAGATAAAGGCTTTTGTTAAGAAAATCACAAGAGGAAAGAAGAAATGGATTTCATTAGAGTATGTAAATAGAGGAAGAAGGTGCCGACAGACGGGATGAAGAAGTCAGGATCTAATCTGATTAATGCTTTGTTATACTCATCTAAGCCTCTGTCTTCTGCTCGGGCAGCAAACCCAAACCTGGACCACTAGAACACGGACAACCGGCAGCCATTTGGATCATAAATGTGTTACATGTAGGTGGCAAAGAATTGGATTAAAGGGGTTGCCACTTTTAGATCAGTGGATAATTGTAAGTTTTGCAAGTTTCTAATATTTTGGAACCAATTCTAGAAATATTTTACTCCAGAAAACTAAACTTTTGTAAAAAGCAGTTGTGCAAAAATGTTGCGACTTTTTGAAAAGTCCGTCTACGAGTTTTTCCAACATGATGAGCTCCGGGTTAGGATTTTGATATCATGTGAAAAACATTCCTACCCCACTTCTCCCCAACCGACCACCGTCTTGGCTACGATCTAAGCTTCTTTTTCCTTCATCAGTTTTGCTTTTTTTTGTTTTTGTTTATTGCTGCTTGGCTCATTGCAGCCAATTTCGATGCTCACGGGGATCAGGTTCGAAGGGGATTGGCTCGTTTCAGGGTGTACAATCATTAATAAGCCGGACACGTGCCCTGGTTCTGGCCCGGGATCTGTGTCTAGTTGGGTTCTGTCGCTAGTTTATCATTCCTGGGGAGTGCGGCCAGAAGGGTATTACAAATTCTTAGCTGTAAGGCTCACCACCATTTTTTTTTTTTAGTCGCACTAGTATAAATCTTCAGACTTCAAATAATCACGAATGTTCATTATACATCGCGCTCGGCAGACCTACTCCACAAATCTCAGCAGAAAAACACTACTTTTACTTGAGAAATTGTTATTTCTTGGTTTTGCGATTCTAGAAGTGAAGTCCTGCAACTTCCAGGCAGAGTATAGATAAAATCTGCAGAATCTACAGATGGGGCGCTTCTGGACTTGGGAAACATTCGCTGCTTGTCTTTCCCCTGATATTCATAATTTCCAACAATTGCAATGCAAATTATGGGAGAGGTAATCCCCTCCCAGGTCCACCAACGAACTCCCCCAAAAAACTTAAGAGTGACCCCAAATAACCCATATGTATGTTGTACAGTGGGGGGAAAAAGTATTTAATCAGCCACCAATTGTGCAAGTTCTCCCACTTGAAAAGATGAGAGCGGCCTGTAATTGACATCATAGGTAGACCACAACTATGAGAGTCAAAATGAGAAAACAAATCCAGAAAATCACCTTGTCTGATTTGGCAAGATTTATTTTGCAAATTATGGTGGAAAATAAGTATTTGGTCATTAACAAAAGTTAATCTCAATATTTTGTTATATATCCTTTGTTGACAGAGGTCAAACATTTTCTGTAAGTCTTCACAAGGTTGGCACACACTGTTGGTGGTATGTTGGCCCATTCCTCCATGCAGATCTCCTCTAGAGCAGTGATGTTTTGGGACTGTCGCTGGGCAACACGGACTTTCAAATCCCTCCAAAGGTTTTCTATGGGGTTGAGATCTGGAGACTGGCTAGGCCACTCCAGGACCTTCATATGCTTCTTACGAAGCCACTCCTTCATTGCCTTGGCTGTGTGGTTTGGATTATTATCATGCTGAAAGACCCATCCACAGTTCAGCTTCAATGCCCTTGCTGATATAAGGAGGTTTGCACACAAAATCTCACGATACATGACCCCATTCATACTTTCATTCTTTCATGTACACGGATCAGTCGTCCTGGTCCCTTTGCATAGAAACAGCCCCAAAGCATGATGTTGCCACCCCCATGCTTCGCAGTAGGTTTGGTGTTCTTTGAATGCAACTCAGCATTCTGTCTCCTACAAAGACGGCAAGTTTTTTTTTTCTACCAACAGTTCTACTTTGGTTTCATCAGACCATATGACATTCTCCCAATACTCTTCTGGATAATCCAAATGCTCTCCAGCAAGCTTCAGACAGACCCGTGTTGTGAACACTTTTGACCTGGCTTCTGAGTTTGGGCTCCCTCTGGTGGTTGCTGTGGGTAATGGAGCTGGTCTGGTTGACAGAAGTCAATCACCTGAAGAGGATGATTGGAGGTCAGGTGTTACAGACTGGGAAGATTTATGTGAGCAACCTTCCCTCAATTGTTGCTGGTGATTTGGTTTTCTTCCTGAGCATTTTGGAAGTCTGCTTGCCCCTGCTTGTTCCTGCATCGTTCAGATAAGTTATTTGTTTGCTGGAATCTTTTTGTATTTAATCCAGTTTTTGCTTTTCTCATTTCTGCTTTGCTGGTGTGAGTTCAGCCTTGTTCCCTGCTGGGACCTGTGCTGGATTCGGTTCCATATGCCACAGCTCATGTCAGTCTGTTCAGTATTGCTAATCCCCTGTTATATCAGTATCTTTTGTTTTGCTTCCAGTTCACACCAGAATTCTCATCTAGTGGGGGAGAGGTCGTGTGGCCTCAGTATTTTTGCATATCAGATGTGTTGGATTTTTCTTAGGGTTTTTTGCGTGATTGCAGACAGTATCTTTCCTGTCCTTTTCTATCTAGACAGTTTGGGCCCCATCATTTGCTTACTCTATTTTCTGCCTGTGTTTTGTGCCTAATCTTGCCTCACGGGCAGTATACGTTCAGGTGCTCTCTTCCTTTGGGGGTTCTACTCCGGGGCTGTTTAGCTTTCCCCTTTCTTGCTTTAGGCTTAGTTAATTCTTTGGCTGTGCCGAGGCGTCTAGGGCATCGTAGGTATGTCCCACGGCTAATTCTAGTTGTGTTGTCAGTTTTAGGGGTCTGAAATCCGCTAGTTACCAACCTTTCTGGTTATCTGGTTGCCTATTCCCAGGCTATCCTCCTCGGTTACCTAATCATAACAGGCCCGGACATGTACTGGCTTAAGCAGGGGGACATGTCTGGCACTGCAGGATCTGAATCCCTGGCGGCGTAGTGTGTTACTGATGGTAGCGCTTGTTATGGTGGTCCCAGCTCTGTGCAGGTCATTCACTAGGTCCCCCCCATGTGGTTCTGGGATTTTTGCTCACCGTTCTTGGAATCATTTTGACCCCACGGAGTGAGATCTTGCGTGGAGCCCCAGATCGAGGGAGATTATCAGTGGTCTTGTAAGTCTTCCATTTTCTTATTATTGCTCCCACAGTTGATTTCATCACACCAAGCTGCTTGCCTATTGCAGATTCAGTCTTCCCAGCCTGGTGCAGGGCTACAATTTTGTTTCTGGTGTCCTTCGGCAGCTCTTTGGTCTTCACCATAGTGGAGTTTGGAGTATGACTGAGGTTGTGGACAGGTGTCTTTTATACTGATAGCAAGTTCAAATAGGCACCGTTACTACAGGTAATGAGTGGAGGACAGAGGAGCCTCTTAAAGAAGAAGTTACAGGTCTGTGAGAGCCAGAAACACTTATTCTCCACCATAATTGGAAAATAAATCTTGCCAAATCAGACAAGGTGATTTTCTGGATTTGTTTTCTCATTTTGACTCTCATAGTTGTGGTCTACCTATGATGTCAATTACAGGCCTCCCTCATCTTTTTAAGTGGGAGAACTTGCACAATTGGTGGCTGACTAAATACTTTTTTTCCCCACTGTATAATCATATTCTCATTCTTTGACCTCAACCCACCATGAATGCAGACATTGAGGAACTGCTTCACCCATACCTGTCATTTTTGTTGTCGATCTCTGGCTGTAAACACCTGAATCTTTGTTATGGATTTTGATACTTTTGTCTAGTAGTATTTAGCAGAATTTGTGGGACAATTTTTGGTGCCATTTCTACCCATTTCTCCTTGTGAAAATGTAAAATCTTTGGCTAAAACAACTTTTTTGTCGTAAAAATGTAGTTATTTCTTCATCACTACATAATGGTATAAAATTCTGTGACACGCCCGTGGTGTCAACATGATCACTGCACCCCTAGATGAATTCATTGAGAGGTGTAGTTTGTAAAATGGGGTCACTTATAAGGAGTTTTTCTGTTCTGGCACCTCCAGGGCTCTCCCAGTGGGTCATGGCACCTGCAAACCATAACAGTAAAATCGGAACTCCAATATGGCGCTTCTTCTCACTGTGCCTCAAAAGTAGTTTTCAACCACATAAAGGGTGTCAGTGTACACAAAGGAAATTGCACAATAAATTTCGGGGCCCATTTTCTCCTGTTAGTCTTGTGAAAATGAAAAAATGTGGTGCTAAAACAGTTTTGTGAGAAAAAATTCTATGAAGCACCTGTGGGTTCAAGGTGATCAACCCACATCCAGAAAAATTCCTTGAGGGGTCTAGTTTCCAAAACGGGGTCACTTGTGGGGGTTTTCCGCTATTTAGGTGTAACAAGGTGGCACGAGGTGGTAGTCATGACCGAGTCTCTTAAAGCAACAGTCCATAAGCACCTCGGACCCTTGCACATGAAAAAGACAGGAGTAGTCCCAATTCTACAGCACAGTCAGTTACCTTCTTTCCATGCTCTCTGCAGCCACTGAGGGCGAGGATCCAGGAAAACACCACAGGCACAGTTCTGCTCCAACAGGGAAAACTTTACTGTACATGTAATAATGCTTCCTGCTCTATCCCTGCAGCTTCTTGAAGCCAGTAAGTAGCAGTGGCTCCCTCCCGAACTGGAGAGCCACAACAGTCTTTCTGATGATGGTCCCACGGTCCCGGGGTCCGTCCACACTGCCCGGCAGACTAAGGTAGAGGTGTGCAGCAGCTTTGTTCCATCATCCGAGGCACTTCTGCTCCTGGCTGTAGGAGTGTCCTGCCATGGGCAAGCCTGCCCAGGCACTGACTGGAGACAGGAAATTCCTGTTCCTTTGAGGCTGCTGACCCAGTCCACAGAATTTACTCTTGGTATCCCTAATGTTAACATGTTCATTACAACACAGTATATACAATACAGAGGCATAATGTAGGGTCGGTGGGCCGAGCTGGGGGGGTGGTCCCTCTTCTTACCGCGCAGAGACGAAACAGAGACAAGATGGAGGCAGAGTCTGGGTGCAACAGGTCCAAGTTTATTTTACTTGCGGTCCGTCTGACGGCCTCAGAGCACACCGCACTTTCTTTACCTCACGGCCCTCTGTTTCCAGGGCCGCTTACTCTGTACTGGGGACGCATGTGCGTACACGTCCCCTCTTCACTCGTCGACGCTCCTGACAGGTCCGTCACTGTGGCCGCCTTAGGCCCGTAAACCAACAGCGCTGACACCTACCTACACTGTGCAAACCTTTCCTTCACTCTGACTGGTCCGTCCGTCCGGTCACCTTCCCTACACTCCCCCTTCCTTTGTCCTTTGTCGTCCTCGACAATCGTCATCCCTGCCTTCGTCGTTCTGAAGCTACACCTACATTCTGTTGTCGGACCAGCTGTTGAGCCAAACCCACTATCTGCGGGGACCGAACCATACTGGGAGCACTATGCTCTGAGCAGCCTACTGCTACTCACCAGCACGCACGCCACATGACAACGTCTTTCAAATTGGGCTAGGTACACCCATATTCTCTCTCTGGCGTGTACCTTCCCCTACTCTCCCCTACTGTCACCTTCCACTATTCGGTACGCCATGATCGAGGTCTCTTACCTTCCAGATCATTACCAGCGCCCGCCTTCCTCCTTCAGGGGTGTCCGTGGTGTTGGGGACCTGACCTAGGACGGCTGTCTTTCTCACGTCTTCCATCTCATTTTCCCTTCTTTCAATTACATGTCATGGTCGGCGTCCCGGTCTCCCAGACCTCCTCAACTCTTAGATCCCTACCGGATCTCACACTTTCCTTTGGTCCCGCAGACCTTCCCTTACCCGGACCTGTTGCATTTTACTTTGGCATATTATACATTAAACAACTTTATAATAGCACAAGTACCCATTTTTATATTTTTTTTTTTCGTTTTCTTTTGCTCATTTTAAAACCAACATAATACAACATAACATTGTAGATCCCTTTCGTCCTCCCCCCTTCCTTGGACCAGGACACTCCTCCGCTTTTCCGTATTCCCGTTCTGTCAGGCAAACATATTTACGTACAAGGAACATAAAAAGAAGAAAGAAAGAGAGAAAAATAGTTGCATCAGATAAACAACAACAAAACATATTTTTTTCCAAACGCAACTGTCCTTATAACCTTCTGCAAACTCCTGACAGTTCAATCCGCCTCCTAGTGGTCAGTAGTGAGGGACCCCACAGCCGTGGAGTTCCGGGAATACTGAGGGTGTCCATTCAAGTCCTCTTTACGGGGGTTCACTTCCTTCGGGCTCGCTAGCACTGCCACTGCATAATACCCGCGGGGGCAGTACTCTTTATAGTAGGAAACCCAGTCCCCTTCCTTAAGCGCCCGACCATGCCGTATGGAAGCCACATTCACATATACCTTCTGGCCGGTTGTGTCACGGATGAAGCCGTACCCCCTGTCGACGTTGGTGTATACCAGCCGTCCCCGGGATCTTTCCACCGCCATGCCAGCCTCCCCCTTTGAGTGGAGCAGGCTCCATACCTCCTGCTCCCGAACTTTCTTTTGTTTGATCACCTCCGCAACCCAAACGGAGGGTGCCGTGCCAGTCCCAGAGTCCGGTGGGTGGGACTTCGCTGTAAAAGCGCATGGGGCAGAGGCGGCCGCTGATATCTGCGGCCCAGCAGCTGCTGGGGCCGGGTGGCGGATGAGGACAGCCGGGTCCTTGAGGGCTGGAGTTACAGGGCCTGTCAAACAGGCCGCAGCCGGTTCTAATGCTGGCATAACCACGGCCGCAGGGTAGGCCGCATCCAAAACTTCTAACGGAGCCGGAGTAAAGGCTGGTTCCAACAAGGCAGCTGCTTTTGGCAAGGGGAGCGCAGCAGCGTCTTCTTCGGATGAACGCCGCACTGGTAGCTCTGGGCAGGGTAGCTCAGGGACTTGAGCGTGGGGCCTCGCTCAGATCCGCATACTCCACGGGGCCCGTGGTAACTAGGCCTTCCGGTGCGCAGGGGGCCGCGTGCTGCAGCAGAATGGTGGGGGCCGCCTGCGGAGGCACTGATAGGGCCGGGGGTACTCTCACCTTCCCCGGCGCTGCAGCCTCCGTCCCATCACCACGCGGTGGCCCCCGCAGCCTCTGTTCCTTGCTCCACTGTCCGGCGAGCCTTCCCTCCGGACTCGGGGGGCTCCGCTGCAAAGTCCTCTGCTGGTATTGGTGGTGGCCGCTCTCGATGACTCCGCTCAGGCTCCGCTCCCCAGCTCAGTATCCCGCTGCTCACCCGCGGCTCTGAGGGCGACTTCTGGCACAGCTCCATCTCCCGCCTCCATTGCCACTCTAGGCGGCCGATGCCCCGACACCCGCAGCGTCTCATACCGTCCGTTGGGCAGCAATCGAATGGCACCAGACAGCGACAGCCAAGCTTTTCTTCTGTGCCACTCCTGCTGGGTGGGGCGTCGGCACGCCTTTCCACCCATCTGCCAGGGTCCAGTACATGGGAGCGTCGGCCTCCGGGCACATACTGCTGTCCACGGGGGTACGTTGGAGGGGGTCCCAGTCCATTCAACACGACTGCAAACACCCGGACCTCTCCCCTGCGCTGTAGTAATGCCGCCATCTTGCGCAGCACCTGAGGATCTTCTGTCAGCACCACTGAGTCACCACAGCGCTCCCAATTTGTAATCCACAGGTATTTATAATCAAAGCAGCACAGTCCAAGTCCTTCTCCATCCTTTAAGGCAGGCCTGCCGCAGAAGATGATGTATTAGCGGCGGCGATCCTGCCGACTACGCCAAATGTAGAGTCGGTCGGCCGAGCTGGGGGGTGGTCTCTCTTCTTACCGCGCAGAGACGAAACAGAGACAAGATGGAGGCAGATTCTGGGTGCAACAGGTCCAAGTTTATTTCACTTGCCGTCCGTCTGACGGCCTCGGAGCACACCGCACTTTCTTTACCTCACGGCCCTCTGTTTCCAGGGCCGCTTACTCTGTACTGGGGACGTGTGTGCGTACACCGTCCCCTCTTCACTCGTCGACGCTCCTGAAAGGTCCGTCACTGTGGCCGCCTTAGGCCCGTAAACCAACAGCGCTTCCACTGATCAGTCATCGTGTCAAATACGGTGTCTCACACCTAATGCCTCATCCTTTCTGCGGTCCTTCCTGTCAGGACCACCCCCCTGATGTTCTCTCTCCTCAGTCCCCCTGGCTTAGATTCTCCTCACAGCGCACAGACTGTCGCAGTCCTCCTGTCACTGGAGCTCCCCCTGGGGACTGGAACCTTCTGGAACCCTCACTCAGTATTTATAGCTCTCCCGGTCCCCTGTCACTGTAACTCCGCCCCCCATGACCAACGGTTTCTAAAGCCCTAAGCTGATGTCAAGTCCTTTGCTCACACTCCTCCCTGCCATCTAATGGTCAACCCAAGGTACTGCACGTCCACTACACTTTCCTAGCTGTTTCCCCACTGTAATGACTGACACCTACCTACACTGTGCAAACCTTTCCTTCTTCACTCTGACTAGTCCGTCCGTCCGTCAGGTCACCTTCCCTACAATAGTATATGCAATACACATAGCATTAATAAAACAGTCATAGGTTAATACACAGCCAAACTATCAGGACACCGCATGGGGAACACGTGCCCGACATAAAGGAGAGAGGGAGCACTGAGGGTTCCCTCCACATCCTTTCATAGGCACACCAGGGGTTCTCCAAACATGACTTGTCACTCTTTCCTTTCTGAGCCCTTCCATGCACCCAAAATGTAGCTTTCCCCCATATATGGGGTATCTGCATACTCAGGAGAAATTGCAAAAATTTGATTTTTTTTATTTATTTTCATAGCTCAACGTTATAAACGTCTGTGAAGCACCTGAGGTTCAAGGTGCTCACTACACATCTAGATACATTCATTGAGGGGTTTAGTTTCCAAAATGGGGTCACTTGTGGGGGGTTCTACTATTTAGACATATCTTGGGTTCTCCAAACGGGACATGGCGTTCACTTATGATTCCAGCAAATTTTGCTTTCAAAAAGTGAAATTGTGCTCCTTCCCTTCCAAACTCTGCTGTGAAGCACCTGAAGGGTTAATAAACTTCTTGAATGTGGTTTTGAGCACCTTGAGGGGTGCAGTTTTTAGAATGGTGTCAATTTTTGGTATTTTCTGTCATACAGACCCCTTAATGTCACTTCATGTGTGCTGTGTTTCCTAAAAAAATATGGTTTTGTAAATTTTTGGGTGGAAAAATGAGAAATCTCTGGTCAACTTCTAACCCTTATAACGTCACAAAGAAAAATGTATGTTTCAAAACTTGTGCTGATGTAAAGTAGACGTGTGGGAAATGTTATTTACTAGCTATTTTGACATAACTCTCTGATTTTAAGGACATAAAAATTAAAAGTTTGAAAATTGCTAAATTTTGCCAAATTTTCGATTTTTTTTTTTTTTTTTTTTTTTTTTTTTTTTTTTTTTTTTTTTTCTTCACAAATACACACAAGTCATATCAAATAAATTATACCACTGTCATGAAGCACAAAACGTCACGAAAAGGCAATCTCCGGATCATTGGGATCAGTGAAGGCTTTCCAGAGTTATTACCTAATAAAGGGACAGTGGTCAGAATTGTAAAATTTGGCCTGGTCATGAAGGTGAAAACAGGCTCGGGGTGAAGGGGCTAAGGCCATAAAGAATTGACTCGTAAATAGCACAAAGGCTATCAAACTTTAGCCCCTTGCCCAAATACTTTGCCATTGCATAACTACATAAAATATACCTTATTCGAATTAGAAAGGTGATGACTTGTCTGCCAGCATACTCCCCTCCCCATATCCAGACCATTTGCTTCTTCCCAGGCATCTTTAGGGCTGTGCTTTCACCTGACCTATCCCACATGACAGCCACAGATGGTCTTCTCCACAAAAATTCTATGGAAGCTGTAATGCCCCCATACACGATAAACTGCCCCCCTCCCATAAAAGCTACAATTCCTTGACGGCGTAAGAGACAGAGAAATAAAGCTTTGTCTTAATGCATCTGAATGGTGCTGTGACTTTCCACTGCGAGCGGGGAAGAAAGAGCTGCTGGACACAAAGCTATCTGCTGCATACTTCTGAAAAACCAGAAACCAACGATGAGGGTAAGGTCCTACTGAAGCATCATCCAATCCATGAACATTTTTTTTTTTGCTCTATTTGGAAATGTTTTAACTACTTTTAATAACATTTTATTCTCTATTCTCGTCGTATATAAAGGACCAATCATTAATGACATCTGACAGGTTATCCGTAGAGAAGATAATCTATCCATATCAAATGTGTCGCAAATTTCTTGAAAAATGTGAATTTGCCTGAATCTGAATTTTTTGGAACTCAATTCACGTGAATCCAGATGACTGGCGGTACTTTTACTAGATTTTGGATTAAAAAAAAAAGCTAAAAACCTTATAATCACGTTCTACTCAACCCTCCCTATACTTCTCCGATAAGTTCTCCTGCTCTCTTCTGCCTTCTCTTACTAGGTGTGTCCGGCACTGTTGTTCTTCACGGAGCTCTACGCCATCACATGGGGCGCGATACGTGATGGCGTGTAGCCTACTTAAAAATGGTAACTCCCGAGGCAAGGAAAGAAAAGGCATAGGAGCCAATCAGAGGACAGGCAGCAGCGGCAAAAATATGCATAGAAAATACATGCAGCTGAATACTCCGGTCCCGAGTGACACTCCGGTACTGACTGCCGGCGGCAGTGCCGTGTATAGACGTGCGAGACTCGTGCGAGTTTCTCACAAGTGTGACCCCAGCCTAAGACAAAGACCCCAGTGGAAAGCATATAGCGCCAAAGTCTCCCCCAAATGTGGTTGTCTCCTGTTGGAGTTTTGGCACCCGGTACTGTATCACAGCCTGTGTTCTCCGAGGGATCCTCAGGCAAGTCACTGGACTGCCCTGAAAACTTTTATTCAATTGCTATTGTCAAAGCCGTTCATTTCTTCTTCCTAGAAGTTTATGGGCGCCTTAAGAAGAGTCAAGTAATGCGGTAAAGCTTGTTTTGCACCGACACCGGAGATCTGGAGATTGCTGCTCCGGTAACCTGAAGTGTATATTTGGAGCATAAAATACGATCTCGCAAGAAGGGTCCGACTTTTTTATTGTTTTAATTTCGCTCGCCCAGCTGGTAACCATCCAGAAGTAAAGTATACAGCCGAGTAATGTCATTGTAATACCCAGATTTGCTGCATAAATCTCAGCCGAATATCCACAAACGCACAAAATGCGACGTGACCGGAAAGTAATTCTTTCTTGTGCAAATCAAAGGTCTTTTTTCAGAGAGCTGCGCATGTCGTTTTCTCCCAGCAACAAACTTGTATTACAAAATGTCTACGTCCCAGATCAGCAAGTGTTTTATTTATTGGATCTGTTTAATGTATCGGGGGCATTGGGACCAAGGCAGAAGACTAAGGCAGTGTCCGCATAAAGCATTTTTTTTTTTTTGCTGTAATTTTTTATGCAAACTAAAAGCTGCTTTTTACAGTAGAGTCAAACGTTGGGAGATTTCGGAAATCTCCAGCACGCACTTAGTTTTATCTTCCTGACTGAATTTAAGAACTGCAGCGTTCTTTAAAATTTGCAACTCGTCAGTTCTTTCAGTGTTCTTGCAGGGTTTTTGTAGAGTTTTTTAAAGCATTTTTGTCGCCTAAAACTACTTTTATTAAACGTGTAGCAATCGCAGGTACGCGGGATGCAGTGACGAAACGGGAGACTGGATGAGCTTAAGATGTAACTTTTATATATACTGTAGATGCCTATGGGGGCTATCTCGATCAGCCAAAGAAGCTAACAGCAGTTATCCTCGCAGGGGTCAAACAAAAATATACAGGTAGCACCAACACGACTAACCCAGCAAAGACCGATCACTATAGGGCCGCGGTATGGCAAACTACGGGTCCTGAGTATTAACTACAGCGTGTCACTTATCCTCTCTGACGTTTGGCAGAGTGGAGGTCGGCAATGCTTCGGCGCTTCAGCCGCTGGGCCCAGCCGACGAGGCAAAGTGGAGGCACAGCAGACCCCTGAAGAGTTCCTCTGCGTTGCGCCTCCCGGCGGAGGCGGTACGGCGCTGCCCGGAGACCAGAAGGTGTAGGCCACAAGCTGGGGACGGGCAGCGGCGGCCGTACGTGGCAGCGAACAGGCTGCAGCCATGGGCCAGAGCCGAGCCTCGGGGGCCGCGGGCGGCAGCGAACAGGCTGCGGGCTGGGGTGCAGCGGCGACAGCCGCGGGTGGCAACGGGCGGGCCGCGACCGCGGGCTAGAGGCGAGCGGCCGCGGACCGGCCGCAGCCGCGGGCTGGAGTTGGGTGGTGGCGGCCGCGGGCAGCAGTGGACAGGTCGCTACCGCAGGCTGGAGTGGAACGGCCGCGGACGGCAGTGGACAGGCCGCAGTCGCGGGCTGGAGTTGGGCGTGGTGGCTGTGGGCGACAGCGGACAGGCCGCTACTGCAGGCTGGAGTGGAGCGGCAGCGGCCGCTAGCAGCGCAGATGGACGGTGTCTCTCTGCTGGATGGCTCGGTGCCATCTCCCTTCTGTCTGCAGTGAGTCGACCTTCAGTCTCTCCAGTCGCTGCTCTCCTCTCTTTGCTCTGGCTCTCACTCTGACTCTATGGCGCCCTCTAGCTTCCTTGCTCCTTCTCTCCTGCTCAGTCAACTGACTCCTGCTGGCATCCTCAGCCCCTTTTATACTTGCTCCACCCCCAACCTTTCTAGAACTCTGTGTTCCGTCCCCTAATTATGTCCCCCGGAAACAGTCCCCCCTAGGAACCTTGGTGACAGTCCCCTTGGTTCCGGCCCGGGCAAACAGCGGGGACTCCTCCTCCTACACATGTGCACATGTAATCTGCATAAAAAACGCTTTTAACAATGCAGCAGAAAATGCCGCAAAACGTGAGGTTTGAAAGCAGAATTATCACTACCAAGAGAGCCGAAAAAAATGCCGCTGTGTGTGATTTTGCAATCACTTAATGGTATGTTCACAATTTTGCATTTTCCCACGTTTTTTACTCTGCGCACTTTTTCTGCAAACCCCCTCCCCCGCCCGCAGTATTTCAAGAACATGTTGCTTATTTTTCCCTTGCAGATTAATCTACGTAGCACATCAACTTTTTCCGCGCTCTTGCAGTGTATTTTACCCCAAATCAAAAAATGCATGTAAAGATGCTGCACACAAAATATAGTAAAGGTGCTCCTATTTTCTGCAGCCTTTTTCCTGCGAAGAGTTGTGTTTTTGGTGCACAAATGTCTGCACTTACTGTGTGCATGAACCCTAATGTGGATCCCTTCATTACTCCGATATTCCTTTCACCCTCCGGATGACCACAGAATATTTCAGAGAGACTTGACAGTAAAGCAGCCCAATCCAAAAAAAGTGCAAATTGCAATGGGACCCCACCCCTCCTATCATACGTCATGGGACCCCTAATGTTATGTAGCAGAGAGTCCCATGGACACTTTAGGTACCAGGTCAGACATTTGCTTCCTTTTCTGCCCCCGTAGCTATTCCTCTGTTCTGATTGAGATGAAACTATGTTACTGATTTAGTTAGCAACGGAAATGATTGAAGAGCGACGCCCAGAGACCACTTTCTGGCAGACACTGTATATGGCTGTGATCTGTGACGTTCTCTCACTATCCAGATTCACTCTAAAACAGCTGCTGCATTCCCTGCCTTGGCATTTATACTGGCTTTCACAGTCCCTCCTGATTGGATGTGCTATATCATGTGATGGGAAAGCTGCACAGCATTATGGGGGAGCCTACGTCGCATATGAGGTCACCTGAGCCTTCTCTGACTGATGCAACATTCTGCAATGTATAAAATGGCAACGGTTCTTTTAGGTAATTGTTTAAATTCGCCTGGTGGGTTCCTAAAAATTTGCAACAAAATTTAATTTCTTCATCTTCAGACTGGAGTTTTAAAAGGGCTATTCCAATTCAAGCAAATACAAGTTATCATTTGCATAATGAAAAGTTTCTCCATTATACTTTCTATCAGTCTATTATGGTTTTCAATATCTCTGCGTGCTATTTTTCCATGGAAATCTTTAGCTGGTGGACTACTGCACATGCTCCAATATTACTGTAGTATCAAAACACTAAAGAAAATTTTTTTAGAAATCTAAAATAAGAAAAGAAAATAATTAAATCACCCTTGTCATGGGGTCCTTCTCCGGTATCACACAATCAACAGAGCGAGGGAAGTGTAAACAATCCCAAGACCTTTATTATAGGCAAAATTAGAAGGTCCATAAACAATCCACCAAACTGAGGATACAATAGTCCAGAACACGAATGCAGCTCAGTAACAGGATAAAATGTCCAGGGAGGTGAGAGTCCAATAATCCAGCAGCCAGAGGATAAAAAGTCCATACGCTTCCCTTTTTCTCTGATGTGCTGTGTTCACACAATCCTTACCACACAGGAACTGACTTCCCCCCTCCTGTCCTTCCCAGCCCCCTCCATATGTCCAGGAGTAGTCAGACAGGTTGGGGTGGTTTTCAGGCCTCCCAGACCTGACAGAGGTGCCTCGGGGATTAAGACACTACAGGGGGTCATTAAGAGGCATAGATACAGTCAGGCTGCAGACAGTAAGTGAGCTAATTCAATTATCAGCCTTTTGGAAGGTAATTGAGACTCTAGACAATATGGGGAATGCACGGAATGATACAGGGCAACAAGAGAACACTATGAAAATCAGTGAAATAGAAATATATACAAAATGATACCCACATAGCCTATCACACCATCACAACCCTCAAATGTAAGAATAGAAATGTAAAAATAAAATATAAATGAGCACATTCAGTATTGCTGCGTGGAGAATTGTCAGCGCTAAAAGAAATATAATATTTATCCCAGAAAAATGAAATCCAAGTGTCAGAATTGGAGTTTTTCAGTTGCTGCATTTCCTACCAAAAATAAAACAAGATCAAAACGTCACGTAAACCCCAAAAGGGCGACGGATAAAAAAAACACAGGTAGCAAAGAAAAAAATCCTTCCCCCACACAAGTCCGTCGGCGGGAAAAAAAAAAATTGGCAGTGTCAGAATATGGCGACACATAAAAATAAAAAAGTTATTATGCTTGGAAGAAGCAGAGGAGAAAAAAAAAAAATAAAGCACAAAAATGAAAAATCACCTGGTCGTTAACAGATTAAAGGGATTGTCCACTATAAAAAAAAACAAGGCTGCGTTAAGTAGACAGCACCACCCCTGACTATGGGTTGTGTCAGGAATTGCAGCTCGGCTTTTCATCACCTGTACTGCTGCCAGGGTCACTGCCCATCTCCCAACTGGATGTCAGTTGACCACTGCAACCAATCAACTGGCTGCAGCAATCACATTCTGTCTGAGCAGGAAGATCTGCAGAGACACCGGCAGCGGTGCATAGACAAGAGCCAAAACCTTTAAAGAGAATGCAATACCACAAGCAGCCTGTGGACAAAGTGGCGCTGTTTGGGGAAAAAAACGGCAAACTTCATAAATCAGCAACACCCTGATATATCACAGTCATACGGCAATAAGTAAATAGTGAATTTCCGCGTTAGATGGCCATGTGCTTCATGCATAGTCCTGTCCTGCACATGAAAATAATAATATTAATTTTTTTTTATCTGGCCCAATTTTTTAATTAAAGATGCAGAGAAGCACGGGGTGATTCGGCCTCGTCGTATCCATCTTGTGAAAAATGTGACTTAATCAATAGGAGTCTCCAGAAACATTATTCTGCTGGTGATAAGATCAAGGACATTACTGGAATACAATCACATCGGTGGCGTCGGGCGCTCGGCTCTGGGTATTATTCCGGGGGTTGTTGATATGCCGCCCGGGTGCGTGTATTTAATTATTAAGAAGCAGCCCGCGACGTTCAGACCATATTTCAGATTCAAGTGGATCTTGTGATTATTGGTTTAATGGAAGGTCAGCAGAACAGAATAATTCAGTCTAAAGAGAGATTCAATATACAGCGGAAGATTAATAGAAAGCTACACCGAGCTCGGAGGATGCTACATCACTTGTATGTACACAGATTGCAAACAAAGGGAGTTTATTAGAGAGGGGGCCATGAGGGACGAGAAGAAAACGAGTGTGGAGAAACGACTTTATTCATATTTACCAGGATTCACAAGCTCAGGATATAAATCCACCGACAAGAGAAAAAGATGTCACCGAAACTTGTACTCTCCACCCATCATATGCAGAATATAACTACTATAATACTGCCCCTATGTACAAGAATATAACTACTATAATACTGCCCCTATGTACAAGAATATAACTACTATAATACTGCCCCTATGTACAACAACATAACTACTATAATACTGCCCCCTATGTACAAGAATATAACTACTATAAAACTGCCCCATGTACAAGAATATAACTACTATAATACTTCCCCTATGTACAAGAATATAACTACTATAATACTGCCCCTATGTACAAGAATATAACTACTATAATACTGCTCCCTATGTACAAGAATATAACTACTATAATACTTCCCCTATGTACAAGAATATAACTACTATAATACTGCCCCTATGTACAAGAATATAACTACTATAATACTGCTCCCTATGTACAAGAATATAACTACTATAATACTGCCCCTATGTACAAGAATATAACTACTATAATACTGCCCCTATGTACAAGAATATAACTACTATAAAACTGCCCCATGTACAAGAATATAACTACTATAATACTGCCCCTATGTACAAGAATATAACTACTATAATACTGCTCCTATGTACAAGAATATAACTACTATAAAACTGCTCCTATGTACAAGAATATAACTACTATAATACTGCCCCTATGTACAAGAATATAACTACTATAATACTGCTTATATGTACAAGAATATAACTACTATAATACTGCCCCTATGTACAAGAATATAACTACTATAATACTGCCCCTATGTACAAGAATATAACTACTATAATACTGCTCCTATGTACAGGAATATAACTACTATAATACTGCCCCTATGTACAAGAATATAACTACTATAATACTGCTCCTATGTACAAGAATATAACTACTATAATACTGCCCCTATGTACAAGAGTATAACTACTATAATACTGCCCCTATGTACAAGAATATAACTACTATAATACTGCCCCCTATGTACAAGAATATAACTACTATAATACTGCCCCTATGTACAAGAATATAACTACTATAATACTACTCCTATGTACAGGAATATAACTACTATAATACTGCCCCTATGTACAAGAATATAACTACTATAATACTGCTCCTATGTACAAGAATATAACTGCTATAATATTGCTCCTATGTACAAGAATATAACTGCTATAATACTGCTCCTATGTACAAGAATATAACTGCTATAATACTGCCCCTATGTACAAGAATATAACTGCTATAATACTGCCCCTATGTACAAGAATATAACTGCTATAATACTGCTCCTATGTACAAGAATATAACTGCTATAATACTGCTCCTATGTACAAGAATATAACTGCTATAATACTGCCCCTATGTACAAGAATATAACTGCTATAATACTGCTCCTATGTACAAGAATATAACTACTATAATACTGCTCCTATGTACAAGAATATTAACTGCTATAATACTGCCCCTATGTACAAGAATATAACTGCTATAATACTGCTCCTATGTCCAAGAATATAACTACTATAATACTGCTCCTATGTACAAGAATATAACTGCTATAATACTGCCCCTATGTACAAGAATATAACTACTACAGACATATGTAAAAGTTTGGGCACCCCTATTAATGTTAACCTTTTTTCTTTATAACAATTTTGGTTTTTGCAACAGCTATTTCCGTTTCATATATCTAATAACTGATGGACTCGGTTATATTTCTGGATTCAAATGAGGTTTATTGTACTAACAGAAAATGTGCAATCTGCATTTAAACAAAATTTGACCGGTGCAAAAGTATGGGCACCTCAACATAAAAGTGACATTAATATTTCGTAGATCCTCTTTTTGCAAAAATAACAGCCTCTAGTCGCTTCCTGTTATTAATGAGTTCCTGGATCCTGGATGAAGGTATTTGTGACTATTCCTGTTTACAAAACAATTCCAGTTCAGTTAAGTTTGATGGTCGCCGAGCATGGACAGCCCGCTTCAAATCATCCCACAGATGTTCAATGATATTCAGGTCTGGGGACTGGGATGGCCATTCCAGAACATTGTAATTGTTCCTCTGCATGAATGCCTGAGTAGATTTGGAGCGGTGTTTTGGATCATTGTCTTGCTGAAATATCCATCCCCTGCGTAACTTCAACTTCGTCACTGATTCTTGCACATTATTGTCAAGAATCTGCTGATACTGAGTTGAATCCATGCGACCCTCAACTTTAACAAGATTCCCGGTGCCGGTATTGGCCACACAGCTTCAAAACATGATGGAACCTCCACCAAATTTTACTGTGGGTAGCAAGTGTTTTTCTTGGAATGCTGTGTTTTTTAGCCTCCATGCATAACGCCTTTTTGTATGACCAAACAACTCAATCTTTGTTTCATCAGTCCACAGGACCTTCTTCCAAAATGTAACTGGCTTGTCCAAATGTGCTTTGCATACCTCAGGCGACTGTTTGTGGCGTGCTTGCAGAAACGTCTTCTTTCGCATCACTCTCCCATACAGCTTCTCCTTGTGCAAAGTGCGCTGTATTGTTGACCGATGCACAGTGACACCATCTGCAGCGAGATGATGCTGCAGGTCTTTGGAGGTGGTCTGTGGATTGTCCTTGACTGTTCTCACCATTCTTCTTCTCTGCCTTTCTGATATTTTTCTTGGCCTGCCACTTCTGGGCTTAACAAGAACTGTACCTGTGTTCTTCCATTTCCTTACTATGTTCCTCACAGTGGAAACTGACAGGTTAAATCTCTGAGACAACTTTTTGTATCCTTCCCCTGAAAAGCTATGTTGAATAATCTTTGTTTTCAGATCATTTGAGAGTTGTTTTGAGGAGCCCATGATGCCACTCTTCATAGGAGAATCTAATAGGAGAACTACTTGCAAGTGGCCACCTTAAATACCTTTTCTCATGATTTGATACACCTGGCTATGAAGTTCAAAGCTCAATGAGGTTACAAAACCAATTTAGTGCTTCAGGAAGTCAGTAAAAAGTAGTTAGGAGTGTTCAAATCAAGAAAATGATAAGGGTGCCCATACTTTTTCACCGGTCAAATTTTGTTTAAATGCTGATTGCACATTTTCTGTTAGTACAATAAACCTCATTTGAATCCAGAAATATAACTGAGTCCATCAGTTATTAGATATATGAAACTGAAATAGCTGTTGCAAAAAACAAAATTGTTATAAAGAAAAAAGGTTAACATTAACAGGGGTGCCCAAACTTTAACATATGACTGTATAATACTGCCCCTATGTACAATAATATAACTACTATAATACTGCCCCCTATGTACAAGAATATAACTGCTATAATACTGCCCCTATGTACAAGAATATAACTACTATAATACTGCCCCTATGTACAAGAATATAACTACTATAATGCTGCTCCTATGTACAAGAATATAACTACTATAATACTGCTCCTATGTACAAGAATATAACTACTATAATACTGCCCCTATGTACAAGAATCTAACTACTATAATACTGCCCCTATGTACAAGAATATAACTACTATAATACTGCCCCTATGTACAAGAAAATAACTACTATAATACTGATCCTATGTACAAGAATATAACTACTATAATACTGCCTCTATGTACAAGAATATAACTACTATAATACTGCTCCTATGTACAAGAATATAACTACTATAATACTGCTCCTATGTACAAGAATATAACTACTATAATACTGCCTCTATGTACAAGAATATAACTACTATAATACTGCCCCTATGTACAAGAATATAACTACTATAATACTGCCCCTATGTACAAGAAAATAACTACTATAATACTGATCCTATGTACAAGAATATAACTACTATAATACTGCCTCTATGTACAAGAATATAACTACTATAATACTGCTCCTATGTACAAGAATATAACTACTATAATACTGCTCCTATGTACAAGAATATAACTACTATAATACTGCCCCTATGTACAAGAATATAAATACTATAATACTGCTCCTATGTACAAGAATATAACTACTATAATACTGCTCCTATGTACAAGAATCTAACTACTATAATACTGCCTCTATGTACAAGAATATAACTACTATAATACTGCTCCTATGTACAAGAATATAGCTACTATAATACTGCTCCTATGTACAAGAATATAACTACTATAATACTGCTCCTATGTACAAGAATATAACTACTATAATACTGCCCCTATGTACAAGAATATAACTACTATAATACTGCTCCTATGTACAAGAATATAACTACTATAATACTGCCTCTATGTACAAGAATATAACTACTATAATACTGCTCCTATGTACAAGAATATAACTACTATAATACTGCCCCTATGTACAAGAATATAACTACTATAATACTGCTCCTATGTACAAGAATATAACTACTATAATACTGCTCCTATGTACAAGAATATAACTACTATAATACTGCCTCTATGTACAAGAATATAACTACTATAATACTGCCCCTATGTACAAGAATATAAATACTATAATACTGCTCCTATGTACAAGAATATAACTACTATAATACTGCTCCTATGTACAAGAATCTAACTACTATAATACTGCCTCTATGTACAAGAATATAGCTACTATAATACTGCTCCTATGTACAAGAATATAGCTACTATAATACTGCTCCTATGTACAAGAATATAACTACTATAATACTGCTCCTATGTACAAGAATATAACTACTATAATACTGCCCCTATGTACAAGAATATAACTACTATAATACTGCTCCTATGTACAAGAATATAACTACTATAATACTGCTCCTATGTACAAGAATATAACTACTATAATACTGCTCCTATGTACAAGAATATAACTACTATAATACTGCTCCTATGTACAAGAATATAACTACTATAATACTGCCCCTATGTACAAGAATATAACTACTATAATACTGCCCCTATGTACAAGAATATAACTACTATAATACTGCTCCTATGTACAAGAATATAACTACTATAATACTGCTCCTATGTACAAGAATATAACTACTATAATACTGCCCCTATGTACAAGAATATAACTACTATAATACTGCCCCTATGTGCAAGAATATAACTACTATAATACTGCTCCTATGTACAAGAATATAACTACTATAATACTGCTCCTATGTACAAGAATATAACTACTATAATACTGCTCCTATGTACAGGAATATAACTGCTATAATATTGCTTCTATGTTCAACAATGCATGTAACAAATGTCCAATAACATAGTGCAGATGTCAAATAAATGTTACTTTTGTGTATGTATTGTGTGCCCATGAAAAAATAGGATGTGACCCTTTGATAACCAGGCATGGACTTATTGAAATACATGTTCTGTGTCTCGCAGTTTGTGAGTTGCTCTTCTACTGCGTTTTTCCTATGAATTCCCTCTTAAGATAAAATGTCATTAATAATAAGATTAGGAATTGCTAGTCATTTTTTTTAAATACTTCTTAATATGTTGTCATCTAGTTGTTCTTTTCTGCATCTATAAAAAAAATTTTTACTTGTTGATAAAATTTCACCTTTCTCATATGACTTTTTCCTGGTGCGGTAGGAGCAGCAGACTGGCATTGAGCACAATTGTCAAGTCTTCTGCTGTATTGGTTTTGCATGTATTAGTAGAGACATTGTGTTTTTATTTGAAGTTTTGCAATTTTATGAGACATTGTAAAAAAAAGTGTAAAATTGTAGCACTTTAAATAAAATTGAACTTGTTTGGGATGAAACTTGGCAGCTATACATAGTGTGCTTGGCAGTCCTGTCCCCGGCGCTGCCACCTGTGCTGGCTTCATTGCGACATGAAGGTATTAACTCTCTGGACTTGTCTAGATATTCATTAGCGCTCATGCAGAGAAAGCAATTGGTAGAATCCTCACCTCTAAAATGCTTCTCCAGGCAGATAATAGGGGAACGGCTCGGGAGAATTAACACTCTTATTTCTTTGGTGCATTGTAGGATAAAACTCTCAGCCAAGTTTTGTTTCTTTTATTGGACCAAACAGGATGGTTTTTCTGTTTTAGGGACCTACATTAAAGGCGAGGCAAACGTTATCCATCAAATCCTTGTATACGTATTTGTACCCTTAAGTGCCCAAAATCTGCACTAGATAGGTTATAATGGGGTCAATGATGATATCCCTTAAATCTAACTGGGATGCAACCTTACCTCTTTGTTCACCTGAGGCTGTGATCATACTAACCGTCTGAATGTCAAAACACTGAAAAAAGCTCCTAAGAAGGGTGATAGCTATGAAGAACAACTCTTCTACCTCTCTCCTCCCAATGAGGTCACTGGAGGCTGTATTGGGAAATGATGACATTAGCAGAGTGTTATTGGTAAGAGGGGTGATACCTGAAGAAAAGCTCCTGTATCTATCTCTCGCTTTGGGGTCACTAGAGCCGTACATGGCTATGATGACAGTAACCAGCTATGTGTGGTAAGAAGGATGATAACATAGAGTAAAGGTTCTGTATCTGTCCCTTCCCACTGAAATCGCTGGAGGTTATGATCATAGTAACTGGCTGATTGATAAGAGTGATGATAACATGAAGAAAAGCTCCCATATCCTTCCACTGCATGAGATCACGGGAGGCTTCATTGGGAAATTATGACCATAACAGGCTGCACTTGGTAGAAAAGATAACATGAAGGCTGTACATGGGAATGATGACAGGTCCAGGCTCTGAGCATCAAGAAGGGTGATAGCCATGAAGAACAACTCTTCTACCTCTCCCTTCCCAATGACATCACTGGAGGCTGTATTGTGAAATGATGACAGTAACAGACCATTATTGGTAAGAGGGTTGATAGCTTGAAGAAAAGTTCCTTTATCGCTCTTGTTCAGAGGCCACTAGAAGCTGTACAAGAGAGTGGTGACAGTAACAGGCTGTGATTTGGGAAGAGAGGTGATATCATGAAGTAAAGTTTCTACATCTCTCTCCTTCCCCTGAAATCACTGGAGGCTGTATTGGGGAATTATGACATTAAAAGTTTGCACGTGGCAAGAGGGATGGTATCATGAAGAAATACTCCTATATACTTCTCCTTCCATTCCTGAGATTATTGGAGGCTGTACATGGGAATAATGACAGATCCAGGCTGTAAGCACTAAGAAGGGCGATAGCCATGAGGAACAGCTCTTCTACCTCTCTCCTCCCTGTGAGGTGTTATTCATAAGAGCGGTGATAACATAAAGAAAAGCTCCTGTATCTGTCACTCTCTCGCTCTAGGGTTACTAGAAACTGTACAGGTGAGTAATGACAATAACGGTCTGTGATTTTGTAAGAGAGGTGATACCTGTGATGACGGGCGCACCCCCTGTGCCTCCAATATGCGACGATCCCACCACTTACACCGGCATGTCAGCGGACAGAGGGACGCGACACACTGTCGGCACACGACTATCACAGGAACAGTGGGAGCTTATCTTAGTTATCCCACCACCGGCACCATGTGACAAAAATATACAGCAAGCTAATCTTGCTCTAACAATTTACCCCAGGGGGGTTATTTTGGATGCCCCACCACTGCTAACAACCTTCCAAGAACTGTGGGGATTTATGTATATCCCACTTTCTCCGTTCCACTTTGGAACTCGCAGCTCTCCGGCCCCCCCCTTACCCTCAGGTCAGTCAGGGAACTGCACCTAGGATAATTAGTTGCCGGATGGGCTGCTTGTTGTGCAAGGGCAATTAGACTACTGCAGTAAGGGAATTATCAATGCTGTGGCCGCAGCCCCCCCCTTATTCAGCATATAAGACCCTTTCGTACTGCCAACTAGCCCAACCAACCGTATACACCACGCTGCCACCAGCCACGATTCACTTAATCAAAGAGTTAATTAAGAGGGTCCATGGCAAACCCCCAAATTAGTAGCGATTATCTAACAAAGGTGCATAGTTCATTTCTTAGAGCATGGAGACAAACTAATAGATTTTATTATTTATTCCCAAAATGTGGGCAGTGATTACACAGATAAAAATCATTACAAAGTTGAGACATTAAATATGTACAATGCAAATATGAAAATAACATGGATGAAAAGACAGAAATTACACTTAAAGTTGCTTATGGTTCTTTAGGCATCCCATGTGGCTCGGGGAGGGGCCGCCGACCACACATCCCCGGACATCTGCAGATCTTTCTAGCATGGCATCTGGAGCTCAACTGACTGAATTTTAGGAGGGCATACCTTATCCCTTTGGGTTTGTGACCTCATGAAATGGGTGGTCTGGTGAGGTCCAACACCCCTACTCTCTAAATTGCAATTTAACTAAAAACTTATAATAACAATATCTTAACGAGGGGAGCTCATATAAACTCACATATGGTATCATTGTTTGTAGTTTATCGAACCCAATAAGACAACATCAAACATGCCATAATTAAGACACTCCATTTGGGAGCAATCCATATCTCAGTTTCTGGAGGTCCGAGAACTTTGCAAGAGCTACCGTAGCGAAGCCGGGTCCACTCAGATCATAGAAATGTCCGTTTCATTTTTCCGCCGTGACCGGGCCTGTGCTAGCTTAGTTTAATATTTCCCATAGTTTTCATTCGGCCGCATGTTTGAGAACAAAAGGAATCCTGCCACTTAGCTGTGCAGGGAGGGGGGAGGAGAAGGCTATGAGAGAAGAATCTTAGTCTGAAGTTTCAGGTTTCACAGCTGCAGGCAGATAGCTGTGTGTGGAGGAAGGGAAGATTCTAGAAGTCATACCTTATAGACATTTTACATTACAATACCATGAAGAAAAGATCCTTTATCCCACCCTTCCCCTCTATCACTGGAAGCTGTATTGGTAAATTATGACAGTAATGGAGTGTTATTGGTAAGGGGGGTGATCTCTAGAGGAAAAGCTCCTGTATCTCTCGTTCTCTAGCTATGGGGTCACCAGAGTCTGTACAGGGGAGTGATGACAATAAGAATCTGTGATATGGTAAGAGAGGTGATGCTATGAAGAAAAGCTCCTGTATCCCTCCACTTCCATTCTATCCCTGGAGGTTGCATTGGGAAATTATGACAGTAATAGATTGCGCTAGAAAAAAATGCATGATAACATGAAGAGAAGTTCTTGTAGCCCCCACTTTGGTATATTTGGAGACAATGCAGGGGATAACTAACAGTAACAGACTGTGACTGGTAATAGGGGTGATAGCACGGGAAAACGTTCCTGTATTTAACACATTTGAAATTTGGAGGCTGCACAGGCGGTAACTGACGCTGATTGATCTTTCTTCCTGCTACAATTCACAGTTCGGCCTTCTGTCCTTCCAACACAGACACAGAATTAGAAAGTATTTTATTCTGTTCCCTCCCATTGCTTCTCCCTGAATGTCCGGCTTAGACCCTGATGTCTTTCGTAAACCAAGATCTAAACTTTATTTCCTTGAATTTTGGTTGGCAAAATTGGCCAAAGTCACAATGTATGACAACATGCCACATTACTGGGGGTCAGATGGTAAATGTAACCCCGTCCTCTCTGACGAGTACCCCTGGCTTGGTCCTACATGGGATCATCTACAGGTGACATTTGGCCTTTATTCTTTTCTGTTTATTATCGATCTGTTTTTTCGGTTACTGTTTTAATCCAACTTTGTGCAGAACATTTCGCTCTACATGGACAATAAACCTAAACCCAATCTGAAGAGCTGAACTGGAGCAAAAAATGTTAAACCTTCCACAGACGATGGGTTTTATTGTTATTGATTGGGCCGAAGGCAATCTTAGCTGATTTTCCATTGCCTAATTAAATGAGGCAGACCTCTGCACTTATCCGAAATGGTCTGTTCTTCCAGTAATTGTTTCATTGTGACGCATTAATTACAGTATGACAACATCTCAATGCTGCGATTACTCAACAGCCGGGATACGATGGGTCGGGTAATGGGCAGAATACAGTAGATTCTTCATGTTAACAGCACACGGTGCGCTAATAGCAAAGTAATTAGTAATCCATCAGGTCTACTATGGCGGCTGTGACCATAACAACTCATCAGAAACAATGTGCAATAGAAAAGATGGTTATTTATTCAATTACTAATCTGATTAAAGTCTGAGACACGATGACCAGTGGATGACTGGTGGCCAGGTGATCGATGATCTGTTCTCAGGAATCACAGATATTGGTTTGTATTCCCATCCCGACCTTTCCTGGTAATTCCCAGGGCATGTCTTACCTTGCATGGTGCCTTGTGCAATAACTTCACCTAACGTTCTGGTAGTAGCCCCCTCTTCCAATATTACAATGATATTATTTACAGTCTTGATACAAATCTTATTTTCCCCTCTTACCTCTGCACAAAGATCTATAAATAGCGTAACATATTGGGCTGCCTGATCAATACTTCATCTTAAAGAAGTAAAAGAAGGGTTTGCTTTCTGTACAAATACAGTGCCTCCCTTTCTGATTGCCTATGTGTGATTTTATGGCTCATTTGCATCTCTAATACTGCTTTCTATAACATGCTGCTTGTGCAGCTGCAGGTTCAGAGCTCAGTGGGTCTTTGATTCTTTTGGAACTGCATGTTCAGAGCTCAATGAGTGTGCCCTGCTTGTGCAGATGCAGGTTCAGAGCTTAGTTAATGTTCCCTGCTCATTCAGCCACAAATTGGGCACTGGAGGTATTCCTAATTTGTGCACATACAGGTTCAGAGCTCAGTTAGTGTTTCCTGCTTGCCAAGCTACAAGTTTAGAACACAGTGGATATTCCTTGCTTGTGCACTGCAGGTTCAGAGCTCAGTGGGTCTTTGCTGCTCTTGGAACTGAATGTTCAGAGCACAGTCAGTATTCCTTGTTTGTGGAGATGCATGTTCAGAGCTCAATTGTTGTTCCCTGCTTGTGCAGATGCAGGTTCAAAGCTTAGGTAATGTTCCCTGCTTGTTCAGCTACAGGTTTAGAACACTGTAGGTGTTCCATGTTTGTGTAGTAGATGCAGGTTCAGTGCTCAGTTAGTGTTCCTTGCTTGCTCAGCTATAGGTTCAGAGTACAGTAGGTGTTCCTTGTTTGTGAAGATGCAGATACACAGCTCAGTTAGTGTTTCCTTATTGTTCAATTACAGGTTTAGAACTTGGTGATTGTTTCCTGCTTGTGCAGCTGCAGGTTCAGAACTCCATGGGTGTTCCCTGCTTGAAAAGATGCAGGTTAAGAAATCACTGGATGCTCTCTGCTTGTGCAGATGCAGGTTCAGAGCTCAGTGGGTCTTTGCTGCTTTTGGAACTGAATGTTCAGAGCACAGTCAGTATTCCTTGTTTGTGGAGATGCATGTTCAGAGCTCAATTGTTGTTCCCTGCTTGTGCAGATGCAGGTTCAAAGCTTAGGTAATGTTCCCTGCTTGTTCAGCTACAGGTTTAGAACACTGTAGGTGTTCCATGTTTGTGTAGTAGATGCAGGTTCAGTGCTCAGTTAGTGTTCCCTGCTTGCTCAGCTATAGGTTCAGAGTACAGTAGGTGTTCCTTGTTTGTGAAGATGCAGATACACAGCTCAGTTAGTGTTTCCTTATTGTTCAATTACAGGTTTAGAGCTTGGTGATTGTTTCCTGCTTGTGCAGCTGCAGGTTCAGAACTCCATGGGTGTTCCCTGCTTGAAAAGATGCAGGTTAAGAAATCACTGGATGCTCTCTGCTTGTGCAGATGCAGATTCAGAGCTCAGTTAGTGTCCCACCTTTGTTCAGATACCGGTTCAGAGCTCAGCGGGTGTTCTTCTTTTTCAGAGCTCAGTTAGTGTCCCCTGCTTGTTCACCTGTTGGTTCAGAACTCATTGGATGCTCACTGCTTTTGCAGATACAGGTTCAGTGCTCCTATGACTAAGAGTGCACACCAGGCACTCGAAACGTGTCAGGCAATTTGCTTTTAATATGGCTTAATTTGCCACAATAAAATATATATTTTTTTCTTTATTCCTGGAGTGGCATCAATCTCCTTTTTTCCAGGTTCAGAGCTTAGTAGACATTTCATACTTATGAAGCTGCATTGTTCACTGCTTGTGAAATTGCAAGTTCAGAGCTCAGTGGGTGTTCCCTGCTTATACCCATATGCAGGTTCAGATCTCGGGGAATATTTCTTTTAAAGCTTTTTTCTTCTTTACTCTTTAAATGATGTGTCCTCCTGCCCTTCTCTCTCTCCCTTTTCATGGCTGTGCAGTGCGTTGTCATTTCCAGTCAAATGTCACTTAGATTATAACTCTTTACAGAGATATACAACCTGCACTGTGTGTATAATACTAAGCTGCTGTGACAGGTGGAGGATGACAAGAAGCAAATAAATGCCAGCGGCTACAGAATAGGACAACAAGTATGTGATATTTGTAATCTGTAACCATAGGTGTGCTGTGAACCTAAAGCTCAGCATTTGCCAGTTTCCTTCTGAAAGTATTGGTGTCGTGATCCAGGTTGGATATGACAGAGAAAATGCACAAGTAACCTTTTTTTTCCTTTGGCTATGGGCCAAAGTTTGGTTTCAGTGCTAGTTTTCCCCCGGTGGCCATTAGGATTATTGCACTGTGGTGTCTTTTGTTCTAAATTTGCCCCCCGGTGGTGGTGAGCGTCATTGCACTTGGTTACTTTAGTTTTGTGCACATAATTATAAAATAGGTGTGATTGCTCTATAAAAGAGTGTCAGGTGTGGTAATCACTGTGGGTGATAGTCCTCAGTTTGAAGCAAGTCTGGGTGAAGGATGGAGCTGAAGAAGAGTCCCGGGCAGCTCAGTGAGAGTCCTTGAGTGGCAGCTATGGTGTCTTCGAGGAGGGCTGGCATGGCTTGGTGGAGTTGCAGCTATGGTGTCAGCAAGGAGTTCTTGCATGGCTTGGTGGAGTGGCAGCTATGGTGTAGAGCTGCACTCATGATGCTGGACTCTTTTGCTGGAAAGCTGGACTCATATGCTGGACTCTGTTTCTGGACAGCTGCACGCAGGTGGTGGACTCTGTTTGCACCAAGGCTGCACTATGGTGTTGGATCTGGTCGTAGGAAAAGATGCACGCAGGTGGTGGGCTCTGCTGCTGGGAGCGTAAGCAACAGAGCAAAGCTAAGTGGTGTTTCCCTGTTTTGTCTCTGTTCCTTATGTGTGTTTTAGTGCAGTGGTGGGATTAGTTTCCGCACCGCCCACTTCACTAGTGAGGGTTTAGGTGCAGGACGAGTCAGGGTTTTCAGGTTCCTGATCATCGCCCTGTGCGGAACCGGCCTAGGGAACGTTAGGAGTGTAGAGACACTGACTCAGGGGAGTACAGGAGGTCTCCACTTCCCTGTTCCCTATCGCAGGGCCACCTTTGTTATGGTTACCCAGGTTTTCCCTTTTATTGTTTAAATGCGCCTTACTGGAGGCGGGGTTTCCAGACATACATGTATTCCTGAAATTCACCTGTTGGAGGCAGCGTATCCAGCTGCACGCTTTATTATTTAAATTCACCCAACTGGAGGCGGTGTATCCAGGGTCACGCGTGTCATCTAAATCCGCCTTGCTGGAGGCGCTGTGTCCAGCCACGCGTGACCATGACAATTGGACTTTACATAAAGAAAGCCCAAAGGAGTAATTACTGTATTGCTCTACTGTAAACCATCGCTGATGCAGCAGAGCTCAAATTTTTTTTTTCTATAGATGTAATTTAGTAGACTGACCCACAAACATCACCATGTGATAGTGCAGCGTATAGCACCAACGGCAAAAAACAACTCTGCTACATCTGTAGTGATGGAGAGCTGGGGAGAAGAGTCACCTGCTGACTGATAAGATAGCTGATTATTAATATAATTAATAATAATGGCTTGTTTTCTGAGTGTGATGGAGGAGTATTACCAGTCTGCCCGCTGTGCCAACGTCGAGGGCCCCAGGAACAGGCCGAGCAGAGTGGCGGAATTGGACCTGATTATCTACAATCAGCAGAGCTGGGTACAGTAAATTGCGCCCATTTATCCCCGCACTGAAGATGGCAGCTATTGTATTTATCTTTATGCTCGCTTCTTCTCGATGATTCGCCGACTTACCCCGGATTATCAATGAGATAATGACCTCTTCATGCGCCTTCCAAGAAAATGGCTTTCTTTTTCAGATTGGATTTAGTCAAAATGAGATATAACAATCGACTAAGTGATATCACACAAGGCATCTAGCAGCCATCCACTACCTCGGGTGACACAGCCTTTGTAAAACTACAACCCCCAACAAGATATTAAGGAAGAGTGGTGGAGGGGTAATTCTTCAGAAGTGAAGATGGTACATTTTCCACTGTAACCCTGACTTCTTTGGGTGCTACAGAGATTAATGCGCAGTAGAAGTTCTAGTGAAGCAAATGCGCCTATAGTTTAATTATTTTCAATTGAAATAGGATTCAGTCTCTTGATAAGGGTGAGAGCTTCAATTCCAGATGCACACACTCCCTGCTTCCCCTCACGGTCATATGATAACATTCTGTCTACCTCCAGCCACCACTAGGGGGAGCTCACTTCATAGAGATGAATACAGTTCTGATTGAATTCTATAGTATATCTATAAGCAGTGTGTGCCCTCTAGTGGTGACTAAAGAATATTACCATTTACTCAAGGCTTTAAGGGAAGGCTGAGAATTGCATCAGCAGGTCAGAGAATATTTACCTGTTCTCATGTTTACCTGGTAGTAGACAGTATTCTGTAGATAGATGAAGGACAAATATTAGATATAGATGATACTGTAGATTGGATCTATTACTTACAATATTTAGGATCATATGTAAAGCTGTAAATTAAAGTAATTAACACTTTGTTCCCAGAAGCGTCAGTTCTCGGGTGGAACCTGCCAGTTCTTGCCTTTTCTTCCTTCCTAGCCGAGTTGTAGCTGGCATTGGCCCTGGAGTAAAACTCATGTATTGCTCTGTCCCAGCAGATACAAGGTAATATCACAGAAACATGAACGCGCCACATTCTGGAGCTGAATACTGGGTACTTTGCTCTTGTGAGCAATGATGAGCCGTAATATGTATCCTACTCCATTCAGATCCAAAGCTGCACATAGAATTCAGCTGTTTTCTCTTGGACCCCACTGTGCAGTACTTCCCAGCTCCCTGCTGCCCCCTGCTGGTTCTGTGTCTGTGCAGGAAACGGTGCTGGATGCAGCTCTGGATGCGACTGGAAAATGAGGAATAATGCAATTCATGACGAGTGTCATGCCGCTCTCACCGCATTCCCCTGGAGCCCTGGCTCTCGTCGAGTGTGCACGTGCACCTCCCGTGGTTGACTTTGTGGCTGTTCACTTGACTTTGTCCAGCTTACATGCGCCTCCTCCATAGCCTGACTACGGCCGCGCCATCTATGACCTTTCTATGGTCATGGAGGACCTGACCCGGAAGTCCCAGCGCACTAGACCTGTATGAGGCTGCCTCTTCCTGTAGACGGCGCCTGATTATCGTTCTGGCTCCCTTGCTAGACCTGCTTGGTCCCGCTTGGCTGCTCTCTGTACTCAGGTCCCTTACGCTGTATTCAGGTGTGCCTCTCTGTACGCACTCTGCTCTGCCTTACACCCTGTCGTGCTTCCTAGCATGCGCTCAGCTTAGCCTTGCACCCTGGCGTGCTTTCCAGCGCATGCCCTGCTCTGCCTTACACCCAGGCGTGCTTCCCGGCACGAGCGCTGTTTTGCCTCATACCCGGGCCTGGTTGTCAGTGCACGCTATATGCTATTCTGTACTTGTCCCTGATGCTCCCTGTATAGGGGGTGGTCCTCACTAGGTCAGCTCACCCTGGCTGGGTTGGTATCACGGCCCAGAGCGTCCACTCCTGGAGTCGTCTTAACGAAGTACATGAAGTTGAGGTCAGGCTTCTCTCCTGGTGTTTCGGAAGTAATATCTGGTGAATTAACTTTCTGATTATTTCCTCTGATCTGGGTGACCGTTGGGTTCAATTTTTTTACTTCTACTTCCTGTCTAGCAGTTGCTAAGGGGGAAACATTTCTCCTTGTGGAGAGTGCCAGCGTAAGGAGACTTATAGGCCATGAAATGATCCTCTCAGAATATAAATATGCATTTAGCCTCTTCAGAGATGAAGACTATTGGATGTAGCAATCCTAAAAGTCAATATCGACCCTTTAGCGAGCTTTGTCTTATGACTTGGGATAAAAAGCCAAACTAGAAACTCCATTTTTCAGACACATGTTTTGGGGTGTTGCCCCTACTCAGTTAAAAGCAGGAGATTTGAGATGACTGGGACTCCAAGGGGAATGTTTCTGCTTGTGAAGGGTGACAGCCTCCAGTCAGAGGCCTCTCACCAAGTCAAATCACATTTCCTGCGTTACACTGAGGAGGGGCAACACCCTGACACATGTCTGTAAATGGAGTTTCTGATTTCTGTCCTTATCTTAAGTCATATGGCAAGGCTCGATAAAGGGTCTATTGAAATTAAAATTGCTACATAGATAGAGCCAGAGATCAAGCCCTCTTCCTTCTGAACAGGCTATTTGCATATCAAAATCTTCTAGGTATCCGGAGCGATCGTCTGCCATTCTTCTCAGTGTAATATATGAGACCAGATGTTAACTGTTCAGCCGCAGGAGAGGATAGGACACTATCTACACTATCTTCCCCTCTTACGAGTAATTCCCCCCTTCCCCAGCCTCTAAATTAAACCTTCCAGCCATTCTTTCCCCCAGAATAGTGGCCCACTCCCCATTGAGGTGCAGCCTGTCCCCAGCGTGGAGCCTGTAGTTGACAGAGATGTCCTCCCAGTTCTCCAGGAACCCAAAACTCTACTTCCTACACCAATTCCTGAGCCACTTATTCACCTGCCTAACCTCCCGCTGCTTCTTTGGAGTGGCCCGAGGTACAGGCAGTATTTCAGAAAATACTACATTTGAGGTCCTTTTTTTAAGCTTACATCCTAATTTATTGAAATCATAGAATCCTAGAATGTTAGAGTTGGAAGGGACCTCCAGGGTCATCGTGTCCAACCTACCCCAGCTCAATGCAGAATTCACTAAACCATCCCAGACAGATGTCTGTCCAGTCTCTGTTTGAAGACTTCCATTGAAGGAGAACTCACCACTTCTCGTGGCAGCCTGTTCCACTCACTGATGACCCTCACTGTCAAAAAGTTTTTTTCTAATATCTAATCTGTGTCTCCTCCCATTCAGTTTCATCTCATTGCGTCTAGTCTTTCCTTGTGCAAATGAGAATAAAGTTGATCCTTCTACAATGTGAAAGCCCTTGAGATATTTGTAGACAGCTATTAAGTCTCCTCTCAGTCTTCTCTTCTGCAAGCTAAACATTCCTAAATCCTGTAACCGTTCCTCCTAGGACATGGTTTGCAGACCGGTCACCATTCTGGTCGCTCTTCTCTGAACTTGCTCCAGTTTGTTGATGTCTTTTTTAAAATGTGGTGCCCAGAACTGGACACAGTATTCCAGATGAAGTCTGACCAAAGAGGAGTAGAGGGAAATAATGACTTCATGTGATCTAGACTGTATGCTTCTGTTAATACATCCTAGAATTGCATTTGCCTTTTTTGCTGCTGCATCACACTGTTGACTCATATTCAGTCTGTGATCTATTAGTATACCCAAGTCTTTTTCACATGTGCTGTCACTTAGCCCTATTCCTCCCATTCTATATATGCTTTTTTCATTTTTATTGCCCAGATGTAGTACTTTGCATTTCTCCCTGTTAAAAACCATTCTGTTAGTTGCTGCCCACTTCTCCAGTTTATTTATATCTTTTTGAATCCTGTCTCTCTTCTCTAGTATTAGCTATCCCTCCTAGCTTTGTGTCATCAGCAAATTTAATCAGTTTACCCTCAATTCCTTCATCTAAATCGTTGATAAAGATGTTGAACAATACAGGGCCCAGGACAGAGCCCTGTGGTATCCCACTTGAGTCATTCTTCCAACTGGATGTGCAGCCATTTACGACCACTCTTTGGGTCCGATCACTAAGCCAATTATGAATCCACCTAACAGTTGCCTTGTCCATTCCATAGTTGGTCATTTTTTCAATAAGAATGGTACAAGATTCTTAGTATATTATTGATAATATATATTATAATACTGAAGACATGATAAATTCTACAGTTTTCATTTTTCTTCTTTATATATGGAACCTTTTATGTTACCCGCTGATCAGTCTATCATACAGGAAGGCCATGCAACCATTCCTCCGGAGACAAAGAAATGTCAGAGCCCGAGATGGGACGATCGGGGGGGCAATGAGGGTCTGAGAAACAGAGGAGATGTACATAGACAGTAAATACAATGAGGAAATAACCTCTGACAGGAATCTATTAGCCTTAGGCTCAGGTCAACCAGTGACCTCATCAACTGGAAATGCTGCTGCTGAGCGCCAAGGCGACCTTCTCAGAAACAAGAAGAAATGTTCCGGCACATGTCATCATTTATTTCTTACGATCTACCCTTTTGTCTGACTACCTTCCCAACTGCAGAGTCTGTGCCTTGTCTGTGGATTCTCTTCTCTCCATTCATCTTCCATATTAGAGACTATTTAGGAGCTTGGACCTAGGACAAGGATTGGTTGAGACACTAAAGTGTAACATTAGGGATTTCAGAAGGTTGTTTCTTTGACAAGTTGTCTTCTATGGGTGGTCTGTGACTTGGTGAACTCTCTCTTCCATGGCCTGGTCTAGACTTCTCTTGATTGAGTGCAAATCTGTTCTTTCGCATCAATATTTTGCATACTAGAACACCCGAGAACATCTAAAAAATCCCAACATGCCAGGTAATATTATTCACTGGATATTTGCCCTCAGTAGTCTCCTATCATGATCATTTGTGTCTTGATGGTCGGCAGGAAATAGTCCACATTGTCTCACTAGTGTATGTAGCTTATACGGTCCCTGGACATTCAGGTGACTTGATGTTGTGTGATAAATAGACAAAATTCAAATTACTTTATATGAAAATTATACTGTCTTACCATGCAAAATAGTTACTACAATGTGCCAGCTGTCACGCCACCCGCTGCCACGCGCCCCGCCGCTTCTGTCGCGCCGCCCGCAGCTGCGTCCTCTGCCCCTCCTCCCGAGCACCGGCGCGCTCACCTCACCCGGCGTGCTCCCGAGGTGCGCACGCGCCATCCTGCTTCTTCTCTGCCGCCGCTGCAGCCGGCCTTCCATGCCCGTCGGGTGCGCCTGCACACTGCACGCCAGTGATCCTGCCACTCATCTCCCCTGTTGCTGCTGCTGCTCCACCTCCTGGCCGACCCTGACCCGGAAGCGCTGTCTGCAGTCCTATATAAGGTAGCCTCGCCTCCTGCCCAGTGCCTGACTATCAATTGTGTCTAGCACTGCTGATTCAGGTCCACGCATCCCTGCGCTTTCTCAGCCTAGCATTCTGTCCTGCACTCTGTGTCCCTGTGTCTGCTTGTAATCTCTCCCTGTGTTCTCTCCTAGTGCCTGCCTCGCCCGTCCCCGGCCTCAAGTCCTCTCCTGCAGTATCTACCTTCGTCAGCCTAATCCGTTCCTGTCTACAAACCCTCCCCTGCTGGTCTTTCCACAACCCTTGTGGTCTACTCTGGTTTTCCTCCTGCTGTTGTCCCCGGGTATCCGCTTCCGCGGCGATAGTCTCCCCGAGGCTTGCCCCAGACGCTCCCTGTATAGGGGGTGGTCCACTTGGCCAGCTCGCCCCGAGGAGGTTCGTCATCGCGGTCCTGCGGGTTCACTTCTGGTTTTCCTTAGCCCAACAGTATAGCCAGGCCATGGACCCCGCTGGTACCCCGACCCCAACCCAAAAGGAGCTCCTATTCCTACGGGAGAATCAAGCAAGGATACTGTCCTTCCTTAAGTCCATGGAGTCCCGCTTGTCGACTCTACAGGCCTCTGATCCTGGGACTGCCTCCCAGCTGGGCAGCCTCCAACAGGAGCTGGCTCAGCAGCGAGACACCCAGGCCCATATATTGAACTATATGGCATCAATAGACAACCGTCTCCTTGCCCTGCAATCTGTGGCCTCGACCCCGGTCCAGGCTGTGGTATCCCACCCGCCGCCCCGTTTGGCAAAACCCCCGCGTTATGGTGGCGACCCTAAGTCGTGCAGGGGTTTTTTAAAATAGGTGCCAGCTCCATTTTGAGCTATTGCCTCAACAGTACCCCACCGACAGAGCCAAGGTGGCCTTTGTCGTTTCCCATTTGGAGGGTGAGGCTTTGGCCTGGGTAAACCCTCTCTGGGAGCGTGATGACCCCTTGGTCTCCCAACTCTCCATCTTCCTTGACTCTTTCCGTAAAGTGTTTGACGACCCGGGTCGCGTAGCCTCTGCCACCGAGTCACTTTTTAACCTGCAACAGGGCACGCTCTCCGTGGGTCAGTACGCCATTCGCTTCCGTACCCTGGCCTCCGAGGTAGGATGGAACAATGAGGCCTTGGTAGGAGCTTTTTGGCGGGGACTCTCAGGCCGAATTAAGGACGAGCTGGCGGGACGGGATACTCCAACCTCTTTGGAGGATCTAATTTCCCTGGCCACCCGCATCGACTTGCGCTTCCAGGAGCGTTCTCGAGAGGCCGCCAGGGATAGGAGGTTTCCTCGCGTCCCATCCGCTGCCCGCAGCCCACCTCGCTCACGCCCTGCTCTGGCGTCGGCACCTTCCGCACCTGAGCCCATGCAAGTAGATCGCCTCAAGCCGGTGGAGCAAAGCCGAAAGGAGAGGTTCACTCAGGGTCTTTGTTTGTATTGTGGGAGTACATCACACTTTCTGCGTTCCTGCCCTGAGCGCCCAGGAAACGCCTCCACCTAGGACAGGTAAGAGAGGCCTCCCTAGGTACCTATGACTCCTCTCTACCCTTGACTCTTTCTGTTCTCTTGCATCTGGGTCCCCAGCGTTCCTCCGAGTGGGCTTACATAGATTCTGGTGCGGCTGGAAATTTTATTCAGCTTGAGGCAGTCAGGAGGCTTCGTATTCCGGTCAGGTCCCTGGAGACTCCTCGGCAGATTGCGTCGGTCGACGGCCAACCCCTGCGGGTGTCCGTTACGCAGGTCACCGAAGAGTTGGACCTTCAGGTCGGAGCCTTGCATCTGGAGAAGATAGCCTTCTATGTGCTGCCGACCTTATCACACACTATCCTGTTGGGCCTTCCTTGGCTAAGAAAACACGAGCCTACCTTAGACTGGCGGTCTGGTGACATCGTGCGGTGGGGACAGTTCTGTCAGAGGGGGTGTTTGCTTTCCGTCCAGCCAAGAAACTCTCCTCGTCCAACATCGGTATCCCCAGATTTACCTTCAGCCTATTGGGCCTATGCGGATGTCTTCAGCAAGAAAGAAGCAGAGAGTCTGCCTCCTCACCGCCCCTACGATTGCCCAATCGATCTCGTTCCCGGCTCCACTCCACCCCGAGGTCGGATTTACCCGCTGTCGCCATCAGAGACCCAAGCCATGTCCGAATATGTTCAATAAAACTTGGCCAAAGTTTTTGTTCGTAAGTCTTCTTCGCCCGCGGGTGCGGGTTTCTTTTTCGTCAAGAAGAAGGAGGGGACCCTTCGTCCCTGCATTGACTATCGGGGCCTCAACGATATTACAATTAAAAATAAATATCCGCTTCCTCTCATCCCGGAGTTATTCGACCGCCTCCGAGGGGCGCAAATCTTTACCAAATTGGATCTGCATGGAGCCTACAACCTAATCCGCATTCGCCCTGGAGATGAGTGGAAGACGGCTTTCAACACTCGCGATGGCCACTATGAATATCTGGTTATGCCCTTCGGCTTGTGCAACGCACCCGCCGTGTTTCAAGAATTTGTCAATGATGTCTTCCGAGACCTTCTCTATTCTTGCGTGGTGGTGTACCTGGATGATATTCTGGTGTTTTCCCCGGACCTGTCTACTCACAGAAAGGACGTCCGTCAAGTGTTGTTGCGCCTGAGAGAGCATCGTCTCTATGCCAAACTCGAGAAATGCGCCTTTGAACAGTCTTCTCTACCGTTTTTGGGCTACATCATTTCTAATACTGGTCTACGAATGGACCCGGGAAAACTGTCGGCCGTACTGAACTGGCCGCGTCCCCAGGGAGTGAATGCTATCCAACGATTCCTGGGGTTCGCCAATTATTACCGGCAGTTTATCCCACACTTTTCCACCCTGACCAGCCCTATCTCCGCTCTGATCCGTAAGGGGGCCAATCCCCACTTCTGCTCACCTGAGGCCGAAGACGCGTTCCGCTCCCTGAAACAAGCCTTTGCTGCGGCACCCGTACTCCATCGCCCAGAGGCCAATAAACCCTTCACTTTGGAAGTAGACGCCTCTGCCATCGGAGCCGGTGCAGTACTTTCCCAGACGTCACCCTCTGGACGACTGGTCACCTGTGGCTTCTTCTCGAAGTCATTCTCCACCCCGGAGAGAAACTATACCATTGGTGACAGAGAGCTGCTCGCTATCAAGTTGGCCTTGGAGGAATGGCGGTACCTCCTCGAGGGAGCGGTGCATCCCGTCAGGATCTACACTGACCACAAGAACCTGGCATATATCCGGACAGTGCAAAGACTTAATCCTCGACAAGCCAGGTGGTCTCTGTTCTTCGCCCGGTTCGATTTCGAACTCCATTTCCGCCCCGGCGATAAGAACCTCAAGGCGGATGCTCTATCCAGATCCTTTTTGGTTACCGACTGTGAGGAAGAGCCTTCACACATCGTGTATCCTAACAAGGTCATTGTGGTTGCTCCTGTAAACCTGACTTCCTTGCCCCTGGGTAAGACGTTTGTTCAAGAGGACAATAGGAAGCGAGTCTTACATTGGGGTCATGCCTCCAAGCTGGCAGGTCACGTCGGCCTCAAGAAAACCATCTCCTTCATCTCTCGTTACTATTGGTGGCCCTCACTTGCTCGAGATGTTCAAAGTTTTGTCGCCTCTTGTCCGTCTTGTGCCAAAAATAAAGTTCCCCGACACCTACCCGCTGGTCTTCTCCACCCGCTCCCAGTTCCTTCTGCTCCCTGGCAACACATTGCTTTGGACTTTATTACCGATTTGCCTCAGTCTTCGGGTCACACAGTCATCCTCGTGGTCGTAGATCGATTTTCCAAGATGGCCCATTTCATCTCCCTGCCTGGATTACCCTCCGCTCCTGAACTAGCAAGAATTTTCATTACCCATGTTTTCCAGGTTCACGGCTTTCCTCAGCATATCGTTTCGGATAGAGGAGTTCAATTTACCTCACACTTCTGGCGAGCTCTGTGTAAACTGATGGATGTCACTTTGGACTTCTCCTCTGCCTACCACCCCCAAACTAATGGTCAGGCTGAGCGCACGAATCAAATTTTGATAACCTATCTTCGCCACTTCTCCAACGTTCACCACAACGATTGGTCCCACCTGCTCCCGTGGGCCGAATTTGCCTACAACAACCACACCAACGAGTCTTCGTCTAAATCACCTTTCTTCTTCGTCTACGGGCAACATCCTAGTGTACCTCTGCCGGTACCCCCTGTCTCGGGTGTGCCGGCGGCCGACCTTCTGACCGAGGAGTTCTCCAGGGTCTGGCAGGAGACCAAGTCCGCGCTTGAACTAGCACGGGACAGAATAAAGACACGCAGACAAAAGGCGCCTGGATTCTCCGTTGTACCATCCCGGGGATAAAGTGTGGCTGTCCTCCAAGTTTGTTCGTCTTAAAGTCCCCTCGTATAAGCTAGGCCCTCGGTATATCGGACCTTTTGAGGTCTTAGCCCGCATCAATGACGTTGCCTACAAGTTAAAACTCCCCGCCTCGCTACGAATTCCCAATTCTTTTCACGTGTCCCTCGTGAAACCTGTCATATTCAACCAGTTCCATGCCTCTGTGGGTCACTCTCCCCAGCCAGTTTCTGCCCAAGATGTCTTTGAGGTCCAAGACGTTCTTGCCATAAAAAGATCTAGAGGAAAGACCCTCTTCTTAGTTGATTGGAAGGGTTTTGGTCCCGAAGAGAGGTCTTGGGAGCCCCGGCAGAACATCCAGGCCCCCCGGATTCTAGCTAGGTTCCTTGCCAGTCTCAAGAAGAGGGGGCGTAAGGAGGGGGGTACTGTCACGCCACCCGCTGCCACGCGCCCCGCCGCTTCTGTCGCGCCGCCCGCAGCTGCATCCTCTGCCCCTCCTCCCAAGCACTGGCACACTCACCTCACCCGGCGCGCTCCCGAGGTGCGCACGCGCCGTCCTGCTTCTTCTCTGCCGCCGCTGCAGCCGGCCTTCCATGCCCGTCGGGTGCGCCTGCGCACTGCACGCCAGTGATCCTGCCACTCATCTCCCCTGTTGCTGCTGCTGCTCCACCTCCTGGCCGACCCTGACCCGGAAGCGCTGTCTGCAGTCCTATATAAGGTAGCCTCGCCTCCTGCCCAGTGCCTGACTATCAATTGTGTCTAGCACTGCTGATTCAGGTCCACACATCCCTGCGCTTTCCCAGCCTAGCACTCTGTCCTGCACTCTGTGTCCCTGTGTCTGCTTGTAATCTCTCCCTGTGTTCTCTCCTAGTGCCTGCCTCGCCCGTCCCCGGCCTCAAGTCCTCTCCTGCAGTATCTACCTTCGTCAGCCTAATCCGTTCCTGTCTACAAACCCTCCCCTGCTGGTCTTTCCACAACCCTTGTGGTCTACTCTGGTTTTCCTCCTGCTGTTGTCCCCGGGTATCAGCTTCCGCGGCGATAGTCTCCCCGAGGCTTGCCCCAGACACTCCCTGTATAGGGGGTGGTCCACTTGGCCAGCTCACCCCGAGGAGGTTCGTCGTCGCGGTCCTGCGGGTTCACTTCTGGTTTTCCTTAGCCCTACACCAGCCATTAGATACTTTCCTACCTTGTAACTTGCTGTCCATTGCCTGTTGTCTGATGTAATCTTTCTTTAGCAGCAGAGATACCAAGATGGATTACAGGAAGTGAGGAAGGGTTGTCATCTCTACAGGAAGTGAGGACGGGTCATTATCTCTACAGGAAGTGAGGACGGGACATTATCTCTACAGAGAGTGAGGGCGGGTCATCATCTCTACAGGAAGTGAGGGCGGGTCATTATCTCTACAGGCAGTCAGGACGGGACATTATCTCTACAGGAAGTGAGGACAGGTCATTATCTCTACAGGGAGTGAGGACCGGTCATTATCTGTACAGGAAGTGAGGACCGGTCATTATCTCTACAGGCAGTGAGGACGGGTCATTATCTCTACAGGCAGTGAGGACGGGTCATTATCTGTACAGGAAGTGAGGATGGGTCATTATCTCTACAGGAAGTGAGGACGGGTCATTATCTCTACAGGAAGTGAGGACGGGTCATTATCTCTACAGGAAGTGAGGACCGGTCATTATCTCTACAGGAAGTGAGGACGGGTCATTATCTCTACAGGTAGTGAGGACGGGTCATTATCTCTACAGGAAGTGAGGACGGGTCATTATCTCTACATGCAGTGAGGGCGGGTCATTATCTGTACAGGAAGTGAGGACGGGTCATTATCTGTACAGGAAGTGAGGACGGGTCATCATCTCTACAGGAAGTGAGGGCGGGTCATTATCTCTACAGGCAGTGAGGACGGGTCATTATCTCTACAGGCAGTCAGGACGGGACATTATCTCTACAGGAAGTGAGGACGGGTCATTATCTCTACAGGCAGTCAGGACGGGACATTATCTCTACAGGAAGTGAGGACGGGTCATTATCTGTACAGGCAGTGAGGACGGGTCATCTCTACAGGAAGTGAGGGCGGGTCATTATCTCTACAGGAAGTGAGGACGGTTCATTATCTCTACAGGCAGTGAGGACGGGTCATTATCTGTACAGGAAGTGAGGACGGGTCATTATCTCTACAGGAAGTGAGGACTGGTCATTATCTCTACAGGAAGTGAGGACGGGTCATTATCTCTACAGGAAGTGAGGACGGGTCATTATCTCTACAGGCAGTGAGGACGGGTCATTATCTGTACAGGAAGTGAGGATGGGTCATTATCTCTACAGGAAGTGAGGACGGGTCATTATCTCTACAGGAAGTGAGGACGGGTCATTATCTCTACAGGAAGTGAGGACGGGTCATTATCTCTACAGGAAGTGAGGACGGGTCATTATCTCTACAGGAAGTGAGGACGGGTCATTATCTCTACATGCAGTGAGGGCGGGTCATTATCTGTACAGGAAGTGAGGACCGGTCATTATCTCTACAGGCAGTGAGGACGGGTCATTATCTCTACAGGCAGTGAGGACGGGTCATTATCTGTACAGGAAGTGAGGATGGGTCATTATCTCTACAGGAAGTGAGGACGGGTCATTATCTCTACAGGAAGTGAGGACCGGTCATTATCTCTACAGGCAGTGAGGATGGGTCATTATCTGTACAGGAAGTGAGGACGGGTCATTATCTCTACAGGAAGTGAGGACGGGTCATTATCTCTACAGGAAGTGAGGACGGGTCATTATCTCTACAGGAAGTGAGGACGGGTCATTATCTCTACAGGAAGTGAGGACGGGTCATTATCTCTACAGGAAGTGAGGACGGGTCATTATCTGTACAGGAAGTGAGGACGGGTCATTATCTCTACAGGAAGTGAGGACGGGTCATTATCTCTACATGCAGTGAGGGCGGGTCATTATCTGTACAGGAAGTGAGGACGGGTCATTATCTCTACAGGAGGTGAGGACGGGTCATTATCTCTACAGGGAGTGATGATAGGTTATTATCTTTCTACAGAGAGTAGGGGGTGGGTGATTGTCTGTTTAGAAGAAATAGTGGGGTGAATTTATCTTTCTACAGGAAGTGGGAGTAGGTATTGCTCTACAGGAAGTGTGGACCGGTCTTTATCTTTCTACATGAAGTGGGGGCGGGTATTTGTCTCTTTACAGGATGTTGTGTAGCTCTTTATCTTTCTACAGGAATTCAGGCAGGTCTTTTTCTCTCTATAGAAAGTGGGGTCAGGTTTTGTTTCTCTATGGGAAGTAAAAGTGGCTCTCTTTGTAGGAAGCAGGGTTGCATCTGTTTTTTTACAGAAAGTGGGGTGGGTCTATGTTGCTCTACATAAAGTAAAGATAAAGATAGCATTTTATGGCACTACATGAAGTGGGGGCAGGTCTTTGCTTCTCTACATGAAGTGAGGGCAGGTCATTGCTTCTCTACAGGAAGTGAGGGCAGGTCATTGCTTCTCTACATGAAGTGGGGGCAGGTCATTGCTTCTCTACAGGAAGTGAGGGCAGGTCATTGCTTCTCTACAGGAAGTGGGGGCAGGTCATTGCTTCTCTACAGGAAGTGGGGGCAGGTCATTGCTTCTCTACAGGAAGTGGGGGCAGGTCATTGCTTATCTACAGGAAGTGGGGGCAGGTCATTGCTTATCTACAGGAAGTGGGGGCAGGTCAGTGCTTCTCTACAGAATGTGGTGGCAGGTCATTGCTTCTCTACAGGAAGTGGGAGTAGGTCTTTGCTTCTCTACATGAAGGGAGGGCAGGTCATTTCTTCTCTACATGAAGTGGGGGCAGGTCATTTCTTCTCTACATGAAGTGGGGGCAGGTCATTGCTTCTCTTCAGGAAGTGGGGGCAGGTCATTGCTTCTCTTCAGGAAGTGGGGGCAGGTCATTTCTTCTCTACATGAAGTGGGGGCAGGTCATTTCTTCTCTACATGAAGTGGGGGCAGGTCATTTCTTCTCTACATGAAGTGGGGGCAGGTCATTTCTTCTCTACATGAAGTGAGGGCAGGTCATTTCTTCTCTACATGAAGTGGGGGCAGGTCATTTCTTCTCTACATGAAGTGGGGGCAGGTCATTTCTTCTCTACATGAAGTGGGGCAGGTCATTTCTTCTCTACATGAAGTGGGGCAGGTCATTTCTTCTCTACATGAAGTGGGGGCAGGTCATTGCTTCTCTACATGAAGTGGGGGCAGGTCATTGCTTATCTACAGGAAGGGAGGGCAGGTCATTGCTTATCTACATGAAGTGGGGGCAAGTCATTGCTTCTCTACATGAAGTGGGGGCGCGGTCATTGCTTATCTACATGAAGTGGGAGCAGGTCTTTGCTTCTCTACAGGAAGTGGGAGCAGGTCTTTACTTCTCTTCATGAAGTGAGGGCAGGTCATTGCTTCTCTACATGAAGTAAGGGCAGGTCATTGCTTCTCTACAGGAAGTGGGGGGCAGGTTATTGCTTCTCTACAGGAAGTGGGGGCAGGTCAGTGCTTCTCTACAGGAAGTGGGGGCAGGTCAGTGCTTCTCTACATGAAGTGGGGGCAGGTCAGTGCTTCTCTACAGGAAGTGGGGGCAGGTCAGTGCTTCTCTACAGGAAGTGGGGTCAGGTCAGTGCTTCTCTACAGGAAGTGGGGGCAGGTCATTTCTTCTCTACGGGAAATGGGAGCAGGTCTTTGCTTCTCTACGGGAAGTGGGGGCAGGTCATTGCTTCTCTACAGGAAGTGGGGGCAGGTCAGTGCTTCTCTACAGGAAGTGGGGGCAGGTCAGTGCTTCTCTACAGGAAGTGGGGGCAGGTCAGTGCTTCTCTACATGAAGTGGGGGCAGGTCATTGCTTATCTACAGGAAGTGGGGGCAAGTCATTGCTTCTCTACATGAAGTGGGGGCAGGTCAGTGCTTCTCTACAGGAAGTGGGGGCAGGTCATTGCTTCTCTACAGGAAGTGGGGGCAAGTCATTGCTTCTCTACATGAAGTGGGGGCAGGTCAGTGCTTCTCTACAGGAAGTGGGGGCAGGTCATTGCTTCTCTACATGAAGTGGGGGCAGGTCAGTGCTTCTCTACAGGAAGTGGGGGAATGTCTTTCCTTTTCTACATGAAGTGGGGGCAGGTCTTTCCTTCTCTACTGGAAATGGGAGCAGGTCTTTGCTTCTCTACAGGAAGTGGGGGGCAGGTCAGTGCTTCTCTACAGGAAGTGGGGGCAGATCTGTGCTTCTCTACAGGAAGTAGGGGCAGGTCAGTGCTTCTCTACATGAAGTGGGGGCAGGTCAGTGCTTCTCTACAGGAAGTGGGGGCAGGTCAGTGCTTCTCTACATGAAGTGGGGGCAGGCCAGTGCTTCTCTACAGGAAGTGGGGGCAGGTCATTGCTTCTCTACAGGAAGTGGGGGCAAGTCATTGCTTCTCTACAGGAAGTGGGGGCAGGTCAGTGCTTCTCTACAGGAAGTGGGGGCAGGTCAGTGCTTCTCTACAGGAAGTGGGGTCAGGTCAGTGCTTCTCTACAGGAAGTGGGGGCAGGTCTGTGCTTCTCTACAGGAAGTAGGGGCAGGTCAGTGCTTCTCTACATGAAGTGGGTTCAGGTCAGTGCTTCTCTACAGGAAGTGGGGGCAGGTCAGTGCTTCTCTACATGAAGTGGGGGCAGGCCAGTGCTTCTCTACAGGAAGTGGGGGCAGGTCATTGCTTATCTACAGGAAGTGGGGGCAAGTCATTGCTTGTCTACAGGAAGTGGGGGCAGGTCAGTGCTTCTCTACAGGAAGTGGGGGCAGGTCAGTGCTTCTCTACAGGAAGTGGGGTCAGGTCAGTGCTTCTCTACAGGAAGTGGGGGCAGGTCATTACTTCTCTACAGGAAGTGGGGGGCAAGTCATTGTTTTTCCACAGGAAGTGGGGGTTGAAGTGTTTTTTCAACAAGAAATGTGGACTGGTATTTGCTGCTGTACAGGAAGCAGTGGTGTCCATGCTCATCTACAGTAAAGGTGAGCATCAATATTTCTTACAATATAGGAAGTATAGGTGGGTCTTTCTCTCGTTGCATAAAGTGCATAGTAATTTGTCTCTACGGGAAGTGGAGGTTGCATTTTTGTCTCTACAAGAAGTGTGGGGGCAGGTATCTGTTGCTGTACAGAAAGTAGTGCTGTCTTTATACAGTAGATGATGTTGGGTCTGTGTCTCTCTTCTCTGTTCTTTCTGTGAAATTGATGCTGGAAAGTGAGATTAAAGATGTTCAAGCACCTTCGGTGCTGGCAGAATGCTGATAAGATAAATTGCCCAGTCTAAAGGAGAGATTTACAAAAATCCGGAGGTCATATTGAATCTCCCAACTTTTACAGTTTGTAAAAAAAAAAAGGAATAAAGCAGCCAGTAGGTGATACAGTCTCTGCCTTAATAGCAGACTGCCCACATTAGAGTCAGACCTGGCATAGCATAATGGATGTGTTGCCCAATGTAAAGTAGAAGCATGCATACAATAGTGCCAGCTATATTTTGTGTAGGTGGGGAATGCAAGTATTTTTGTCTCAAGAATTGACAACATTTCAGTTTTTGGAGGAGTGCACAACCTTTTCTGGAATTAGACCACACTGTTATGTCGAACCAATCCCAGATGCTGAAATAAAACCTTAAAGGTATTACTATCTGAGACATTGTTGCTATAAGTTATGATAGGTCCCAGTTCCATTTTCAAAACTGCATCCTCTCCAGAGTATTGGGGTTTGTTTCTCTCCAGTTTATACTCCAAAAAGGATCATGTCGCTCACATCTACAGTGGGTATGAAAAGTATCCCGACCCCTTTAAATTTTCGCTCTTTGTTTCATTGCAGCCATTTGGTAAATTCAAAAAAATTCATTTTTTTAATTTTTTCTCATTAATGTACACTCTGCACCCCATCTTGACTGAAAAAAACAGAAATGTAGAAATTTTTGCAAATTTAAAGAAAAACTGAAATATCACATGATATTTCAGTATTCAGACTCTTTGCCCAGACACTCATATTTAAGTCACATGCTGTCCATTTCCTTGTGATCCTCCTTGAGATGGTTCTACTCCTTCATTGGAGTCCAGCTGTGTGTAATTAAACTGATAGGACTTGATTTGTAAAGGCGCACACCTGTCTATATAAGACCTCACAGCTCACAGTGCATGTCAGACCAAATGAGAATCATGAGGTCAAAGGAACTGGCCAAGGAGCTCAGAGACAGAATTGTGGCAAGGCACAAGGTTACAAAATAATTTCTGCAGAACTCAAGGTTCATAAGAGCACAGTGGCCTCCATAATCCTTAAATGGAAGAGGTTTGGAACCACCAAAAGTCTTCCTAGACCTGACCATCCAGCCAAACTGAGCAATCGTGGGAGAAGAGCCTTGGTGAGAGGAAAAGAAGAACCCCAAGATCATTGTGGCTGAGCTCCAGAGATGCAGTAGGCAGATGGGATGAAGTTCCACAAAGTCAACTATCACTGCAGCCCTCCACCAGTTGGGCCTTTATGGTAGAGTGGAGAGACGGAAGCCTATCCTCAGTGCCAGACATATGAAAGCTCGCATAGAGTTTGCTAAAAAACACATGAAGGACTCCCAGACTATGAGAAATAAGATTCTCTGGTCTGATGAGACAAAGACAGAACTTTTTCATGATAATTCTAAGAGTTTTGTGTGGAGAAAACCAGGCACTGCTCATCACCTGCCCTATACAATCCCAAAAGTGAAATGTGGTGGCAGCATCATGCTATCCGGGTGTTTTTCAGCTGCAGGGAAGGGTGACTGATTGTAATTGAAGGAAACATGAATGTGGACAAGTACAGAGATCTCCTGGATGAAAACCTCTTCCAGAGTGCTCTGGACCTCTGACTTGGCCGAAGGTTCACCTTCCAACAAGACAATGACTCTAATTGTTAGGCGTCGGGTTCCGGTCGCTGCACAGCAGGAATCCCGAGCCTTGCATTCGGCAGTCTCCCATTCCTCTCCGGCCGCACAGGAGGCTGCTCAGCAGACTCATCGATCCAGGCGCTCTGCTCAGACCGGCTCTGTAGGTTTAGTTGCTGCTGCCACCTCTGGTCCAGCTATAGCAATGCAGGCTGGTCAGCAGCGAGCTACTCCAGGGACTAAGTCCTCCTTTTGGTCCAGTGAGCATGCCCGTGGGACGATCTCTCATTGGAGATCGAAGGTCACATGCTCAGGTCCTTCTCCAGCTCAGATTGGACCATCAGAAAGGTCAGGAAGGTCCCGATAGAACGCGGCTGTAAAAGGTTCGCATGGCCACTCGGCCATGCGCTAGTATAGACTGCATTATCAAACTATGAGGAGTGAGTGTTGTATACAAGTATGAATGTCTCTGGTGAATGACTCATTAAGAAACCCCTACCCTTGGTACGCATGTGTTGTGCAGTCTAGCCTGTTAAGCACCCAGGCTTAGGTGTAGGTAGGGCAGAGTCTGAGACAGGCATCAGTGTTCACCTCTGGCTCGTCACGCCACGGTGCACGTGCTCGACACTCCATAGTCAGCGTCTATAGTGGCGTCTGCAGGTGCGACGCTGCGCGCTCAGGAGGTCTAGAGGGACTCTGACCCCGTGTCCTTGGGGCAGAGTTCAGTGACCACATTCTGAGCGCCCCCTTGCCGAGCTCTGTGAGTGCTAACAGACTCCGGCATTTAAGTTTCACGGTACTACAGCTCTGTGACGTAACAGATATCGCTCCTGTTCACACCGGGTGACGTTAACCCGCGTACGACCTTTGTATACTGCTATATACGTCCGCCATTACTAAGAAGCAGTTTACCACCTCTGCACGGTGGACCCCGGGTTGCGAACGCACCTACTATCATTATATTATTTGGTGCGTTCCGCCAGCCCTTAACACTAACCACACAGCTAAAATAACAAAGGAGTGGCTTCAGAACAAACTCTGTGACCATTCTTGACTGGCCCAGCCAGAGCCCTGACCTAAACCCAATTGAGTATCTCTGGAGAGACCTGAAAATGGCTGTCCACCAACGTTCACCATCCAACCTGACGGAACTGGAGAAGATCTGCAAGGAAGAATGGCGGACGTTCCCAAAATCCAGGGGTGAAAAGCTTGTTGCATCATTCCCAAGAAGACTCATGGTTGTACTAGCTCAAAGGGTGCTTCTACTCAATACTGTAGTAATAGGAGCTGTAGGAAGCAAAGGAGCACAAATAGGGTCTTATTCCACAGATTTCAAATCAGTTTTTTACAAAAAAACTGCTCACCTGTTAGTATAGAATAAAAACCTATGTGTCAGCTGCCCCAGATCCACAGGTCGGCAAGCGACCATAGCAAAAATGTTATAGAGGAAATTGGTGGATTGTATCCATGCTGCCAAACAATTCAAATCCAGACTTAGTTCGGTTCGGCTTTCAACTTCTTTAGATAACTGCAGTGAACTTACATGTGGATTTTCTTCCACGCTTCTCATTATTATTATTATACATTTTTATGGCGACATTTATTCCATGGCGCTTTACATGTGAAAAGGGGCAGATATAGACAAGTACAATAAACATGAGCAATACAAGACACACCCAAGTACAGAAGGAGAGATGACCCTGCCCGCAAGGGTTCACAGTCTACAGGGGATGGGCGAAGATACACTAGGAAAGGGTAGAGCTGGTCGTGCGGCAGTTGAGTAGACTGAGGATCACTGTAGGTTGTAGGCTTGTCGGAAGAGGTGGGTCTTCAGGTTCTTTTTGAAGGTTTCCATGGTAGGAGAGTCTGATGTGTTGGGGTACAGAATTCCAGAGTATGGGGGAAGCACGGGAGAAATCTTGTATGCGATTGTGGGAAGAAGAGATAAGAGGAGAGTAGAGAAGGAGATCTTGAGAGGATCGAAGGTTGCGTGTGGGTAAGTACCGAGAGACGATGTCACAGATGTATGGAGGAGACAGGTTGTGGATGGCTTTGTATGTCATGGTTAGGGTTTTGAACTGGAGCCTCTGGACGATAGGAAGCCAATGAAGGGCTTGGCATAGGGGAGTGGCTGGGGAATAACGGGGAGACAGGTGGATTAGTCGGGCAGCAGAATGTAGGATGGATTGGAGTGGTGCCAGAGAGTAGGAGGTTGCAGCAGTCGAGGTGGGAGATGATAAGGGCATACACTAGTGTCTTTGCGGTGTCATGGTCAAGGAATGCACGGATCCGAGAAATATTTTTGAGTTTGAGACAGCAGGAGGACGCAAGGGTTTGGATATGTGGCTTGAAGGAGAGGGCAGAGTCGAGGATCACCCCGAGGCACTGAGCATGCGGGACTGGGGAAAGCGAGCAGCCATTGACATTGATGGATAGGTCTGGTGGAGGGGTAGAGTGAGATGGGGGAAAGATTATGAATTCTCATCAGAAGATGGTACTGTTAGGTTGTCACTTCCAGGGTCAGTCTGGACATCTCTGTGAGATGCAGCAGTTCCATCTTTGTTACATGTTTTATTATTTTTGCTCCAGTAGCTGACTGATAAATAAAGCTTTATTGATCTTCTTGTAGCTTTTACCTTTCTTGCATATAGAAATAGTTTTCTTTCTCAGTTCTTGTGACATTTCTCTTCCATGTGGTGCCATTGCTGACAGCATGAAATGGGAAGGGATATTCTTTGTTAAACAACGCTCTTTTATAGTCACCCGTCTGTTGGACACCGGATTAATGAATAATTAGACTTAACTATTGAAATTTTGTTAATTAGAATTTTTTTAGTCTAAACATTAGCTTTGCTCCTAAGACTTTTATTGGGGTGTTCTCATTTTTGCAACACGGTCTTGAATGAATTTGTTAGGAAAATTACTTTTTTGGGTGAACAAAATAACTAATAATGTATTCAATTAATGATGGACATTTGTGGGAAAATTCGGTAGTGTATCCCATAGAAAATTTGGATTCTGAAAAGAAACTAAAGGTTTTCTGACAAATCTAAGCAGTCGTCATGCATGTCTATAACAATGGTTTGGGGTTGTACAGAATGCCTTTTAGGCTACTTTCACACATCAGTTTTTTGCCGTCAGGCATGAAAAAAACCGGATCCGGTTGCTGGATCCGTCTTTTTCTGGATCCGGCGCATTCCGGCGCCCATAGACTTTCATTGTAGCAAAAAGCTGGAAGCGCCGGATCCGGCGCTTCCGGCTTTTTCGCCGGAGACAAAAAACGTTACAGTAGACGTTTTTTCAAGACGCCGGAATGAGACAAGTTGCCGGATCCGGCAAAAAACGGATGAAACGCAATGCCATCCGGCACGATCCGGCGCTAATGCAAGTCAATGGGGAAAAAACGGATCCGGCATTGCATTTTGCCGGATCCGTTTTTTCCAAAAAAAGCCGGATCGCGCCTGAAGGCAAAAAACTGATGTGTGAAAGAGGCCTTAGGGGTGTATGTGTCCGCCGGATCCCAAGTTTTGCACCCCATTTTAGAAGAATGGTGTCGGCGTGATCTCATTTACAACAATATTCTAAAACTAATCAAAAATTGCAGAATGCGATTGAATGGACCTGAACGCCTTCCGTCATCAGTTTTTGGGGTTGTCAGTGGCGGGCCGGCCGTGTGATGGAGACATAACTCACGCAGAATAACATGATCAGTTTTTCCTGTTGTGGCTTGGGTTGATACATGATCTGTATCGGTTCTTTCCGGACTCTGGTCGCCTCCGGCTCTTCGTTCACTGTTTTGATTTATCTGCATGAACTTGACATGCTTAGGTTGACAGACCAGTCAGCGGGAGGAATTTACTGTAACTACTTCAATGCTGGAGTAAAATGGGGACCAAAAACTGAGAAGAATTTGGTAGTTCCACCACAATAACGCGTCCTATTTCTATGCTTTGTCAGCTCAGTGTTATCACAGGGTCACTGGACGTCATGAAACATTTCATATTTCAATTTGTACTATGAAAATGTAATCTGGATTCTCATCAGGGTTGCAAATAAAAAAACACTTGCTGGCGGCACACAGCAGAAGCGCGGGGGGGGAGGTAAACCATATAGAAGTGTTGTCGTGGGGCACGAGAGGAGAAGATCTCCTAACACTTCAACCTTTCATATTAAATTTTAATACACATTAAAGGGGGTTTAATACAATTCTTAGAGAGAAGAAAGTCCTAAAGTCCCATTATGGGGCTGTGGATCCCCCGTGTGACATTGAAGCTGAAAGATGTGAAACAACAGCAGAATTTTCACAGATTTACTGATCTAATAATAGATGGAAGGGATTTATGAAGGAAGAAAAGAAAGGAGAAGAAAAGAAGGAAAAGAAGTGGTGTAAATAAGAAGGGGAAGAAGAAAATGGGGGAAGCAAGGAAGAGAGGATGGAAAGAAGGAAAATAAGGGGAGCAAATAAGAAAAGGGGTAAGGAAATAAGAAAATGAGGAGGGAGGGAAAGAAAGCGAGAAGGAAGGAAGGAAGAAAGGGGAGCAAAAAAGAGGAGGAAGAAGAAACGTGAGTAAGGAAGGAGGCAAAGAAAGGAAGGAGGGAAAGAAAGGACAGAAAGAAGAGGAGGAAGGAAAGAAGGAATGGGAGTAAAGAACAGGCAGGAAGAAGAAAAGTGGGTAAGGATGAAGGGAAAGAATGATGATTGAAAAAAGGAAGGAGAAAGGAAAAAGGAAGAGGAAGGAAGGAAGTAATAGTAAAATGGATGAAAAAAGAAAGGAAGGAAAGGAGGAAGGAAGCAAAGGAAGAGGGGAGAGAAGGAAGGAATGTACGAAGAAAAGAGAGTAGAAATTATTAAAAGGGAAGAAACGAGGAAGGAAGGGATGAAAAGAATGGGAGTAAATGTGAGGCAGGGAGAAGAAAAAGGAGAAGGATGAAAGGAAAGAAGGAAAAAGAAGAAGGAAAAAAGGAATGGAAAATTAAGTGGAAGGAAGAAAAGAAATTAAGGTAGAATAGATTAAAAAGGAAGGAAAGAAGGAAGAAAAGATGAAGGAATAAAAGGAAGGAGGAAAGAGGAAGGAACATAGGAAGAAAAGAGAGCGGAAGTAATGAAAAGGAAAAAATGAGAGAGAGGTAATAGAGAAATAAAAAAAAGAGCGGGATATCAGAGAGGAAGGAGGGAAGGAGGTGAGGAGCGCTGTCAGTGCTGTCCGGTGCTATAGAAGATGGAGCAGCCTTTAACAATCACTACTCCACGTGTAATGCGGTTACAGTGTAATCCTGCGATATGACAAGATGAGGGAATGTCCGGATATTATCCTCTCAGCGGTTATAGGACTAAGTATTTCCGATGACTACAAATGCAGGATTTTATAGAGATAGTTAAGAGGAAGAGTTAAAACGTCTTACGTCATATTATAACATGACGCACTAAACTAATCAGCATCATTAACACTGAGGAATCATGAAATCTTCTGTCGCAGGAGGCGGCGGATCACACATGGATGGTCCCATCATATAAGATGCCATCATATCAGACCGCCTACTTGACTCATATATGCAGACACCAGGGATTTCAATGAATACAATCCAAGTTATACTGAATCCTTTCCCACAAGCTGATCTCTCCTCCTGCTCAGCTTCTTGTTCTCTACACCGTGCTGTCCTCAGATCGGACAAGAGTTGTCAGTCTGCTTCCCCAAGGTCCTGAATATAAAAGCTCCCAAATAAAGAAGTGATGTTGTAGAACCTGCTGGACGCCACCTCCTGTGGACTCATTGTGTCCCCGGCCGGCACAGTCATGGACTTGCTGTGGATGGTTGAGCCGCTTATGCCATTAACAAACATTGCGGTGAGGTCAGCGTCAGTCAGCGGACAAATTACTTCTAGAAATGACTCCACACTCCATTCCCTGAGCTAATGACATGCAAATGAAGGCTCATTGTTACACTCATTTGCATATGGATGACATCCTAATAAACCAGAGAACATCTCACTATTATCCTCAGATCAAGTGACCTAGACCGAGAAGACAGGTCATTAATGTGAACTATAGCATCTTCCCTGCATTACTACACAACAGCAGTGATTGTCCACTGTCTGTAACATCTAACACTGAATCTGTCAAAAACTGAACTCCTCGTGTTTCCTCCCTCCACTAACCTACCTGTGCCCATATTGCCATTTCCATGTGTGGTGCCACCATTACTCCCCAGCAACATGCCCGCTGTCTTGGGGTCATATTTGATTCAGATCTTTCCTTCACCCTCCACATCCGATCACTGGCTCGCTCTTGTCATCTACACATCAAAAACATTTCTAGAATTCAACCTTTTCTCACCTTTGACTCTGCAAAAACTCTGTCGCTCTTATTGATTCTCGTCTGGACTATTGCAACTCTCTACTGATCGGTCTCCCTCCTCTCTCCAATTCATCCTGAATACACCAGACAGGATCATTTTCCTGTCCAGTAGCTAAACTGATGCCTCCACCCTGTGCCAGTCATTATCATCGTATACAGTGGGGAAAAAAAGTATTTAGTCAGTCAGCAATAGTGCAAGTTCCACCACTTAAAAAGATGAGAGGCGTCTGTAATTTACATCATAGGTAGACCTCAACTATGGGAGACAAACTGAGAAAAAAAAATCCAGAAAATCACATTGTCTGTTTTTTTTTCATTTTATTTGCATATTATGGTGGAAAATAAGTATTTGGTCATAAACAAGCAATCAAGATTTCTGGCTCTCACAGACCTGTAACTTCTTCTTTAAGAGTCTCCTCTTTCCTCCACTCATTACCTGTAGTAATGGCACCTGTTTAAACTTGTTATCAGTATAAAAAGACACCTGTGCACACCCTCAAACAGTCTGACTCCAAACTCCACTATGGTGAAGACCAAAGAGCTGTCAAAGGACACCAGAAACAAAATTCTAGCCCTGCTCCAGGCTGGGAAGACTGAATCTGCAATAGCCAACCAGCTTGGAGTGAAGAAATCAACTGTGGGAGCAATAATTAGAAAATGGAAGACATACAAGACCACTGATAATCTCCCTCGATCTGGTGCTCCACGCAAAATCCCACCCCGTGGGGTCAGAATGATCACAAGAACGGTGAGCAAAAATCCCAGAACCACGCGGGGGGACCTAGTGAATGAACTGCAGAGAGCTGGGACCAATGTAACAAGGCCTACCATAAGTAACACACTACGCCACCATGGACTCAGATCCTGCAGTGCCAGACGTGTCCCACTGCTTAAGCCTGTACATGTCCGGGCCCGTCTGAAGTTTGCTAGAGAGCATTTGGATGATCCAGAGGAGTTTTGGGAGAATGTCCTATGGTCTGATGAAACCAAACTGGAACTGTTTGGTAGAAACACAACTTGTCGTGTTTGGAGGAAAAAGAATACTGAGTTGCATCCATCAAACACCCTACCTACTGTAAAGCATGGTGGTGGAAACATCATGCTTTGGGGCTGTTTCTCTGCAAAGGGGCCAGGACGACTGATCCGGGTACATGAAAGAATGAATGGGGCCATGTATCGTGAGATTTTGAGTGCAAACCTCCTTCCATCAGCAAGGGCATTGAAGATGAAACGTGGCTGGGTCTTTCAACATGACAATGATCCAAAGCACACCGCCAGGGAAACGAAGGAGTGGCTTCGTAAGAAGCATTTCAAGGTCCTGGAGTGGCCTAGCCAGTCTCCAGATCTCAACCCTATAGAAAACCTTTGGAGGGAGTTGAAAGTCCGTGTTGCCAAGCGAAAAGCCAAAAACATCACTGCTCTAGAGGAGATCTGCATGGAGGAATGGGCCAACATACCAACAACAGTGTGTGGCAACCTTGTGAAGACTTACAGAAAACGTTTGACCTCTGTCATTGCCAACAAAGGATATATCACAAAGTATTGAGATGAAATTTTGTTTCTGACCAAATACTTATTTTCCACCATAATATGCAAATAAAATGACAAAAAAAACAGACAATGTGATTTTCTGGATTTTTTTTTCTCAGTTTGTCTCCCATAGTTGAGGTCTACCTATGATGTAAATTACAGACGCCTCTCATCTTTTTAAGTGGTGGAACTTGCACTATTGCTGACTGACTAAATACTTTTTTGCCCCACTGTACATAGATCAATGCAAATGTATCACTTTCACCCACAAAGCACTCCATGGTTCTGCACCATCCTACATCTCCTACCTTGACTCTATCACCTTACCCATCCTCTCCACAATTCTACACCACCCTACTTCTCCTCCCTCATCTTTATCACCTTATTTGTCCTCTCCACAATTCTGCACCATCCTACATCTCCTCCCTCATCCCTGTCTATCACCCTTCCGAATAGAATAGTTGCATCATTTTTTTTGTAGGGCATTATTACATTTAAACAGGCATTCAGGGGGCGCTATTACTTTTTTCAGGACATTCGGGAAAATGTTACTTAATAATGGTGCGCTCTGGACATTAGTACTTTGTAAGGGGCTCAGAAGGGCATTATTAATTTTTGGGAGGCTATGAAGGGGTATTATTACTTTTTGGGGGCTTTGAAAGGGCACTATTACTTTGTAAAGGCTCGGAAGGGGCATTATTACTTTGTAAGGGCTCGGAAGGGGCATTAGTACTTTTTGGGGAGCTTTGAAGGGGCATTATTATTTTTTACGGGGGCTCTGAAGGCGCATTATTACTTTTTCTTGGGCTTTGAAGAGGCATTATCACTTTTTCGGTGGGTTTGAAGGGGCATTATTACCTTTTGAGGTGTTCTGAAGGGGCAATATTATTTTTTGGGGAGCTTTGAAGGGGCACTATTACTTTTGGGGGGCTTCCAAGGGGCATTATTACTTTGTAAGGGCTCGGAAGGGGCATTATTACTTTGTAAAGGCTCGGAAGGGGCATTATTACTTTGTAAGGGCTCGGAAGGGGTTTTTTGAGGGGCATTATTACTTTTTTGGGGTTCTGAAGGGGCATGATTACTTTAAAAGGGGCAATTGGTGAATTATAGCCTTCAAAGGGACAAACATAGGTCATTATTACTGACAAGGAGGGGGACGATGCTGGAGATGTAAGAAGTCGAATGTGTCTGTGTGATAAACTCTGCAGACAAGTTGTGGCTGGGAGAAGTGGTCGTGATGTTCTGGGCTTGAAGGAGAAGATGGGAAAACTGAAAAGACATAGTCTTTATCTATTAGAGATGAGAAAATAAAATACTCTCACAATCTCCTACTTACAAAACACGAGATGCGGCAGCGCGTAACACGGGAATATAACTTTCATGTTTGAGTCTTTGGTGCATTATACATTGGCCGTGTGGAGAGAAGGAAATGGCGGCTCGGCCTTGGCACAATGCACGGCAATCAGTGCGCAATTTTCAGGAGACAATGTGCAGTAAGTGGTTGCGGAGGGTCCGACGGCACAATGTGGGGGTGGGGGGAGGGGAAATTAGTTCAATATTATCAAATCTGAAGAGGATGATGGGACTTTTCCTCCTTTACATCTCTCCGCAGGGGTCGGATATTGGAAGCAGAACGGCGGGACTTCCTGCTGTTCAATACAATCACATGTAAAATAATACCGCACTGCGGGAGAGGAGCGGAGATGGCATTACAGTCAGAGCCTCGCTCCAGCAGGACGTGGCTGATAACAGGGAACAGTACAGTGACAATGAACATTAAAGATACAGCTCCGAGTCTGGGGACATATAAGGCAAGCAAGAATAACCCCGCAATGTGGAGGTCACATGGAGGCACACACAGAGCCAAAGCCCTAATTATGTAACCACTAGCTTAAAGTGATTTGCCTGCTTGCTGACGGTTTCCATTCCAAACTATAAGTGAAAATGGCAAAACAAGTTTCCGCTGCAAAAAGAAAAAAAAACTACATAATTTGAGCACCCCGATCCCTTTAACTCCAAAATGATGCAGGGGTGCCATATAGGAGTAAAAAAGGGGCAAAAGTCATCATTGGAATTAAACTAGTCAAAAGCAATTAACCCGCTTGCTGATGGGTTCCTTTGCAAGCTATGAGCAAAAACTTTTAATCAGGTTATAAAGGCGTATTACCAAGCTGAAGGATGTGACGTCAGTCGAGTATGGAGCATCAGAGTATTGCCCCCCCCCTAAAACGGTGCTATATGGGGACCCCGCACATATAGTACTTAAGTTATAATTATAAAAATAAAGTCATGTGAACACTATTCAAAAGTCATTCGTCTGCTTGTTGATGGTTTCCGCTGCAAGGCTAGAAGTAAAAACTGCGAAAGAGTTTTAAAGGTATATTACACTGATGCTGGTTCTAACCAAAAGTGCAGCATCGATGTATTGTCCCTGTAGCGCTGTAACACGGTGACTTCGAGAAGCACCATATGGCGGCATACAGAGAACCTAACTCATGATTGGAATAAAAATAAAAACAATGACGAGACCAGTCAGATGTAATTAAGCTGCATGTTGATGGTTTCTACATCAAAAAATATTGCAAGGATGCTGGAAGAAAAATGCACTTACTAATGAAAACCACTGTTATATCGTGCTTTATCAAGGGCAAAACTTTGTTACAAAAAGAGTAGTTAGCCTGCTTGTTGATGGTTTCCACTGCATCAAATAAGTTAAAAAAAAACAAAGAAGGTATAAAAAGCTATGCTATAAAGACTATGCTATGTACTATAAAGATGAAATGTCCCTTTAATGTCTCGGAAAGCTGTAAAATGCTTCTTCGTGGCTACATTTCCACAAAGTTCTGATAAGTGATGTTCTTTTCTTCTTGTCATCTCTTGCTAAGCCGCGAACATCATCCATGGGAATGATGGAAGCACTTAAAGGCTGTGTGGGCAGCGCTAATGGGTTCACACGTTCCCTTCTTTATTGACACCTCGATCTCCTGTATATGTCACAGTTCATCACCTCAATGTCAGGCAGCTGCTGCTCAGCCATGTCCAGTCCAGTCCAGGCCTGCCGGTACTACACTCAGAGTTTGATTTACGGCTCTCCGGGCTTTATGAATCTAATAAAGCGTCAATAATTTGTACAAAAAGTAATGCAGCCCCATGTAAAACGGGATTACGACTTTCTGACAATCAATTAATGAGTTGTAAAAGTGATTTGTGGTCGGTGGAGACAAAGGTGGGAGATAAACCTTCCATCCTCATATTCCATTGTAAGAGCCAGATGGTACAGAGGGCGCCCTGGAAGAGCAGGCGCACGGACCGGACGTACCTTGGAGCAGCTAAGGCGAAAAATATGGCCCAATTATAAGAACGGCTTATTTTCCATTAAATGGGCTGTAAAACATGATATTTATTGAGAAAGGAAACCGACCCTCGCGGTGTTCGCCCATAAGTATGCACTAAAGACGCTAATGTGAAATATTTCACCCTGAAATTGCCCATTTCTGTTTAGAACTAATATAATCAGTAGGTTAAAACTTGCTTTAATTATTTTTGTTCTTATTTTTTTCACATTGTTGTTTAGGTTCTTTTTTTTATTAAAAATCGATTTATAACTTTTGGCTCTGATTCATTGCTATTAGGGATGAGAGAACCCATGAAAGTTTGGGTTCTGGTGCCCGACCCGAACTTTAGTCCCGAACTTGAACTTTTAATTTTGGGTTCGTTAATTTCTAATTGCTGTCATTATAGCGGTCCTGTAACACCAGTGTCGGTATTTTCCCCATCTGTCACCACTTCTGTCAGGAGCCGGCGCCGCACCTTTATCATCAGTAAAGCAGGTTGGTAATGCAACAGTTCTGTTTAATTTTGTGGTACTTGTGGTAGATTGAAGGCAGGGAGATTGCTTGTTAATTCCTGACCCCTGGCTTGCTGTCTCCTATTGCCAGTTATAGGTTTTGTCGGACCTGGTTCACCCCCCTGTTCTCTGCTCCTGTTGTGTTAGGAGTTTTTTGGGGGGACTTGTGGTAGAGTGAAGGCAGGGAGATTACAGGTTAATTACTAACCCCTGGATTCTTGCCTTCTATTACCGGTTATAGGTTTTACCTGACCTGGTTCACTCCCTTGTTCTCTACACCTGTTGTGTTAGGAGTTTTGTGGGGGACTTGTGGTAGAGAGAAGGCAGGGAGATAGCAGCAGATTAATTCCTGACCCCTGGCTTCCTGCCTCCTATTGCCGGTTATAGGTTTTGCCTGACCTGGTTCACCCCCTATTCTCTGCTCCTGTTGTGTAAGCATTGACTCCTGATTCTGAACTCTTATATTCTATTTTTCTGCCTGACGGACACTCTTTCTATCCTGACCTTCTGGTTTGGACCCGGTGACCTGATCATTTCTGGCTAGCTTGCTCCACCAGCCAACAGCTACTCTATGGACTCAACCCAAGTTCATATCCCGGTACAGGGTATAAAGGGTGGAGTCCAGGGTTCCCATGGGACCTGGTAGATGGACTGGTTAATGTAGGAGCCCTATTTAGAGCTGATGGCGGCCATGATTAGAGCTAGTTTACAAATCCGATTTAAGTTTCTCTGATAAAAGCTCTAGATGCCCTTCATCTACATAGAGTTACATGATATAAGTGCAGTAGCCACCAGGGGGCAATCACAGCACATGTTCTATTATTGAGAGCAGAGTACGCAGTGAGCTCCCCCTGGTGGCGGCTGCAGGAGGGAAAAAAGTCGCTAAGTCTAGACAGGTAATTTGGAGCATTCTATCTAGAAATATATTGGTGGCAGCGGATCGTAGATTTAAAGAAGGGAATCTGGCATCGGGGGTTCAGTGACACTCCCATGTAAAGTCTGTGCTACGTGCAATATCAGGTGTCTGATAGTAAGTGGAATATACGGGGTGGGCTGCGAAATCCAGACCCCTTATCTGTCAGAAGTGACCTGCAGTAAAACTGTCTGCTGTCCATAGCAACCAATCAGAGCACAGATTTCATTTTACCATAGCAACCGGAGCTCAACTTTCATTTTACCATAGCAACCAGAAATCAGCTTTCATTTTACCATAGCAACCCGAGATCCGCTTTCATTTTAACCTAGCAACCAGTCAGCGCTCAGTTTTCATTTTACCTCCTGCGTCCGGCGTTCCTCTGCGGAGGACAGTCGTGATGTGTGTGACTGTACAACATGGCGGCTGTGATAGTGGAGGCGATGTGCAGCTAGGATCAGCCACAGACACGCACCACTGCTCTGCTGGTCGATGTCCGCACCTTCCCGGTACAGTGATAAGACAGGGTTGGTGTGGGAGGGAAGTAATACGGTATCCGTGGCAATTCCATCAATAATAAGGCACCTTGGTGTTTAGACGCCTGTCATGGCGCAGACATCCAGGGGAGATTACGAGAAGCTCCAGGAAGGTGCAGTAAAGATGTCCCCAGCAGTCGCAGAACTACATGGTGCCATGTAAGGACATCACCTGATGCCACAGAGTGCCAGCAGTGCGGGGGTTACAGGAGCCATTGTGATTGGCTGTGATGGTGGCGCCATGTGGACCGGCTGCATCATGTGATGAGGCGCAACCCTAAATATCTGGGTGTGACCTCACAAAACACAAGCGGCACCATCATCCCCGGGATATCAGCGTCCGTGGTGGCGGTGGGTCCAGTATTCCTACATGACAGTGTGAGCCGCCTACATGGACGTTCTCCAGTAATTCTGTGTACAGATCTCTGATCACCAGCGGAAGGACGCAGTGGCGTAACTAGAGTCCAATGGGCCCCGATGCAAGATTTGGACTGGGACCCCCCATCCTGGTATATATATCCTCAATCCTGGAAAAAAATCAACAATTAGACTCCCCTCCCCTGCGCTCCAACACCGGGCGGCGTCTTCTCCTTCAGCGTGCAAGCGACGGGAGCGCATGACATCACTGCCATGTACCGCCACTCACGTGCACGCCGACGTCAGCTGCTGGCCTGTGATTGGCTGGCAGCGTGTATTGCCACGTACGGACCCGACGGTATCTGTCAGCAAGAACTGGGCCTCTTGTGTGTTGCAGCCCGCACTGTACAGAATCCCAGTCTCCGGTGGTCAGTGGTGTGTACCGCATACTGCATCTGGCCTCTTACCATACCGTCACAAATTCTAAAGGCCACAAGATAAAATTTTAGTGACTTTGAGTGATAAATTTCATGTTATCAGATTGAAGGACACTCCATTATCCATTTATTGAGATTGATTCACTGTCCTCTGTGGGAATATAAAACACATCAGAAAGGTCAAACAATAAGGATTGTGATCCAAAGCCAAAAACCAACTAAGAGGATTACATTACTCATTTCTTAAAGGTAAACTCTAAATTCCATATTGCACTCACTGTGCAGTCTCAAAATATATTACATCCTGTTTTATACCCCAGAGCTGCACTCACTATTCTGCTGGTGCAGTCACTGTGTACATACATTACATTACTGATCCTGAGTTACATCCTATATTATACTCCAGAGCTGCACTCACTATTCTGCTGGTACAGTCACTGTGTACATACATTACATTACTGATCCTGAGTTACATCCGGTATTATACTCCAGAGCTGCACTCACTATTCTGCTGGTGCAGTCACTGTGTACACACATTACATTACTGATCCTAAGTTACATCCTGTATTATACCCCAGAGCTGCACTCGCTATTCTGCTGGTGCAGTCACTGTGTACACACATTACATTACTGATCCTGAGTTATATCCTGTATTATACCCCAGAGCTGCACTCACTATTCTGCTGGTGCAGTCACTGTGTACATACATTACATTACTGATCCTGAGTTACATCCTGTATTATACCCCAGAGCTGCACTCACTATTCTGCTGGTGCATTCACTGTGTACATACATTACATTACTGCTCCTCAGTTACCTCCTGTATTATACCCCAAAGCTGCACTCACTATTCTGCTGGTGCAGTCACTGTGTACATACATTACTGATCCTGAGTTACCTCCTGTATTATACCCCAGAGCTGCGCTCACTATTCTGCTGGTGCAGTCACTGTGTACATACATTACATTACTGATCCTGAGTTACATCCTGTATTATACTCCAGAGCTGCACTCACTATTCTGCTGGTGCTGTCACTGTGTACATACATTACATTACTGATCCTGAGTTACATCCTGTATTATACTCCAGAGCTGCACTCACTATTCTGCTGGTACAGTCACTGTGTACATACATTACTGATCCTGAGTTACATCCTGTATTATACTCCAGAGCTGCACTCACTATTCTGCTGGTACAGTCACTGTGTACATACATTACTGATCCTGAGTTACCTCCTGTATTATACCCCAGAGCTGCGCTCACTATTCTGCTGGTGCAGTCACTGTGTACATACATTACATTACTGATCCTGAGTTACATCCGGTATTATACTCCAGAGCTGCACTCACTATTCTGCTGGTACAGTCACTGTGTACATACATTACTGATCCTGAGTTACATCCTGTATTATACTCCAGAGCTGCACTCACTATTCTGCTGGTGCAGTCACTGTGTACATACATTACTGATCCTGAGTTACATCCTGTATTATACCCCAGAGCTGCACTCACTATTCTGCTGGTGCAGTCACTGTGTACATACATTACATTACTGATCCTGAGTTACATCCTGTATTATCCTCCAGAGCTGCACTCACTATTCTGCTGGTACAGTCGCTGTGTACATACATTACTTTACTGATCCTGAGTTACATCCTGTATTATATCCCAGAGCTGCACTCACTATTCTGCTGGTGCAGTCTCTGTGTACATACATTACTGATCCTGAGTTACATCCTGTATTATACTCCAGAGCTGCACTCACTATTCTGCTGGTGCAGTCACTGTGTACATACATTACTGATCCTGAGTTACATCCTGTATTATACCCCAGAGCTGCACTCACTATTCTGCTGGTGCAGTCACTGTGTACATACATTACATTACTGATCCTGAGTTACATCCTGTATTATCCTCCAGAGCTGCACTCACTATTCTGCTGGTACAGTCGCTGTGTACATACATTACTTTACTGATCCTGAGTTACATCCTGTATTATATCCCAGAGCTGCACTCACTATTCTGCTGGTGCAGTCGCTTTGTACATACATTACTGATCCTGAGTTGATTTGATGGCCATGTTTTTTTCTGTTCCAGGCTTTCACTATGTGAAGAGCTCGTCTAGTAATCCTCTGAACTTTTACACCTGGAATATTTCCTGGATTATGAGGGAAGTGTTTTCATACAATGGTGCCAGACCCAAGCACGGTAAGTGCCGCACACAGATTTATTGCCTATGGGGAGGTGATGCAGGTATGTTTGTGGCAGAGGACATTAGGCGAGGATTTATATGAGGATTATCAATCACTATGATCACAGATAGTTCTGTTATTGACATATGATCGCTATAAAGTGTTCAATCTACTGGAGATCAGAGGATTCAGATGACGGCGGTAATCATATAGGAGGAGATCTTCCTTATGGCAGGAGTGCAGGTTTGATGATAGATAGATAGATAGATAGATAGATAATAGGTAATGAGAATGTTGTGTAGCGGATCGGCCCCGTGGCCCCCGGCCGCCTTCCCGTGATTCTGTGCTGTCTGCCTCCTAATAATCTGCTGACAGCAGGAAGCGATAATGTAGTAAAATGTTGATGACTCGGATTGCAGCTCTGGAGTGATGAACGTTCCTCTCTGAAGCTCATTATCTCATCCTGAGGTGTTTACCTATAAAACTGAATCGATGAATAAATCGTTTCTGTTTTATGTCAGATAAACCGGCGGCGGATCGGATACCGCAGTCTGTAGATTAGGTAGTAGTTAGTCTGATGTTGGGGGTTGTACAGTTTCTCTCTATAGATAATGGGGGTTGTCATCCCACCTTATCCCCTGAGCCTAATAAAAATCGCAAGAAGAATTGATGTAAATGTACAGATGCTAAATTCCTTACCATTCCATAGATCTCTGCTTGCTGGCGGTGAATTGAAACCTCCTAACTTTTATCCCATACTTGGATGTATACGGGGCTTTGATTAGGACTCTCATCATTTCACCATAGTGTAGAAATGGCTACAAAGAGCGTCTCTGCCTCCGGAGGATCCGACACATCCGCACATTATGCTGACAGCCCAATAAAAACTGTGCAATACTCCATTCCCCCTGCAGAGGCGCTGCAGGATAAACGGACACTCGCTGCAGGGTTTGGCCGTGGGTCACATCTGATCACCATGGTCCAATTAGTAGGACGACCTGATCGTGTAAACCAGTACCTGGGAACAATATGGGTCTGCCCCGTTTACAAGGGAAAGCAGAAATAAGGCTAAAAAAAAGTAAGAATGAACAAAAATACATGTAAAACCAAAGAAACAAAAAAAATCCCATCCTCGACAACACAAAACTATATATACCCTGTATAAAAAATGATTGCAGGGGAAAGAGTAACGCAATATTACACTACATGCTGTTGTCATAGATTGACAGCAGCAGTTAACTGGTTAACAGCAATGGGCAGAGCTCTTCACCACCCGCAGCTGTTAGAGGCAGATGATGGTTGAATAACACAGCCATCATCTGCCAGGAGAGGGACCTGACATATGAAGGATCTGCATGGCAAATGTCGAGAAGGGGATTACAAATCTCAAAAATGCGGGAATTTATAACTTTTTTGCCTGGGACACCAGTCACCTCTGCAGTGTATCATCCGTGGCGGGTCTCCTAGGTTAGGACCTCCCCTGACACGCTTTTTTCTATAGAGCTTGTGAGTGCTGCTCTGAGCTCACCGGATTGCTGGATCACTGAATCGGGCCAGCATTAATGTCTCGTCCTTGCAGTATGGGAGAGCGCACAGTTCCAGCAACTATGCCGCCAGTCTGGACTGTCAATCATCAGGAGTGCGCCTCCCCCGCCCAGCAGTAAGCTGGTAAACAGCGAACACTAGTGCACTTAACATGTAGTCTGGAGCATTCCTTGTAACCACTTTGCACCATAAATAATAATATATTAAGGTTTTCCTTACAACGCGTGTCCTTAACTTAATTTTAGCCCATATCTCTTTAAGTGTTGTGCTTTACTGCACTGTAGTAAAAGCGCAGATCTGAGAGATCTCTGCAAGTTTATGACAGGAGCAGGAGTTCTGACACCCGAATCCAAGCGATACTTAGAAGCCGGTGAGTAAATGTGGAGAGAACATTGCGCTGCTAATATACTCACACTCCGAAATTACATTGTGGAAAGACGTAAAATGCGACATGTTCTCCGGCTAATGTCCCATCCCCCGCACCCGAACATTCCCATAATAATCAAGCCCCGGCTCGTAATGACCCAGAAACTTTCTCTCCATCACGGAGTTTTTAAATCAAACATTATGTCTTCTGTGGAGAGCGCGTTATCAAAATTCGCCATAAAATGGCAGATTTAATTTTGCTTGGCTTGGAGGCAACGAGCTCCAGGCATGATGAATATATTTCCATGATGCAACTAAACAGAATCACAAAGTGCTCGGCCGCGCTCCTGTAAGGGAGGGACAGGACTGTAGTCGTGACCTGTATTACTGCAGCAGCTGTGTCCAGTCCTTCCCCTACATGAAACAATACTCTTCTCCTCGGCATACCTGCATCTCCAGATGCATCTTCACCCGGGCACTTCCCAGGCCATAACGGTCCCTCTTCTAGGCGACCCCCATCACTGGAGACACAGTCCGAGACAACTTAGGATTTTGCGCGTTATATCCACAGTTGGTACATCATAACATTTACTTCCTTCCTGATCTTTCCCTTGCTTGCCGTCACTCCTGTGCAGTACACGCCCAGACCGGACCGTACTAGCCTGCTTCCCAGTTCCTTCCTGGCCTGACCTCACTATAATGACATTTCCTTCAGCCTGTTTCGCCCCAGACACGAATTCACCAATCACTAGGTCTGGTGACCCCCGGTGAAGCATCCGGCCCATCTGTACCAATCTCGTCGAAGCTCCAACTCCTTTCATCTCCTTAGTCCAGCCAACTTCTGCCCTAAAACATTGGCCCAGGCGGTAAGACGCCACATCTTCCTTTTCCTGTTCTGACCCACTGCTAAGACCCGCAGTGGCCGTGGTTAACGTGGGCTATAACGACTTAACGTTACAAGACTGCCAAGCTGTTCGGGCCTATAGCCCATGTGAACACTTGGGCACCCTGGCCCTGTCTGACTAAACTGCTCTTCATCACTAACCTTAACTCTCAGCAGCCCCTCCTACAATTAACCCTCTAAGAACCTCCTATCAGGCCCCACTAGTATACCCCCATCTAGTGGCCCGCAACATAATTACAACTACCCGGTCTATAGGGGAAACTATAAACTAAGACTGCCCTCCTCTAATGTCCCAAGGAGGATACACTACCTTTCCCTGACTATACACATAATAGGTAGACAATACTATAATACAGGAATACAAGGCAATATATACAGTTTTCTTTACAATGGTAACACATTCAAGTGGCAATACCATAAACAATGAGCAGTAATACATAGCTATACATATAGCAGTACCGCAAACAATTATCATAAAACACATCTATAAACATAAGACAATCAGAGGGAAGGGGAGCATGAAAGACATCATATCTTACCCCCTTATACTCCTCCGTACTGTAGGAATGGTCGCACATGTAGTGGAGACCACTCATGTTACTATATGGGTCTTGCTAAGACCTGGGACCACCGGAGAGCATGAGCACAGGGTTCTCTGCACATTATGAGGGTTCTTTAAGGGTAAGACCTGTAGTTGGGATGCCCAGCAATTAGCTCAGGGGTGAGCACAGACAGTGCAGGACCCCTGTGCGGGGCTTGTTTTTGAGCCCCTCAAAACCTTTCATGAGGCCCACCTACATATACAAACACATTTAGGCCGGGATCACACATGCGAGAAACACGGCCGAGTCTCGCATGTTAATACCCGGCACTGCCGCCGGCACTCGGGAGCGGAGCGTGCGGCTCCATGTATTGCTATGTGACCGCACGTTCCGCTCCCGAGTTCCGGTGGCAGTGCTGGGTATTAACATGCGAGATTCGGCTGTGTTCCTCGCATGTGTGATCCTGGCCTTACATGCACACTCACATTAGGAGCATGCCGACACATCATACAGGCATTCACATATTACACTGTTGTGAGTTCATTTTCCCCTTCACCGTCGATGTCTGATGAACTCCCTCTTCTGGTGAAGGAAGGTAGTGAGGCTGATTACCAAACACCTGATCTGGTAGATGATGACTGGGTAACAGGAAATTCTGACTGGATATAAGGCAGCCGACACCCTTCTGAGTCGCTGGTGATTTCTCTGCTGGATTCTTGGAGACCAGTCTGATTCCTGCTTCCCAAAGATAAGTTTTTGCTCTGCTAGTGAACTTATTAGTTTTGTTTTGTTTACCTTGTTTTTTGGAGTTCAGCCATCCTCGGTCGGGGGTGTGCTGAGTTCCATTTTTGTCTCTGATCAGTTTGTCTCTTTGCTCTGTCTTCAGAATTTACCTGAGTGCTGATATAGTCTTTTTGAAGTCCTAGCGACTTCAGGGCCTGTTTTTCCTATCAGACGGTTGGGACATTTTTTGGTAGGGTTTTTTACGGATTGCAGACAGCAGCTTTTCTATCCTGTCCTTTTTAGTTAGCTTGGGCCCCATCGTTTGCTCAACCTATCTTTCTATCTGTGTTAGTGTTTTCATCTTGCTTCACCATCATTATATGTTGGGGGCTGCCTATTGCTTTGGGGTCTGCTCTGGGGCAGTTTAGATTTCCCTTTTCTTTCTTTAGGCCTATTTAGTTCTCCGGCTGTGATCGAGGGGTCTAGGGCATCGTAGGAACCCCCCACGGCTACTGTTAGTTGTTGTGGATAGGATCAGGGGTCTGCAATCCGATAGCTACCAACCTCTCTGGGTTTCTGGACTTAGCTTGTATTTTTGTTTTTTCCTCCTTCGGTAACTCATTCATAGCAGAATCACCAGCCATACCGCAGATCCTAGGGTACTCAATAGCAGGAAAGAATTGTAAAAAAAAAAAAAGAAAAAAGAGTTTGTCAGAATTTTTTTTTTTTTTTGTGCATATTTTTTCCTCTATGTCTCTACGGCCTGTAGGGGGAATTTTTTTTTCTTTCTCCATGGAGATGAAGCAATTGTCTGATCGTGTGGAGCAGCTCACTGCTGAAGTGCGGGGAATTTCCGCCTATCTTGCTCATTCACATGCTGCTGAACCAAAGATCCCTACTCCTGATGTGTTTTTTGGGGATCGGTCTAAATTTTTGAATTTTAAGAATAATTGTAAATTATTTTTTGCCTTAAAGCCTAACTCGTCGGGGAGCTCCGCCCAGCAGGTTAAAATTGTCATCTCTTTGCTGCACGCCGATCCCCAGGATTGGGCGTTTTCTGTGAAACCTGATGATCCTATTCTTACTAATGTGAACGCATTTTTTCAAGCCTTGGGGTTGTTGTATGATGAACCTAATGCTATTGATCAGGCTGAAAAGGCCCTGTTGGCATTGAGCCAGGGTCGGGATTCTGCAGAGTTGTACTGTCAAAAATTCCGAAAGTGGGCGGTCCTTACTACCTGGAATGATGGTGCCTTGGCAGCTCTCTTTCGGAAGGGTTTGTCAGAAACCGTAAAAGATACTATTGTGGGATTTCCTGTTCCCTCTGGTCTTGACGATTCTATGTCATTAGCCATTCAGGTTGATCGGCGTTTGCGTGATCGCAAAACCGCACGAGAGGTGTTGCCACCTGTTGAACAAATGTCTGAACCTATGCAATGTGATAGAGTTTTGTCTAGGGCGCAATGTCAGGAGTTCAGAAGGCGTAATAAGCTGTGTTTCTTCTGTGGTGATGCCTCGCATATTATTTCTGTCTGCCCTAAACGATAGAAACGTTTTGCACACACATTTTCTGTGGGTGGTGTTCAACCTAAGTTTCTTCTGGCAATTACTCTGATCTGCTCCCTGTCCACATTTTGCGCTAAGACTTTTGTGGATTCAGGAGCAGCTCTGAACCTAATGGACTTGGATTTTGCTAAACGTTGTGGATTTCCTATGACACCTCTGCGGATGCCTATCCCTTTGAGGGGTATTGATGCTACTCCTTTGGCGAAGAATAAACCTCAGTTTTGGACCCAGGTGGTAATGCGGGTGGTAATTGCAGATTTTTGGCGTTGCATAATTTGCATGATACCATTGTTCTGGGGTTACCCTGGTTGCAAATCCATAATCCAGTTTTGGATTGGAAATCTGTGTCTGTGGTGAGTTGGGGTTGTCGGTGTGCCCTTAGTGATGCTCCTGTTTTCTCCACCTCTCCCCAGTCACATGATGTTCCTGACTATTTGGCTGATTATTATGATGTATTTAGTGAGAATGAGTCTGCGTCTTTGCCTCCTCATAGGAGTTATGACTGTGCAATTGAGCTGAGCCCTGGGTGTAAATTTCCCAAGGGTCGACTTTTCAATTTATCTGTACCCGAACACGAGGCTATGCGATCCTATATTAAGGAGTCGTTGGAGAAGGGTCATATTAGACCATCCTCGTCACCCTTAGGTGCTGGGTTTTTTTTCGTGGCTAAGGCTGGTTTCACATTAGCGCATTTTATGCGCACGCACGGCCGGGGGTAGCTCCGCCCCCGATCCGGCTCTCTGCCCGGCGTGCCCGCCCCTTGCCTGTAGCGCCGCCTCCTAGCGGACGGCGGCGCCTGCGATCGGCGCACCCTATCTTTAGCATAGGGTGCGCCGATCGTGCGCAGGTCGTGCGCTAGTTGCGCTTTGACCTGCGCTGCGCACTTATGACGGTGCGCCGTGCGCGCCAAAATCCGAAAAGTTCGATTTTGGCGCGCACGGCGCACCGTCAAAAGTGCGCAGCGCAGGTCAAAGCGCAACTAGCGTACGGCCTGCGCACGATCGGCGCACCCTATGCTAAAGATAGGGTGCGCCGATCGCAGGTGCCGCTGTGCGCTAGGAGGCGGCGCTACAAGGAAGGGGCGGGCACGCCGGGCAGAGAGCCGGCTCGGGGGCGGAGCTACCCCCGGCCGTGCGCGCGCTGAAAATGCGCTAATGTGAAACCGGCCTAAGAAAGATGGGTCAGTAAGGCCTTGTATTGACTATCGTTCCCTCAACAAAATTACTGTTAAATATCAGTATCCGTTACCCCTGATTTCTGATCTATTCTCCAGAGTTAAAGGTGCTTGCTGGTTTACCAAGCTTGACCTCAGGGGGGCGTATAATCTTATCCGCATTAAGCATGGGGATGAATGGAAGACAGCGTTTAATACTCCAGAGGGACATTTTGAGTACCTGGTGATGCCTTTTGGGCTCACTAATGCCCCTTCTGTCTTCCAGTGCTTCATGAATGATATTTTCCGAGACTTGGTGGATAAATTTTTGATCATCTATCTGGATGATATTTTGATCTTTTCCAAGGATTGGGACTCTCTTGTGGAACATGTTTGGACTGTGTTCCGGATTTTGAGGTAGAATTCCCAGTATGTCAAGGGATCGAAATGCCTTTTTGGTGTACAGAGGATTTCATTTTTGGGATTTATTTTGTCTCCGTCAACTATTGAATTGGACCCGGTCAAGGTACAGGCCATTTATGATTGGGTTGAGCCCACTTCTTTGAAGGCCCTCCAGAAATTTTTGGGTTTTGCTAATTTTTATCGTAAATTTATAGCTAATTTTTCTGGTATTGCCAAACCATTGACTGATTTGACTAAGAAGGGTGCTGATGTGCTGAATTGGTCTCCGGAGGCTGTTTCTTCCTTTCAGGAGCTGAAGCGAAGGTTCACTTCTGCTCCGGTTTTGCGGCAACCTGATGTCTCACTCCCGTTTCAGGTAGAGGTGGACGCTTCTGAGATAGGTGCAGGAGCTGTTTTGTCCCAAAAGGATCCTGTAACATCTAAAATGAATCCCTGTGCTTTCTTTTCCCGAAAGTTCTCCCCATCCAAACGTAACTATGATGTGGGGAATCGGGAACTGTTAGCCATGAAATGGGCATTTGAGGAGTGGAGACATTGGTTGGAGGGAGCTAAACATCAAGTCGTGGTCCTTACTGACCACAAGAATTTGATTTACCTGGAGTCGGCCAAACGCTTGAATCCTAGACAGGCTAGGTGGGCCTTGTTTTTCACACGTTTTGATTTTGTGGTCTCTTTTCTTCCGGGCACTAAGAATGTCAAGGCAGACGCCCTCTCTAGGAGTTTCTTTGCTGGATCTCCTGTTGTGACCAAGTCTGCTACCATCTTAGGTGAGGGGGTAGTTCTTTCTGCCATCTCGCCCGATTTGAGACGTGCTCTGGAAGAGTTTCAGGAGGACAAACCTGAGCGTTGTCCCATTGGAAAATTGTATGTTCCTGACCAGTGGAGGAAGAGAGTCATGTCTGAAGTTCATTGCTCTGCATTGGCTGGTCATCCAGGTATTTTTGGTACTAGAGATTTGGTGAGTCGGTCTTTTTGGCGGCCCGCCTTGTCTCGTGATGTCAGGAATTTTGTGCAGTCCTGTGGGACTTGCTCTAGGTCTAAACCTTGTTCTCGCTCTAGTGGGTTGTTGATGCCTTTGCCGGTGCCCAGGAGGCCATGGACCCATATTTCAATGGATTTTATCTCTGATATGCCTGTCTCTCAGAGAATGACTGTTATTTGGGTGATTTGTGATGGATTCTCTAAGATGGTCCATCTTGTACCACTTCCTAAGTTGCCATCTTTTGCAGAGTTGGTGCCCTTGTTTTTGCAACAGGTGGTTCGCTTGCACGGGATTCCTGAGAACATTGTATCTGACAGAGGAGTGCAGTTTGTGTCTAGATTTTGGAGGACTTTCTGTTCCAAGCTGGGAATTCAGTTGTCCTTCTCCTCTGCGTTTCACCCTCAGACCAATGGGCAGACGGAGAGAACAAACCAGACTTTGGAGTCGTATTTGAGATGTTTTATTTCTGCTGATCAGGATGATTGGGTTTCATTTTTGCCCTTGGCCGAATTTGCTTTAAATAATAGAGCTAGTTCTGCCACTTTGATGTCACCTTTTTTTTGTAACTTTGGGTTTCATCCTCGATTCTCTTCAGGGCAGGTGGAGCCTTCTGCCTGCCCAGGTGTTGACACTGTGGTGGAGAGAATGCACCAGATCTGGGACCAAGTGGTGGATAAGTTGTCTCTCTCCCAGGAAAAGGCCCAGCGGTTTTCCACCCGGCATAGGACCATTGGTCCCCAGTTTAAGGTGGGTGATATGGTTTGGTTGTCATCAAAGAATATCGCTATGAAGGTAGCTTCTCCAAAGTTTAAACCTAGATTTATTGGACCTTACAAGATTTTGGAGATTCTTAATCCAGTCTCTTTTCGATTGGCTCTTCCTGTTACATTTAAGATCCATAACGTGTTTCATAAGTCTCTGTTAAAGTGGTTTGTTGAGCCAGTAGTTCCTGTGGTGGCACCTCCTGACCCGGTATTGGTTGAAGGTAATGTGGAATATGAGGTTGAGAAGAAACTGGATTCTTGCCTGGCTAGACGGAGACTCCAGTATTTGGTTAAATGGAAGGGTTATGGCCAGGAGGATAATTCTTGGGTCCCTGCATCCAATATTCATGCCGAAAGATTGGTTCGTGCCTTTCATCGGGCCCATCCTGATCGCCCTGGTGGAGTGGATGAGGGTTCGGTGACCCCTCCTCAAGGGGGAGGTACTGTTGTGAGTTCATTTTCCCCTTCACCGTCAATGTCTGATGAACTCCCTCTTCTGGTGAAGGAAGGTAGTGAGGCTGATTACCAAACACCTGATCTGGTAGATGATGACTGGGTAACAGGAAATTCTGACTGGATATAAGGCAGCCGACACCCTTCTGAGTCGCTGGTGATTTCTCTGCTGGATTCTTGGAGACCAGTCTGATTCCTGCTTCCCAAAGATAAGTTTTTGCTCTGCCAGTGAACTTATTAGTTTTGTTTTGTTTACCTTGTTTTTTGGAGTTCAGCCATCCCCGGTCGGGGGTGTGCTGAGTTCCATTTTTGTCTCTGATCAGTTTGTCTCTTTGCTCTGTCTTCAGAATTTACCTGAGTGCTGATATAGTCTTTTTGAAGTCCTAGCGACTTCAGGGCCTGTTTTTCCTATCAGACGGTTGGGACATTTTTTGGTAGGGTTTTTTACGGATTGCAGACAGCAGCTTTTCTATCCTGTCCTTTTTAGTTAGCTTGGGCCCCATCATTTGTTCAACCTATCTTTCTATCTGTGTTAGTGTTTTCATCTTGCTTCACCATCATTATATGTTGGGGGCTGCCTATTGCTTTGGGGTCTGCTCTGGGGCAGTTTAGATTTCCCCTTTCTTTCTTTAGGCTTATTTAGTTCTCTGGCTGTGATCGAGGGGTCTAGGGCATCGTAGGAACCCCCCACGGCTACTGTTAGTTGTTGTGGATAGGATCAGGGGTCTGCAATCCGATAGCTACCAACCTGTCCAGTTTTCTGGACTTAGCTTGTATTTTTGTCTTTTCCTTCTTCATAACATTGCACATATACATAGTGTTAGGCTCACCAGGCAAGGAGGATCCTCAAATCCAAGGTCCGGGTGGTCACACAGACCACAGGTGTCAGTGCAGCAAGCATTTGAGGCACGCAGGAAACAGACAGCAAAGGTTCGGGAGACCGCAAACAGACAGTAGTCCAGGAACAGGTAGCAGAGGGCCTGCTGGCTGCAGACAGGTAGCAGAGTGCCTGGAGGCTGCAGACAGGTAGCAGAGGACCAGGAGGCCGCAGACAGGTAGCAGAGGGCCTGGAGACTGCAGACAGGTGGCAGAGGACCAGGAGGCCGCAGACATGTATCAGTGGGCCTGGAGGCCGCAGACAGGTAGTAGAGGTCCTCGAGGCCGCAGACAGGTAGTAGAGGTTCTGGAGGTCAAAAACAGGAGCAGAGGTTCTGGAGGCCGCAGACAGGTAGCAGAGGTCCTGGAGGCCACAAACAGGTAGCAGAGGTTCTGGAGGCCGAAGACAGGTAGCAGAGGGCCTGGAGGCTGCAGACAGGTAGCCGAGGTCCTGGAGGCCGCAGGCATGTAGCAGAAGTCATTGAGACTGCAGACAGGTACCTAGCAGGTTGTGATGCATACATTATTGGTTTTACCATATCGTGTACTGTAAAACAGGAAAACAATCAAAGTGTAGTGAAATTGCAAAGGTGCAATTCCACAATAGTGTTTTTTTTTAACCATATTCACTATATGCTAAAACTGACCTTCCATTATGATTGTCCAGGTCATTACTAGTTCGCAGACACCAAACATGTCTGGGTTCTGTTTTATTTAAGTGGAGAAAAAGTCTGCAAAAAAATAAAAGGCACAATTTTTCAAGACCGGCAGCGTGTCCACTTTTCGTGATCTGGGGCTGGATGAGGGTTTATTTCTCATGCACCGAGCTGATGTCTTTATTGATACCATTTTGGGGTGGATACAATGTTTTGATCGCCTGTTATTCCTTTTTATTGCAATGTCATGGTGACCAATAAAAACGTAATTCTGGCGTTTTGATTTTTTTCTCCTTACGCTGTTTAGCGATCGGATTAATTCTTTTTATATATTCATAGATTCGGACATTTCAGAACCCGGCAATACCAAATATCTGTATTTTTTTATTGTTTTATTTTGAATGGGGCAAATTGGGGGTGACTTGAACTTTTATATTTTTTTTTTATTTTAATATTTTTAAAAACATTTTTGTTTCCACTTTTTACTAACTTCAGTAGTGTCCATGGGAGACTAGAAGCTGCGATCATCCAATCGCCTCTGACTCAGCTCTGCTATGTGTAGCTAAATTGTTAATCTGCAATGAGTTCCGCCCACAGGGGCACTCATAGCAATGCGGTAAAGACAACCACAGGGGTCTCCTGCTGACCCCGGCTTGTCATACCAACCCAGCGGCGGCCCGCGGTTATGTGACACGTGTGCCAAGGGGCGGGATTTCTGACGCCCTTCGGTGTGAGCATGTTAAATGCTGCTGTCAGAGATTGACAGCGGCATTTAACATATTAACAGCCACAGGTGGATCGCGATTCCACCCCGCAGCTGTTAGTGGCACATGTCAGCTGATGAAAGAGACCACTTTGAGTGGTGCTTTTGCTCACTGGTGCATTGGGAAGGAGAGTACTGGGGAAGGGGAGCCGCAAGGGGCTCTTGACTGGTTTGGTCCAAACTGGGTGGAAAGAAATTGTGCCGGGCTCCAGAGGAAATGAATTGCTAGCAAGCAAAGGCTCTGGCTTGAGAAAGGGCACGGCCGAGACTTTATTGATCCTTACAATAAGGAACCCTACAGCCAGAGGCAGACATAGAAGAGGGCCCCGGTGCAAGAACAATAATTGTGCCCTTTGCAGTCCAATAGTTCATCATCATGCACATCATGCTTTGGAGGTGGTAGTGGCCGCCTTACCACTCAGGCCCCTGTGAGAATGGTAAGTCCGCCAATGCCTATAGCTAAAACCGATCTTCAGATTAACTATTCCGGTAGCTCTACTCCCATATAATGAGTTTATCGGGCGCCTCGTCCTGCTCTGAGAATGCCTGTACCTTATAGCCCCGGCACAGGTAATTAGGTGTAATGTTCTGATCGGAACTGTAATGATTTGTGCAGATTGTCACCCGGTTAGCGAGAACATTTTTACGCACTCGGATATATAAATAAAGAAATGTACAGTATTAAAAATAATGAATTAAAAACTGTAAAAAGTGAAATCCGAAAGCTACAGCGAGTCTATGAAGGATGACGGTTTAATGTCCCTGCGAGACTCCACAGAGAGGTGGAGAGAATCCCGGCAAATGTCGGGAAATGCCACAAATCCCAATGTCCCACATTACAGCTGTGGTTTTATCTCCTTTATCTCGGTGATGGTGGGAGATTTGCATTTGTGATTTTCCCCTAAAATCGAGGCTACGAGCAGTTCACTATAGCCGACTTCTTCTCATGTCATTAGAATGATCACCGGAGAATTACGACAAATGGAGGAGCACACTGAGCAAAATGCACGGCGGTTCTGGTGGAACTTTGGGCAAAGAAGCCAAGTAAATACCCAATTAAGGATTGCCTTTCTGTCTATGGCCGGCACACCTGTCCTGAACCCGAATCCTTGGTCCATGTGTTGCCAGTGTCCTGAACCTGAATGCCTGGTCCAGGTGTGGCGAACATCTTGAACCCAAAAGCCTGGTCCAGGTGTGGTGATTGTCCTGAACCCAAATCCCTGGTCCCAGTCCGGTCAGTGATTGAACATTGTGAAAAATGAGGATGAATGAACTCATGGAGATCAACATCGAAAACAGCTGTCAGTGGATGGATACCATGTTTTGGCATAGGTGGTTTCCTTCATTGGAGACTGCCCTTCCCGTGGTTGTTCCTTCCTGGTGAAAGACCTGGCTAGTCATTGCTTGCGTTGAGAAACATGTGATGGTGTCTCCGCGGCTCTTGATTTACATGTTTTTGCATATTTCCCATAAGGGATGGAAGCATTGCTCTAGAATCACTGCGTTGAGAAACACGTGATGGTGTCTCTGCAGTGTTGGATGTTGATCTCCATGAGTTCATTCATCCTCATTTCTCACAGTCTATTGCTAGGCATTGCTCCTACTAGCCAGTTTCCTACTCCATACTGATGAGGGGCAATACCCCGAAACAGCTGTCTGTGGATGGATACCATGTTTTGGCATAGGTGGTTTCCTTCATTGGAGACTGCCCTTCCCGTGGTTGTTCCTTCCCGGTGAGAGACCTGGCTAGTCATTGCTTGCGTTGAGAAACATGTGATGGTGTCTCCGCGGCTCTTGATTTACAAGTGATTGAACATTGTCCCCCGGTCCCAGTGAAGCTAGTGCCGGTCATGATTTCAGGCACCAGTGATTGTAGATAGATGTGGGGGGTTAAAAGCCTCCAGTTATATAGAGAAGAGCACATTGAGAGGTAATGAATTCTGATACATTGTACCGCGCTAACACAAGAAGACGCTGCGACCTTCTGACAGGGAGGCCGCAACCCCATCCAAAAACATCCCATAATTCTAAATCATATTACACAAAATGGATTATTTCTTTCTCTTTACCGAATTTTATTTCCCTGTTTTGAGATCAGCAGAGACCGTAATATTCATCATAATGTAAATCCTTACCCGATAGAGAGATAAAAAGTGACCTGAAGAAAAACGAAAAGCAAATCTATATAGATAATAACCTGCTACATGTTGTATTCTTATAGAAGGCGGTATAACATGGGGCAGTATAATATCGGGGCAGTATAATAGGGGGCAGTATTATAGTAGTTATATTCTTGTACATAGGGGCAGTATTATAGTAGTTATATTCTTGTACATAGGGACAGTATTATAGTAGTTATATTCTTGTACATAGGGGCAGTATTATAGTAGTTATATTCTTGTACATAGGGGGCAGTATTATAGTAGTTATATTCTTGTACATAGGGGCAGTATTATAGTAGTTATATTCTTGTACATAGGAGCAGTATTATAGTAGTTATATTCTTGTACATAGGAGCAGTATTATAGTAGTTATATTCTTGTACATAGGGGCAGTATTATAGTAGTTATATTCCTGTACATAGGGGCAGTATTATAGTAGTTATATTCTTGTACATAGGGGGCAGTATTATAGTAGTGATATTCTTGTACATACGGCGGTATTATAGTAGTTATATTCTTGTACATAGGAGCAGTATTATAGTAGTTATATTCTTGAACATAGGAGCAGTATCACAGTAGTTATATTCCTGTACATAGGAGCAGTATTATAGTTATATTCTTGTACATAGGGGCAGTATTATAGCAGTTATATTCTTGTACATAGGAGCAGTATTATAGTAGCTTTATTCTTGTACATAGGGGGCAGTATTATAGTAGTTATATTCTTGTACATAGGGGGCAGTATTATAGTAGTGATATTCTTGTACATACGGCGGTATTATAGTAGTTATATTCTTGTACATAGGGGGCAGTATTATAGTAGTGATATTCTTGTACATACGGCGGTATTATAGTAGTTATATTCTTGTACATAGGAGCAGTATTATAGTAGTTATATTCTTGTACATAGGAGCAGTATCATAGTAGTTATATTCCTGTACATAGGAGCAGTATTATAGTAGTTATATTCTTGTACATAGGGGGCAGTATTATAGTAGTTATATTCTTGTACATAGGGGGCAGTATTATAGTAGTGATATTCTTGTACATACGGCGGTATTATAGTAGTTATATTCTTGTACATAGGGGGCAGTATTATAGTAGTGATATTCTTGTACATACGGCGGTATTATAGTAGTTATATTCTTGTACATAGGGGCAGTATTATAGCAGTTATATTCTTGTACATAGGAGCAGTATTATAGTAGTTATATTCTTGAACATAGGGGGCAGTATTGTAGTAGTTATATTCTTGTACATAGGGGGCAATATTATAGTAGTTATATTCTTGTACATAGGAGCAGTATTATAGTAGTTATATTCTTGTACATAGGGGAAGTATTATAGTAGTTATATTCTTGTACATAGGGGTAGTATTATAGTAGTTATATTCTTGTATATAGGGGCAGTATTATAGTAGTTATATTCTTGTATATAGGTGCAGTATTATAGTAGTTATATTCTTGTACATAGGAGCAGTATTATAGTAGTTATATTCTTGTACATAGGGGCAGTATTATAGTAGTTATATTCTTGTATATAGGAGCAGTATTATAGTAGTCATATTCTTGTACATAGGGGCAGTATTATAGTAGTTATATTCTTGTACATAGGGGGCAGTATTATAGTAGTTATATTCTTGTACATAGGGATCAGTATTATAGTAGTTATATTCTTGTACATAGGGGCAGTATTATAGTAGTTATATTCTTGTATATAGGGGCAGTATTATAGTAGTTATATTCTTGTACATAGGAGCAGTATTATAGTAGTTATATTCTTGTACATAGGGGGCAGTATTATAGTAGTTATATTCTTGTACATAGGGGCAGTATTATAGTAGTTATATTGTAGATAGGAGCAGTATTATAGTAGTTATATTCTTGTATATAGGGGCAGTATTATAGTAGTTATATTCTTGTACATAGGGGCAGTATTATAGTAGTTATATTCTTGTACACAGGGGCAGTATTATAGTAGTTATATTGTAGATAGGAGCAGTATTATAGTAGTTATATTCTTGTATATAGGGGCAGTATTATAGTAGTTATATTCTTGTACATAGGGGCAGTATTATAGTAGTTATATTGTAGATAGGAGCAGTATTATAGTAGTTATATTCTTGTATATAGGGGCAGTATTATAGTAGTTATATTCTTGTATATAGGGGCAGTATTATAGTAGTTATATTCTTGTATATAGGGGCAGTATTATAGTAGTTATATTCTTGGGGTGAGGGTCTGCTGCAGGGGGACCTGGACCTGTCACCTCTTGTGCACTAGGTATTAAAGGGGGGAAATCGCACACATTATCCTGCACATTGTTATCAACAATAATATCATTATCATCAGGCAATGTGACATCCAATACAGAGTGTGAGCCCCCTCCAGCCTCCAACCCCATGGGTACAGGGTGGTAATCCCCAGTCAGTGAGTCAGTATTAGGGTATGTGCACACGGTGCAGATTCTGCTGCGGATCCGCAGCGTTTCTGCAGCTGCGGGTCCGCAGCAGATTTAGGTGCGTTGTACAGTACCATTGTTTTCAATGGTAAACTGGAAAATGCTGTGCACATGCTGCGGATTTTTCAGCGGTTTACAATCTGCAGCATGTTAATTTTTTTTGTCCAGAAACGCTGCGGTTTTACACCTCATTAATTATGAGGTGTAAAACCGCAGGCAAATCCGCAGATACCTACGGATTTATCTGCGGTTTTCACTACAAAATCCGCAGAGGCAAAATACTCCGTGTGCATATAGCCTCAGGGCTCTGCTGCGCACCATCAATACATACAGTCACACATGCAATGTTCTGCTCCTGTGTAGCACATTCTGGTACTTGTGGTGCCTCTGCTGCATGAATCTGAGGTGCATGTTGCTACTGCAGTATTTGCCCCTCCTAGAAACAGAAACGTGCAGATTGTAACATGGGCCGTGTCTGCTGCTTCTGAAGTTCATCCTGTACAGTCTCTGATCCAAACTCTGCATCAGAGGCCGTGGACTCTACACCAAAATCAGACTTGTGAGATGTGAACCGTTCCTGGATCCTATAGGTCTCTGCCAGGGGCCACATCCTCCCCTGGATACAGGCTATGTCCCTGTAGGTCTCTGCCAGGGGCCACATCCTCCCCAGGATACAGTTTATGTCTCTGACCACATTGTAGTGATGGGCAGTCCGGCTCTTTTTGGTGATCCAGCTCTTTTTGGTGATCCAGCTCTCACGGCTCCGCTCACCAAAAAGAGCCGGCTCTTTTTCGACTCCTTTTGGATCCTAAATGGATCCCTATTGTATATGTGTTATGGCGTCCTAAACTCCGCCCACCTACCGCATAACCCCGCCCACTCGCTAGGAACCAATTTGATTGCTTAGTGGGTGGAGTTTTGTTCCGGTGGGCCCAGTGAGAGCCATTCAAAGATTTTAGTGGCTCTCACTGGGGTGCTGGTGTGGCGCCCCCAGGAGCATGGTCGCCACAGTGGCTTTGCCTTCCTCCAGGGGAGGGTAATACCAGGCTTGGAGGCAATGATGGTTCTCTCTCTCAGTCAATCCATACATGCAACACAGTTCCTCTCCAGGCCAGCAGGGGGAACTCTGAACCAGGATTAAGGGAAGGGGTGCCCTCTGAGGGCCAAGAGGAAGGAGTGGTCAGTTAGTCTGCGGAGGGTGAAGTGTAAACCAAAAGCAAAACACAAAACAAATATCCTGGAATAAAAAAGTAAAAAAATATATTGCAAAAATTGCATGAAGGTAGTAATAATAGTAATAAGGGTATTTAGTTAACATAATTTTGATCAAAATAATGTAGAAGCCATCCCGCCACACGGTTTTGTGTTTTGCTTTTGGTTTTCTCTGTGTAAAGGTCATGTGTTCATATGCAATTACATTTTGCATGCACATTAATTTACTTTTTCTGCTCAGACCCAGTTTCTCATTTTGTTTCATTGGAGGGTGAAGTGTGCAGACATGGAGAGAGAAGCTGGAGGTTGAGCTAGGAAGGAGAGCTCCCTCAGCTTGAGAATGCATGAACTGGAGCCTGGTCTCCACGGCTGTACGGATACTAACGGTCCTACAGCAGATACCAGAGGAGTAGTGGGCTGTAAATGCCCTACTCCCATCTAAGACTTGAGGCACAACAGCAGCTTGGATAGAGAGCCGGAACTCAGGAGAAAGGAGTCCCCGAGAGAGGCTACAGCGGTCTGCTGTGCAAGTAAGGTTCTTGGGAACATCTGACAGGAGGAACTTCAGAGTAACTTAGTACTGGAGTGCTTCATTCAAACCAGCATTAGGAAGGAGACTACACAGCCCGCCTGCTGAGAGAGAATCCCTGAGTTGCTTCCAGGCTAGCCTGCTCCGTTACCATCTGAAATCAGGACCCTGGACTGCAGTTATCAAGTAAAGGTACAGGAATTGCACCCCGCTGTGTCTTGTCTGCTTCCTACCCTTACGGCACCGCTACATCCCCGTGCCAACCACATCTACACTGCCCTGGGACTATAGCTTCACCTGTGGGGAGCTTTTACACCCTTGCTGCACCCTACTATCAGTCCCAGTGGATCTGCATGCAGCGTTGGCTTAACACCTCCCTTGCCGAGCACCACAGGTGGCGTCACGAGCTATTCCATTCCATTAACTACATTCCCCCATTATTTGGGTGCCCAGGGCCACGGACCGGGTCACCGCTGCTGTGACACATCCCCCTGACACCGGCCCGGTACCGAGTACCCCACAGCCCTGGGAGGGCGACCCAGCAGCTCCCATCGTTCACCGCGGGGAGCCGGCTCTTTTTGTCGGATCGTTCACGACCGACACATCACTACCACATTGGCCAGCTCCACACCCAACGAGTAAAGTCTCTGGTCACACACAGCTTTCCTGTCAGGATGAGTGACCTTTAGTTTATAGATCCCATCAGTCTCCATTTGCAGCATTTGTTTGTGCTGCTGTAACTCCTCCATCTTCTTCACCAGTGCCGGCATCTCCTCCGACAGCTGCAGCTCTGGTGCACGCGCCGTCTCCCTCTCAGGTTTTGGCTTGGACAATAGCTATGAGTGCTTGAATGCAGGAGTCTCCTTTGGTTTTACCTCAGATGACTTTATGGTGTCACCGCTGGCTCCGGGCTCCACAGCACTTTTACTATCCTGAGCGCGCCGTACCGGTCACCATGTCTCGCTGCTGCAGGTTTTCCTGCCATGTCTGCCTCTCCAGAGATGTCCGGCTCTGCCTGTGTGGAGGAGGGAGCTGCACACCTGAGGTCGGTAATGGCGGCTGCTTCACCTTCTGTGCACCACGCTGGGGCTGTTTACTGACAGAAAATTCCATTGGGAAATTACTGGACCTTCGGCTTTGCTGCATTTCTTTACTTACTGACTCTTTTACCTCAGGTTTCCTTGTAGTTACTGGAGCTGGTGTATCTTCCATAACTTTAGTCACACTCACTCTGCTTTCTTCCTTCATGGAAGCAGTGGAGCTTTGGCTTGTTGTTTCACATTGCTTAATGGCGACTTTGAGATGTGTATTCCCATTAGAAGAAGCCTGGGAGATTTCTTCCAGTGTAGGCCGAGAAGCCTGGGTCTTGCTTGGGGAGCTTCCCCGCCCAGTGTGGCCCCTCCTCGGTCTTGCTCCAGACATAAGGAGAACTGCTGAGACATGTCCTCACAGCTAGGAGGGAGTATTATAGTAGTTATATTCTTGTATATAGGGACAGTATTATAGTAGTTATATTCTTGTACATAGGGGCAGTATTATAGTAGTTATATTCTTGTATATAGGGACAGTATTATAGTAGTTATATTCTTGTACATAGGGGCAGTATTATAGTAGTTATATTCTTGTATATAGGAGCAGTATTATAGTAGTTATATTCTTGTACATAGGGGCAGTATTATAGTAGTTATATTCTTGTATATAGGTGCAGTATTATAGTAGTTATATTCTTGTACATAGGGGCAGTATTATAGTAGTTATATTCTTGTATATAGGGACAGTATTATAGTAGTTATATTCTTGTACATAGGGGCAGTATTATAGTAGTTGTATTCTTGTACATAGGGGCAGTATTATAGTAGTTATATTCTTGTACATAGGGGCAGTATTATAGTAGTTATATTCTTGTATATAGGAGCAGTATTATAGTAGTTATATTCTTGTACATAGGGGCAGTATTATAGTAGTTATATTCTTGTATATAGGTGCAGTATTATAGTAGTTATATTCTTGTACATAGGGGCAGTATTATAGTAGTTATATTCTTGTATATAGGGACAGTATTATAGTAGTTATATTCTTGTACATAGGGGCAGTATTATAGTAGTTATATTCTTGTACATAGGGGCAGTATTATAGTAGTAATATCCTTGTACATAGGAGCAGTATTATAGTAGTTATATTCTTGTACATAGGGGCAGTATTATAGTAGTTATATTCTTGTATATAGGAGCAGTATTATAGTAGTTATATTCTTGTATATAGGGACAGTATTATAGTAGTTATATTCTTGTACATAGAGGCAGTATTATAGTAGTTCTATTCTTGTACATAGGGGCAGTATTATAGTAGTTATATTCTTGTACATAGGAGCAGTATTATAGTAGTAATATCCTTGTACATAGGAGCAGTATTATAGTAGTTATATTCTTGTACATAGGGGCAGTATTATAGTAGTTATATTCTTGTATATAGGAGCAGTATTATAGTAGTTATATTCTTGTATATAGGGACAGTATTATAGTAGTTATATTCTTGTACATAGAGGCAGTATTATAGTAGTTATATTCTTGTACATAGGGGCAGTATTATAGTAGTTATATTCTTGTACATAGGGGCAGTATAATAGTAGTTATATTCTTGTATATAGGAGCAGTATTATAGTAGTTATATTCTTGTACATAGGAGCAGTATTATAGTAGTTATATTCTTGTATATAGTGGGCAGTATTATAGTAGTTATATTCTTGTATATAGGGGGCAGTATTATAGTAGTTATATTCTTGTACATAGGAGCAGTATTATAGTAGTTATATTCTTGTACATAGGGGACAGTATTATAGTAGTTATATTCTTGTACATAAGGGGCAGTATTATAGTAGTTATATTCTTGTACATAGGAGCAGTATTATAGTAGTTATATTCTTGTACATAAGGGGCAGTAATATAGTAGTTATATTCTTGTACATAGGGGCAGTATTATAGTAGTTATATTCTTGTATATAGCGGGCAGTATTATAGTAGTTATATTCTTGTACATAGGTGGCAGTATTATAGTAGCTATATCCTTGTACATAGGGGGCAGTATTATAGTAGTTATATTCTTGTACATAGGGCCAGTATTATAGTAGTTATAATCTTGTATATAGGGGGCAGTATTATAGTAGTTATATTCTTGTATATAGGAGCAGTATTATAGTATATTCTTGTATATAGCGGGCAGTATTATAGTAGTTATATTCTTGTATATAGCGGGCAGTATTATAGTAGTTATAATCTTGTATATAGGGGGCAGTATTATAGTAGTTATATTCTTGTATATAGGAGCAGTATTATAGTAGTTATATTCTTGTATATAGCGGGCAGTATTATAGTAGTTATATTCTTGTATATAGGAGCAGTATTATAGTATATTCTTGTATATAGCGGGCAGTATTATAGTAGTTATATTCTTGTATATAGCGGGCAGTATTATAGTAGTTATATTCTTGTATATAGGGGGCAGTATTATAGTAGTTATATTCTTGTAAATAGGAGGCAGTATTATAGTAGTTATATTCTTGTACATAGGGGCAGAATTATAGTAGTTATATTCTTGTACATGGGGAGCAGTATTATAGTAGTTATATTCTTGTATATAGGAGCAGTATTATAGTAGTTATATTCCTGTACATAGGGAGCAGTATTATAGTAGTTATATTCTTGTACATAGGAGCAGTATTATAGTAGTTATATTATTTTATGTAGGGGCAGTATTATAGTAGTTATATTCTTGCACATAGGAAGCAGTATTATAGTAGTTGTATTCTTGTACATAGGAGCAGTATTATAGTAGTTATACTCTTTTACATAGGGGCAGTACTATAGTAGTTATATTCTTGTACATAGGGGCAGTATTATAGTAGTTATACTCTTGCACATAGGAGCAGTATTATAGTAGTTATATTATTTTATATAGGGGCAGTATTATAGTAGTTATATTCTTGAACATAGGAAGCAGTATTATAGTAGTTATATTCTTGTACATAGGAGCAGTTTTTTAGTAGTTATACTCTTGTACATAGGGGCAGTACTATAGTAGTTATATTCTTGTACATAGGAGCAGTATTATAGTAGTTATATTCTTGTACATAGGAGCAGTATTATAGTAGTTATATTCTTGTACATAGGGGCAGTATTATAGTAGTTATACTCTTGTACATAGGGGCAGTATTATAGTAGTTATATTCTTGTACATAGGGGCAGTATTATAGTAGTTATATTCTTGTACATAGGAGCAGTATTATAGTAGTTATATTCTTGTTCATAGGGGCAGTATTATAGTAGTTATATTCTTGTACATACGGAGAAGTATTATATTCTTGTACATAGGAGCAGTATTATAGTAGTTAAATTCTTGTACATAGGGCATCATTATAGTAGTTATATTCTTGTACATAGGAACAGTATTATAGTAGTTATATTAATATTCTTGTAGATAGGGGGCAGTATTATAGTAGTTATATTCCTGTACATAGGGGCAGTATTATAGTAGTTATATTCATATTCTTGTAGATAGGGGGCAGTACTATAGTAGTTATACTCTTGTACATAGGGGCAGAACTATAGTCGTTATACTCTTGTACATAGGGGCAGTACTATAGTAGTTATATTCTTGTACATAGGAGCAGTATTATAGTAGTTATATTCTTGTACATAGGCGCAGTATTATAGTAGTTACAGTTGTGGCCAAAAGTATTGACACCCCTGCAATTCTGTCAGATAATACTCTGTTTCTTCCTCAAAATGATTGCAAACACAAATTCTTTGGTATTATTATCTTCATTTAATTTGTCTTAAATGAAAAAACACAAAAAGAATTTTCCTAAAGCCAAATTGGATATAATTCCACACCAAGCATAAAAAAGAGGGTGGACAAAAGTATTGGCACTGTTCGAAAAATCATGTGATGCTTCTCTAATTTGTGTAATTAACAGCACCTGTAACTTACCTGTGGCACCTAACAGGTGTTGGCAATAACTAAATCACACTTGCAGCCAGTTGACATGGATTAAAGTTGACTCAACCTCTGTCCTGTGTCCTTGTGTGTACCATATTGAGCATGGAGAAAAGAAAGAAGACCAAAGAACTGTCTGAGGACTTGAGAAACCAAATTGTGAGGAAGCATGAGCAATCTCAAGGCTACAAGTCCATCTCCAAAGACCTGAATGTTCCTGTGTCTACCATGCGCAGTGTCATCAAGAAGTTTAAAGTCCATGGCACTGTGGCTAACCTCCCTAGATGTGGACGGAAAAGAAAAATTAACAAGAGATTTCAACGCAAGATTGTGCGGATGTTGGATAAAGAACCTTGACTAACATCCAAACAAGTTCAAGCTGCCCTGCAGTCCGAGGGTACAACAGTGTCAACCCGTACTATCCTTCGGCGTCTGAATGAAAAGGGACTGTATGGTAGGAGACCCAGGAAGACCCCACTTCTTACCCCGAGACATAAAAAATCCAGGCTGGAGTTTGCCAAAACTTACCTGAAAAGCCTAAAACGTTTTGGAAGAATGTTCTCTGGTCAGATGAGACAAAAGTAGAGCTTTTTGGGCAAAGGCAACAACATAGAGTTTACAGAAGAAAAAAAGAGGCATTCAAAGAAAAGAACACGGTCCCTACAGTCAAACATGGCGGAGGTCCCCTGATGTTTTGGGGTTGCTTTGCTGCCTCTGGCACTGGACTGCTTGACCGTGTGCATGGCATTATGAAGTCAGAAGACTACCAACAAATTTTGCAGCATAATGTAGGGCCCAGTGTGAGAAAGCTGGGTCTCCCTCAGAGGTCATGGGTGTTCCAGAAGGACAATGACCCAAAACACACTTCAAAAAGCACTAGAAAATGGTTTGAGAGAAAGCACTGGAGACTTCTAAGGTGGCCAGCAATGAGTCCAGACCTGAATCCCATAGAACACCTGTGGAGAGATCTAAAAATGGCAGTTTGGAGAAGGCACCCTTCAAATATCAGGGACCTGGAGCAGTTTGCCAAAGAAGAATGGTCTAAAATTCCAGCAGAGCATTGTAAGAAACTCATTGATGGTTACCGGAAGCGGTTGGTTGCAGTTATTTTAGCTAAAGGTTGTGCAACTAAGTATTAGGCTGAGGGTGCCAATACTTTCGTCTGGCCCATTTTTGGAGTTTTGTGTGAAATAATCAATGTTTTGCTTTTAGCTTCATTCTCTTTTGTGTTTTTTTCATTTAAGACAAATTAAATGAAGATAATACCAAAGAATTTGTGTTTGCAATCATTTTCAGGAAGAAACTGAGTATTATCTGACAGAATTGCAGGGGTGTCAATACTTTTGGCCAATAATGTATAGTCTTGTACATAGGAGCAATATTATAGTAGTTATAGTGTTGTACATAGGAGCAGTATTATAGTAGTTATATTCTTGTACATAGGGCAGCATTATAGTAGTTATATTCTTGTACATAGGAGCAGTATTATAGTAGTTATATTCTTGTACATAGGAGCAGCATTATAGTAGTTATATTCTTGTATATAGGAGCAGTATTATAGTAGTTATATTCTTGTACATAGGGGCAGTATTATTGTAGTTATATTCATATTCTTGTAGATAGAGGGGAAGTATTATAGTAGTTATTTTCTTGCATATGGGGGTAGTATTATAGTAGTTATATTCTTGTACATGGGGTAGTATTATAGTAGTTATATTCGTATTCTTGTAGATAGGGGGCAGTATTATAGTAGTTTTCTTCTTGTACATACGGAGAAATATTATAGTAGTTAAATTCTTGTACATAGGGGCAGTATTATAGTAGTTATATTCATATTCTTGTAGATAGAGGGGAAGTATTATAGTAGTTATTTTCTTGCATATGGGGGTAGTATTATAGTAGTTATATTCTTGTACATGGGGTAGTATTATAGTAGTTATATTCGTATTCTTGTAGATAGGGGGCAGTATTATAGTAGTTTTCTTCTTGTACATACGGAGAAATATTATAGTAGTTAAATTCTTGTACATAAGGGCAGTATTATAGTAGTTAAATTCTTGTACATAAGGGCAGTATTATAGTAGTTATATTCTTGTACATAGGAGCAGTATTATAGTAGTTATATTCATATTCTTGTAGATAGGGGCAGTGTTATAGTAGTTATATTCTTGTAAATAGGATGCAGTATTATAGTATTTATATTCTTGTACATAGGGGCAGTATTATATTAGTTATATTCTTTTACATAGGGGTAGTATTATAGTAGTTATTTTCTTGTATGTAGGGGCAGTATTATAGTAGTTATATTCTTGTACATGGGGCAGTATTATAGTAGATATATTATTGTACATAGGAGCAGTATTTTAGTAGTTATATTCATATTCTTGTAGATAGGGGGCAGTATTATAGTAGTTATATTCTTGTAAATAGGAGGCAGTATTATCGTAGTTATAGTCTTGTACATAGGGGCAGTATTATAGTAGTTATATTCTTCTACATAGGAGCAGTATTATAGTAGTTATTTTCTTGTATATAGGGAGCAGTATTATAGTAGTTATAGTCTTGTACATAGGGGCAGTATTATAGTAGTTATTTTCTTGTATATAGGGAGCAGTATTATAGTAGTTATAGTCTTGTACATAGGAGCAGTATTATAGTAGTTATATTCTTGTACATAGGAGCAGTATTATAGTAGTTATATTCTTGTACATAGGGGCAGTATTATAGTAGTTATATTACTGTACATAGGGGCAGTATTAGAGTAGTTATATTTTTGTACATAGAGGGCAGTATTAGAGTAGTTATATTATTGTACATAGGAGCAGTATTATAGTAGTTATATTCTTTTATATAGGGGCAGTATTATAGTAGTTATATTCTTGTACATAGGGGCAGTATTATAGTAGTTATATTCTTGTACATAGGGGGCAGTATTATAGTAGTTATATTCTTGTACATAGGGAGCAGTATTATAGTAGTTATATTCTTGTACATAGGGGCAGTATTATAGTAGTTATATTCTTGTACATAGGGGCAGTATTATAGTAGTTATACTCTTGTACATAGGGGCAGTATTATAGTAGTTATATTCTTGTACATAGGGGCAGTATTATAGTAGTTATATTCTTGTACATAGGGGCAGTATTATAGTAGTTATATTCTTGTACATAGGGGCAGTATTATAGTAATTATATTCTTGTACATAGGGAGCAGTATTATAGTAGTTATATTCTTGTACATAGGGAGCAGTATTATAGTAGTTATATTCTTGTACATAGGGGCAGTATTATAGTAGTTATATTCTTGTACATAGGGGGCAGTATTATAGTAGTTATATTCTTGTACATAGGGAGCAGTATTATAGTAGTTATATTCTTGTACATAGGGGCAGTATTATAGTAGTTATATTCTTGTACATAGGGCAGTATTATAGTAGTTATACTCTTGTACATAGGGGCAGTATTATAGTAGTTATATTCTTGTACATAGGGGCAGTATTATAGTAGTTATACTCTTGTACATAGGGGGCAGTATTATAGTAGTTATATTCTTGTACATAGGGGCAGTATTATAGTAGTTATATTCTTGTACATAGGGGGCAGTATTATAGTAGTTATATTCTTGTACATAGGGAGCAGTATTATAGTAGTTATATTCTTGTACATAGGGAGCAGTATTATAGTAGTTATATTCTTGTACATAGGGGCAGTATTATAGTAGTTATATTCTTGTACATAGGGGGCAGTATTATAGTAGTTATACTCTTGTACATAGGGGCAGTATTATAGTAGTTATATTCTTGTACATAGGGGCAGTATTATAGTAGTTATATTCTTGTACATAGGGGGCAGTATTATAGTAGTTATATTCTTGTACATAGGGAGCAGTATTATAGTAGTTATATTCTTGTACATAGGGAGCAGTATTATAGTAGTTATATTCTTGTACATAGGGGCAGTATTATAGTAGTTATATTCTTGTACATAGGGGCAGTATTATAGTAGTTATACTCTTGTACATAGGGGCAGTATTATAGTAGTTATATTCTTGTACATAGGGGCAGTATTATAGTAGTTATATTCTTGTACATAGGGGCAGTATTATAGTAGTTATATTCTTGTACATAGGGGCAGTATTATAGTAGTTATATTCTTGTACATAGGGGCAGTATTATAGTAGTTATATTCTTGCACATAGGGGCAGTATTATATTAATTATATTTTCGTATAAAGGGAGTAGTTTAGTAATTTAACTCATTTACATAGGGGCCATACTATTAGGGGAAGTATTGTTGTAGATGTATTTTTATATTATTTTATTTCTATATTATTAGTATAGTAAACTTGCTTCATTTTAGGACAGTGTCTGAATAGTCTTAGAAATTGACATCCATTTTTCAGTCCTTCCATCGTCCTTTCGCAGATCATAAATCAGAGATCAGGAAAAAGCACATTTAATGTAATTAGATTAATTTAATTGTTTTGTGAAATCATATTGCTTGTATTTTACTGTGCCATGCCAAGTCATGGGTCATCATAATTGGCGTCAGTGCAGGCTCAATCGAGTAATCATGCGGCAATTGGTGTCCTTGGCACAAGCTCAACTCTTTATTTTGAAAACTTTTTATTTGCGTTTTATTGAAATATTGAATATTTTAGAATCACTGGGTAAATATCTGTTTTGATTATTCTTGGATGATAAAGCCTTTGAACATGAATGTCTCCTATTGAGAAAATTTGATGTAGAGATTTTATGCTTTTTCTTAACCTCACTATTTTCACCGTCTCCTGGTGGATAAAATGTTCAATGATGTTACAGATTTTTTTGAATATCAAAATTAGTAACATCTAAATAAAAACCGATAGGTCTGATTGCCGGAGAAAGCAGGCTCCTACAAGTTTCCAATAAAATACTTTAGAAAATCTTTTCAAGAGTTCATTTCCGCTACACCTGGGTGTTAAGCAGATGTGTCTCATTTATTCATTTTTTACATTTTTTATGTCTTAGATTTCAACTGTAATTTCGAGTCACGCTGTGATCTGGAACATTCTCCCTCTCAGAATAACAACACATGGAGAGTCACCAATGCGGAGGAGTTATCGAGGCACAAAATCATGACTGGCCCGACGGAAGATTATTCTGAGAACTCAACGAGAGGTAGGAAATATTCCTGATTGACAGATTCCATCTCTGCAGGGAAAGTTGAGTTTGTCAACGAATGTCTTTTTTATGGACTCCCATCTTGTTCCCGACCTCTCGTAAGAGACATCTAAACTTCTCTCTCGATTATTACGTATGTCATCTTCAGAGAAGTAGGGGTATGAATAACTCATCATGGTGACTAAATTAGATTCAGTTTTGTTGGTCTTGCATGTCCTGATTGTGATTACTTTTATCAGAATACACAGAATGTCCCAATCACGGCGGTGATCTACTAATCTAGACCCTCACGAGGGAGACTTGGATTGTATTTGTTTCCATTTCTTGAAGGTGTTTTTTGATTGGAACCATTGACTGTGATGTTTTGGGTTTTTTTACTTTATGGGTTCCTCCTTTTTCCAATTGTATCCAGCCATACTTGGTTCATTGAGAAGTTGGGTCGTTGGGTGAAACTTTGGATATAGTTGGCCGGTAGGTAAATGGGAGCTGGTTATCCCAATCGTCAATGTCAAGTTCTCACAGAATCAAGATGCCAACCATAGTCTTATCATTGGGATTTAGGTAGAGCTTCATCCGAATAGACATAATTCATAATTTTGTTAGCATAAATTTTAAAGCCTTAGCCAAGATTGGACACCCAGGATAGAAGGACCTGGAATTAGTTTCCACCTCTTTTCCATGTCTGGTTCCTTGGTCAAATCCCTTTTTAACAATACAGAAAGTTCAGCCCTTAACAGGTTCTTGCCACCAAGTTGAAATGAGGATGGGACCATCCAGGACTTGGCCCCCTCTCTTCAAGGGCTCCATAGCAGCTGTATAGTGTATCTCCAGGTAAGCACTTCCCGGCCTTCTACATCATCATCATTCTTATAGAGGTTGTCCAGGATTCTTAAAACATGGCTGCTGTCTTCCCAAAACAGTGCCTCACCTGCCTTCAGAATGTGTGTGGTATTGCAGCTCAACCCCATTCCTATAATTAATCTGAGCTGTAATATCAGACACAACCTGTAAGCAGGGATGACTCAGGTTTTGTAAGAAAGCAGCTAATCCTGGGCAACCACCTTAATATTAAAGGGGTTGAACCAAATTTAGAAGGTGTACGCTATCCAAGAGAAAAGGAATATCTTCTCAGTTGTTGGGGTTAGATTGCTGGGACCCCTCCACCGATTCCAAGTTCCCATTTACATGGAGCAGAAGGCGTTCCTGCCCCATTCATTTATAATAAGACCCCCGGAGATATACAAGTACAACACTCAGGTGGTCTTCATCACTGCCATTAAGAATGATTTTTTTTTTTTTCAGTAAATATGTTTATTAGAATTTTAAACAGTAAGAACAGTAGAAAGAACCATTACAGTGTCCAGAGCTATACATTACATCTCTGTAAAAGCAGCACGCATATAGCCAAACAAGGACTCTGGCACATGCTTGCTATCTCGAGAATCACCTCCGGACATGAACCTTATATACAGAGTAACTAACCTATAAGAAAAGCAATTGTGGAGATAGAAGAAAAAGGAAGAAAAGAGAAAAGGATAAAAGAAAAAAAGGGGGGGGAGAGGGGGGAAATAGGGAAAAAGGAAGTAAGGAGGGAGAGGGGAGGAAGAGTTAATAGAGACCCCGCAGTGTAAATGCCCACATATTGAGGATTATGAATATGCACGCAGCCAAGTCAGGAACCCCGCGCTCTCCTTAAAGGATTGCCAGAGGAACCAGGTGCATCCCTGATCATATGTAGCATCACCGTCTTCCGTCGCCAGTGACTCAAGACGATGTAGTCTCTCCATTTCAGTAATCCATTCCTCCGTGGAGGGGACCTCAGTGGACCTCCAATGTCGAGGAATAACCGCTCTGGCAGCCGTTAGAAAAAATCTTAGGATCCCCTTTTTAACGGAAGCTATCGAACTGTGAATCAGGGACAGTAGGGCCATTTGGGGGGAGGGCTCGTGGCGGACCCCGATCATCAGATGAAAGGCATCAAAAACTGAATTTCAGAAGGGTTGCAGGGGACCACAGGACCACCAAACATGAAGCATCGAGTCCGTGGCGGATCCACATCTCCAGCAGGCGTCCGGGGTCTCCGGGTTAATCCTATGGAGAAGTGTGGGACACCTATACCAGCGCGTCAGCAATTTATAATTCCTCTCCTGCGCCTGACAGGACAATGTCATCTTATGTGCAAGAGTGAAAATTTTTAAACTATCCTCCTCAGAAAAGGTGATCCCCAGGTCCCTCTCCCAAGCCTCCATAAATCCAAGTGTAGTAGGGGGAAGTGAAATCAAGACCAGGCCATAGAGCACCGAAACCACGTGGGAGGGACCCTCGGTAGGGAGCATCATGGACTCAAATGGCGTCAGTGCCCCCATTGGTACACTGAGAAGGAAGCTCCGCAATTGCAGAAACTCCACCAGGACAGCGGCGTCGTACTACCAGGGTCTCGTAACCCCCGCACGTCGTAGAGCCCCGCAAGCTTATATCTCACCTGGCCCAGTCCCACCCCGTCAAGTCGTGACCAACACAAATACTTAGATCTATTCTTTGCTGGGGGAAAGGCCGGATTGTCAAAAAGGGGACTCAGTCTGCTCAGTCGGGAGGTCAGGTGTAATTTCACATAAGATCTATCCCAGAAACTCAGAACAATCTGTGTGAGTGGTGCATAACTCGACACAGGTGGGCGTCCGATCCCCCCCCCAACCAAGGCAGCCAATACATAGAAGAGGGCAAAAAAAGTTTCTCCAAGAGCACCCACTGTTTATGAGCATCACCGAACCTCCAGTCGACAATCCTAGAGAGCAGGACTGCCTGATAATAACGTTTAAAATAAGGAAGGCCCACCCCCCCCTTTAGTCTTGGGTCTCACTAGTATCAAGAACCGAGACCGCGGTTTCCTAGTTCCCCAGATAAAGCTGTTGATAGCCGATTGCAGGCGCCTGGAAACAATCCAGAACCTGCACTGGAGCCATCTGGAAAAGATAGAGGAATCGGGGCAAGATTTCCATCTTGATCACTCCCACCTGTCCGAACCAAGATAGCTGAGGTCTGCTATATCGTTTAAGGTCCGAGATAGTTTCTCCGCAGGAGCGGGACATAGTTCAGAGCATATGTTGCGTTAATGTCAGCAGGTATTAAGACTCCTAAATATTTCAAGGCGGCAGTCTTCCACTTAAAAGAAAAGGACGCCTGGAGCTGAGAAACCAGATTGTCAGGCAAAGAGACACTAAGCGCCTCCGTTTTGGAGTAGTTGACTTTAAAATTTGAGACCTCCCCGAACCTACGGAACTCTCGGAAAAGTACAGGAAAGGCCACAGTCGGGTTGGTAATATATAGCAGTAAGTCATCCGCATATAGGGATATCTTGAACTCATGTTGGCCAATCCGCAGACCCTCAATATCAGGTGTCTTCCGTAATGCCACTGCCAGATGTTCCATTGCAAGGATATAAAGTAAGGGGGAAAGGGGGCAACCCTGCCGGGTCCCGTTCCTTATATCAATGGGCGGGGAGAGGGTGCCATTCACTCTGAGACGGGCCGTAGGTCTATGATACAGAGCAAAAATCCTCTCCAACATGTTAGGACCCACTCCCAGTTGTTTCAGGGACGCACATAGAAAGGGCCAGCCTAGGCGATCAGACGCCTTCTCAGCGTCAATAGATAATAAGCATGCTGGTACCCTTCCTGTGCGCATATACGAAGTCAGAAGCAACGTCTTCAGCGTGTTATCTCTGGCCTCCTTATGTGGCAAAAAACCCGCTTGATCATTATGGATGGACCCAGGGAGAACAGGGTTCAGTCTACCAGCCAACACTTTTGCGAACACCTTCGCATCCACATTAATAAGGGATATGGGCCTATAGCTTGCACATAATAGGGGATCTTTCCCCGGTTTAGGAATCATGGTGATTGTAGCCATCAGCATTTGGGGGGGCAAAGGGACAGCTGGCCGAGATGGAGTTAAACAGTTTGGTCATGAAGGGCACCAGGGAATCCGCATACAACTTGTAAAAGGCGGCGGAGAATCCGTCCGGGCCGGTGCTTTTACCATTAGCTAAGGATTTTATTGTGCCTAAAACCTCCTGTTCCGAAAGAGGGCTCTCCAGGGCCTCAGACTCCTCCACCGACATGGGCGGGAGCTCAGTGTCTCGGATGTAATCGTCCACCCGTGCTTGAAACTCGGGAGGAGACATATCAGACAACGGGCCGCATAAATTATAAAGAGAGTCGTAATATGCTCTGAATGAGTCCACAATCTCCCGAGGAAAATGGACCAGTTCACCCGTAGCAGACCTCATGGCAGGGATATAAGTAGTGGGGGCACGGGGGTGCAAAAACCTCGCCAGGGCTCTCCCAGGTTTATCAGAATACTTGTACAGAAATTTATGACAGCGATCCCTCTGTCGTGCTAATGTCGCGTCCAACAAGGTATTCAATTCACAGCGTGCCCGGAGAAGATCAGTCAGCACCCTGGCGTCTCTAGTCCTTTTATGATCTAACTCCAAAGCTTGGACACGAGACAACAAACCCACTATGTTAGTCTCCCTCTCTCTTTTCAGTCGGGCCCTCTGTTGTATAAATACTCCCCGTATAACTCCTTTCAAAGCTTCCCATTGATACGGAATAGCCGTGGGGTCATGTTTGTGAAAATCTAGAAAGTCCGAGATTGCTGTCCGCATGGCCGCCTGACACGTTAGATCTCCAAGGAGACCAGGGTTTAAGGACCAGGTCCTTTCTCCTGGAGCGAGACTCGGCAGCCGCAGGGAGAGCAAAACCGGGGCATGATCCGACCATAACATCGTGTCGATGTCGGACTTTGGGTTAAAAGACTGGAGCCCGTGGCTGATCAAAAAATAATCCAATCTACTGTAGGAATTATGTACTGTGGAAAAGTAGATATAATCCCGGGCAGTGGGGTGTAGTAACCTCCAGACATCCACCAACCTTGAGTCCGTCAGGGCCCGACGCAGACTCTCCAGCTGTGAGGGGGACACCGCTGACCTGCCCGAAGAAGAATCCACAGCCCGGTCCAACACCATATTGAAGTCCCCTCCCATAATCACATAGCCCTCCGCAAAGGCCGAAAGGTCCCGTAGGTACTTTCTGCACGCCCGGACCTGGTCTTGATTGGGGAGATAAATGTTAGCTATGGTGAACAGATCATGGGCAATTTTAAGCTTCAAAAACACATATCGACCATCAGAATCCGTCTTAGAGGCGACTACCTGAGCCTGTAGAGACTTATGCAATGCAATGCTGACTCCTTTAGACTTTGAGTCAGAATAACTTCCATGGAACCACTGTGTGTAGTATTTATGGTTAAGCGTAGGGATTCTGTCTGATCGGAAATGCGTCTCCTGTAGCAAGAGTATATCAACCCGTTGCTTATGCATACCATATAAAACCTTCGATCGCTTTTCGGGGACATTAAACCCCCTGACATTAAGTGAGCAGAGTTGTAGGGATGCCATATGAACTGTCGGGCCTATGGGTGGTACAATCGGGTCGGAAAGGAGTAGAGGGGGTGGAGAGTGGGAAAAGATAGAAACAGAAAAAGTAAAGCACTAAGGAGAGAAAGTAGTTTAGCCGGAAGACAGGGTTCCAACCAAAGAGAAAAGGAGAAACCAGAAGGCCACTAGGCCTTAGGTGTAAAGGACAATATCAGAGAAATCTCTGAGAAGAAGTGTCAAAGACACACCCTAGGGGGGATGTGATTGGGCAAAGAGCAAGCAGCCAAACCCCCGCAGCAAAAAAGAGAAAAGGAAATCCAAACTCTACCCTACAGGTCCGTAAACCTGTCAACATAAACATTATTAACAAACATAACAGGACGGGCTATGGGCCAGATACATTTGCAAAGATGAACAAAGTCGGAACGAGCCTCCGAAGGGGCAACACCGGGAGCTAAATTTAGGAGAAAGAGTAGCGTTAGTCAACCTAGGATAATATTAGCCGAATCATATAATAATACAACAGTTGAACACATCCGATGGGGCGCCCATCGAAGTAGGAAACCATGCATAAACAGTGCAAAATAAGCTATGCTGGAAGCTCCACTCAAGAGTCCCAGATAAAGTCAGATAGGAATGACATCGCTACTAGACATACGGTTCCAGTCCCCCCGCAATAATCAAACTTAAGCAAAGTTACGACCAGGCTTCACATGGAAGACCGGCAACATGTAGGGACAGTGCGGGCGGCAAAAAAGAAAAAAGGCAATAGAGAACATATGGTCTGGGATAGATGATCAGGTGTCGTCAGTCTGAGTGACGGAGCCACGCCGATGGCGGGAGCCCCGTTTCCTCTTTCCCATAGACCCGGCAGGAGGTCCTCCATCTCAAAATTGTCGATCCCTTGTCACTGCGTACTTGCAATTGAAATGGGTAGCCCCAGCTGTAGGGGATCCTATTTTCCCGCAACACCTCCAAGAGTGGACGCAGAGCCCTCCGTTTGGCCAAGGTAAAGCGTGAGAGATCAGCTAGGAGAAGGATATCAGATCCATTAAAGTCTATAGCATCGTGGTCCCTCGCCTTACGCATGATGTCATCTTTAGTTTGGAAGTAGTGAATCCTGCAAATAACGTACCTCGGCTTAGGCTGGTTTCACATTAGCGCTTTTTAAGCGCACGCACGGCCGGGGGTAGCTCCGAACTTTTCGGATTTTGGCGCGCACGGCGCACCGTCAAAAGTGCGCAGCGCAGGTCAAAGCGCAACTAGCGCACGGCCTGCGCACGATCTGCGCACCCTATGCTAAAGATAGGGTGCGCCGATCGCAGGCGCCGCTGTCCGCTAGGAGGCGGCGCTACAAGCAAGGGGTGGGCACGCCGGGCAGAGAGCCGGCTCGGGGGCGGAGCTACCCCCGGCCGTGCGTGCGCTTAAAAAGCGCTAATGTGAAACCAGCCTTAGATGTTTCGGGGTTCCTTGGACCTAGCGAGTGGTGAGCTCTACCAATTTCAATGTGTTCAGTGGATGATCTCCCTAGGAGCGAATTGAAAATGCTATGGAGGGCCGAGGAGAGGTCACGTGGGGCCACGGACTCAGGGTTCCCACAAAGCCTGATGTTATTCCTCCGATTCCTGTTCTCAGAGTCCTCTAGCATATCTAGGACCACATTGAAAGACTCCGAGTGTAGGTCCAGAAGTTGTTGCTGACTCTGCAATTGTGAGGAAAGCGACTCCACCCTAGCCTCCAATGCAGAGACGTTGGTAGTGAGGTGGGATACGTCCTCCTTAAGGGACCCCATTTCACCCCTGCACACCGCCTCCAGGCGCTGTATATAGCCCTCCATATCAGCCTTGGTGGGAATAGCACTCAGTTGCGCTCTCAGCTCTGAAGCATTTATAGGGTCATCAGGGCTCACAGATCTAAAAGGAGCCTGTGCAGGGGGGCCATGAGATGTAGCAGTGGCGGGAACACTGTCCTGGGACACTAGGCAGGGAGAAGCCCCTCTCTCATGTCTCCCTGATGGTAGAGAAAGATCCGCTCCTGTCACCTGAGTCTGATAAGGATGCAATATAGGGGGAGACATGTCCTCAGCTGGCTCAGCCTGTGGTATGGTCTGACAGGGGGGTGAGGGGCAGGGTGCAGCTCCCACCTCTCCCATGCTCTGTGCTTGGCTCCCTCCTGTCTGCTTCCGCGGTGAGCGGCCAATCCCTGGTGCAGCAGTCACCCGTCCCCCATCCAGTGCCTTCTCCGCTGTGGCCCCATTCCTCTGTGCGCCCATGGTCCCATTCGATGAGCGCCCATGTACGTGCGGCTGCAACCTCCCCCCTCCGCCATTGCCGAGGACGCCGCTCTCCTTCCCGCGCCTCCAGGGGCCGACATGTACTTGGCGATTCCGGCGCCCCCGGGACCCGCAGTGAGCTCCCTGGGCGCCTGGGAGCGGAGTCCGACCTTGCCCTTCATACCGGCGGGTGCGTGGAGCTAGAGATAGGTATTTAATCGCTGCAGGGGCCTCAGGCACGCCGGAGCTCAGAAGAGATGCAGCCTCACAGCTCCATGTCCAAGCCACGCAACCCATTAAGAATGATTGTAGTGGAGATGTGCATGGTCGACGACCACCTCTTCATTCACTTGGGGCTCAGAAGGCTTGGGATCAGTGGGGGTCCTAGCAGTCAGACCCCAACGATTTGGATAACTCTGTGAAACCCCTTTAATATATTTTTCTAGATGGTCTTTTTACAGTTATATCCTGCTCCGTGAGCCCGACCTGCTATCTCTCCCCCCATCCTAATCTGATGATGGGTCCTTACAGTAAGCCATGCTATCTGCAAGCATCTCTGCCTTATCAAGTCCTGACCAGCAGATGCCCAGGCACATCAATGTTTGCCATGTACACACTTAATTACCTGCAGAAATGGCTCTGATAAGGCTTCTGTTCCTTCCATGGCTCTGAGGAATATCTTCTATTCAATGCAGTGAAATTACACTTGACATCGCTGCGCCCCTGCAAATTGGGTCTGACAACAGTAAACTTCCCTTGTGATGTGGAGTTATCAAAACAGCGTAACGCACGAGGGGGACCTTAATTGGAGGGTACGGAAACATTGTAATTTATTTCCTTTGACTATTATCAGTGCAAATAAGACATGCGTAATACATTCAGGAACCTGGTGCAATAATGGTTAACGGATCAGAGAGGAAGGAAAACATTGCTCAATATTATAAAATTTGGGTCAGGGAATTGAAAGGAGAAGCAGACCTCAGGATCGATGATAAATGTATGATCAGCGGGCGTCCTACTACTAAGATCCCCTCAACATGTGCAGGGTCATGCATCTCCCAGCGCGGCAGTGAGCATCCATGATCATCACCACTCCCATAGACAATGAAACAAGCAGAGGTCACACAGGACCATCCATACGGAAGATGCGGGAGTCCTCTTTTTGGCACAAAGCGGACAGACCCCAATTGATCATACATTTATAATGAATCATATGAAAAGTTGATAAGTGTTGCTGATGGGATAATTCCTGTCCCACCGGACCAGATTTCCTTTTTGCACTTTCCTTTTTTCTTTCCCTTCTTCCAAAAGCCATTTCTTATTTTTTATATCCCCGTCCACATGTCCATTTGTTTATTGCAGGACAATTCGTAGTTTTGAATGACACCCTTCATTTTACCATATCAAGTACTGAAAAATGAGAACAAATCCAAGTGGGGCAAAATAGGGAGAGAAAACTAAATTCATCCATTATTTTTTGGGTTACGTTTTTGTGATGTTGTGGCAATCAGATTATGAAAATTATTTTGTTTTTAGATTTCATAGGTTTAAAAAATTCAGAACTTCATAAGATAAATTCAGTTTGTGTCGCCATGTTCTGAGACCCAGAACTTTGTGTTGTTCATGTGACAAACTGTAGTTTTCATCACATCCTTCTGGGGTACATATGACGTTTTCATTGCTTTTTATTGCATTTTTGGGGGACGGTGTGGTGTTGACCCAAAAAGATGGCAATTTTGTCATTTTATTTTTTATTCCTTTGTGGTGTTAAATAAGTTTTATATTTTGATTGATTAGAGTTTTACCAATTATGTTTTTTTTTTATTTTTTTTATTTTTGGGAGAAACGAGGGCGGAGGGGATCACTCCCAGCGATCAGTAAGTTGTCACCTCTTTTATGGTTATGGGAAAACCTACACTCTCGGGACAGTTAATACAACTTTCCTCTACTTTGTTTAATGAGCTGATCATGTGTTATCATTTATATGCAGATTAGTTAACAGAGCAGAAAATGAGAAATCTGCCCGGACAAGAATCTTCTTCTCAGTCTGGAGCCACCAGGTGTTAGATTTTCTCTCCGCCATCATTTCCCCATTATATTTGTATGCACCTTGCAATGTCTGCCATGCGGCTTTCATCGTCACATGAACGCGGAACAATAATAGTCTAAGTCACGGCATGAGCGTAGGCGATAAAGGGAGAGTCGTACTATGAATCCTTCTCCTAAGAGGACATTTACAGTCATGAGAACCTGGATAACATGAGGTTAACGCACCGTAAATGGAAGACGCTCACTTGGCCATATTGCTTTTATTTGTTTCTTAGGTCGCCGGGAGACATTTATTGTAGGGTAATTAAACCATCGCTCATAACAGGTTTCCAGGTGGTGGCAACGAAGGTTTATTAGATTTATCATTGTACAATGGAGGCGTTTGTGCGCCGAGCACTACATTTACCTAAACCATGTGGTGCTCATCAATATCTAATTAATGCACAGACCGGGCGTAAGTCAAGAATATGCCAGGATGGTCTGTGTTTAAAGGAAATCTCAAGGCAGAAGTGTAAAACTCTATTTGTGCCCTGACTACGGCGCTCATATCACCGTGCCGGCATTTTAAGTTTTCCTTGCATTCAAGTCTTGATTGAGTCCCATGACTCCTTAGTGGGCGGTTTATGGCTCAGAGAGCCACAGATGGGCAGGACTGGGTGTCATCAGCTTTCAAAACCTCATTGCCACCATGTTTTAGCATTTTTATTACAGACCCCCACGGTTCTAGCAAACCAAAGTCTGGTCACCATGGAGCCCTTACCACGGTGAATGAAGGCCTAAGGTGCCTGGGCTGTGCAATGAAGGGTTAATGTACATTTTTCCCATCCAGTATCCTTGCAGCTTAAGATATGTAAAGCATGTCTCCCAGGTATAGCCATGAACATGAGGCGCTTAACAATCTAAAAAGCCATTGATTGATTCTGCAGCCCCATCCTTAATGCATTGTGACTTGACACCCGAGAGAGCGGAGCCCGGCGCCGGAGCCAACTTCAGCAGATGCTCAGCTGACACGTACAGATTATTGATTGGCACCGCGGCGATGTGAAAGAGCTCAAGAACTTCTACAAGTGATCCGATGCCTGAGAACCTCTTCCCGTGAAAGTCAGCTGGACGTATCGTCCTCAGGACATTTTCCTGACACCTTGGCGTATTTGTCGTAGTAAAATCACAAGGAGTAAAATAATGGCTGACATTTATCAGCACAGGATCGGTAGACAGGAGTGTCACGGGGTCCTTCTCTGGTATCACACAATCAACAGAGCAAGAGGAGAGTGAACAATTCCAAGACCTTTATTTAGGTAAAAATATGAATGGTCCATATTCAGTCCACCACACAAAGGATAGATAGTCCAGAATCTGAATGCAGTTCAGTAACAGTATAACATGTCCAGGGAGATGAGAGTCCAAAATCCAGCTGACAGTGGATAACATGTTCCATATATTCTTCTTTCTCTCCGAAGTCCTGTCTTCACACCATGCTCTGCACACAGGAACTGACTTCCCCCCTCCTGTCCCTTCCAGCCCCCTCCCCATGTCCAGGAGTAGCCAGACGGGTTGGGGTGGTTCTCAGGCCTCCCAGACCTGACAAAAGGTGCCTGGGGGATTATGACACTACAGGGGGTCATCAAGAGTCGTAGATAAAAGTCAGGCTGCAGACATACAAGGCATCAAGATTAACACTATGCAAATCAGTGAAATAGAAATATACACAAAATGATATCCACATAGCATATCACACCATCGCAAGGAGATATGTCTAGACCTGAGCAGATGTGAGAATGAATGGACCACGTCCAAGAATATTTGTTGAAAATGGGTTAATGGTTTGGTCTTTTCATTCTGTGAGCTGATCCCATAGATATTAGATCGCTTGGAAATAATGACCAGAGGACAAAAAAAATCTACATCCTTAAATGGGTTCTGCCATCAGGACAACCAAGAGTCTAGAGACCCTTTTGGCCATGTTAAGAAGCAGTTGGGTCTCTGAGAAGACGACTATTATCTTTTGTGTTATATTGGTCTTCCTTGTGACCAGTGACCACCAAAGTTGATGATTCCAAGGTCCACACTCCATTCATTCAGCCCATTTGTAGGTCGATGAACCATGGGGACTTCGTGTACCTCCTTACTGAGCCGGTACATGGCTTTGGCTTGTGCCTGAGACCTTGCATTTTAATACCTGCTATTACCAACTCACATACAGGGCATATCAGCAATTAAATCTATGGTTACTTGTGAGCCATGTTATTTGAAATAGAGCCCGGTGTAAAGGGATTGGCTCCATATGAAGTTATCATCCACTGGATCTCCTGGGTTCTATTATTGAGAGTCTACCTTCATTTGGATTTTTTCGTACTATTGTGGACAAGTCTAATCTCAGCAAATCTAAGGTGCCCTATGTCCCCCAATCTTCTAATGTACATCATGTACCGCTTGGCATGGCTCAAATTTAATACGCCAAGTTCTTCTTTCCACCAATATCGCAGAGGGAGTTTCAGGAGGCCCCTATACTCATAAGAAAGACCACCGGTTCTGCAGAAGTCGGATGGGTTGGACAACTTTGTTCATAAATGCTTAGCCACCTTAATTTCTATGTTAAATGCCTCATAGTGGGAAAGTGTCTGATTTTCATGGTCTTTATTCTGCGCTTGCTGCCTCTCCCACCTTATTAGTGGCCACATTGCCCTTGTCTAGCGGTTCCCAGCTTCCTTTGTTTTGACTTTTATGCTTTAAGACGTGTGACTAAGCGATTTGGACGAGCGATTCCCAAACTCCGATCATTAATATGGTAGCCTAACTTGATTATAGCTTCTTTAGACACCTTGATGTCCATTTCTACATCTGTCTGATCTTAGGAACTGGATAGCTTAGCAATGAGATGGAGAGAGGTGTGGGAGCTACAGACGTGATGAAAAAATCCATCCAAATGAGGTTGAGTCCAGTCAACAATACACAGGTGGGTGGCAATCACGCTGGAGAGCATAGCAACAGCAACAAAGAAAAGGGATTGCAGGAGGCACTCCAAACCTGGTGATAAAATTATCAAAAAATTTTATTTAAGGCATGTCAGCCATGGTTAAAAACGTGAAAAAACACCTGACGCGTTTCAGGCTGACATGCCTTAAATAAAGTTTTTTGATAATTAAATCACCAGGTTTGGAATGCCTCCTTCAATCCCTTTTCTTTGTTAGCAATGAGATGGTGTATGGTAGAGGTTTGCATGTGGAGAATAGTAGCGTTACCCATAAAATGAGATAACTTCCAGGAATACCTGAAGATTTGAAGACACTTCTAGATTCTTTAGGTTCTTGAATTAGTGGGAAGCCTGTGTGACTACAGAAGCATTTTGGCCATCTTTCAATGGTTTACAATCATCTGTGATTCTCAACATACAGTAGATCTCTCCAGTTGATGCCAATTTACCACTCTCAGCATTCAGTCAAGACATACTGGGGGTTGTAATTTAGGGCCACTGATCAAGAATATGGTCAACTGGTCAAGGTCAACTTTATCTTTCATCTTAATCTTCATGGTCAACCACATTGGTGCTTTTTATCTTTGCATAGTTGAGTGCATGATTTATGGTCAATCACTATGGAATAGTTCATGGTCTTGTTTCCTTCCCCCCCCAATGCTCGTAGGTAAATTACAGGGATGTGTGATTATGGACAGTCCAGGAATGCGTCATCTCATCAGTCGGTGACAGGGAACTATTGACTCGGGCGCTCGTCCTTTAAATCTATTGCTCCTTCATTTTTATCCACTTCATGGGGCCTATTCATCATCCTTTGTTATCCCGACCGCAAAAATCGTCTGCAAAATGGAAAATAATTTGACACAATAAAAATCTGTCACTTTCACCATTAATCAGCGCTGCAATGCAATCGCATGGGGTTGCTAGACATGACCTTACCTCCGCGGAATAGACATTCAGCAAATCAAAGCTCGCTGGAAAAAATTTAACTGCTTTGATGCCTCAACAAAATGAAGGACATCACGTAGCTCAAGAGGAAAAGATGCAGGGAATATGTAGCAATCAGGGGCTTAACTAGAAAATATGGGGACCATAGCAAACTTTCACAAGACCCTCCACCCTTTCCCGAGAATTTTATAGAGCTTTGAGAAAGTTATGATGAGTGTGTCAGAGCATTGAATTCTCCGACTCATCAACTTCTATGTGTCCAAATTTTATTTTTCCATCCTCCACTGTACAGCCCCATCTTGGTACATTAGTGTGCACTGACATTTCTTTTGGAACGGCTCCACTTATCTTGTCCTGAATTTGTCCTATCTTGTCTGATTCTCCAGTCACATCCAAAGCTTCATAAAAAGTTTTGTTGGTTTCCTTTTTTTTTGGCATTGTGGGGAAAATAGTGTTTAGAGCAGATGAAAATACGGAGCAACTAAATCTTACACACAGGAAAACTCCAAAATCTGTATCATGCTTATAATTTTAGAATTTCTTGTTTTTGAAAGTCTAATATTCCAGAACTGGTCAGTACGGTGGCTCAGTGGTTAACATTGTGGTTTTTCAGCTAGGTTCAAATCTCACAAAAAATAACATCTGCAAGGAGTTTGTATGTTCTCCCCGCATTTGCGTGGGTTTCCTCCGGGTTCTCCGGTTTCCACCCACATTCCAAAGACTGATAAGGGATCTAGATTTCGAGCCCCAATGGGGACAGCGATGATGATATCTTTAAAACTGTGGAATATGATGGCGCTATATAAATAAGAAAAATATATTTTTCCAGGTCTTGTTGCCGTCATGACAAATAATATCTCAGAACTCTGATCCTTCATGAAACTCAACATTTTCAAACCTGATTCATTCTTAATATCCTATATTACAGAATTTGGTACATTTTATTACCAAATTAAAAACTCAGTGCATGTAAAATATAGCATATTCCAGAACTTAATGTGTCATGATCTCCAGTATTATAGAACATGTTGTCTTAAGGAGATTGAATTTTCGTGAACTCGATGCCAGTGTGCTGTCCAATATTCTAGAACCTAATGTGTTCATGATGTTTTACAGTTTTGAGCTTGTTGTCTTCATGATTGATGTTGGATATTGCAAAACTTGTTGCCTTCGTGATATCCTATATTCTACAATGTTGTGCCTTCCTGGGTCTAATGTTCCAGAACTGGGCACTTTCTTTTTCTCCAATATTCCAAAACTTGTTGCCTCTGTGATGCTCAACATTCCAGAACTTATTTCCTCCATTATTTATCAAAATTTCAGAACTTGTCACTTGCAAATTGTCCATTATTTTAGAATGTTGCCTCCATGACATCTAATATTCCAGAATTTGTCACCTCAGTGATGTCCAATATTTCAGAATTTGGTACTTTTTTGTCCTCAAATACTTCAAAACCTGTTGCAAATATTTACTTGATGTGTTCATGACATCCAACACCTTTGAGCTTTCTGCCTTCATGAGATCTATTTTTTCAAAACTTGATACCTTCATGTCCAGTATCCCTGAACTCGGAGTGTTCGTCATGTCCAACATTCCAGAATGTGTTAGTTCCATGATACTAAATATTGCAGAACTTGGCACTTCTGTGTTCTCCAATATTCCAGAACGTAGCACTCCATGTTCTCCAAAATTCCATAACTCGGCACTCCTGTCTTCTCCAATATTCCAGAACTTGGCACTTCTGTGTTCTCCAATATTCCAGAACTTAGCACTCCTGTGTTCTCCAATATTCTAGAACTTAGCACTTCAGTGTTCTCCAATATTTCAGAACTTAGCACTCCTGTGTTCTCCAATATTCCAGAACTTAGCACTCCTGTGTTCTCCAATATTCTAGAACATAGCACTTCAGTGTTCTCCAATATTTCAGAACTTAGCACTCCTGTGTTCTCCAATATTCCAGAACTTAGCACTCCCGTGTTCTCCAATATTCCAGAACTTAGCACTCCCGTGTTCTCCAATATTCCAGAACTTAGCACTCCTGTGTTCTCCAATATTTTGGAACTTGGCACTTCCGTGTTCTCCAATATTCCAGAACTTAGCACTCCTGTGTTCTCCAATATTTTAGAACTTGGCACTTCCGTGTTCTCCAATATTCCAGAACTTAGCACTCCTGTGTTCTCCAATATTTTAGAACTTGGCACTTCCATGTTCTCCAATATTCCAGAACTCAGCACTTCCGTGTTCTCTGATATTCTAGAACTTAGCACTTCCGTGTTCTCCAATATTCCAGAACTCGGCACTTCCATGTTCTCCAATATTCCAGAACTTGTTGCCCCATGGTGTCCAATATTTCATAACTAGCTGCTTTCCTGAATCCTGACGTCCAGTATTTTACAATTTTCTTCTTTCACAAGGACTTATAACCCAGAATTTGGTGGCCCTGGCCCGGTAGGACTTTGTGATTCCTCTGTTTTACAACCTTTGTCTTTCCTTCCTTGGCTTTATATAAAGACAATAATGAAGTGAAATAGTCATTTGTGTGGTACCAGAAGCCGTTTATGGCTTAACCTTGGGTTTTAATTATATTTTCGTATCCTCATTGAGCGTTTTTTAATGCTTTTTCACTTTACGAGCAGATTATGTTCTTGGGACGTGCATGGTTTGGATAAGTTACTCCAATAATTAGGTAACACGGGAGATCGCGGCCTTGTGAGCAAACGATATGATGGTAAAACCAGCTGGATGCAGAATCTCATCTACTTGTGACAATTGCCTATTACACTGTCTCCACGTTCTCCCCTCCGATACCTATTATACAACAGATTATTTTCTTGGATTTTATATCTCTAAATTTACTCCAAAGTACGGTAAGTTGCTATAAACACATAAAGCTCGTCAATGGGAATTGTGTATTGATGAGCAAGTGCCTAACCTGTGTGTAATTGTCTGTATGTCATCAACACCTACACTGTGACAATTTTGGGCTCACAGCCTCCCTAGCCCCAGCGCCTCTTCCCTCCTCCTAGCTTACACTATCATCTAGCTACCTAGCTGCTTCAGAACCTCCACTCATCAGCTGCTGCAGAACCTCATCAAAATGTAAACCTCAGCTGCTTCAGAACTTTGTAATAAACATCTCACTAACACAGAACCTCATAATACACCTCAGCTGCTGCAGAACCTCATAATACACCTCAGCTGCTGCAGAACCTCATAATACACCTCAGCTGCTGCAGAACTTCATAATACTCCTCATCTGCTGCAGAACTCCATCATACACATATCTTCATACTGAGATAATTGTAATCTAATTTGGAAAGAGTTTATTTTTTACATCCCTGGTGGTCTAGAGTGGTGCAGGGTTTAATACTGATATCTATCAGTGGATTACCTATCGTCTATGGAGCTTGAGTGGGTAATTAATCTTTCCCGGGGTCAAGTAAAATAATGGGTAAATATTATTATCCCTGGTGGATAAGTGCAGAGACTGGGTCAATTTTAGAGCAATATGGCAGTGAAGTGGTTAAATAATGTCCTGCCCACCACACATTATGATGATGGAAGTGGCTCACAAGCACAGTATGATGTCCCCAGTGACCTTCATTCATTATGATACCCACTGTCCTCCCCAAAGTGTGGTGCCCTCATATTAACCCCGAGCAGACAGTATGATGCCTCCACACACAGTAGGAAGTCCCTCACACTCGGAAAAAAACAGAAATAAAAAAGGGCTTAGAAGAACTTTTGGAAAGTGGGTGGAGCTTAGCTTGAGGGGTGTGGGACAGAAAGGACTGTGACTACACTGGGGGGTTTGTAGTCTGTTGCTATGGAGACACGATGAAGTTGCGTATGATCATAAGAAATAAGAATCCAGTCCATTTAGAAAATCGCACCATATCCCATCGTGGAAATACGATATGATGATAGAAGGGATGAACCCTTCAGCTTCTGTTCTCCGTTGCACACCGGCCGTGTCTTCGGAGGACTTGCTGATGGCTGTAACTTTTTTATTTTTCCTTTTTTTATTTCAAAAAAATTCTAAAAATGATTCCCTGAGTCTGCAAGGAGAGCTGAAGGTTACCCATGAAAGCGCCGACTCCCCACCAGCGAGCGATGAGCTCCTATTGATTTGAATTTAGTCGATAAGTGGACGAGGTCGGGGAGAAGCCGCTTGACTTTGTGACTTTTCAGCGTTTTATGTATCAGAGTCCTGAAAAAAATTGAAGCCGTAGATATACATCGTGTCATTATTTCACAGATCTGAAACATCAGAGGATCTTTGGATATTTATCTGCACAGGGTGCCGGGTATTTGTAGCAGATTTAAAGGGAATCTGTCTTCTGATCCATCCAGATTTTCTGTACAAAGCAGACATGCATGGTAACATCTGGCAGATACATAAGACGCTCACTCGTCCATCAGCTCCTCCTCACCCCACCAGCGATAGATATTATGGGCTTGGCCAAGTCAGAATAGATATTTTGATGGGAAGGGTGGATTGAGTCACTTCTGACAGGCGCTTATCTTAACAACAAAAGATTGCTCACGTATAAATTCAACATGCCCTATACTTTCCTACGACATCTGCCATCGGAGGAGAGATGGAAGCCCCAAACATACATGACAAAATTGACAGATATGGCTGAGTTTAGTCTAATGTGTATGAGCCCCCCCATGCCGGTCATTTCTGATGATTTTCCAGAATTAGATGATGTGGAGACATGAGGGGTCAGCAGGTGCCCTGGTCCGCTAGTGGAAACCGCATGGACCATCTTCCTGGCTATCACAAACGTATCCATCGGTCAGTGGTCAGTGGAGCAGATCTGTTTTCTTCCAGCTGGGGCCATGGTCTCCTAAGCTGGCATCCTGTAGAATGACAAATCTGTGTCCCTCATGATGGAGCCATGATGTCTTGGCTGCAGTCCTATAGAGAGTCTCTGGTTCTTTTGGATGTCTGGATGTTTTGGCTGAATCTCTGGCTCACGTTCTAGAGGCATATATTATTTGCCAACACCAGTTCACTATAATTATGCACTACAGGATACAGCAGCCCCCATGATAAAGGTGGAGACAGCACAGATGCAGAATACTGATAAAACAATCACTCACACACCGATCATCCATGGAGGAGTTGATTGCCTAGCAAGTGCACACAGGATAAGGATGGTATAGGGCGCCAGCCACACAGATAGATGTGGAGCACTACACTACGCCGCACTACTAGTGTGTCGTGTTTGGCTTACAGTCTATTGGTCACAACCATACTATTAGATCAGGCGGGCTGCCCAGCACTCTGTAAATGCACCCCACAAAGACAGGCACCCCAACTTCCCTCACTAACACTAAAGTGCCCGGCAGCATCCTACACAAAAATGAAAAAATGTGTATTAAAAAAATCAGTGTAATGAATGCTTGAGATATTGGTCAACATTTTAGCCAAAATACGCAAAGGTTCTCATTGTCTTGTGAGTCCTTACACTAACATTAACAGCAATTAACCTAAAGGCCATACCCATTTAAAACAATCACATAAAAAAGGAAATTACTGGCGTGAGTTGTTGTTTCGCAGTATTTTGCACCTGTAGCTGTCTCTGCCTTTACCATGGGGGCTGCTTCATCTTGTAGTGCGTTAGTATTGTGATCTAGTGGTGGTAAATATGGCGGCTTTTTTTCTGTGATGTTTTTGAGTTTTATTTCCTTTTCGGTGAGTTTCTTTTAATTATAATGCAGCAACATGGTGTCACAAGGGTATCATGTCCCCCTGGAAGGTCTGGAGTTAGTCTTTCACGTCAGGTAATAAATCACAGGTCCTCTTTAGAGATGGTGTGATTTGTGTTCCATATTAAATGGATTTAGTTTCCTCGGGTGCTGAAGAGGTTAATGACCCTTTCTATGCTGGTCAGAAGCATGCAGCTCCATATCAGCTGCTTCTGATCTGGTCATTACCTCTTCCTGTATGAACTAGTCAGACCTTCTTGTCCCTCCCGGGGAAAGATTCATCTTCCTGTGCTGTGTGCTAAAGCTAAGAGGTTGGAGTGGAGCTGTTGTAGTAGTGTTCTGTGGTTTGCTGTAGTACGTGTGTGTTTATCTCTTGATCCCTGTTCCCATTTAGTTTATTCCTCCCTGTCCCTATCCTCCTCCCTATTGTTGGTTCATGCTTCTGTATGTATAGGTTTTCTGTTATCCCTGTTTTATCTTTGTGTCTTACATTTCTGTCCCAGGCCTCATGGGGTGGGGGAGAAACAGATCAGGGTTTAACAGGAGCTTAGTAAGGTTGGAGACGCGGGGCTCTCTTCCTTCAAAATTACCCCTGGGACAGGGATAGTTAGGACCCCAGTTCCAGGGATAGTTTGAGGCTCCCTTTTCTTACCAAAGACCATTATAATGTGACACATGGTTGAAGTTATTTAGTGGTTATAAGCATCGTAGCTGTGAGTTCAGAATTGAGGTGCGATAAAACACTTCCTAGAAAGAATTATCACTGTCAGTTTCTCTTTTTCTCTCTCTTTTTATCATCCTTCTTAACCTTCCTCCTCATCTCTCAATAGACGTCAATAGTCAGCTGTAATCTGATCCCTCAGTGAGCTCGCAGTCCTTGTTTAGAGTAGGACATATTTTTGCCCTTTTTCAGAGTGAATGGGAGAAGAGGTGGCTCATAAGTGGAGAAAGAAATCAATTTTTCTGATAAGCTGTATTACAGAGTTTCTTACATTCACTTGTACTATTGATTTATGCAAAATTGATGAAGTGACAGTTACCATTTAAAGGACTTGATCATAACTAACCAACTTCTTCTTAACTGCTAGCGCCCCCCCACATAAAATAAAAAAAACACATACAATATACTCACCTCTGCTGTCACCCAACAAGCCTAAACAAAGCCATTACACAGCATCTGAATTAGGCTTTGATCCCTACTGGCCTCTGTATATCAGCATTTTCATACTGAGGCATAAAGTCACGGCATAATACATCAGACACTATTGCTTCAAAGGGAGAATATCTGAAAATGCTTGCACCATATGGCGGCATACAGAGTGCGGATATCTGCCTCCTGATCGCAGCGCTGCATGAAGTCCACAATGTAAATGATATGAAGCCTGATGTTATTTTAGACCTAAAATAAGAGTGCGGTGTTCAATCTTTGCAATAGTGACTGCATGAAAGGGTGAGCGATTCGACTCCAGCTCTACCTGCTGTAATAAATTGCGAGGGTAAGCAGATTGTGACACAGGTCACCTCACATCTCCAGGAATGCGCTACCCGCCATAATGAGCCCATGTCAGGAGCCGGCCTCCCCCTGCAGAGCTTTAATGTTTTTTCATTGCATTTCTGATTACCTTCATAAATAAAAGCAATCATATGGTAAAAGTGATTACTGTAGAGTAGTGCACAAATAATGCTGCAACGTAAAGTAACATCTCCGTAGTGCCCCCCTCCCGGGGACAATAATACTGTATCTATGTTATATGGAGAAAAGTATTGGACATATTTCTCATTGACTTCAGGTTAATCAAGGTTAATCATCCCACCCCCCGTGTATAGCATCAGCCCTCAGTGTATAACATCAGCCCCTCACCCCTCAGTGTATAACATCAGCCCCTCACCCCCTAGTATATAACATCCATCACCTCACCCCTCAAGTGTATAACATCAACACCTCACCCCCTAGTGTATAACATCAGCCCCCACCCCCCAGTATATAGCATCTATAACATCAGCCCCTCACCCCTCAGTGTATAACATCAGTTCCTCACCCCCTAGTGTATAACATCAGCCCACCACCCCCAGTATATAGCATCTATAACATCAGCCCCTCACCCCCTAGTGTATAACATCAGCCCCTCACCCCTCAGTGTATAACATCAGCCCCTCACCCCCTAGTATATAACATCAGCCCCTCACCCCCTAGTGTATAACATCAGCCCCTCACCCCCCCAGTATATAGCATCTATAACATCAGCCCACCCCCCCAGTACATAACAGCAGCCCACCACCCCTTAGTATATAGCATTTATAACATCAGCCCCTTACCCCTCAGTGTATAACATCAGCCCCTCACCCCTCAGTGTATAACATCAGCCCCTCACCCCTCAGTGTATAACATCAGCCCCTCACCCCCCCAGTATATAGCATCTATAACATCAGCCCACCCCCCCAGTACATAACAGCAGCCCACCACCCCTTAGTATATAGCATTTATAACATCAGCCCCTTACCCCTCAGTGTATAACATCAGCCCCTCACCCCTCAGTGTATAACATCAGCCCCTCACCCCCTTGTGTATAACATCAACCCCTCACCCCTCAGTGTATAACATCAGCCCCTCACCCCCTAGTGTATAACATCAGCCCCTCACCCCCCCAGTATATAGCATCTATAACATCAGCCCACCCCCCAGTACATAACATCAGCCCCTCACCCCCCCAGTATATAGCATCTATAACATCAGCCCACCACCCCCCAGTACATAACATCAGCCCACCACCCCTTAGTGTATAGCATCTATAACTTCAGCCCCTCAGTGTATAACATCAGCTTCTCACCCCTCAGTGTAGAACATCAGCCCCCACCCCCCAGTATATAGCATCTATAACATCAGCCCCTCAGCCCTCAGTGTATAACATCAGACCCCTCAGTGAATAACATCAGCCCCTCACCCCCCAGTATATAGCATCTATAGCATCATCCCCTCACCCCCCCAGTATATAACATCCATCACCTCATCCCCCCTCCCCAGTGTATAACATCCAGCCCCTCACCCCATGGTATATAATCTCTGTCTCCCTCAAACCCAATGTATTTCATCCTGTCCCTCGCCTCCGGTGTATAATATGCAGCCCCTCGTCCCCTGGTATACAACCTCGGCCCCCCCGCCATGTTGTTACTACCATATGATAGAACAGCCGGTGGTGTAGAGCTCACTGATACCATCGTGGTCCTGTAATAGGAGCCCCCGGGGTAACAAGTCCGTCCATGACATTTCTTCCTCCTAAATCTTCCCCCATCACCTGTGAGTGATATTATTGAGAAGTGGAAGAAACCACAGGCACGAAGTGGAGACCCCCTAACTTTACAGAGCGGGGGCTGAGTGCTGAGGATCTCTGCTGACTCTATAACTGCAGAGTCCAGACCTCCTCAGCACAAACACAGCTCCTCCGCCGGGAACTACATGGCTAAGCAGCCGTACATCACCAAGCACAATGCCAAACGTCGGATGGAGTGGTGTAAAGTCGCCATCACTGGACTCTGGAGGAGACGTGTTCTGTGCAGTGATGGATCGCACTTCTCTGTCTGTGTCTGATGGAGGAGTCTGGGTTTGGTGATTCCAGGAGGACGTTACCCCCTGACTGAATGTTACAGTTTGTAGCTTCCGGTTTTGTAAGGTCCATTTTCTGTCCTCAAGACTGTGCCCTGTGCATAAAGCAAGGTCCACAAGGGCATGGCTGGGGATGATTGGTGTGAAAGATCGTGACCGGCCACACAAAGCCCGGACTAAAGGGACTAACTCCACATTAATGTCTTGGATGTACAGTAGAACTGAAGGTCAGAAAAGTTTCTGTAAATGGAATGTGGGGGTCACATACTTTTCTCCCTACACTGTACATACAGTATTTTATATATACATATAAGATTACTGAGCAGTGTAGTGCACAAATAATGCTGCAATCTGAGAGGTGTCCGCAGCGCCACATCCTGAATTCTTTAAAAATAACAAAAATTCATAATTTTGTACCAATTTTTTTGGCAATTTTGTAGGGTAGGAAGGTGAAGAAGAGATTAAGGACTGAATCTCTTGATTTTACCCCATCGTTTCCATTCTGCAGCTGTAATTTTGCACACATAATGTCCCAGGTCCAAGTAGCTGTAGGAAACGTGAACTATTAGATGTTCTCCAACCTGGATGAGAAGGAAGCGCAGAGAACACGGCACAGGGAAGGCTTTTATAAAGCCCCCAAGGTTAGCGAATCTGACATCTCTCTCCGTAGAGCGACTTGACTGGAGGTTTTAGTTTAATTTATCCTTATGTAAAATGTGGTCTAAAACCCATTAGTAACTCTGCCAAATGGCTCCGTCTGTGTCTCCCGTAACCCAAGGCTGAAGCCGTGCCAGCAGCTTTTACAGTCCGACGGCCACTACATGACTCATATTCGCAAACAGAATTTCATGCTCCGGAGAAGCTGAAATCCTCATTTACATTTGGATAAAATCTTCTTCTTGATGACGATTCTGCCTTCGGTGGCCTGAATATTAATCCACCGCCATTACAAGGAGACTCCAGGGATCCTCGCTGTAATTTTACATCTTTGCGGTTTTAGGTTAATGGTTGAACGAGCAAAAGCAAATGCAGCAGGTTACAGCGACTTCCAGCTCTTCAACTACAAGGCACATCGCCCAACGTAATCCTCGCAGGACTGATTGACGGGCTTGAACCAAAGCCGTGCCTATCATAGAGGAAACAGCTGGGACACCCGGCTTCTCCATGGCCTGATAACAGAGACTCGGAATGGCATAGAATCACCATAACAGGGGTTTTCCAATCAGCACCCCCACTAACAAAGAAGACTAGGTGACATGGGTTACGTCATTTAAGTGGCACGTAGAGATAAGCGAATCTCACGGAATTTGGTCTGAATCGAAAGTGCCATGAGAAGGCAATTATCGTCTTGTGAGATTTTTCCAGATCCCAAAGCAAATAAGCAAAAGAGGAGAAAAGGGTTAACATTAAAATATATGATATGCACCTGTCCTAGGTACTCACCTGTCCTTGTGTCACTTCTGCTCCCTGGTCCTTCGTGCCTATCTTTCATTCTTCTGGTCCTCCTTTCCAGCACGGAGGCTAGCGATTGACCACAGGTGGTCACATAAATCAATGACGTGCTTCGACCCCCCCACCACAACATTACGCAGGACATGGATGTGTATGACATGTGTTGACAACCTCCTGAAGGCAAGAGGCCATTCACAGGATGAGAGCTCTGGAAGAACTGAACAGCAGGTTGGAGGACCGGGGGAGCTGAAGTTAAGGCAGTGTATGGACAGGTGAGTATAATGTATTCTATTATTTTAAAACCTTTTCCAGCCACCAAACGAAGAAAGCAAAATGGCGGTCAGGTGTCGAATTCTATCCAAAACTGAATTCCAAATTCAATTTGGTGCAGATCAATTCGCTCATCTTTAGTGATATGTAATACTACATTTCACCTGTAGTGGCCGCTGTGTAGGAAATGCAAGATCAGAGAGATCTATCTGTCAATCATCAGATCACTGCACTGATTTCATCTAGAAAAGCAATCTCTTGTAATAAGATAGATCCTAAAAACTTGATCCCTTTGATCCAACCAGGGAGGAAGCTGTAGCAGTTGATTTTGAGCCTTTATTCTAAAGGGACCCAAGGACTTCTCTGCCCCATAAGGTGACGTCAGTGGTACATAGCGACGTTCTTTGGGTGAATTTACATTACATAGTTGAACCATGTTAAAAGTCTGAACCAAACTCTGCTTGTGTTATATGTGGATTCCTTTGCACAATTGGAGTGCTGGTTCTGGGAGTTTTCTTGTGCCCAGTGCCTTGGAGATGTGGAAACCAAGGCATGGAGAGAATAGGTCTGGGGTGGGTGAGAATATGTCTAAAGGGGCATGATGTCTAAAAGGGCAGGGCAATGGACCAAGGTTTCCTGCGGCACACTTCGAGGAAGACCATCTTGTTCTTGGTTGGATCCAGGGGGTATGTACCACAGAGCGAGACCATCAGGAGGACCACCTCTGGATGGTCGTATTTCCTTAGCTCTTGAGTTTGGCAAATCAATATTCTCAATAACAGCATTTTGCAAAGGGGTTCTCCTAAGGAAATGGAGAGGAAAAAACAAGGATTATCTGTCCTAGCATCCTAATCTTTGGTATGGGGTCCGCAGTTTTCACTGATCCCGCCCATCCTTAAGGACTCACTCCTCACCTGGCATACTCATTTGTGGCTCTAGCGACAAGATGCCCCTTTAAAATCCGACCCCATCCCTCGCTGATAGGATCAGTTCTCTTCTTCCTATAAAGAAGTAAATATTTGCAAACTTTATGAAACAGAAAAAAGAAATAAAAGGCGCAGGCGCCATCAGCAGACATTAAACTAACGATATAACATTTGCATAATAAATAAAAGCCAACATCGCGGTTTAGAGGGACGTCTTTCAGCGCCGCCGGAGACGTGTTCAGATTTAGGCTCTTGATTCTGCAAGAGATAAAAAGGCTTTTTAGTGCGGCTTCTTGTGTGCAGGCAGGTAGGTCACCCAGTAGGTGCTCACAGTCATCTCCTGTATAGATAGGAGCTCCCGCTGCTTCGTCTGCGGCGCTGCAGGGAGGGGGTATCGTCATCTCACCCTGGGAGCCGGGAAATAAACACCGGGATGTGGAAGAGATGATTTCAGTATAACACAGTGAGAGATAATGTGCAGTTATGTGTTTATTAACTCCTCGGAGGGGCGGCAGAGTTACTGCACAATTACTTACATTCAATTCAAGGATTTTATATATAGAAAATATGCTAAAGAGGAAATCCAGTGACACAGAAAACAGATATATATTTATATATGCACACAGTATAGAGAAGGTAAAAATGAATATAAAAGAATGAAATGGTGTAATTATAAAAAGTAAATTATAGCTCTGAAATCCAGCTGCAACAGTAGCGTAGCTACCGGGGGAGGGGGAAAGGGGACCATTGCCCCAGGCCCCGCGCACTGAGGGGGCCCACATAGAGCTACGCTGCTGCAACAAAAGCGAACTGAAAAAGATAATATAACTGAAGTGACCCTAATGATACTGAGATGTCTCTGCTGACCCTGCCATCTAATGATAATGAGATGACCCTGCTGACCCTGCCGACTAATGATAATGAGATGACTCTACTTATCCAGCCCACAAATTATGAGATGACTGCTGATTTTATGCACTAATTATGATGGAATGACTCTTCTGACCCTGCCCTCTAATGATACTGATATGACTCAACTGGTCACTCCCCCTTATGATGATGAAATGAGTCTGCTGACCCTGCCCTCTAATAATAATGAGATGACTCTGCTGACCCTGCCCTCACCAGTTTTACAAGTTGTGCACCACACCATAATGCCGGAACTAAACCCTCGTCTGAAGCCCACCTAATAGAGAGCTGACATCCAGCTGGAGTTCCTTTTTTAAGCTTTCATATTTCCTTATATATGTTTGATAATTTCTTACCCTATTTTCCTGCATCTTTGATGATCTGACTTCGTCTCTGTTCGCACAAGGCTCCATCGAGGCTGCATCTTAACATCTGTTCAGAAACTGCAGCTTTGAGCGGAGCCTGTTATACCGGGGCGGGGGAGCTACACATTAGGAGCGCTTCAGTTTTTTAAAAACATTTTCTTCAATTATTTAAAAAACAAACACAATAATAACTGTGCAAAGACTGCAGCACAATCACTGTGGTTATAAGAGTAAGTGCATTAGTCCTAGCACCCCAGTATAATGACGCAGTGCAGAAATCAGAAACACTGGGGAAGGGGACGGCCCGGGAGAGGTACGGTACAGGTGGTACCAAACGCCCCAGGCAGTAGGATGGATGCACGACACCTGCCTCTGATTACTTCTGCAGAAACCCTTCATCACATCATTACTATTAATTACATCACATAAGCTAAATTCTGTCAGCCATCCTCATTCTTCGTGAAAACCTAACCGAGAATTTATAGGATGCAAATTTACAGGATACAGTGATTTAAAGGACCCCTCCACCCAGTGGCGTAACGTGGGTTGCGAATGCCCAGGGCAAAGCAAGTATTTTGTGCCCCCCTAACCTGTTAACTCAGTATTTCTCCCGTTTCTTTCATCAGTATTGAACCTCTGCCCCCCCAATCACGTGTTTTAATTTGAAGAATATGCTAATAATTTTAATTTATTATTTGACCCCATGATTCTTGTTTTTTTCCTGTAATCAGATAGAAAATTTAAAAAAATATAAAGTTATAAATTATGTTTTCTTTAAAAAAGTATGTAAATGTTTATACTTTATTCCTGTCCCTATTGCTATCCCTAGCCATAAACCTAACCCTGTCCCTAACTCTATTCCTTGCCATAACCCTATCCATCACCCTGTTCCTTGCCATAACCCTATCCATCACCCTGTTCCTTGCCATAATCTTATCCATCACCCTATTCCTTGCCATAACCCTATCCATCACCCTATTCCTTGCCATAACCCTATCCATCACCCTATTCCTTGCCATAACCCTATCCATCACCCTATTCCTTGCCATAACCCTATCCATCACCCTGTTCCTTGCCATAACCATATCCATCACCCTATTCCTTGCCATAACCTGTTATGAATGAGTCACCGTAGGAGGCAAAAACAGAAATACTAGCTAAGTCCAGAAAACCAGAGAAGTTGGCAGCTATCGGACTGCAGACCCCTGAACCTATCAACAACAACCAGCAGTAGCCGTGGGGGGTTCCTACGGTGCCCTAGACCCCTCGATCACAGCCGGAGAACTACATAGCCTAAAGACAGAAAGGGAAATCTAAACTGCCCCAGAGCAGACCCCAAAGCAATAGGCAGCCCCCAACATATAATGACGGTGAAGCAAGATGAAAAAACACTCACACAGATAGAAAGATAGGCTGAGCAAATGATGGGGCCCCAGCTAACTAAATAGGACAGGATAGGAAAGCTGCTGTCTGCAATCCGCCAAAAACCCTATCAAAACAAGGGCCAACAGGCTGATAGGAAAAAGGCCCTGAAGACGCTACGCTTCAAAAAGACTATATCAGCACTCAGGTATTTTCTGAAGACAGAGCAAAAAGGAATTCAACCCACCCCAGCAGGGAATGGCAGAAATTCAGAAAAACAAGGCAAAACAAAACACAAATGCAAAAAGCAGTGCAGAAAACTTAGCTTTTGAGGAGCAGGAATCAGACTGGTCTCCTAGAATCCCTCAGAGAGATCACCAGCAAGGCAGAAGGGCGAGCCCGATGAAAGGCACGCACCAATCTTTTGGCATGAATATCAGAGGCAGAGACCCAGGAATTATCCTCCTGACCATAACCCTTCCACTTAACCAAATACTGGAGTCTCCGTCTAGCCAGACGGGAATCCAGTATCTTCTCTACCTCATATTCCATGTTACCTTCAACCAATACAGGGTCCGGAGGTGCCACCCCAGGAATTACTGGTTCAACAAACCTCTTCAACAAGGACTTATGAAACACATTATGGATTTTAAATGTGACAGGAAGAGCCAAACGAACAGAGACCGGGTTAATAATCTCCAAAATCTTGTAAGGTCCAATAAATCTAGGCTTAAACTTAGGAGAAGCCACCTTCATAGCGATATTTTTTGATGATAACCAAACCATATCACCAACCTTAAACTGGGGACCAATGGTCCTATGTCGGTTGGAAAACCGCTGGGCCTTTTCCTGGGAGAGAGATAACTTATCCACCACTTGGTCCCAGATCTGGTGCATTCTCTCCACCACAGTGTCAACACCTGGGCAGGCAGAAGGCTCCACCTGCCCTGAAGAAAATCGAGGATGAAACCCAAAGTTACAAAAAAAGGTGACATCAAAGTGGCAGAACTAGCTCTATTATTTAAAGCAAATTCGGCCAAGGGCAAAAATGAAACCCAATCATCCTGATCAGCGGAAATAAAACATCTCAAATACGACTCCAAGGTCTGGTTTGTTCTCTCCGTCTGCCCATTGGTCTGAGGGTGAAAAGCAGAGGAGAAGGACAACTGAATTCCCAGCTTGGAACAGAAAGTCCTCCAAAATCTAGACACAAACTGAACTCCTCTGTCAGATACAATGTTCTCAGGAATCCCGTGCAAGCGAACTACCTGTTGCAAAAACAGGGGCACCAACTCAGAGGAAGATGGCAACTTAGGGAGTGGTACAAGATGAACCATCTTAGAGAACCTATCACAAATCACCCAAATAACAGTCATTCTCTGAGACACAGGCATATCAGAGATGAAATCCATTGAAATATGGGTCCATGGCCTCCTGGGGACCGGCAAAGGCATCAACAACCCACTAGAGCGAGAACAAGGTTTAGACCGGGAGCAAGTCCCACAGGACTGCACAAAATTCCTGACATCACGAGACAAGGCGGGCCACCAAAAAGGCCGACTCACCAGATCTCTAGTACCAAAAATACCTGGATGACCAGCCAATGCAGAGCAATGAACTTCAGACATCACCCTCTTCTTCCACTGGTCAGGAACATACTACTTTCCCCTGGGACAACGCTCAGGTTTATCCTCCTGGAACTCTTCCAGAGCACGTCTCAAATCGGGCGAGATGGCAGAAAGAACTACCCCTTCGCCTAAGATGGTAGCAGGCTTGGTCACCACAGGAGAATCAGCAAAGAAGCTCCTAGAGAGAGCGTCAGCCTTGACATTCTTAGTGCCAGGAAGAAAAGAGACCACAAAATCAAAACGTGTAAAAAACAAGGCCCAACTAGCTTGTCTAGGGTTCAAGCGTTTGGCCGACTCCAGGTAAATCAAATTCTTGTGGTCAGTGAGGACCACGACTTGATGTTTAGCTCCCTCGAACCAATGTCTCCACTCCTCAAATGCCCATTTCATGGCCAACAGTTCCCGATTCCCCACATCATAGTTACGTTCAGATGGAGAGAACTTTCGGGAAAAGAAAGCACAGGGATTCATTTTAGATGTTACAGGATCCTTTTGGGACAAAACCGCTCCTGCACCAATCTCAGAAGCGTCCACCTCTACCTGGAACGGGAGTGAGACATCAGGTTGCCACAAAACCGGGGCAGAAGTGAATCTTCGCTTCAGCTCCTGAAAGGAAGAAACAGCCTCCGGAGACCAATTCAACACATCAGCACCCTTCTTAGTCAGATCAGTCAATGGCTTGGCAATACTAGAAAATTTTGCTATAAATTTCCGATAAAAATTAGCAAAACCCAAAAACTTCTGGAGGGCTGTGGGGAGGAGGACCCCCATACAGTGATTGGGCTAGAACCAGGGGGACCGCCATCAGGGTTGTTGAAGAAACCACATCAGGGGGATTACAAAGGGAGACATGCGACTGAAGTTGTCAGGGCAACAGGGGGCGGGGCGAGGGTAAAAGGAGCAGGGGACGCGCTGAGGTGGCAGTTGGAAGAGAGCCTGACAGGAGAGAGAGAGCCGTGTGGCAGGGGGAGGACTGTGGCAACTGACGGTGTGGGGAAGAGAGACAGGCAGGAGACTGTCAAAGGAAAATTTGAGACTGTCCGAAGAGCGGCGCATAAGAGACTCTTCCCGGGAGTCCCTCCCCGGATACATACAGATAAATTGATGCCCGCTGATTCCCTCCGTGCTGTGACAGGACCGGGATCTCAGGCAACCGCTGCGACGAGACAGCAATCCGGTATAGTGGCCAGGACACTGCCCCCCTGTCTTCTCCCACAGCTGCGACCCCGTCATTACCGACATCAGGGGACGCCACCTCGCTATAGGCGGCTGCAGAGCCCCTGTCCCGCTTACTGAGGGGACACTGAGCAGAGTTTGTTAAGATTTTATGTTTTTGGACTGCGTCATGACCTGGCTGGGGGACGAGCGCCTTTAAACGGACGCCTGGGAGATTAATCCCCCCGAACAGTTTCTTCAGGGCCTATTGCGCCCCACCATTCCAGCTTCTTCAGGGCCCATTGCGCCCCACCGTTCAGTTTCTTCAGGGCCTGTTGCGCCCCATCGTACTGGTTTCTTCAGGGCCCGTTGCGCCCCACCGACCAGTTTCTTCAGGGCCTGTTGCGCCCCAACGTTCCGGTTTCTTCAGGGCCCGTTGCGCCCCACCGTCCATTCTCTTCAGGGCCTGCTGCGCCCCATCGTTCCGGTTCCTTCAGGGCCTGCTGCGCCCCACCGTTTTGGTTTCTTCAGGGCCGGACGAGCCCAAGTCCTTCCGTGAAATCTTGGATTACAAGGCAGCCACATCTGCAATCCCTGAGTGTTCGTGGACTCGAGCGACGCCCGGGAGGCTAAGTGCATTATAGAGTATAAGGACCCTTTTTGTTTTGAATGTTTGTTTTACGAGTCCCTGCGAGGACAAATAGGTGTTTCCCCTTTTGTTTCATCGAAGCAGTTTAGCCCTTGCGGCTTTAAACTTATAAAAGTATATTTCACCCCACATTCAGTCTCGTGTCTCGTCACTGCATCCTGTGAGCCTGCTCGAACCCTACACTTGGCGTAGTCGGCAGGATGCAGTCTCCGAGCGCGGACAGTGGTAGCCCCGAACATGGGGGAGCTGTAAGCTCTGTAAATAATGAGGGTCCCCGTACCAGCATCTCATTGGGGGCCATGTTGAACAACCTGCCTAGATTCTCTGGCTCAAATACTATGCTATGGAGCTGGACAGAGCGGATGAGGGGGCTTTTTCGGATGCACCCAATGACCCCTGACCTGGAAGCTGAAGTGGCACTCATGGCCCTAGACGGGGAGGTGCGGAGGTCAGTGATGTTGAAACCCCCGGGGCACCGCAACACTTTTGAAAAGGTGTTGCAGATAGTGGAACAGACCCACGGGGATCCCACTAATGTGGGAGAGTTAAGGACCCGACTGTTTAGCCGGATGCAGGCAGAAGGGGAGACGATTACTCAGTATATGAATGTACTCCAAGAGTTGCATACGGCTATTGAAAGAAAAGATGGGGTAGGGGTAGGACCTGTTGACATAACCCTACGTGACCTACTGGTGACTGGACTGCGAGATCCACTGATAAAGCAGGCTTTAAGGGAACGGATCAGAATGAATCCCCAAATCGACTTTTCAGAAGTGGGAAGTCAGGCACGGGTTCAGGAGCAAGAGCAGGGGATGGCGGTCCCCGTGGGGAAGGTCCGAGGTGTGGAGGCCTCCTCGAACACAGTTGAGGAACCTCAATGGGTGGAGGAGATGAAGCGTGAATTGAAAAATATAAAGAGCGAGTTGGCTGAAGTAAAGAGAAGAACCGAACCGGAGACTGGACGACCCAGTGCTAATCCCGGTCCCTGGGGGTCACGCTCTCCGCGAGGTGGTCAATCTCTACCGGCCCGGTGTTATGAGTGTGGAGAACCAGGCCACTTCGCCCGAGAGTGTCCGCGGCGTGGGAGATACCCACCCCGGCGGCCATTAAAACTAAAGGGCTCCGGGCTGGGGGGACGCCGCTCGGAGCCGAAAACCACAACTAGGGGTGGTGGAAGTCCCAAAGATTTGGTAGCAAAGTGTCCTGAAGTTTGGGCAGAAGTAGAGGGCCGGGCCGTCCGGTGTCTGGTAGACACGGGGTCACAAGTAACCACTATGCCCGCAGCGTACTTTCAACAAAACTTTCCGGAGGCAGCAAGGCCTCAGTGGGGGCCCATGATTAGACTAGTAGCCGCCAACCAACTGCCGGTTCCGGTTGCCGGGGTAGTGTGGGTGCAGGTGACGTTGTGCGGTAAACCCCTCGGCCGCAGAGGGGTGGTGCTGACTCAAGGAGAAGCTGATCAACGACACCCCGTCACCCTAGGCATGAATATTTTAAAAGAGTTTGGTAACCTGTTGCTTAATGATCCCACACAAAGGACACTGAAGCAGTGGGGTTCTCGCACAGCTCAGGGACAGGTATTCCAGCAGCTGGTGCGAGGTGCGCGGGTGCATCGGGACTGCCAGGAGGGTGAGGCTCTGGGCAAGGTCATCGCGACAGCGGCACCCCTGCTTGTGCTGCCTCCTGGACAGACAGTGGTGGCCCTGCCAATTCGGGCCCCGATACCTTTGGAAGGCGTAGAGGTGCAGGTGGAGCCGTGTCACTCAGAGCACTTACCTCCTGGCATACTGGTGGCCCGTTCCCTCGCTACGGTGCGAAAAGGAACCGCCCTGGTCCGCTGCGTTAACCTTGAAGACCGAGATATTATTCTGAAAGCACGGACTGTACTGGCCAAACTAGTAAAGCCTCTAGAAGAAGTGCTGCCCGCTGCTGCGGTTCAATTACGAGTACACCCCGAGGATCCCGGGGAGGTAACAATACGAACCCTACAGGCCCACGAAGTCTCGACACAAGAGAAGGGCCGAAATATTTTGGAGCAGATGCGGGCCGAGCTTTCTGGACTAACTGCGGCCCAACTTTCACAAGTAAAAGCATTGCTGGGACAGTACCATGAAGTATTTGCTAGTCATGAGGACGACTTTGGGTGTACCACCGCCATCACTCATGAGATCCCCACAGCAGGAGCGGCCCCTATCCGAGAACGATATCGACAGATCCCGCCACAACTCTATCAGGAGGTGAAAACTTTGCTGGCTCAGATGCTACAAAAAGGGGTGATACGGGAAAGTCAAAGCCCTTGGGCGGCCCCCATCGTGTTGGTTCGGAAGAAAGATGGTACACTACGATTCTGTGTGGATTATCGTAAATTGAATGCTTGCACTATTAAAGACTCATACCCACTGCCCCGCATAGAAGAATCTCTGTCTGCATTGGGTAAAGCAACATATTTTTCGACCCTGGACTTGGCCAGTGGGTACTGGCAGGTGCCTATGTCAGAAGAGGACAGAGCTAAGACGGCGTTCATAGTGCCCATGGGACTGTTTGAGTTTAATCGAATGCCATTCGGGCTGGCCAACGCCCCCGGGACATTTCAGCGATTGATGGAGCGATGTCTAGGGGATCTCAATTTTGAGGCCACGTTGATCTACCTGGACGACATCATCGTCTATGCCGCCTCCTTCGAGGACCACCTGAAGCGGTTGGGACAGGTACTCAGCCGGCTGCAAAAGTACGGGTTGAAGGTGAAGCCTCAGAAATGTCACCTATTTCGCTCTCAGATTGAGTATCTGGGTCATGTCGTTTCGGCAGAGGGTGTGAGGCCATCCCGGGAGAAGATTGCTGCTATCCAGGAATGGCCTACCCCCGAGACGGTGAAAGACGTGCGGGCTTTTCTGGGGTTAGCTGGATATTACCGTCGTTTCGTAAAGAATTTTGCATGTCGAGCTCGAGCCCTACATGACCTGCTGAAGGGGGCTCCCGCTGGGGCCAATGGGCGGAAAATCCAGTGGCAACACCCTCAGGAAGAGGCCTTCCGAGATCTCAAGGCTGCACTCTCGGATGCCCCAGTGTTGGCTTATGCGGATTTTTCTCAGCCGTTCATCCTGCACACTGACGGGAGTCTTCACGGGCTAGGAGCTGTGTTGTCACAAGTTCAGGATGGCTGGGAAAGGGTGATCGCATATGGAAGCCGTTCACTCCATGACTCCGAGCGTAACCCTGACAATTACAGCTCTTTTAAGCTCGAGCTCCTCGCAGTGGTGTGGGCTATGACGGAGAGATTCGCAGAGTACCTAGCGGGCTCCGAGGTGGTAGTGCGAACTGACAATAACCCACTGGCTCATTTGGAAAACGCCAAGTTGGGGGCTTTGGAGCAGCGATGGGTGGCCCGAATGGCGAAGTACAATTACAAGATTATTTACAAAAGAGGGGCCGAGAATGTTCATGCAGATGCTCTCTCTAGGATTCGACATACAACTCCTGGACAGAATCGAGACGAAGAATTAGAAGGAGAGGAAATACCGTTCGCTCTTACCGCTGCCGTGCTCACCAATGTTGATGCAAAAGTATCTTCCCCAGAGGCCCACAGGGGCATCCTGGAACAATCTCGTAATAAGTGGATACAACAGCAACAAGAAGATGAAGAAGTTGGACTTCTCCGGAAATGGGTCGCTGCTGGTCAATTACCCACTGACACTCAACGACAAGCTTTGACCCAAGACCTGTCGCTGATGCTGCGACAATGGGAGAGACTGATTATCCGAAGGGGATTACTGTACCGTAAGATCACTTCGCAAACAACCTCAACGACTGTTTGGCAGGTGGTTACGCCCGGAGCTCAACTACACGAATTGGCTCGAGAGGCTCACGAAAAAGGGGCCCACTTTGGAGTCAAAAAGACTTTGCAATGGTTACAACAGAAAGTTTATCACCCACGCTTGTCGGCTGTTGTGGACGAAGTTTGTCGTACTTGCCGCTTATGTGAATTGGCCAAACCGCCTGCTCAGAGGGCCGCAACACAGACGATTGTGACTTCAGAACCCTTGGAGCTCTTGACGGTGGATTATCTGCACATTGGTCCCGCATTCCAGGGATACGAACACTGCCTCGTCATGGTGGATCATTTCACTAAATTCGCTGTGGTCACCCCTACTCGAGACCAGACCGCGGAGTCAGCCGCCTCCGCAATTTGCAGAAATTTTATACAAGTGTACGGCTGTCCTCAACGCATACATTCCGACCAGGGAGCATGTTTTTTGGGGAAAGTTATGGAGGAACTACATCATCTTTATGGGATTGATAAATCCCGGACCACACCATATCACCCGCAAGGGAATGGGGCTTGTGAGCGATTTAATCGGACATTGATTCAAATGCTACGCACTCTGGAGAGTGACAAGAAAGCTCGTTGGCCTGAATATGTTTCTGAATTAGTGTGGGTTTATAATAATCGGGTACATCGAGTAACGGGCTATACTCCTTATTTCCTGCTGTTCGGACGAGAGGGTAAAGGGATCACGGAGGTAGAGTTGGACCCCGAAGAGCCTCGGCCCTGGACCGGAGTGTCGTCTTGGGTCCGAAATCATCGCCACAGGTTGCAAACTCTTCACCGAATTGTACATACCAAACTTCAAGACTGGGAACACCCCGGGAAGAATACAACCTCCCCTCCCCATCTCCAAAGCGGGGACCGTGTGCTTGTACTAGATCAACGCCCCCAGAATAAACTGGAGTCACGTTGGGAAGAGAGTCCTTATCGGGTACTACGCCGTATCCATTCAGAAGGACCTGTGTACGAAATACAGCCCGAGCAGGATGAAACACTGCCCACTCGCATTGTGCATCGTAATATGTTACGCCTGTGTATTTCTTCCGACCCGAAGCAACTGGAACCCGTCCCGAAGACATCCGAACCGGAGTCCATATGCTGGGACTCAGACGACGAGGATTTCCCTCCAGTTCCCAAGGGCCCTCCACCCAATAATGAGCCAGTTGACACAATTAACCCACCGGCATCTTGCAGCTCACCGACGTCCACCACCCCAGAAGATTCCACCCCAGTCGAACTTAGACGCTCCGAGCGGTCAACAGCCGGCAAACCCCCCGAACGGTATGAACAAGACCAGTTCGTATGGCAACAAATATTGACACCTTTACAGACCAATCTCAATAGACTAACACCCTCGCCCGAGGACTGGCGAGCTTACAGGGTGGGGGAATGTGGGGAGGAGGACCCCCATACAGTGATTGGGCTAGAACCAGGGGGACCGCCATCAGGGTTGTTGAAGAAACCACATCAGGGGGATTACAAAGGGAGACATGCGACTGAAGTTGTCAGGGCAACAGGGGGCGGGGCGAGGGTAAAAGGAGCAGGGGACGCGCTGAGGTGGCAGTTGGAAGAGAGCCTGACAGGAGAGAGAGAGCCGTGTGGCAGGGGGAGGACTGTGGCAACTGACGGTGTGGGGAAGAGAGACAGGCAGGAGACTGTCAAAGGAAAATTTGAGACTGTCCGAAGAGCGGCGCATAAGAGACTCTTCCCGGGAGTCCCTCCCCGGATACATACAGATAAATTGATGCCCGCTGATTCCCTCCGTGCTGTGACAGGACCGGGATCTCAGGCAACCGCTGCGACGAGACAGCAATCCGGTATAGTGGCCAGGACACTGCCCCCCTGTCTTCTCCCACAGCTGCGACCCCGTCATTACCGACATCAGGGGACGCCACCTCGCTATAGGCGGCCGCAGAGCCCCTGTCCCGCTTACTGAGGGGACACTGAGCAGAGTTTGTTAAGATTTTATGTTTTTGGACTGCGTCATGACCTGGCTGGGGGACGAGCGCCTTTAAACGGACGCCTGGGAGATTAATCCCCCCGAACAGTTTCTTCAGGGCCTATTGCGCCCCACCATTCCAGCTTCTTCAGGGCCCATTGCGCCCCACCGTTCAGTTTCTTCAGGGCCTGTTGCGCCCCATCGTACTGGTTTCTTCAGGGCCCGTTGCGCCCCACCGACCAGTTTCTTCAGGGCCTGTTGCGCCCCAACGTTCCGGTTTCTTCAGGGCCCGTTGCGCCCCACCGTCCAGTCTCTTCAGGGCCTGCTGCGCCCCATCGTTCCGGTTCCTTCAGGGCCTGCTGCGCCCCACCGTTTTGGTTTCTTCAGGGCCGGACGAGCCCAAGTCCTTCCGTGAAATCTTGGATTACAAGGCAGCCACATCTGCAATCCCTGAGTGTTCGTGGACTCGAGCGACGCCCGGGAGGCTAAGTGCATTATAGAGTATAAGGACCCTTTTTGTTTTGAATGTTTGTTTTACGAGTCCCTGCGAGGACAAATAGGTGTTTCCCCTTTTGTTTCATCGAAGCAGTTTAGCCCTTGCGGCTTTAAACTTATAAAAGTATATTTCACCCCACATTCAGTCTCGTGTCTCGTCACTGCATCCTGTGAGCCTGCTCGAACCCTACAGGGCCTTCAAAGAAGTGGGCTGAACCCAATCATAAATGTCCTGTACCTTGGCCGGGTGTTACGGCGGCGGAACACGCTTAAAAAAATATAAATAAACGTGTTCCGCCGCCGTAACATAATACTAGCGCCACCGGGGGTCCACCGTGCGGCAGGTGATATAACCGCTGCTAGAGAGGCAGAGCACTATGGCGGTAATGTGCACGGGGTTAACTGCACCCTAAGTGCACAGAAGTGAGCTCTGTTATGCTCACAGAGCTGCAGACAAAAGAATAAAGTGATACGCTAAGTCTGTTCGGGGACACAGACTAACAGCGAAACTGTCACGGTATAAATAGTCACAGAAGTAGCCTTAAGCAGCAGGACTACTCCCTCTAGACCTACCGTGAAATCAGACAGGAGGCGTCGCAACTGCAGACGCGGAAAAAACTGCAACCGCAGCGCGGTGTGAACGGAGCCACAGAGAGGACACCGCAATCTAGCTGGCGCAATGCAGGACGCTAGCTGCTGAGAACGTATAGCTGGAGCGCGCTGATGCTAGCGCTGCTACTGGCGGCTGCCCAATTACTCACACAGTCGTAAGATCAGAGGGAAGGGGTTTCATAATAAGTCAGCCACCAGTCCAAGCATCCATCACCATACATACAGCAGCAGTATGAAAATACTAGCGCATGGCATAGCGGCCATGCGCACTTTTTGTAGCGTACGGGACCTGCCAGAAATCTCCAGAGCCCTGAGCTAAGCCAATGGAATCAGGAGCAGGACCTGAGCACCTGACTCCTGAACTCCAATGGGAGCTCATTCCAGGAGCATGCTCAGAAGCTGGCTGAAAGGACTTAGCCTCTGGAGACAAATGTGAGGATCTGGATCTCTGCATAAGTATGGCAGGACACAGATTCCTAACCCCGGGTCCATTTCAATAGTTGACGGAGACAAAATAAATTCCAAAAAAGAAATCCTCTGTACCCCAAAAAGGCATTTTGATCCTTTGACATACAGGGAATTCTCCCTCAAGATCCGGAACACAGTCCGAACATGTTCCACATGAGAATCCCAATCCTTGGAGAAGATCAAAATATCATCCAGATAGATAATCAAAAATTTATCCACAAAGTCTCGGAAAATGTCGTTCATGAAGAACTGGAAGACAGAAGGGGCATTAGTGAGCCCAAAAGGCATCGCCAGGTACTCAAAATGTCCCTCCAGAGTATTAAACGCCGTCTTCCATTCATCCCCATGCTTAATGCGGATAAGATTATACGCCCCCCTGAGGTCAAGCTTGGTAAACCAGCAAGCACCTTTAACTCTGGAGAATAGATCCGAAATCAGGGGTAACGGATACTGATATTTAATAGTAATTTTGTTGAGGGCACGATAATCAATACAAGGCCTTAATGAACCATCCTTTTTGGCCACGAAAAAAAATCCAGCACCTAAGGGTGAAGAGGATGGTCTAATATGACCCTTCTCCAACGCCTCCTTAATATAGGATCGCATAGCCTCGTGCTCGGGTACAGATAAATTGAAGAGCCGACCCTTGGGAAATTTACACCCTGGGCTCAGTTGAATTGCACAGTCATAACTCCTATGAGGAGGCAAAGACGCAGATTCATTCTCACTAAATACATCATAAAAGTCCGCCAAATAGTCAGGAACATCATGCGACTGAGGAGAGGTGGAAAAAAACGGAGCCTCACTAAGGGCACACCGACAACCCCAACTCACCACAGACACAGATTTCCAATCCAAAACTGGATTATGAATTTGCAACCAGGGAAACCCCAGAACAATGGTATCATGCAAATTATGCAACACCAAAAATCTGCAATTTTCTTGATGGTCTGGGGCGACCCGCATTACCACCTGGGTCCAAAACTGAGGTTTATTTTTCGCCAAAGGAGTGGCATCAATCCCTCTCAAAGGGATAGGCGTCCGCAGAGGTGTCATCGGAAATCCACAACGTTTAGCAAAATCCAAGTCCATTAGGTTCAGGGCTGCTCCCGAATCCACAAAAGCCTTGGCGGAAAATGTGGACAGGGAGCAGATCAGAGTAATTGCCAGAAGAAATTTAGGTTGAACACCACCCACAGAAAACGTGTGTGCAAAACGTTTCTCTCGTTTAGGACAGACAGAAATAATATGCGAGGCATCTCCACAAAAAAAACACAGCTTATTACGCCTCCTGAACTCCTGACGTTGCTCCCTGGACAAAACTCTATCACATTGCATAGGTTCAGACACTTGTTCAACAGGTGGCAACACCTCTCGTGCAGTCCTGCGTTCACGTAAACGCCGATCAAACTGAATGGCTAATGACAGAATCGTCAAGACCAGAGGGAACAGGAAATCCCACCATAGTATCTTTTACGGCTTCTGACATACCCTTCCGAAAGAGAGCTGCCAAGGCATTATCATTCTAGGTAGTAAGGACCGCCCACTTTTGGAATTTTTGACAGTACAATTCTGCAGAATCTCGACCCTGGCTCAATGCCAACAGGGTCTTTTCAGCCTGATCAGTAGCATTAGGTTCATCATACAACAACCCCAAGGCTTGAAAAAATGTGTTCACATTAGTCAGAATAGGATCATCTGGTTTCAAAGAAAACGCCCAATCCTGGGGATCGCCACGCAGCAAAGAGATGACAATTTTAACTGGTTGCGCGGAGCTCCCTGACGAGTTAGGCTTCAAGGCAAAAAATAATTTACAATTATTTTTGAAATTCAAAAATTTAGACCGATCCCCAAAAAACACATCAGGAGTAGGGATCTTTGGTTCAGCAGCATGTGAATGAGCAAGGTAGGCGGAAATTCCTAGCACTTCTGCAGCGAGCTGCTCCACACGATCAGACAATTGCTTTATCTCCATTGAGCGAAAAAAAAATTCCCCCTACGGCCTCAAAGGTATAGATGAAAAAATATACACACACTTTTTTTTTTTTTACAATTCTTTCCTGCTATTGAGCACCCTAGGATCTGCGGTATGGCTGCTGATTCTGTTATGAATGAGTCACCGTAGGAGGCAAAAACAGAAATACTAGCTAAGTCCAGAAAACCAGAGAAGTTGGCAGCTATCGGACTGCAGACCCCTGAACCTATCAACAACAACCAGCAGTAGCCGTGGGGGGTTCCTACGGTGCCCTAGACCCCTCGATCACAGCCGGAGAACTGCATAGCCTAAAGACAGAAAGGGAAATCTAAACTGCCCCAGAGCAGACCCCAAAGCAATAGGCAGCCCCCAACATATAATGACGGTGGAGCAAGATGAAAAAACACTCACACAGATAGAAAGATAGGCTGAGCAAATGATGGGACCCCAGCTAACTAAATAGGACAGGATAGGAAAGCTGCTGTCTGCAATCCGCCAAAAACCCTATCAAAACAAGGGCCAACAGGCTGGTAGGGCAAAAGGCCCTGAAGACGCTATGCTTCAAAAAGACTATATCAGCACTCAGGTATTTTCTGAATACAGAGCAAAAAGGAATTCAACTCACCCCAGCAGGGAATGGCAGAAATTCAGAAAAACAAGGCAAAACAAAACACAAATGCAAAAAGCAGTGCAGAAAACTTAGCTTTTGAGGAGCAGGAATCAGACTGGTCTCCTAGAATCCCTCAGAGAGATCACCAGCAAGGCAGAAGGGCGTCGGCTGCCTTATATCCAGTCAGCAATTCCCGTCACCCAGTCATCATCATCATACCCAGGTGCTTGGTAATCAGCCTCACTACCTTCCATCACCAGAAGAGGGAGTTCATCAGACCTCAATGGTGAAGGGGAAAATGAACTCACAACAATAACCCTATCCATCACCCTATTCCTTGCCATAACCCTATCCATCACCCTATTCCTTGCCATAACCCCATCCATCACCCTATTCCTTGCCATAACCCTATCCATCACCCTATTCCTTGCCATAACCCTATCCATCACCCTATTCCTTGCCGTAACCCTATCTTTAACCCTATTTTTTGCCGTAACCCTATCCCTAACCCTATACCTTTCCCTAACACTGACTCTATCCCTAACCCTAGTACTAATAGAAGTTAAGGTAAAAAAAAGTGTTAAACATAAAAGTATGTCTTAGTAATGAATGAAGACAACATTGAATCACTTTTTGGCCTCTACACATGATTAAATGTTGTCTTCATTCATTAGCTGCTCAGCTTCTGCCTTCTCAGTCACTGTAGAGTGCAGCAATTGAAATGAATGTGCCATTCACTGCTGTTCTCTGCATAGAAAACTCACTTTCATAGTTTGGGGATTTTTTTTCTGGTATTTTCAGTGATTGCTCCCTGCACAGGTTTGACCGAGATCATAACAAAGCTCACTTCATTAAACTGAGATTTGTCATCTTGGTCAGCGCCTATGCAGAGTGCAGCAACTGTTCCCATCTCAACTGAAGCACTCTGCATAGACAGCGCTGGTGGTGGGCAGTTACTGCACTATGGGAAGAAGAAGCAATGCTTGCCTGCCCTGATCATTTCAAAGTGGGAAGTGAAATTTTGTGCTCCTGTAAACTTTGGCATCTGGGGGATATGCTCCTGTGGATTTCCCATACTACATCTCTGCCCACATAATAACTCATTCATGTCCATGCACAGCTCTTGGAGGTGTAATCAGCCTTTTATACATCACTCCAGAGCCCTTACAGCCACAACTGATGTCATCTCAACAAGCTTTGCATAAATCAATATTACAAGCAAATACATGAAACTGTAATATGTCTTCTCAGAGAAATGTGCTTCTTTCTCCACTTATGAGCCACTTCTTCTCCTCCTCCTGTCTCCTGAGCTCAACATGCACACCTAAAAAAAAAAAAAGTAAGATGGACTGTCAGCTCACTGAGGGATCAGATTACCGTTACCAATTGAAGTCTGTGGAGAGGAAATGATTAGTGAGAAGCAGAGTGATGGATTGATACTGGAGAAGTCCTGACACACACAGACCTTTGCTGCTGGATTCACAACTACCCTGCTCAGTACTGCTCTGCAATGTCCTCCATGCTACGGCTGCTTCTGTGCTACATAGAGACAGGAGAACAGGAATCCCACATGTCTGTGTGTGCTGTGTATGGGAGACATCATAATAACAGCTAGTTTACACCCACCAGCTCAGAGATAACTGACAATTAGAGATGGAGCCTGCTTCATGGGGGAAAACTGGTAAAAGATTAAGGATACAAGTCATGTAATGGTTAGACATTGTGTTATTTCTCATGCACACAAGACAGATTCTGAAGAATTGCCTAAAAAGACAAGTGCTCTTTAAGTGCAATACTACAGTTCCATCACTTCATTAGGCTATGCTGAAAGGTTTAGATTTGCAATTTTCCTGAATTTGAAACTTTTGTAACTTGCTTTATACAATTTCAATAAATGGCTTAATTGCTTAATTGTAGAGAACGAGGAAAAGAATAAAAAAAACAAGATAAAACCCCACTTGCTGCTCTCCTGTCCTGCAGCTGCTGCAGTGCGCTGTTCAGTCTCTTCTTTTCTCCTTCCCACAAAGCGCGACATCTTCTTTGGCCTTCTTCACTCTGAGTCGGGTTATCTGTCACCAAGTAGGTTTTGTGACGTGATGACGTACGCCTCGACTGTACAACAGACACCGTGGCCGAGGCTTACTGGGCGCCGGAGGCTCTGACGTAGAGTGAAAATGGCTAAAGCAGATATCACGCAAGGGGGAAGGTGGAAAGAAGATGCCAGAAGGTGCAGAGGTCCAAACAATGCAGTAGTGGAGGGACAGGTGGGCTACGTTGTGAGGGGTATTCATTTTTTTTTCTACACCCAAAGTTTATTATGTTCTGGGGTCTGGAAATAATAATAAGGAACATTCAATTTGCATTGAAAAATTACAAATTTTTCTGCAAAATTTGCGCAATTTGCTGCATTCAAATCTCTATTATCTGCCCCCTTGTTATCATTAAGGGGTGTGAAAACTTCCACAAGGGACTGTACATTCTTGATCACAGTGTCTAGTCATCATCGAGTCCAAAACTCCCAGTGACCTCATATCACAACGTACGGTCCACGATCATAGACCCAAACTTATTGACAGCTGGCTTCTCGACAGACGTCTCCGCGGTGTGTGACGTGAGCAGCGCTCCGGGGCTACATGAATCTAATATACCAGCTCTGTATCTACTCCTGATATGTGCCGTGCTACTGGAATATTCTCTCGCTGAGAAAGATTAACTCGGTAATGGCCAGCCCAGGAGTACTAACATTACTAACCTCTGTTCGCATTCGGAACGCTAAACCTTTGTTATTTTTTGCATTGATGTAGCCTGATTTGTTTTCTGCATCATAAGTTGTCATTTTCATTTGCACTACTGTAGGACGAACCTTTAGGCGATATTCACACGATGAGTTTTTGCTGCTTTTTTAATGCAAATTAAAAGCTACCTTTTACGATACCAGCAAAAGCTATGAGATTACAGAGATCTCATGCACACACACAATGTTTTTGTTATACTGACTGAACGGCTAAACTGCTACTTTTTTAAAAACTGAAGCATGTCGCTATTTTCAGCATTATTTGCAGCGTTTTATCAGCAAAAAAGCAGCACAAAACATTGACATCAATTTTTGCTGCATTTTTTTGTGAAAAAAGCAGGTACAGCAGCAGGATGGGAAACCCATTTATGTTTGTGATTTTTCTCAAGTTTAAACCAGAATGTCTTGGTCTCCTCACCTGAGGATTGCAGTTATATTAATACAGTTTAATCAAATTAGTCTGAGCAACTCTATGCCTGACCAATGTGTAAAACTAAACATTGCCTGAGCAATTCAATGGCCGACCAAGGTGTAAAACGAAACATTGCCTGAACAACTCAATGCCTGACCAATGTGTAAAACTAAACATTGCCTGAGCAATTCAATGGTCGACCAAGGTGTAAAACGAAACATTGCCTGAACAACTCAATGCCTGACCAATGTGTAAAACTAAACATTGCCTGAGCAATTCAATGGCCGACCAAGGTGTAAAACAAAACATTGCCTGAACAACTCAATGCCTGACCAATGTGTAAAAATAAACATTTCCTGACCAATGTGTGAGATTAAACAATACTTGACCAACTCAATGGCCCTGACCAATGTGTGAAAGTGCTCGTAAACAATGTCCGCCCTACAAAATGCACTGCCAATGTCTTAGGTAAACTATTCCAGACTAATTCAACTCCCCCCATTGTTGTTACATTTGTAATTATGTATTTTTTCATGAATGCATTAACTTTTTTGTTGAGAATAGTCACTATTTTTTAAGACTTTTTGCACTTGATCAATTTATCCTTTTTTCCCCATAAATGTTTTATGGTGTCACCTACGTCTTACATTGGTGTCCTAACACCTTGCATTGTTCTTGCTTGTATGGTGAAAGCAAAGCTGAACTTTGGGATCCTGAAAAAGACAAAGAAAAGCAGCAAAAAAGCGTGCAAACTTGCCTTTTGTCTGCAGCTTTTTTACTGCCAAGAGATGAGGTTTTCTGCAAAAAAAGCAGCAAAAAAGCAATGAGTGTTCATAGCCTTAGACACTCCCTATGGATTAAAAATAAAACAAAAAAACATTCTCACTGGGTTTTTCTTATGTTTTTTTATTTATTATAAATATCGCTAGGAGTTTTTTCGTGCTTCTTATTAATAGCCGTCATCTTGGCCTTTACTTGCCAAATAAAAGATAAAAAAGAAGAACAAGAAGGCTGATGGGTACTTTCTTGCCGGCATGTCTTTAATCAATGAGTTTGTATAACGACTCCTGGAGTGGACCCTCGGGGTCGTAATACCAACCCATCCTGGGCAAACTGACCTAGTGAGGACCACCCCCTATACAAGGAGCATCAGGGGCAGACCCAGGGGAATAAAGTACCATGACTCCTGGAACCAGGTAGCCGGCTCGAAGGAGGCGCGAGAGAACGTGTTTAGCAGGGTGAAGACGGGGGCACGCAGGGTACAGGAGTGTGTTAATCGTGTACACGGGGGCTCGCAGGGTACAGCATGTCATGATCCAGGATGGAGTTTTGTCTTTGGCCCGTCCTGGTCAGACGGGTTAATTGTTTCTGCCTCTCTCTGGCAGAGGCAGCTATTTAATGCTCACTTGACCTAGGTCCGGTGTCAGTTATACTCCTGCCCTCGGCTGAGTTAGTTGACCTCGTGCGTACGTGTGACTTGTGCCTGATAACTTGCTTGCTTGTTTGGTTTTGATCCGGTTCTGTCCCTGTTTACGAGTTCTGCCTGTCCCTCTTGTACTACGCTACCTCTCTGTGTATGACCCTCTGCCTGTGACCTGACTATTCTTTGCTCGTCCCTCTGGTACCGCACAGACCTCTCCGTGTATGGACCCTCACTTGTCCGACCTGCGTTTTCCTCTTCTCTTCTACAGTTTCCCTGCAGTAGGTACATTAGATCGTCTGCAGCAGTAGGACGCTAAGCCCCACCCCCTGCAGTCACATGATCGTAGGTCCTGGGACACCTTACTATTTTCAGTGCCGCAGGTCCTGTCTGCTTGAACCATTACTACAGTATTGGACCCTGCACTCTCCCGTAGTGTGGGTAAGTCACCCTGCTCTGCGTGGCAGTTTGCCGACGCTGACAGGGTCCTGACATTAGAGTCCTGACATTATAACTGACCGTTACCATTTTTTTTTCTCCACTCCCCTTCTCCTGTGTGTGTGATGGATCCTATGCACGCTCTTTCTGAGCAGGTTAAGCACCTAACTCTGATGTCTCAGAGACTCCTGGGGGAACAACGAGTCCTGGCTCAGTCTCAGCAGCTGATCGCTGACACTGTGCAGGGGGTTTTATCATCGGGGGCTCGGGATGTTACATTAATTTCCCCTGAGTCTCCGGATAAGTTACCGGATACCTTTTCTGGAGATAAAAAGGAATTCAAAGTGTTCAAGGAGGGCTGTAAGCTTTTTTTTTCATTGAGACCACACTCTTCTGGGGATGAAAGTCAGAGAGTGGGGGTCATTATGTCTCTGTTAAGGGGAGCCCCCCAGGCTTGGGCTTTCTCCCTTCCGACCACGGCCCCTGAGCGTATGACTGTGGATGCATTTTTTGAGGCCCTGGGTCATATTTATGACGAGCCTGATCGGATGTGTATGGCTGAGGACAGGGTGATGAGTGTGTGCCAGGGGAAGCACTCAGCCGAGTGGTTTTGCTCAGAGTTCAGACACTGGGCTGCTGAGGTCTGCTGGAATGATGCCGCCCTCCGGGGTTTGTTCCGTAGAGGCCTGTCTGAACATCTGAAAGATGCCCTGGCTCTCCGCCTGATTCCCTGGAGGAGGCTATGACACAAGCCGTCTGAATGGATCGCAGGCTACGGGCGAGGGGAGTGATGCAGATTGAGACCCCGTTATTCTCCCAAGGAAGGAGAGCCAGTCCTACATTGGAAACCATGGAGATGGGAACTGTCGACCTCAAGGAGAAAGAAAGGAGACAACGGCGCTTGGGAAAATGCTGTTTTCACTGTGGCGATTCTGGACATTGGAAAAAGGATTGCCCCTCCTGTCCACTGACCAACAAGCGACTGAGCCCGGGTGATTGTCGTGGAAGTCACCCAGGCTCTCAGGTACCTTTTTCTCCATTTTCAAAAATGTTGCAAGTGGAACTTTGTTGTGGGAGTGTCTCCATATCTACTTCTGCCTTCGTGGATTGCGGATCGTCGTTGAACTTTATTTACTCTAATTTGTTGTCCAGGTGTAAGTTAAGGACAGTTAGGCTGGAGACTCCTATCCACATTGTTGCCATTGACAAAACACCACTGGCTAAGAATGACGTCATATTTCGTACAGAGGAGTTTCTCGTTAAAGTGAGTTCCTTGCACCAGGAACATATTTCATGCTATGTTATGGACAACCTGCCTGCGGGACTGGTGGTGGGGTTCCCCTGGTTACAATTACATAATCCGGTGATTAATTGGGAATCTCGGGACATTGTTAAATGGGGTCCCTATTGTTCTGAAAAATGTCTTGCTACTGTGTTTGTGTCGTCCATTGGTCTGGAAGGTATTCCGGAGTACCTAAAAGACTATACGGATGTTTTCTCCGAAATAGAGGCTGAAGTTTTACCACCACACCTCCCATTTGATTGTGCCCTTGACCTGGTTCCAGGTGCTAAATTGCCCAAGGCCCGCTTGTATAACCTTTCGGATCCCAAACGGGTTGCTATGAAGGAATACATTTCCGAGAGTCTCCGTAAGGGACACATTCATCCTTCTGTCTCTCCCGTGGTGGCGGGGTTCTTTTTTGTAAAGAAAAAAGACGGTGGTTTACGCCCATGCCTCGATTTTCGAGAATTAAATAAGATAACTGTCAGAAATACATATCCCTTCTCACTTATTCCTGATTTGTACAACCAGTTTTCCGGAGCTAAGTGGTTTTCGAAATTAGATCTACGGGGAGCGTATAACCTTATCCGAGTCCGGGAAGGAGATGAGTGGAAAACTGCTTTTCTCACTACTGATGGGTTGTTTGAAAATTTGGTCATGCCTTTCGGTCTGACCAATGCTCCAGCGGTCTCCCAAAATTTCATAAATCACGTGTTCTCTGATTTTATTGGACGTTTTATGGTGGTGTATTTGGATGACATACTGATCTACTGACCTGATAAACAGGCTCACATTGGCCATATTCGGGCAGTTCTCCAAAGGCTCCGGGAGAACTGTCTCTTTGCTAAACTAGAGAAATGTTTATTTTTTGTTCAGGAACTGTTTTTTCTGGGATTCATTGTGTCTGCTGAGGGGTATCACATGGATCCTAATAAGGTGCAGGCCATTGTCGATTGGGTTCAACTTTGTGATTTGAAGGCTCTGCAGCGTTTCCTAGGATTCGCCAATTATTATTGCAAATTTATAAGGGGGTTCTCACAGGTGGTTAAACCCTCACAGACTTGACTCAAGAGGGGGCCAATATCAAGAATTGGTCAGCCGCAGCGATAGCGGCGTTTCAGTTTTTAAAAAAATGTTTCATGTCTGCTCCGGTTCTTATTCAACCGGACCCGTCTGAACCATTTATTGTTGAGGTGGACGCCTCAGAGGTGGGGGTGGTATTGTCCCAGGGACCCGCTACTTTGACTAATTTGAGACCTTGCGCCTTTTTCTCGAAGACATTCTGCCCTGCAGAGAGAAACTATGATGTTGGGTATCGAGAACTTCTGGCCGTGAAGTTGGCCTTTGAAGAATGGAGGCATTTTTTGGAGGGGGCTGTCCATCCTATAACCATAATTACGGACCATAAGAACCTAGTTTACATCGAGTCAGCTAAAAGGTTGACTCCTAGACAGGCTAGATGGTCACTTTTTTTTCCCGATTCCACTTCTCTATCACTTTTCGGCCATGATCCAAAAATGTCAGAGCTGATGCCTTGTCACGCAGTCTAGATCCGGTTTCCCCCCCGAACCTCCATCCTCCATTCTTCAGCCCCGGGGTGGTGGTGGTGGCAGGTATTTCTAATATGTTGGAACGGGAGATTCGGGAAGCCCAGTCTCTTGCACCTCCGGCTAAGCCGGTGGATAAACTTTTCGTACCAGCTCAGTTTCGTCTCAAGGTCCTCCGGGAGTTCCATGACTCAGTTCTGGGTGAACATCCAGGGATCTCGGCTACCCAGATGGCCATCGCTAGAATATTCTGGTGGTCTTCTTTAGCCTCTGATGTTGGGGAATATGTGTCTGCTTGTGATGTTTGTGCCCGTGCGAAAACCCCCCATAACCGGCCGGCCGGGGAATTGGTACCACTGCTAATTCCTGAGAGACCATGGACTCATTTGTCCGTGGATTTCATCACCAACCTTCCCCCCTCCAAGGGTAATACCACCGTTTGGGTTGTGGTGGACAGGTTTAGTAAGCAGGCACATTGTACCTTTGGCAGCTCTACCTAATGCGGAAACATTGTCCAGATTGTTTGTTGAGCATGTGGTGCTGTTGCATGGGGTACCCTTGAATGTGGTGTCTGATAGGGGAGTACAATTTGTGTCCAGATTTTGGAGGGCATTTTGTAAGAGGTTGGGTATTGGTCTGTCCTTTTCATCTGCTTATCACATCCAGAGACTAATGGGCAGACTGAGCGGACCAATCAGTCTCTGGAGCAAATTCTGCGTTGCTTGATCTCAGCCCGACAGGATGAGTGGTGTACTGCGTTGCCTTTGGCCGAGTTTGTGTTTAACAACCGCATTAACCAGTCTACGGGTACATCTCCCTTTTTCTGCAATTATGGGTTTCATCCACATTTTGGAGAGTTTTCCCGTTTGGACTCTGGGTGTCCTGGGGCGGATGAGAATATCCAGCGGTTGGGGGAGGTATGGCAGGAGGTCCAGAGTAACATTACGAAGGCCTAGGATAAATATAAGTTTTTTGCAGACAAAAAATGGTGTTCCAGGTTGGGGATAAGGTATGGTTATCTACCAAGAATATAAGGCTCAAGGTCCCCTCTGCGAAGCTTGGATCTAAGTTTATTGGTCCCTATGAAATTACCGAAGCAGTTAACCTGGTGGCTTTGTGGTTGCGTCTCCCGCCATCTCTATGGATCCCCAATGTTTTCCATAGGGCCCTTTTGAAACCTGTGGGGAGGGATCATCGTCTTCCTCGCCACCGGTTTTGGTAGACGGGCAGTCTGAGTACGAGGTGGAACGAATTGTTGACTCTAGGTTGGTCCGTCGTGCCCTTCAATATCTTGTACATTGGAAAGGCTACGGTCCTGAAGACCGGTTGTGGGTTCCTGCTCGATCGGTTCATGCAGATCGGTTGGTCCGGGCCTTTCACGCCAAGTATCCTGAGAGACCTGGGGGTCCAGCGGCCCCTGTTATGAACGGGTAGCCGAGGAGGAAATAAAAAGCAACACAAGCTAAGTCTCAGAAAACCAAAGAGGTTGGTAACTATGCAGACTGCAGACCCCTGATCCTAACACGCAACTAGCAGCAGTCATGGAGCGTTCCTACGGTGGTCCTAGATGCCTCGTCACAACCGGAGAAACTAAATAAGCCTAAAGCAGGAAAAGGGGAAAACTAACTGCCCCAGAGCAGACCCCAAAGGAGAGACAGCCCCCCACATGTATTGACGGTGAAAAAAGATGAAAACACAAACAAAGGCAGGAAAATAGGCTGAGCAAACGTTGGGGCCAGACTAACTAGAAAGGACAGGAAAGGAAAGACACTGTCTGCAGTCTGCCAAAAAACCCTACAAAATGTCCAACACAACTGATAGCAAAATTAACCCTGAAGTCACTAGACTTCTCCCACTATATCAGCACTCTGAAATATTCTGAGACAGAGCAAAAAGAGGCCAATCTGATAAGGGACAAAAAAAAGGCAATTTGGCAAATAAGAGTGGAAATTCAGCACAGCCCAGCCGGGCTGGCTGACCACACAAAAAACTGAAAAGACCAACAAGAGCAAGTGTGAACATTAGCAAAAAACAAACTTATCTTTAGAAGACTGGAACAGAGCTGAGTCCTAGACCTGAGAAACAGACTGAATCACCAGCAACAGGATAGGGCGTCGGCTGTCTTATATCCAGTCTGATACTCCAGAGATCCAATCACTATCTTCCTCACCGGGTGGCATATCACTACCACTCAAACCAACCTCACCACCTCCAGTCACCACCAGAGGGAGAACGGAAGGGGAACTCTCAACTGGTGGAGCAGAAAATGAGCTCATAACAGACCCCCCATTGAGAAGAGGGTACTGTCATGATCCAGGATGGGGTTTTGTCTTTGGCCCGTCCTGGTCAGACAGGGGTTAATTGTTTCTGCCTCTCTCTGGCAGAGGGCGGCTATTTAATGCTCACTTGACCTAGGTCCAGTGTCAGTTATACTCCTGCCCTCGGCTGAGTTAGTTGACCTCGTGCATACGTGTGCCTTGTGCCTGATAACTTGCTTGCTTGTTTGGTTTTGATCTGGTTCTGTCCCTGTTTACGAGTTCTGCCTGTCCCTCTTGTACTATGCTACCTCTCTGTGTATGACCCTCTGCCTGTGACCTGACTATTCTTTGCTCGTCCCTCTGGTACCGCACAGCCCTCTCCGTGTACGAACCCTCGCTTGTCTGACCTGCGTTTCCTCTTCTCTTCTACAGTTTCCCTGCAGTAGGTACATTACATCGTCTGCAGCAGTAGGAAGCTAAGCCCTGCCCCCTGCAGTCACATGATCGTAGGTCCTGGGACATCTTACTATTTTCAGTGCCGCAGGTCCTGTCTGCTTGAACCATTACTACAGTATTGGACCCTGCACTCTCCCGTAGTGTGGGTAAGTCACCCTGCTCTGCGTGGCAGTTTGCCGACGCTAACAGGGTCCTGACATTAGAGTCCTGACACAGGATAGTGCTGAGCATGCACATGGGGTACGCTGGGTACAGGAGAGTGTAGAGCGTGTGCATGAGAGCACGCAAGGTACAAGACAATGCAGAGCACGTATTAGGAAGCACACCAGAGTACAAGGTAGCGCAGAGCGCATACCAGGAAGCATGCCAGAGTACTAGACAATGCTTAGCGCGTACTAAGAAGCACGCCAGAGTACAAGGTAGTGGACCTGAGTACAGAGAACGACCATGCAAGGACCAAGCAGCCCTAGCAAGAAAGCAAAAGCAATAATCAGTCCCCGCCTACAGGAAGAGGCCGCCTGATATAGGGAATTCGCGCCAGGATTTCCGGGTCAGGTCCTCCTGGACCATAGAGATGTCAGGGTAGTGCGGGCGCAGTCAGAGCTGCGAGTTGTGCGCAAGCGCGCCCGATGGGACCCGGAGTCAGGCGCGCAGCCGCAGAGTCAAGAGCGCACAGCACGCGCACGCACCCTACGGGACCCCAGCGTCGGTTGCAAGACCGGAAGTGGAGATGTCGGGCGGCGTGCACCAGCTTCGGAGGTGCGCGGTGGATCCCTAAAAACATCTTTGTATCGTAAACCCACATCAACGAACAGTCTTTTAAGATGGGAGAGTCATCACCCCCCCCCCTGAAACGTGGTATTCCCAGGGGGCAGTTTCTCAGACTCAGGAGGAACTGCTCCGACTGGAGTGATTTTGAGGAACAATCAGGTGATTTATGGGGTAGGTTTAGGGACAGGGGTTACCCCATCAATACTATTCAGCCAGCTTACAATCTGGCAAGACGGACAAGGAGATCATCTTTATTGGTCCCAAGAGAGAAGAAAAATTCTGACAGCCTTGTTAGGTTGATAGGTACGTTTGATGATCAGTCAGGGAGAGTAATGGAGATTTTGAAGAAACACTGGGCTATTCTCAGGACCGATCGGGATATTAGAGAGATAATTCCTTCTTGACCCTCAGTGACCTATAGGAGGGGCAAATCTATTAGAGACATGGTGGTAAAGAGTCATCTTGAACCTCAGAAGAAGGAGGGAACATGGTTAACAAACAGGCAGGTTGGAACGTTCAGATGCGGACACTGTAGTTTCTGCAAGTTTGTTATACCTTCGAAAACCTTTACCAGTGCTTACACGAAAAGGACATACAAGATGAATTCATTTGCGAACTGCAAAACTGCAGGGGTTGTTTACTTATGCAAATGTTCCTGTCCCCGAGACTATGTGGGCAAAACCAAACGTCAGCTCCGCATACGTATTGGTGAACATTTGGGTGATATCAGACATAAGAGAGAGACACCATTAGCACGCCATGTCAACTTGGTTCATGGTGGGGACGAGAAGCAGATTGGTTTCTGTGTTATTGAGAGAGTTCAGATTCTGGCAAGACAGGGGGATTGGGACAAGAAAATCCTACAACGTGAGACACGTTGGATTTTCTGGCTTGAATCACAAAGCCCTAATGGTTTAAATGAGCAGTTGAATTTTACTAGCTTTCTATAAGATGGTACTTGATGAATCCAGCATGCTATTTTTCTTGTGTGCTTATTGTGTTACTTTATTTTTCATTTATCTTTTTTTTTGGATACATAGAGGTCTTTTGAGTGCTCTGTTATGATGACTAATGCTCTACCCATAAGGAATATCTTTATATATCTTTCCATGTTATTGGAGATGTCCTGGAATTTCCTTATTGAGTTATTATTGTTCATAATTACGTATGATTACAACATTACATCCTGCAGCGATTATCTATTATTATGAGCTGCTACATGGATTTATCTTATGTTGTGATATAATTTGGGTGATGCAGGACGCGATGTATAGGAAACGCAAGTTCCGGGGTGTGGGTTTGGAGGTGACGCCGCATGTTTAGATGGGAAGCAGGATGGTGTCCATCATAATTCTTCCCCACTATGTGTGCGCACTGCGGAAGTGACGTTGCCGGTGTCTCATGCTTCTGAATCCCTCCAATGGGAGTATTGTTTACACCACACGTGATTGCGGCGCGTCACCGGACGTGACGTCACAACTAGAACGCGGTAAATATGAGCCTCAGAGACACGGAAAAGACGCCGCACACTGCACTGATCTTTCGGCCAGAGGGGATTCCTTTCCTTCTCTGCCCCTGATAAACCCTCAATATCTAGGAGGGGGAAACGCGTCGGGCTGGGCCTCATATCTTCTGATGGCTGATAAGTATTGTCATAACGCTGACAGACCTATTGTTTGATGGTTGGCAAAATGTTTCTGTATTAGGGCAACCTGGCAATCAGGGATTGTTTTCTGTTGCCACCACTGTTTATATGTAGGACTATTATGTCCATTATTTAAGCGTTGTGTATATTATTTTTATGCCACTAATCTTTATCTGGTGGATAATTTTGGCTGTTATGTAACCTGAGGTGCTTGGATTGTGCATCCCTGTGGCTGCACCTCTTACTGTATACGTTTTTTCTTTTTCCCTTTTTTTTTGGGGGGGGGGCTATATCAGGTCTGTTATTTTGCAGCATAAGCCTTTTTATTACGAGATAAGCCAATATAAGCTGCTATATATCAGTATTTTTTACTACGAGATAATATCTGGGATGGGTTTATTTACCCATGATTTCAGTACGAGATAAGTTAAACATCTTCTGAGACGTTATACAGTCTCTCCACCAGGGTTTTTCGGGTGGTTATTGTGTGTTTGTGTTTTTTTGTGTATCCTCGTCGTGGACTAGGGTCTTGTAGGGTGTATTAGGGTCACCGACGTTGAGCGGGGGCGCCACTATCGTCTACAACTAGGGTGCCAACCTCCGCGGCTAGGCAGGGATTGCCAGGGCCCACTAGGGCGAGTTTAGTGACCTGGAGTATCGATTATTATTTTTTGTCTGGTGTCTGTTTAAATATTACCTTAGTCCTTATGCACTGGGATTGTCCAGATTTTAAACATTGATTAAAAGTGAAGTTTTAGGGATCATTTTTCTGTTGCTACCTTGGTTTCTTTTCTTGTCTTTGATCCCAAAATATTTTTTGGAGGTTTTTTTGCTTGACTAGCATGGCTGGTTTTTTGTCGGGTCCTATTGATACTAAAAGATGGCTAGATGATGCTAAAGAGGTATTTTCAGAATTAGAAACTGATTCCTTGCCTGCTACGGGTCCCTCTCTCAGGACACTGTTTTCCGATCTGCTTGAGGCATTTAAAGATAATATTAAATCCTGGTGGGAAGTACAATCATTAGAAAACTATATTAAACAAAAAATTGTTCCACGTGGGCTGAGGATTCATTTGACACCTGCCCCTAGATGTAGAACCCCAATATTATTAAACAGGTGGGAGGAGGAACTAACTGCCTCATCCCTACGTTTAATGCAGGTGTTGCTTGATGAAGAGAAAGTCACTCTTGAAAAAACCTCCCTGAAGGTGAAGGAATTGACAGAGAATGTGTTGAAATTTAAAACTACGACTGATTTTGCAATAAAGGAGGAGAATCTTAAAATTACGGTTGAGAAGTACCAACTGTATATTAAAGAGAGGAAACATAGGAGGTTTATAAGGGATACTACAGAATTTAAGGAAAAGAGGGCATATCCTGCTCTCTCGGATAAGAAAAATTGTCCGACAGATATATCATCCTCAGAGGTTGAGTCATCAGACGCTGAGGGAAATCTGGGCTATCACGGTAGAAAAAATAACTACAGAAGTAGGGGACGCAGTCGTAGAGGTAGTGGTAGAAGATGGCAGGAAACAGACAGGTTCTATGGGAGAGCACAAATGAACACTACTTCGCGGCATATAAATCAGCCCTCCTCTACGGCTGGTGGTTCATCATCCCCCTCCTCCTCTTTTTTAGAAACGAAGGGTTTGGCCCCCTACAAACTAAGGGAACGTACCAAGTAGGGATGAAGAGGGGGTTTGATAACCAGATCATTAATCTGTCCTCCTATGCTCCTACTAAGATGGAGATTGATGTCCTGAGTAGAGGACTCTCCTTTGTACCAACTACTAAATTCGATCCTTTTGAATGGATAAAAGACATTAATTTGTTTATACGGAAATTGAAATGGAAAAAATTTTTTTCTATGGGTGACAAGGTTAAGTGTCAGCAATTAGGTATAACATTGGAGGAATTTCCTGATGTTCTTCTTCTAACCAGTTTGGCAGAGGAGAGACAACGGGAAATTGGGGCTGGACCGTTCTCTGATTTGAAATTAAAGAGTAAAAAGACACCCCCGATGGGGGAGACTGGGTGTATTGACATCTTTCTGCAACTAGTTTCTGATGAGATTCGTAGTATCAATCCTAGGACTGAACAGACTCAACCCAATCTCTCTTATTGTGAAAGAAAGGCCCTGGAAGGGTTGATGAACAATAAGCAGATTATATTGAAGCCGTCAGACAAGGGAGGCAATACAGTTATCCTGGAAAGGGATAAATATATTGAGATGTGTCTCTCTATTCTGTCTGATCAATCGACTTATGAGACTCTGAAAGTAGATCCCACGAGGGACTTTAGTTTTGGACTGTCTAAGATCTTGATGCAAGCCCTTGAAACAAAGTTAGTTTCAAAAAATGAATTTGACTTTTTGTTGCCAAAATGGCCAGTCATTGCAACATTTTACACGTTGCCAAAAATTCACAAGGGTATTGACCCACTAAAAGGGAGACCAATTGTCTCTGGGATTGACGCCCTGTGTCAAAACTCCAGTGTCTATCTGGATAAATTGTTGAGACCATTTGTATTGGCCCTTCCCTCCTACCTTAGAGATACTATGGATCTCCTAAACAAATTAGAGGGGATCATAGTTGACCCAGGCACTATCCTAGCATCTATTGATGTAGAAGCTCTGTACAGTAGTATTGGACATACTGAAGGCCTGAAGGCAGTCGACTATTTCCTTAAAGGTAGGGGGGTCCATCTGGGGGCGCATAATAAATTTTTGTTACAGCTTCTGGAGTTTGTACTCTGCCATAATTATTTTTTGTTTAATGGCAGATACTTCCACCAGCTCAGGGGCACTGCGACCCTTGTGCCCCCACATATGCTAATTTGCTCCTGGGCTGGTGGGAGGACACTGTGGTGTTCAGGGACGAGGATGTCGTCTGGTCCCCTAACATTGTGTTTTGGGGACGCTACATTGACGACATTCTCGTCCTATGGACAGGAGACCGGGAGTCCTTCAAGTCCTTCGTGGACTATTTGAATAAGAATGAGATGGGTCTGTTCTTTACACATGAGATTGGGGGGGATAGCATCACTTTCTTGGATACTACAATATCCATTGGAAGGGATGGATCCCTAAAAACATCTTTGTATCGTAAACCCACATCAACGAACAGTCTTTTAAGATGGGAGAGTCATCACCCCCCCCTGAAACGTGGTATTCCCAGGGGGCAGTTTCTCAGACTCAGGAGGAACTGCTCCGACTGGAGTGATTTTGAGGAACAATCAGGTGATTTATGGGGTAGGTTTAGGGACAGGGGTTACCCCATCAATACTATTCAGCCAGCTTACAATCTGGCAAGACGGACAAGGAGATCATCTTTTTTGGTCCCGAGAGAGAAGAAAAATTCTGACAGCCTTGTTAGGTTGATAGGTACGTTTGATGATCAGTCAGGGAGAGTAATGGAGATTTTGAAGAAACACTGGGCTATTCTCAGGACCGATCGGGATATTAGAGAGATAATTCCTTCTAGACCCTCAGTGACCTATAGGAGGGGCAAATCTATTAGAGACATGGTGGTAAAGAGTCATCTTGAACCTCAGAAGAAGGAGGGAACATGGTTAACAAACAGGCAGGTTGGAACGTTCAGATGCGGACACTGTAGTTTCTGCAAGTTTGTTATACCTTCGAAAACCTTTACCAGTGCTTACACGAAAAGGACATACAAGATGAATTCATTTGCGAACTGCAAAACTGCAGGGGTTGTTTACTTATGCAAATGTTCCTGTCCCCGAGACTATGTGGGCAAAACCAAACGTCAGCTCCGCATACGTATTGGTGAACATTTGGGTGATATCAGACATAAGAGAGAGACACCATTAGCACGCCATGTCAACTTGGTTCATGGTGGGGACGAGAAGCAGATTGGTTTCTGTGTTATTGAGAGAGTTCAGATTCTGGCAAGACAGGGGGATTGGGACAAAAAAATCCTACAACGTGAGACACGTTGGATTTTCTGGCTTGAATCACAAAGCCCTAATGGTTTAAATGAGCAGTTGAATTTTACTAGCTTTCTATAAGATGGTACTTGATGAATCCAGCATGCTATTTTTCTTGTGTGCTTATTGTGTTACTTTATTTTTCATTTATCTTTTTTTTTGGATACATAGAGGTCTTTTGAGTGCTCTGTTATGATGACTAATGCTCTACCCATAAGGAATATCTTTATATATCTTTCCATGTTATTGGAGATGTCCTGGAATTTCCTTATTGAGTTATTATTGTTCATAATTACGTATGATTACAACATTACATCCTGCAGCGATTATCTATTATTATGAGCTGCTACATGGATTTATCTTATGTTGTGATATAATTTGGGTGATGCAGGACGCGATGTATAGGACACGCAAGTTCCGGGGTGTGGGTTTGGAGGTGACGCCGCATGTTTAGATGGGAAGCAGGATGGTGTCCATCATAATTCTTCCCCACTATGTGTGCGCACTGCGGAAGTGACGTTGCCGGTGTCTCATGCTTCTGAATCCCTCCAATGGGAGTATTGTTTACACCACACGTGATTGCGGCGCGTCACCGGAAGTGACGTCACAACTAGAACGCGTAAATATGAGCCTCAGAGACACGGAAAAGACGCCGCACACTGCACTGATCTTTCGGCCAGAGGGGATTCCTTTCCTTCTCTGCCCCTGATAAACCCTCAATATCTAGGAGGGGGAAACGCGTCGGGCTGGGCCTCATATCTTCTGATGGCTGATAAGTATTGTCATAACGCTGACAGACCTATTGTTTGATGGTTGGCAAAATGTTTCTGTATTAGGGCAACCTGGCAATCAGGGATTGTTTTCTGTTGCCACCACTGTTTATATGTAGGACTATTATGTCCATTATTTAAGCGTTGTGTATATTATTTTTATGCCACTAATCTTTATCTGGTGGATAATTTTGGCTGTTATGTAACCTGAGGTGCTTGGATTGTGCATCCCTGTGGCTGCACCTCTTACTGTATACGTTTTTTCTTTTTCCCTTTTTTTGGGGGGGGGGGGCTATATCAGGTCTATTATTTTGCAGCATAAGCCTTTTTATTACGAGATAAGCCAATATAAGCTGCTATATATCAGTATTTTTTACTACGAGATAATATCTGGGATGGGTTTATTTACCCATGATTTCAGTACGAGATAAGTTAAACATCTTCTGAGACGTTATACAGTCTCTCCACCAGGGTTTTTCGGGTGGTTATTGTGTGTTTGTGTTTTTTTGTGTATCCTCGTCGTGGACTAGGGTCTTGTAGGGTGTATTAGGGTCACCGACGTTGAGCGGGGGCGCCACTATCGTCTACAACTAGGGTGCCAACCTCCGCGGCTAGGCAGGGATTGCCAGGGCCCACTAGGGCGAGTTTAGTGACCTGGAGTATCGATTATTATTTTTTGTCTGGTGTCTGTTTAAATATTACCCTAGTCCTTATGCACTGGGATTGTCCAGATTTTAAACATTGATTAAAAGTGAAGTTTTAGGGATCATTTTTCTGTTGCTACCTTGGTTTCTTTTCATGCACATGGGGTACGCTGGGTACAGGAGAGTGTAGAGCGTGTGCATGAGAACACGCAAGGTACAAGACAATGCAGAGCACGTATTAGGAAGCACACCAGAGTACAAGGTAGCGCAGAGCGCATACCAGGAAGCATGCCAGAGTACTAGACAATGCTTAGCGCGTACTAAGAAGCACGCCAGAGTACAAGGTAGTGGACCTGAGTACAGAGAACGACCATGCAAGGACCAAGCAGCCCTAGCAAGAAAGCAAAAGCAATAATCAGTCCCCGCCTACAGGAAGAGGCCGCCTGATATAGGGAATTCGCGCCAGGATTTCCGGGTCAGGTCCTCCTGGACCATAGAGATGTCAGGGTAGTGCGGGCGCAGTCAGAGCTGCGAGTTGTGCGCAAGCGCGCCCGATGGGACCCGGAGTCAGGCGCGCAGCAGCAGAGTCAAGAGCGCACAGCACGCGCACGCACCCTACGGGACCCCAGCGTCGGTTGCAAGACCGGAAGTGGAGATGTCGGGCGGCGTGCACCAGCTTCGGAGGTGCGCGGTGAGAGCGGCGTAACAGTTTGTCCTTGTTGACTGGAGTCTTTGCTCGCAAGGACTCCACCAGTCCGTAAGTGCAAGGATTAATAAAATATTCTACGTACTAACTGCTCTAATAAAAAATTATTCCATGACTGCCGTCAATTTTGTCACGCACACCGCCACCCACTCACTGCAAACCTGACACGGATGTGACTGTAAGGGGGGGAACTACTCTTCCAATAATCACTCATCCACTCACCTATCACAGTAGGCTGCCAATGTGCTCAGTGAACCCAATGCCAGTTCACACATCCATGCATAATTCCAATTTATATCAAATTTTCCCAACGCAACCTCCTACCGGAACTACAGCGACACCTTGTATGATAAATGACCGATACCTTTATCTACAAGATCAGAGTTTTCACCCAAGTTATAGAATTTAGTAAACTCAATAGAACTTTCCTTGTTCAGCCACGATCCTTCAGGAACCTCTCAACAAGGCAGATTTTACTGCACTTCACGGGTATCGTCTGTTTCCTCAATGAGATCTCATCTCGAGCAGACTCTTCACATTTAACATATGCTCACAAGAGGGGGTCCAACCTTCCCGAGACCCTGGGATGAGTCGTAATTATGTAACATCTGTTCTCAGCTCCCATTCATTAGGAATTCATAACTACTGATCAAAGTTTACTTCTGAAAGTAAAATATGAAATTTTCACGTCAAGGGAGAAAAGGAGATGAGGATTACGGAGAAGAAGCCTAGGGACTGCAAGTTGGGCAAAATGATGATGAGTTACTGTAGGTAATGCTGGTATAACCTGGGTCTCTCCTGCATATTATGATATATCTTGCTGAGCATCAATTACTTTAAAGTGTAAGATTTTAATCAATATCTCAAATGAACACAAAAACTATTTCCAAATTGTCTCTTCAGAGAGGAAGAGGACTAGCACTCTAGCGCCACCTATAGGAAGTAGCAATCCTAGAAGTCAATGTCGACCCTTTATCGAGCCTTGTCACATGACAGGATAAAAGCCAAAACCAGAATCTCAATTTGCAGACATTGTGTTTCGGGATACTGCCCCTCATCAGTGCAAAGTGTGAGATCTGGTTTGGCTGTGTGAGAGGCCAAAGGGGTAACATTTCTCCTTAGGCCTGTTTCATACCTCCGTCATCGGCGGTCAGTTGAAATCCGCCAAAGGTTGAAACCAGCTGATCCGTGACGGATGGATGTCAGCGGAGCACGTAGTATGAAGGATCCGTTGGAGAAACGATGCGGCGCAATTTAAAGCGACCGCGATTTGGATGTAGATCGTGTGAGTAGGAGCGCGATCGCGGGAGGGACCGGGCGAGTTGGAACGCGATCGCGTGAGGTGGAGAGCGATCGCAGGAGCTAGTAGCGCGATCGATCGTGGGAAGGACGGGTGAGTTGGACCGCGATCGCGGGAGCTGGAGGAGAGAGAGAGATATTTTAGCGGCTCCCGGAGCGGCATTTATGGGTTAATGCTGAAATTAGCGGACCGTCAAAGCAAAAAAAGTTGCATGGTCCGTTTCATCCACCCGGGAGCCGCTAAAATCTTGGCGGATCCGTAAAAAAAGGGTGGGACGGACGACTGTCGGTCAAGATCTGGCAATAATGTAAGTCTATGGGGGAAAAAACAGATCCGCCCCTTTATTGGCGGATCCGTTTTTTAAAAAAATTAACGGATTTTGACTGACGGGTAAATACGGAAGTGTGAAACAGGCCTTACGGAGAGCGACATGTCGAGCATGCCGAGATGAGGAGAGTGTTAAGCCGCAATGCTCCTCTGGGAAATATGCAAAAACAATTTGCAAAATTCTGACCATTCTGAGATTCATAGAACGTTTTTTTTTTAACCCATAACATGACAATAAGAATAATAATATAACTTTAATTACAAAAGCTTCAGTTTTACTGAAATTAGTTGAGGAAAAAATGAGTACACCCTATATCAACAACTACTACATCTAGTATTTTGTATGACCTCCATGATTTTTAAGGGCGGCACCAATTCTTCTAGGCACGGAATGAACAAGTTGGTGACATATTGCAACATCGATCTTTTTTGATTCTTCAAGAACGAGCTCTAGAGCCTGGATGCCGGATGAAGAGTGATGGCAACTTGTCTCGTCACAACTCCCCATAAGTGTTCGGTTGGGTCAGACCAGGAGACACTTGGCCATGAATCACTGTCACCTTGTTCTTCTTCAGAAATGTAGCAGATGTGTTTTGTATCATTGTCATGTTGGAAAAGTGCACGTTTACCAAGGGCATGGAGTGATGGCGGCATCTCATTTACTAAAGAGCAGAACATCTGTGAATTCATGATACCATCAATGATATGTAGCTCCCTGACACCAGCAGCCCATCTGCCTCCACATAAGGATACGGCCACCACCAGGTCTCACTTTAGGCACCGTGCGTTCTTCTTTGAACTCCTCACCTTTGCATGCCATTCCAGAAACCTTTCTCTTGATCTCATCACTCTGGAGTATAGAGTCCCAGCAGTCTTCAAAATATTTCAGCCTGGGCCCAAGCAAAAGTGTCTTTTTTGTGCATGGCTTCAGGAGAAGCTTCCTTCGTAGATGACCCCCATGTATGCCATTCCTCTGCAGTGTACGCCAGATTATGTCACAGGAAACACCCCGGTTCGGCTTTCGACTTCTTTAGATAACTGCAGTGAACTTGCACATTAATTTTCTTTCACCCTTCCGTGGCCCGTGGTCATCTGGACGTCTCTACGAGATTCTACAGTTCCATCTTTGTTACATTTTTTATCACTTTTGCTCCAATATCTGACTGATAAGTAAAGCTTTCTTGATCTTCTTATAGCCTTCACCTGTATTTTCTAATGAAATCATGTTCTTTCTCTGTTTTTGTGACATTTCTCTTCCATGTGGTGCCACCACTGACAGCATGAAGTGGAAAGTGGTTTCTTAAACACTGTTTTCTAGTCACCCGTCTGCTGAACACCGGTGTAGTGAAGAATTAGACTAACATGTGGGTGAATTTTTGTTGATTAGAATTTTTAAGTCTAAACTTTAGTTTTGCTCCTGAGACTTCATTAGATGTACTCATTTTTGCAACATAGTCTAGAATAAATTTCTAAGGAAGAAATACTTTTTTTAGTGTGCAAAATAGCAAATCTTGTTTGCAATAGAATTACCTGGGGCATCTCCTGTATATAATTATGTATGTACAGCTGGTATAACCTGGGCATCTCCTCTATATAATTATATATGTACAGCTGGTATAACCTGGGTATCTCCTGTATTTAATTATATATGTACAGCTGGTATAACCTGGACATATCCTGTATATAATTATATATGTACAGCTGGAATAACCTGGGCATCTCCTGTATATAATTATATATGTACAGCCGGTATAACCTGGGTATCTCCTGTATATAATTATATATGTACAGCCGGTATAACCTGGGTATCTCCTGTAAATAATTATATAGGTACAGCTGGTATAACCTGGGTATCTCCTGTATATAATTATATATGTACAGCTGGTATACAGTGGGGAAAAAAAGTATTTAGTCAGTCAGCAATAGTGCAAGTTCCACCACTTAAAAAGATGAGAGGCGTCTGTAATTTACATCATAGGTAGACCTCAACTATGGGAGACAAACTGAGAAAAAAAAATCCAGAAAATCACATTGTCTGGTTTTTTTTCATTTTATTTGCATATTATGGTGGAAAATAAGTATTTGGTCAGAAACAAAATTTCATCTCAATACTTTGTGATATATCCTTTGTTGGCAATGACAGAGGTCAAACGTTTTCTGTAAGTCTTCACAAGGTTGCCACACACTGTTGTTGGTATGTTGGCCCATTCCTCCATGCAGATCTCCTCTAGAGCAGTGATGTTTTTGGCTTTTCGCTTGGCAACACGGACTTTCAACTCCCTCCAAAGGTTTTCTTTAGGGTTGAGATCTGGAGACTGGCTAGGCCACTCCAGGACCTTGAAATGCTTCTTACGAAGCCACTCCTTCGTTGCCCTGGCGGTGTGCTTTGGATCATTGTCATGTTGAAAGACCCAGCCACGTTTCATTTTCAATGCCCTTGCTGATGGAAGGAGGTTTGCACTCAAAATCTCACGATACATGGCCCCATTCATTCTTTCATGTACCCGGATCAGTCGTCCTGGCCCCTTTGCAGAGAAACAGCCCCAAAGCATGATGTTTCCACCACCATGCTTTACAGTAGGTATGGTGTTTGATGGATGCAACTCAGTATTCTTTTTCCTCCAAACACGACAAGTTGTGTTTCTACCAAACAGTTCCAGTTTGGTTTCATCAGACCATAGGACATTCTCCCAAAACTCCTCTGGATCATCCAAATGCTCTCTAGCAAACTTCAGATGGGCCCGGACATGTACAGGCTTAAGCAGTGGGACACGTCTGGCACTGCAGGATCTGAGTCCATGGTGGCGTAGTGTGTTACTTATGGTAGGCCTTGTTACATTGGTCCCAGCTCTCTGCAGTTCATTCACTAGGTCCCCCCGCGTGGTTCTGGGATTTTTGCTCACCGTTCTTGTGATCATTCTGACCCCACGGGGTGGGATTTTGCGTGGAGCACCAGATCGAGGGAGATTATCAGTGGTCTTGTATGTCTTCCATTTTCTAGTTATTGCTCCCACAGTTGATTTCTTCACTCCAAGCTGGTTGGCTATTGCAGATTCAGTCTTCCCAGCCTGGTGCAGGGCTACAATTTTGTTTCTGGTGTCCTTTGACAGCTCTTTGGTCTTCACCATAGTGGAGTTTGGAGTCAGACTGTTTGAGGGTGTGCACAGGTGTCTTTTTATACTGATAACAAGTTTAAACAGGTGCCATTACTACAGGTAATGAGTGGAGGAAAGAGGAGACTCTTAAAGAAGAAGTTACAGGTCTGTGAGAGCCAGAAATCTTGATTGCTTGTTTCTGACCAAATACTTATTTTCCACCATAATATGCAAATAAAATGAAAAAAAAACAGACAATGTGATTTTCTGGATTTTTTTTTCTCAGTTTGTCTCCCATAGTTGAGGTCTACCTATGATGTAAATTACAGATGCCTCTCATCTTTTTAAGTGGTGGAACTTGCACTATTGCTGACTGACTAAATTCTTTTTTTCCCCACTGTAACCTGGGCATCTCCTGTATATAATTATATAGGTACAGCCGGTATAACCTGGGCATCTCCTGTATATAATTATATATATGCAGCCGGTATAACCTGTGTATCTCCTGTATATAATTATATATGTACAGCCGGTATAACCTGGGCATCTCCTGTATATAATTATATAGGTACAGCTGGTATAACCTGGGTATCTCCTGTATATAATTATATATGTACAGCTGGCATAACCTGGGCATCTCCTGTATATAATTATATATGTACAGCTGGTATAACCTGGGCATCTCCTGTATATAATTATATATGTACAGCCGGTATAACCTGGACATCTCTTGTATATAATTATATATGTACAGCTGGTATAACCTGGGTATCTCCTGTATATAATTATATATGTACAGCTGGTATAACCTGGGTATCTCCTGTATATAATTATATATGTACAGCTGGTATAACCTGGGTATGTCCTGTATATAATTATATATGTACAGCTGGTATAACCTGGGCATCTCCTGTATATTATATATGTACAGCTGGTGTAACCTGGGTATGTCCTGTATATAATTATCACCCTGTATTATTGTTTGACCTCAGGGTTTATTTTTCTCCCCTTTCCATTCACATTTAATCTGTAGTACATCTCCATCCTTCACTCCAGTCTCGCGTCCATTATTGTGGTATTTCTACCCTTTTGCTTGGTATCACCATATATAGGTCAGGCATCCATTCTCTTTACCGCCCTCATCCATCTCAGTTAGGGGCCGCTTTGGATGAAGACGTGGCCTCGTATGTGGAAGGTCGAGGTAATGTTAGGGAGCTCAACCTCCGTACTCCTGGCATGATCATTTATCAGGGTCGGAGACATTGGGGCTCCCGATCTGAAATGGAGAATTAATGACCCGCAATATCCATGTGGACTTTGGAGCTCCCGACATGAAGCATTGACTGGAGGCCATATTGCGGGGCTGTCGGTTAATGCTCTGCGGCGTTCTACCGGCTATGTATAGGAATGGATCATATGAGTCAGTGATCGGCCAGGGCGCCTGTGTTCTCTATGTCCCTAGTGTCCATCCGATGTTGGGGGCTATTGGGGTCCTCACTCACACGTGTGTAATAAGATGATTTATTGGACAGTGTTCACATTCTCATGTGATGCGATTGTGCAGGTTCATTACTGAATTGTTGCAGTTTCTGCCCAGAATGAGCATTAGTTACAGTTTTCATGTTCGGAAGGTCTCTGAGGCAGGAACTCGTGGGGAACATAAGGGAGACTCCTATGGGGGCATCAGCAGTCGAGACACTCGGGGGCATCAGGATAGGCGTTACCAGGCCCATAAGAACTGCAGAGTCGGGGCATTTGTAGTGAAAACATAAGGGGCATTTTAAATGTATCCATTTATGGGAGCAGACATTTTGGGGGGTATTTATTGGACACTTCTGCGGTATGTGAGTAGTCACTTATAGGGGGCATCTGATGCTGTGACACATATTGGACATCTGTGTCCAAAGCTTATGGGGCAGATAAGATCCAAGTAACACTTGGGATATCGGCAGCTTACTTATGGGGGCATCTGAGGCTCGTACTTATGGGGCAGTTTGGGGGCATTTGAGGATGCAATCTATGACCACTTACAACACACAGACTTTTGGGGGGTTTTAGGCAGAAGCTTTTCTAGGGCACGTGACTAGCACATGTGGGGGCATCTGTGAAAATGATTAATGGGGGCATTTAAGATTAAAGCAACCTAGGGACACCAGCAGATGAATTATTTGTAGAGTGCACGTGATGCTCCGGCACCTACGGAAACACCTGTCCAGGAACTCAAAGGGGCATCAACTTTTGGGGCAGCTGAGACATTTATGGGGACATCCAGGGTGGCATCTAACGGCAGTTATGACCATTCGTGGTCAAAAATTATGGGGTATTTGAAACTACAGTGTTTATAGGAGTTTGTGAGTCAGACACTTTGGGTGGGCATTTGAGGCAGAGTCACTTATGGGGGTCTCTGTCTTAGAAACCTGTTAGTACATTTATTTATGGCAGCTTGTGAGGTAGACACTTTTTGTTGGCCCTCGAGGCTGAAGGACTTATGGGGTCATTGGAAGTAGTATACTGTAATAGAATCTAACACAAACACTTATAGGGTCTTCTGAGGTTGGGGCACTTATGGGGGTGTCACAAGCAGGTACACCCTGCAGTATAGCAGATAAGAAGCTTTCAAAGGCAGATTTGAGGGCGCTGTTATCATCAGCGGGTTCTTGGCTTATGGTAATGGTTCAGTATGTGACGCCATACGCTCACGAGTCACTGGAAGGAAAGACCTCAGTAACCGTATTACTCCATCCATGGGCGTAATGTAGGGGAGGACATATTGGGGTTCATGGCAGTGCCCCCCCGGCTGACGTCAAGCAGTAGAGGGAATACAGTAACTGTCATTCAGTATACGAGCTGCTGCACCCACGTCCCCCTCCTCCCCCGCTGAGCGCGCAGCCCTGTAACGTATTATCTTAATTGTTAGAAAACATGTGTCCAATTAACCATTGTCGCAGCTTTTCTTCCGGATGGGGAAACATTACAAATCTGTGTCATTTATGTGAATTATTGTGGATCATTTTTTGATGCCGAGCAGAACGCGGGCAGAGGCACAAAATCTCCGAGCGCCACTTCCAGATTATCAATAATTAATTTAGAGAAGTAGAGCGTGACAAAAACAGAATGTTTACTTTAAGGAACACTCATGACACGCGTCGCGACCAACGGGATCCGAGGGTTTCAGGCTCATTAGAATTATTAGAAGCAACTTGTAAACAGGAAAACAAGAAAAGTTTCGTTATTCTGACACCGGGGTGCAGGAATGTGGGACCCTGATCCGCTCACTTTTTTCGAGTTGCACAACTTTACTTTTCTTTTACTTTTTCTGTAATGATCGTGAGATATATGACAGTGCTTCCCCTACTTCAGTCACAAATGACGTGGCTCTGTGTGTGGAACGTGTTCTTCACCGACCCATACATTTATATTGACCCTTTCCATCCATGATACTGGAAATAGTATAATACACAGTCTATGAAAAAACACGGACATGAGACTAGCACCATAGATTATAATGGGTGCACCTTGTATCAGTGAAAAAAAACGGACACAACATGTACGTGCAACTTGGATGTCTGAGCACTATGTGCTTCTTGTGCTTCCATCCTTAGTAAAAGTGATATTGTTTATTACAGAGGAAATATTTAATTGTTATTGTAGTAATATTCGTCCTGGTATGGCAGTAGTATTCAGTAACTATATGTGTATATAAATATTTCCTGTGGGAGCCAGAGAAGGGGGCATACAGTATGTGCCCCTGATTTTTTATGACCCTAGAAACGCCTCTGACTTACTGTTTTACAAGTTGACTTAATGGATTGCCCTGTATTTAGCTCCATCCATCTTCCTATCACCTCTGACCAGCTTCCCTGCCCCTACTGATGAAAAGTCTCCCCACAACAGGATGCTGCCACCACCAGATGTGACGGTGGGGATGGTGTTTTCAGGGTGATGTGACGTGTTAGTTTTCCACCCCACATAGCGTTTTGTATTTAGCCCAAAATACTACTACTTGACCATTGGTCTACTTTGGTCTCTTCTGACCAAAGCACCTTCTTCTACATATGCTCACTGTGTCCCCTATTTGGGACTTTTATGACTGGTTTTCAAAAATATTTCTCTTCTTGCCAGGTTTGTGGCGTATCCGACTAATAGTTGTACCGTGGACAGATTCTTCCCCCTGAGCTGTGCTCTCTCAGCTCCTCCAGCGCGACCATGGACATCTTGGCTGCTTCTTTCATTAGTGCTCCTCTTTCTTGGGATGTGTTTAGGTGGATGGCCATGTCTTGGTAGGTTTACAGTTGCGCCATACTCCTGCCGTCTTTGGATCATGGATTAAACAGAGCTCTGTGAGATGTTCAGAGCTTGGGCAATTTTTTATAGCCTAATCCTGCTTTACTCTTCTCCAAAACTTTATCCCTGACCTGTCTGGTGAGCTCCTTAGTTTTCATGGTGCTTTTTGATCCCTAATCTCAAACCTCTGAGGCCTTCACAGAACCGCTGTGGTTATACTGAGAAGAAATTACACTCAATGTGCTGATTATGTGACTTGTGGGGGGCGATTGGTCACTAAAGATTAAAGGGGGCTGAATACAAATGAACCTCACAATTTTCAGATTTATATGTTTGAAATATTTAGAAAACCCTGTATCTTTTCCTTTACACTTCACAAATACTTGTTGCTTTGTGTTGATGTCCCAATAAAATACATTTAAGTTTATGGAATAACGTGATATAATGTGGAAAAGTTCACGGGGTGTCAATACTTTTTCCGTGCACTGCAGATAGATAGTTGATAGATTATAGATAGACGTGTGCCAATATAACAAAATTGCTTTTACCTTTGTTCATCTTCGTATCGATCACGTTGGACGATTTCATCAGTTTTCCTCCAGCACTTGACATTTTGGTCATGGACATTTTCAGTCCGGTGATGGATTCCTGCGGTCGCTGTCGTCTCCCCCTCTGCTGTTTATAGACGTCTCCTCCGCAGACTTCACATTCTATCCTCATTGACGCTTTTCTTTCCTTTCTATTTGTTCAAGAAGAATCTAATTGCGATTTCCATAAGCCACTTACAGCCGCCGCGGATTACGCTCCCTACAAATCTGCAGCAATTTGTGACCTTCCGCTAATGGCCGTGTCCTAATTTCTACAAGTAATCAGTCTATAATTGAATTCATTCGCTGCCTTTCTGGAAAGCAAAATGGCAAGATAAAAACACAGGCGGCGTCTTACTCCAAGGATTTCTGATTGTACCTATCGACATTTTATTGAATAACAGTAAATGATGATTTAAAAAAAATACTTTAATGCGAAAAATTAAGATCCGAATAAGCCACACCCATTTCATTGAAGCTCCTCCTTTATTGCGCGCTGTTGCTTTTAATTTCCTTTCTCTGCCCCTATCTTGGCCCTGCTCCTGTTTTCTTACAACTTCATGTGAAAAGTTACCATTTGGTTGGACAATGTCGAGAACCCCCCCAGCCTAAAAAATGCACATTAGTATCACCTGCTGACTTATCAGGTGTCACGATCCATATTTGGATCTGTCAGATCTGGATTCTCACATTAAACCTTTTTACCTTTCAGGCCATCGGGAGTTAATATCAGTTTTTCATCCCCGGTGGCCACTAGTGTAATTACATGGCTTGTCAGTTTGCTGATGCAGGTGCTGACCACTCCCACACTTCCTCTTTGGAGACCAACCAAGGTGGAGTCAAGAGCTGGCTGAGTGCAGTGGAGCTTCAGCTATTTCCTTGATCTGGTGCCTAACTCTGCTGTGCGGTGCATTGCAGCAGAGAAAGCTAAGTGTTGTTTGTCTTACCTCATTTGTTATATCTTCCCTTGGTGTTGTATTAGTGCAGCGGTGGGACCAGTGTCCGCACTAGCCAATTCCCTACTGAGGGATAGGTGCAGGGCAAGTGAGGGCTAAGGTATCCTGCTCGGCGATGGTTTGAAAGAAGACAAATAGGGACGTCAGGAAAGACCTGGGCACAGCCTCAGGAGAATCCAGGAGTTGTCCATTTCCCCATTCCCTATCACAGGGCCCACCGTTGTAATTGTGTCCCCGGTGTTCCCTTGTTTGTCGTTTAGTGACCGACCACTTGCAGGGTTGTGTCACACAGGGCCAGTCACTTTGTGACATTATCACCAACTGACACATTTTTTTTTCTGGTGAGCCATGGCCCAAATGCAGGCCTTTGCCAAACTACTTCAGACCCTCACCGATGAGCTTAAGGTGCTGCGGGGCGAGGTGGTGCAGCAACTGCAGCTGTTGGTGGGGTTCTGGGCCTCGGCTCAGGTGGTGGCTCAACCAGAACCCAAGTTATCTCTCCCTGACAGGTTTTCTGGAGGGAGAGATAAAAATCAAGCAGGGGGCCGGCCGGCTGAGGAGTACTGCTCAGAGTTTAGGAGGTGGGCCACTGACACACAGTGGAATGACCCTGCACTTAGGAGTCATTTTGTGCAGGGTCTGTCCCCAAGGTTGCAGGATACTCTGGTGCAGTACGCCGCCCCCAGGTCGTTGGAGGCCGCCATGTCCCTTGCCATCCGGGACACCTCAGACGCCTCAGGGAGAGGCATACACCAAATAAGCCCCCTGTAGTCCTTGCTAGGGAGGAGGACACCACGGTGCAGAAGGACGAACCTATGTAGGTGGCAGTAGTTGGTTCCCAAACAGGGTTGCCTGCGGTTTGCCGTGGTGTGGGGGCATGTTTTTACTGTGGGCAGACTGGTCATTTCATCAGAGTCTGTCCCGCACATGCCAAATAATCTGTACCAGCTAAGAAGCCGCGTCCCCCTGGTCGTATGGAGGGAGGCGACCAGGGAGTGTATATTTCCTCCATTTCTTCCCCTCAGTGTACCCTGTCTGCGGAAGTGGTGCTTGGCGGGGAAACTGAAGGTCTACCGGTGCTTGTGGACAGTGGAGCAGGAGTCAGTCTGGTGGATGCTCACTTTGTCCAGACCCATGGCATGAGGTGTAGGACGCTAGCCAAACCCCTAAGCGTCCAGGCCATTGACTCTGTCCCACTTAGCCAGGGGAGGTTGACCCAAGTCGTGGATAAAATACACCTGTGTATAGGGACTCATCATGAAGAGTCCCTGTCATGCTACGTCTTTGGGGGAATGCCAACACCCATCGTTTTAGGCCTTCCTTGATTGAAAGACACCCGGTGATAGATTGGCGGTCCAAGGAAGTAGTCAGCTGGGGTCAGTCATGTGAAGGCTGCTGCCCAGGGGCTACTGTCTCTGCTGTAATCTACAGCCGTCCCCTTCTCCAGTGGGGGCAGCAGAGGTGCTGCCAGGGAGTAGGGGCAAGTCTCAACCCTCACCATTTGCCAACCCTGAGAGTCGGCGTCCTCTTAGGAGGAGGGCTCAGGGGAGGGTGGTGGTTTCCTCTGAGAATTGTGGGGGTGTGAGTGTGGTGACACAGGGGGGCGCCTCTGTTGTCAATTCCTCGAAGAGTTCACCATCTTGTGGCAAATGCGTGTGTGGCAATAAACGTTCAGATCCTGACCTCTGTGTGAACTAGTATGTATGGGTGTCCACCAAAAACATCTGGTGGAAGTGTGCTGCTGGGGTCTGGAGTTCTCAGGTGATCATGCCGTATCGGGTGTTGGCCATTCTCGGCCTCGGGACTTACCAGTTGGAGTTACCCCCAGTAATGCCTGTACACAACTCATTCCTCAGGTCGGCGTTCTGGAGATTTGTGGCACCTCCGGTGCATACATTATTGTCACTACCATCAGTCCGCGTTTGCCATAAACCTGAGAGACAGGTGACTGCCGCGGTGAACTCTTGTGGATCGAGGCGTCCTCCTTGTAGGTTGTTTTCTGGTGAGGTGCGGTGTTGAGGGTCCAGAGGCCCCTCATTGAAGGAGGGGTACTGTCCATTTCCCCGTTCCCTGTCGCAGGGCCCACCGTTGTAATTGTGTCTCCGGTGTTCCCTTGTTTGTTTGTCATTTAGTGACTGACCGCTTGCAGGATCGTGTCACACAGGGCCAGTCACTTTGTGACACCAGGTCACTGCCCCCCACAAGATGAGCCCACTATCCTCAAATACTCTGCACTGCTGGTGATCTTGCTCATTCCTCTATGTAACTATTCAGCCACCCACCATGACGCTGCCCCAGGCACATGCGGTCCTGTCCTCAATAGCTTCTTCACATGAGTACACAGGTCCCCCACTAGATTAGTATACTCCATTCCTGAAATACTCTGTGCAGCTGGACTCATTGCTTCTTCCCCTATGCAGTTTTCAGACTACCCATTCCTGCCGTTATCATTGCTCTGCACCTATCATGTGCAGTCCTCCATATCTTATCAATGTGGAGGTCACTACCCTCAGAATGTCAGCACACTCCATATCTGAAATACATTGCACCGTCCATTATGTAAATTAGGGTCTATGACCTCCGTTTTGTCTCCATTCCTTTTCTCACGTCATAACATGTACGGACAGATCCATAGCCTCTCCCCAACAGGGTCAGCACATTATTCTCCTAAAATACTCTGTGCTGTTGGGGTCCCTGCTTCTCCCATTATGTAGCTATAAGTCTATGGCCACCGACTTGTCTCCATTCCCATCCTCACATCATGATGTAAAAGTCTTTACCCCCCTACTAGCCCAGCACACTCCTCTCCTGAAATACTCTGTGATGCTGGAGGAGCCATTCCTTCCATTATTTGTCTGTCAGTGTATGACCCTCTCACTTGTCTCTTTCCCTTCCTCATGATACTACCCCTGCCCTGAGCGGCTTCTGACCATGATCACGTGAAAGGACAGGTCACATACCCCACAAAGTCAGCACATTAGTCTCCTGACATACTCTGTGCTGCTGGCGATCCCCCTACTTCCACTCACACTCATCCACTGATATATGTCACTGGGCAGATATCCAGCAAATTGCCAAAAGTTACACAATGGCAGCAACGCGTTTCTCATTCTCTATTGGTGTCTCTCTTAAAGGGCCGTGACACCAACAGTTTATGTAGCATGTTGGCGTCATCAGAAGTGGCGCATGTGGGTGATATACGGAGGGAAATTGGTATGGGTTTATAACGGAGACGTTTTCTAAACCTTATGACCGTCATGGAAGATCACTGCAAAGTCAGCTCGCCCCTGCATCCGTAAATGGCTGATAACAGAGAACAATAGATATATCACATTGACCAGCAGTGAGATAGATTTTAAGGTTTAGTATCACTTTAACGATTATTTCCACAAGCGAAAAAGACAAAACAAACAGGAAAAGTGGGTCACATCGTTAGAAAGAAGATATAGGGCAGCAGAATTAAGACCTGGTGGGCTGGAGGGCTCGGCTGTGTCACTTGTCTTCAGAGCTGCATTATGGGGGGGGTCTCTATTCTATATCTATCCCACCATAGCTCCATTGTATCCCCACCCCACCTCCTCGCAGGGCCAAATTAAGTTCTATCTCTCACTGATGAGCTGTTACATTGTATCAGGGGATTTTAGCAGTGGCAGAAAACTCCTCTAAGTTTGTAGGAAATCCTCATCAGGTCTCATATGAAGCTCAGGTTTCAGAACACATCAAATTAGCTGGAAAATTGTTCCTCCTCTTTCCCCAATGTGATGAACGCGGCCCTCCCGGCAGATCTGAGACCGAGCAAAACACCGAAGATTGGGCTAATTTACAGAGAATTGATGTGTGAGAAGGGACCGAGACCAGAGAAGTGGAGCAGCCACAATACAACTCCTTCTGGAAGTACATGTTACATACTGCAGCTGCTGCAGCACTTCATTACCGCTCACACCTGGTTTGACACTGCAAAGTCCAGATTCACACCAGTCTACTGGGACTTGTAGTACTTCTGTGCCTAAAGGTAAATATTGGAAGGAGTTGCCTTTTAGACCACGTATATATAATAGCACCTGCATATTACTTTATTCCAGTAGTTTACAATATGCAACACCCCTGACCCACCTTAAAGGGAATTTGTTAGCAGGTTTTTGCCATGTAATCTGAGAGCAGCATGATATTAGGGCAGAGACCCTGATTTAAGTGATGTGTCACTTATGAGGCTCCTTGCTGCAGTTTTGATAAAATCCCTCTTTTGTCTGTTGCAGATCTGTCAGTGCTCTGAATGCTGAGCTCTGTATAACCCCGCCCACACCACTGATTGACAGCTTTGTGTGTGCACTTTGCATAGGCAGAAAGCACAGTGATGAATTACAGGGCATGCGACAACTAGTCCTCTAGGGATCATCTCCTGCTGATAAAACACTGATTTTATTGAAACAACGAGCAGCCCAGTTAATGACTCACTGCTAGAATCAGGGTCTCTGCCCCTACATCATGCTGATCTCAGATTACATAGCAAAAACCTTCTGACAGATTCTCATTTAATTAGTTAGGATTAGCGTGGCTAAAAATTAGAAAGTGCTTGTAAAATCCAGCAATTTTGTGATTTACTTCTAATGAAAAATCCTCCCTGTTCTCACAGAGGGTTTTTTAATGTTAGGCCTCTTTCACACTTCAGTTTTTTGCATCAGTTATAATCCGCCAAAAAGGCGGACAAGCGGATCCGTTCTCAACTGATGTGAACGGATGGCACAGGATCCGTTTTTAGACGGATCCTGAAAATGAAGAAATTTAAAGGAATCGCTGGCCGGGAAGGGGAGAGAGAGAGAGAGAGAGAGAGAGGAGAGAGAGAGAGAGGAGAGAGAGAGAGAGGAGAGAGAGAGAATTTTTTATTTTTTTTGTCCGGCACCCAGAAAGAAATTCGGGTTAAATCAGTGTTTGCAGGATCCGCCAGAGAAAAAAACGTTACAAGCTCCGTTTTGAAATTTTTGAGGATGGTGACGGACAGCAACTTTTGGCGGATCCTCACAAAAAACGGATGCAACGGACAGCAATCCGTCACAATCCGCCATTAATGCAAGTCAATGGGAAAAAAACGGATCCTCAAAAAAAATTTGAGGATCCGTTTTTTTTCAAAACCTGGCGGATTGTGACTGATTGTAAAAAACGGAAGTGTGAAAGAGGCCTTATAGTTTACTGCTCCTTGTCTAGGTTATCGACCACCTCTACAGGCTAGTAAACAATGGTAGCTGTGCTCCTAAACAAAGAAGGGCTGCGCTCCTTTCTTTATAGAGCTTGTAAGTGCTGCTGTGAAACTGGTGGGATCGGTGCTGTTGGTGCAGAGGAAACGCTGCCGAGGAAGATCTGCCTCATACAGCAGCATCGCAGAGCGCACAGCTTCGACCAACAGCTCAACCAAGTCACTAGTCGGAACTATCGACATTCATGAGCGCAACACCCTCGGCCAAGCAACTTCTGAAAAAAGATAAGAGAACCTCTTTGATGTCATGTAGTGACCGTGTAGTATTAATAGCACCATACAGTGATCAAATAATAACACCAAAAAGTAACTGAATATTTTCAAAATACTGCAACACAATAATAATACTAACAAAACTAACAGGTCACGGAATTTCTTATCCTCTCTTGCTAACAACTTTATCTTCCAAAAGGTAAGGGAGAAAACAAGGGTTGGATCTAATCCTTATAAACAGGGAGGAAACGGTTGAGGAGGTAAGAGTGGCTGGGACCCTAGGAAATAACGACCATGCTATTTTAGAATTTTGGATAACTAGAGGAGGAAGACCTGTGAAGACTCAGACGTCAAGGTTAGATTTCAGAAAGGCAGATTTTAAGGGATTCAGAAAGAGAATTGGAGGGATCCAATGGCTGGATATCCTTAAGGACAAAAATGTCCAGGAAGGATGGGAAATCTTGAAAAATGAAATTCTCAAAGCACAGTTGTTAACAATTCCGAAAAGAGGGAAGAATAGGAAGCGTTTAAGGAAACCAGGATGGATGAACACAGAACTTAAGCACATGCTAAAAAGGAAGAAGGAAATGTTTATAAAATGGAAAGAGGGAGGCATATCTAAAGAAGGATATAATGTTGTCTGCAGAACCTGCAGGGCACAAATCAGATTATCTAAAGCTAACAATGAATTGAGACTTGCAAGAGACGTCAAAAGCAATAATAAAGGATTTTGTGGATATGTCAAAAGTAAAAGAAAAGTCAAAGATGGTATAGGATTTTTACAGGATGAAAATGATGAAATGGTAAGACAGGATGTTGAGAAGGCCAAACTTTTAAATTCCTATTTTGCATCTGTTTTCTCTCAGAAAGGAAATGTAACATCAACTGTTATTCACTGTCCTATTAAGGGAATAGAAGAATCCAGGATATCTATAAACAGAAAGATAGTGAGGAAACACTTAGCTAACTTAAATGAATTGCAGTCTCCAGGTCCAGATGAATTACACCCCGGAGTACTGAAGGAGACAGCAGAAGAAGTTTTTAAACCACTCTCCATAATCTTTGAAAATTCTTGAAGAACAGGAGAAGTCCTAGAAGACTGGAGAAGAGCAAATGCTGTTCCTATCTTCAAAAAGGGGAAGAAGGTGGACCCAGGGAACTATAGGCCGGTGAGACTGACTTCTATACCAGGAAAGATCTTTGATCAAATTATTAAACAACATGTATGTCAGTACCTGGATAAGAAGGAAGTGATTAAACAGAGTCAGCATGGGTTTGTAACTAATAAGTCATGTCAGACTAACTTAATTTCCTTCTATGACAGAATCACCGACTGTGTGGATCAGGGAAATGCTGTAGATATAGTATATCTTGACTTCAGCAAAGCATTTGACAAAGTATCTCACACCATCCGCATTGCAAAATTGACTAAGTATGGAATGGACAGGGCAACTGTTATTTGGATTCATAACTGGCTTACTGATCGGACCCAAAGAGTGGTCGTAAATGACTGCACATCCATTTGGAAGAATGTCCCAAGTGGGGTACCACAGGGCTCTGTCCTGGGCCCTGTTTTGTTCAACATCTTTATCAATGATTTAGATGAAGGAATTGAGGGTAAACTGATTAACTTTGCTGATGACACAAAGCTATGAGGGATAGCTAATACTAGAGAAGAGAGAGAGAGGATTCAAAAAGATATAAATAAACTGGAGCAGTGGGCAGCAACTAACAGAATGGTTTTTAACAGGGAAAAATGCAAAGTACTACATCTGGGCAATAAAAATGAAAAAAGCATATACAGAATGGGAGGAATAGGGCTAAGCAACAGCACATGTGAAAAAGACTTGGGTATACTAATAGGTCACAGACTGAATATGAGTCAACAGTGTGATGCAGCAGCAAAAAAGGCAAATGCAATTCTAGGATGTATTAACAGAAGCATACAGTCTAGATCATGTGAAGTCATTATTGCCCTCTACTCCTCTTTGGTCAGACCTCGTCTGGAATACTGTGTCCAGTTTTGGGCGCCACATTTTAAAAAAGACATCAGCAAACTGGAGAAAGTTCAGAAAAGAGCGACCAGAATAGTGACCGGTCTGCAAACCATGTCCTATGAGGAAAGGTTGCAGGATTTGGGAATGTTTAGCTTGCAAAAGAGAAGACTGAGAGGAGACTTAATAGCTGTCTACAAATATCTCAAGGGCTGTCACATTGTAGAAGGATCATCTTTATTCTCATTTGCACAAGGAAAGACTAGAAGCAATAGGATGAAACTGAATGGGAGGAGACACAGATTAGATATTAGAAAAAACTTTTTGACAGAGTGATCAATGAGTGGAACAGGCGGCCACGAAAGGTGGCGAGTTCTCCTTCAATGGAAGTCTTCAAACAGAGTCTGGACAGACATCTGACTGGGATGATTTAGTGAATCCTGCTTTGAGCAGGGGGTTGGACCAGATGGCCCAGAAGGTCCCTTCCAACTCTACCATTCTATGATTCTATTCTATGATTCTACCATTATGCAATGGCCTAATAAAACCCCCATGCAATGTTTGCATCATTTTACCATACAGTACTACTATTGAGTCAGTAAGTTTTACTTCCATACAGTGAATATTTCCATATGATGCCTGAATAATACTGCTATACAGAGACCTAATGATATCACCTTCCTATGACTGAAAAGTCCAGTCATTCATACCTGAAAATTACCACCATACAGTGAATAAATAATATCACCATACAGTGCTTGAAAATTACCACAATACAGTGAATAAATACCAACACACAGTGCCAGAAAATTACCACCATACAGTGAATAAATGCCACAATGCAGTGCCTGAAAACTACCACTACACTGTGAATAAATAATACCACAACACAGTGAATAAATAATACAAGCATACACTGCCTGAAAATTACCACCATACAGTGAATAAATAATACCACCATATAGTGAATACATAATACCACCATACAGTGCCTGAAAATTACCACTAAACAGTGTATAATATTGACATATTGCGATACAAAATAATCTGTACAAAGCAACTGAGTGATACTGCATGTATCGAATAAATATAAAGATGTTGAATAATACTACCATAGGGTAAATGATTGCCACCCTTCAGGCATTGAGTAAATAATACTGCCATATAGTAACTGAATAATACCTTCATACATTAAAAAATACTAAATATCACCCTACAGGGATTATAGGAAACCTGTCATATAAAATAAATGCTCCAATCGGATGTCGAGCGGCACAGAAATACACAGTTTAATTTCCGGGACACCGGGGCTGGCTGGTGATACAGCGAAAGGTGGCTGGCATGCGCCAATTATGATAACTTGCTACCACTGGTGAGTGTTTAGTATAAAACATGACAAAGGGCACTGATCCGGTAATCCGTGAAGAAGCTATATGTGAAACGCGCGTCGGGGTATAAGTGCCACCATTCAGTAAATAACAAATACCACCTTACAAAAACTGAAAAATATTGCCACACAGTGGCTGAATAACAGTGGTGTATTGGACTGGGATCAGATGTAAAGAGGGTGGCCTGGATCCCAGGAAGGGCAGGGGCAGTGCTACTGTGTCCACATTTTCAAGGAGGATGCAGTTAACAAATGTTAACTGATTTTTGGGGGACACAAAACTAATGTATGACAAATGGGGGGTTATTGCTATGTAGGATGCTACTACAGAGTTTGTTTAGAGGTAGGAAAAGAAGAGCAAAAGATTTCTGTGCTACATTCTGCAGACACAAGAAGAATTTTTCATGGTGCCGTGCGCCAAATGGAGAAGGGCAGGGAAAATCAATGAGTACGGTCAGCGAGAACGCCATTGGATTTATCTGTACAGTACACAGAGTGGCGGTATATGGCTGGTATCGACCACTGTATGCTGGTAATATTGGTCTTAGTGCAGTGTTCTTTGGTAATGATCAGTACGGTGGATTTATTTGGCCATCATTATGTGGTGGTAATATATGGTCATGGTGTGGCGGTATTATTTAGTTTTTTTATATGGTTCTCTCAGGCTATGACACTATAGCTACACCCCTGCTGAAAGAATATCACTATCGTGTGGCCAAAGACGACCGTCATATGGTTAAATTATTAATACCATCATACACTGCCTGAATATTGACATATAGTGCCTAAATAATACCACCATATAGTCACCCAATATTATAATATATTGTATATTCCACTATATGAAAGCTAAATACCACGGGTGACTTAATACCGCCATATAATGACAGGAATGTAGGTGCATACAGTAGATAGATTATCTTTTTTAAAGAAAACATATTTTCTCAGCGATTTTCTTAAATTGCCCTCAGCCTTCACGTACAATACTTTGTCCTGATTTGTAAGCTCTCGCAGCCTCCTCCATGGCTCTCGATCCTTCTGGCAGCCAATCCTTCACTTTTCTTCCGGCAGAATAATATTTTAACTCCAACCAGGTTATTTGCTGGATCCAGTTTCAAGGAAAAACTCTGAATTTCCCTTGATGAATTTAAGCTCCTGGCAGGAATGAAGTATCCTGCCAGCAAATTAGTTTCATATTTTTATCAGTCAGCCCTTGATTTATATTTTCCCAAGCTCTTGGACACGTTGAGGATGTCGGCCGAGGAAATGAACATTTAATCCCAGTTTTACTCAAGGTTTGTATTGGAGACTTAAGTAACATCTGATTTATAGACTCTACCCAAGTTCCATTTGCAAAACCCACAAATCTCACATGTGCTTCACTCTACGGAAAAGAGAAGGAAACAAAGGCGCGTGATTCACAACGCGGATAAAGACGTTTTATCATAGTTGTCAAGGTGGGAAGTAAATTAAACCAAGCAGTTCTAGAAAATGTAATACTCTGTGCAATTTATAATAAACTGCCATATAGTGGGCACACTGTTATAGCAGTTATATACTTGTACATAGGAGGCAGTATTATAGTAGTTATATTCTTGTATATAGGGGCAGTATTATAGTAGTTATATTCTTGTACATAGGGGCAGTATTATAGTAGTTATATTCTTGTACATAGGGGTAGTATTATAGTAGTTATATTCCTGTACATAGGGGGCAGTATTATAGTAGTTATATTCTAGTACATAGGGGCAGTATTATAGTAGTTATATTCTTGTACATAGGGGTAGTATTATAGTAGTTATATTCTTGTATATAGGGGTAGTATTATAGTAGTTATATTCTTGTACATAGGGGCAGTATTATAGTAGTTATATTCCTGTACATAGGGGCAGTATTATAGTAGTTATATTCTTGTACATAGGGGCAGTATTATAGTAGTTATATTCTTGTACATAGGGGTAGTATTATAGTAGTTATATTCCTGTACATAGGGGGCAGTATTATAGTAGTTATATTCTAGTACATAGGGGCAGTATTATAGTAGTTATATTCTTGTACATAGGGGTAGTATTATAGTAGTTATATTCTTGTACATAGGGGCAGTATTATAGTAGTTATATTCTTGTATATAGGGGCAGTATTATAGTAGTTATATTCTTGTATATAGGGGTAGTATTATAGTAGTTATATTCTTGTACATAGGGGCAGTATTATAGTAGTTATATTCCTGTACATAGGGGCAGTATTATAGTAGTTATATTCTTGTACATAGGGGCAGTATTATAGTAGTTATATTCTTGTACATAGGGGTAGTATTATAGTAGTTATATTCCTGTACATAGGGGGCAGTATTATAGTAGTTATATTCTAGTACATAGGGGCAGTATTATAGTAGTTATATTCTTGTACATAGGGGTAGTATTATAGTAGTTATATTCTTGTACATAGGGGCAGTATTATAGTAGTTATATTCTTGTATATAGGGGCAGTATTATAGTAGTTATATTCTTGTACATAGGGGCAGTATTATAGTAGTTATATTCCTGTACATAGGGGGCAGTATTATAGTAGTTATATTCTAGTACATAGGGGCAGTATTATAGTAGTTATATTCTTGTACATAGGGGTAGTATTATAGTAGTTATATTCTTGTACATAGGGGCAGTATTATAGTAGTTATATTCTTGTATATAGGGGTAGTATTATAGTAGTTATATTCTTGTACATAGGGGCAGTATTATAGTAGTTATATTCTTGTACATAGGGGAAGTATTATAGTAGTTATATTCTTGTATATAGGGGGCAGTATTATAGTAGTTATATTCTTGTACATAGGGGCAGTATTATAGTAGTTATATTCTTGTACATAGGGGTAGTATTATAGTAGTTATATTCCTGTACATAGGGGGCAGTATTATAGTAGTTATATTCTAGTACATAGGGGCAGTATTATAGTAGTTATATTCTTGTACATAGGGGTAGTATTATAGTAGTTATATTCTTGTACATAGGGGCAGTATTATAGTAGTTATATTCTTGTATATAGGGGCAGTATTATAGTAGTTATATTCTTGTACATAGGGGCAGTATTATAGTAGTTATATTCCTGTACATAGGGGGCAGTATTATAGTAGTTATATTCTAGTACATAGGGGTAGTATTATAGTAGTTATATTCTTGTACATAGGGGCAGTATTATAGTAGTTATATTCTTGTATATAGGGGTAGTATTATAGTAGTTGTATTCTTGTACATAGGGGCAGTATTATAGTAGTTATATTCTTGTACATAGGGGCAGTATTATAGTAGTTATATTCTTGTATATAGGGGTAGTATTATAGTAGTTATATTCTTGTACATAGGGGCAGTATTATAGTAGTTATATTCTTGTACATAGGGGCAGTATTATAGTAGTTATATTCTTGTATATAGGGGTAGTATTATAGTAGTTATATTCTTGTACATAGGGGCAGTATTATAGTAGTTATATTCTTGTACATAGGGGCAGTATTATAGTAGTTATATTCTTGTACATAGGAGCAGTATTATAGTAGTTATATTCTTGTATATAGGGGCAGTATTATAGTAGTTATATTCCTGTACATAGGGGGCAGTATTATAGTAGTTATATTCTTGTACATAGGAGCAGTATTATAGTAGTTATATTCTAGTACATAGGGGCAGTATTATAGTAGATATATTCTTGTACATAGGGGCAGTATTATAGTAGTTATATACTTGTATATAGGGGCAATTTTTATTGTATAAAACCAACAAATACAATTAAAATAAACAGAATTCTTCCTTAGTACAAAACAAATTCTCATGAATGCGTCAGACAATAATTATAGAACTAAATTAATACATTAGGAATAAAGGTAACTTAGAGTTCACTCCTGTGGAAGGAAGAATATGAAATTTTTAGTAACATGATCATGTTATTATCCCACAGACACATTCCTCCACAGTTTCTCATTACTCTGACTTTTCTTTATCTCTATCGCTCTCATCCATCTGAGCTCGGACAGTATCTTTGTGGCGGTGACGGGATGGAAGGGCTCGCTGTGGAGAGACACTCGGGTTCTCATGTGCCAGTGGTAATACTTAATGGTGGTAATGATCAGGTACATTGTCCCCCTGTCGATGGTACCGTCAGTGGATGGGACTCCATAGATAATGTCAGGGTATTTCAGGGACAGCAGTCTGGGGATTTTCAGCTTGGTCGATACTTCCGTCCATATTTCCCTACCTCCCCAGCAATCACAAATAAAATGCTCCATGGTTTCCTCCTGCTGACAACCAAGGGGACAGTTCCGATCCAAAACACTTAAATATTTTAAGTTCCCCCTCACAAAGAGCTTCCCATGTAGCGACAGCCAAGCAATGTCAAAAAACTTTGCTGGAAGTCGCCTCCCGTTGAGGAACCGGAGACTGTCCTGAAGGGTCCTGGTGGCACAATCTCTTAGGGCCAGTGGAGAGTAGAAGAAAGTCCTACATATATGAGCACACAGATCTTTCCTCGTATTACTCTCAATGTAAGACTTCTGCAGTCCCCACCTCCTAACACACTTCAGACCATATTCCAGATACTGGGGGAGGTGGTCACCTGTCCATCTCCTCCTCTTGAGACTGCCGCCTCGCACCCAAGATTCCGCAAAAGGCAATATCCAATACCTGATACTATTCGCCAACAGGGAGCTACTGTTTGAATCCATGCTCCCAAAATTTACTTTCAGAAACAAGGAGTCAAAGAAAACCCTTGGATTTAACATATCCAGCCCGCCCTCACTCCGCCGTAGGTACGTTATTCCCCTCTTTATCAGGTTCATCCTGTTCCCCCACAAGAGCTGGAAGAACAGGCTGAGGAGCCTCGCCGAGAAGGATTCTGGCAAAGGAAAAACGACAGAGACATACAAGAAGACGGGGACCAGGTACGTCTTCAACATAGCAACCCTTTCTCTGTAGGTCAGCCTCCAGTTCTTCCATCGCTGAACCTTTGCATTTCCGGTCTCCAATTTTTCCTCCCAATTTAGGCTGGCATTATCGTCCCTCCCAAATTTAACCCCTAAGATCTTAATATGGGTGGAGGCCTTAACAAACTGCGGCAGATCAAAGTCTGGGTCAGATTGCAATGTCCACAGAGCTTGACTCTTCTCAAGGTTGACCAGAGACCCGGAGGCCTCTGAGTAACTTCTGATGGCCGCAGACAACATCTGCACCTCATGAGGATTAGATATCACCAGCGTCACATCATCCGCGTAGGCAACCACCTTCAGAGGCAAGCAGTGGGGGACCGGCACCCCCCAAAAGTTACACTCCTGCAGTGACCTCAGAAACGGGTCTATGGCAAAAACATACAGGAGTGGACTCATAGGGCAGCCCTGTCTCACCCCCGCCTCAACTCCAAAAGTGCCACCCTGCCAACCATTAATCAGAGGAAAGCTCACCGCCTCTCTGTACAAAGTCTTCAGCCAATCCACAAATTGTCCTGGAATACCGTACTTTGACAAAGTGGCCCACAGATAATCATGATCAACTCTGTCAAAGGCTTTAGCCTGGTCCAGACTGACAACATATCTCCCACACCGCAGAGCTTTACATCTCTCAAACATCTCCCGTATCGAGATGACTGCTCCAGAGATGTTCCGCCCTTTTACCGTGCCAAACTGAGAGCCTACCAACAGTGCTGAGGACAAACAGACTAACCTAGAAAACAGGATCTTCGCCAGAATCTTCCTGTCAACATACAAGAGGGCAATTGGCCTCCAGTTCTTGATGTCGCTCGGCTCCTTACCTTTAGACAGCAGAATTAATGAGGACACTCTCATGGATGGAGGCATCAGGTGATTTTCTAGACAATTTTTGTAAACATCCACAAGAATTGGAGCCAGGAGGTCTCTGAATGTCTTATAAAATTTTGCTGTTATACCATCCGGACCTGGTGCCTTCTTCAGATGTAACTTATCAATGGCCTCCTTAACCTCCTCCACCGTTAATTCTGCTGTCAAAGGAGAAAAGTCCAGATCATTAGTATCAGGCGTTGGAGTTGCCTCCAAGAATTGAGTCATTTTATGTTTATCCAAAGCCTTCCTCTGAAACAAGTCAGTATAATAAGATTTCACAACCCCCAGGATACCCTCCCGAGATTCCTGCAATACACCCTAGGAGTCAATGAGACCTGTGACCAATTTATTGGCCACCCGCTCCCGGCAATTCTCAAAGGGATCAGGTGCCCCTAAGACCCCATAATCCCGTTCAAGAACCAAGGACGTATACCTGCTGTACTGATACTGCCTTATCTCAGATTTCAACCGGTCGATCTTCTCTTTGTTACCCCCGCCCTCCGAATAGAGTGACTCCATTTCTTTGCGCAGCCTTAGGTACTGGCTATACTTACTCCTGCCTTTCTTAACTGACAGTCTCTTCAAGAGGCATCTGATATCATCCTTGACGTCCTCCCACCAGTCGGCCATGTTGTCATAGAAGTCCACTCTCTGTAGATGACCCTGCAAAAGGGAGTGGACACAACTCTGGACAGAGACATCATGGAGGAGGCTGGAATTGAGTCTCCATAACCCACTACCAACATCAGCTCGCTTAGTGGCCCCCAGGCAGAAATATAGGGCAAGATGGTCTGAGTATGCGACGACTCTCTCACTCATGGCACCAATGACTTCCATGGGACTTACAAAAGCCAGATCTATTCTACTGCCTCTATTGGAGCAGGAATAGGTTAATTTTGGCTTTCGACCTCCCCGTTTAAAGACGTCCCCTAATCCGGCCTGCAGGACTATGTTATTCAAGATCCTACCATCCCTCGTCACGGTTCTACCTGAGGAGCTGTCACCTGATGTCAGTATGGCATTAAAGTCCCCCACCATTATCACTGGAAGAGAGGTGAACAGATAAGGCTTGACATCATTAAATAACTGTATCCTGTCAGTCACCGTCTGTGGCCCATAGATGTTAATAAGCCGGAGTCGCCTCCCATGGACAGTGATTTCCAGGACCAGACACCTTCCCATAACCACCTCCGTCATCCTATGTACTGTCACATCCCTGGTGTTAAACAGAATGGCGACCCCGGCGTACGACTCCACAGCCAGTGACCAAAAAGAGGGACCAGACCGCCATTCCCTCTCAGCCTCCCTCATGAGCCCCTGAGTCGTCAGCCGCGTCTCCTGCAGAAAGAGGACATCTGCGTCCAGGTATCGGAGATGGTCATAGACAGCGTGCCTCGTCCTCCTTACCTTAATGCTGTTCACATTACTGGATGTTATTTTTAATGAGAAATCCGCCATCACAATGCCACAACAGAGGAGCAGAGATGTAAAAGCCGCCATCATAAGTCTGAATCACAGATGTTCTGACTACCACCGGTCTCCATGTCAGACTGTATCTCAGTGTCAGCAGGTACGGGCTTCCGTTTTGTAGGGGGATCGTCCGCTACGTCCCTGTCATACTCAGTCTCTATTCTTTTTATCTCTTCCTCCAAGTCCCCATCAGACTCAGACAAAACATCAAACTTATTGGACACAACCATCACACCTGCCGAACTCTGGACTTTTTTCCTGCCACCCTGGCTAGTGACATACTCCTCCTCAGGTTTACGGGAGGCCTTGTCCTTTTTTTCCTTTTTACCTGATTACAGCCACTTTCTTCAGCTAGAGATGGTGATACTGAAGTGGTGGCTACATGTGGCTGCTGGACCTGAGGGACGACCTCCATGCTCCCCTCTGTACAAAGCTGCTCTGATGTTACCTGAGCGGACCCCTGGTGGACCTCTGACCTGGTCAGTACTGTCCCTGACATTAAAGCCTCCTCCTCCTGAGCCTCTGTCCCTGTCACTAGCTCCTCATCAGGAAGGAGCTTGCATATATTGTGCCAGGCATCAGGACAGTCCCTGTGAGGGTGGCCGATCTCCCCACAGAGGTTGCACTTGATGTTCTGGCAATCTGCCGCTAAGTGGCCGACTTCCCCGCACAGGCTGCACTTTACCACGGCACAGGTGTTTGCCAGGTGACCCACTTTACCACACTTAAAACACTTTCGTGGCTGCCCAGGGTAGAAGCAAACTCCCTTCTCCCTCCCGATAAAGAAGGAGTTGGGTAAGTGAGCCGTGATATTGTTGTGCTGGCGCAATTTCACCAGCACCTTCCATCCACCGGTCCATATACCGTCCTCATCCCTGTTTTTGGTGAGGTCGGAGACAAGGTCACAATGCCTCCGGAGCCACACCACAATGTCCTGCGGGGGAACAGCCTCATTCCAAAAGATGATGTTAACCGTGGCGGTATCCGGCTTAGATATTGGAATGAAGCTGAACTTATTCCAGCCATCAGCGTCCCTGAACTTGGGGAAATTGGCCCAGAATCTGTCCAGATCAGACATAAGCTTAAAGCTGATGTCATAGCCCTGTCTGTCTGGCAGATTGATGACCGCCAAGATATTAACCGGCGCAAACCCCATCTGGCGGCACAGAAGCTCCCTGACCACCAGCCTCCTCTCCGGCAGGTCCTCCCTGGCACCTCTGTGCCTGAACCGCACCACATTCCTCCTTTTGAAAGCCTGCCCGGTGTAATTGGCGCTGGAGGTAAAGGATGGAGCGCCGCGGCTCCAAACATTACTGGGAGGGACCTGTGGGGCCACACTGGGCTGACTGACAGGGCGAGGGTCTGCAGCGGAGGGGCCTGTTACACCTTGTGTGCTGGAAACCAAAGAGGGGAAATCACAGATATTTTGCACATTATTATCATCATCATCAATCTCAATAGCGTCATCAGGATGCGCAATGTCCACCACAGTCTCTGTACCCCCTTCAGCCCCCAACCCCACATGAACAGTATCAATATCCCCAGAATTAGTGCTCTCCTGGACACCAACAGTAGATGCAGTCTCATGTCCACTGTCTTGCTGTTGTGCTGGGCATGCTGGGACTTGTGGTACCGCTGGGATCTGAGCCTCTTGCTCCTGCTTGGGGTCTGCCGCAGGTAGTTGCGGCTGCTGGTGTAGTATCTGACCCTCCTTAAAACAGAAGCTAGCAGGCTGCAGCACCGGCCGTACCTGCTGCCGGGTCCCCCCTGGGACAATGTCTGTGCGGGAACCAGCAGAGTCCTGCGAGCAGGACCTAAACCGCTCCTGGTTCCTATATGTCTATGCCAGGGGCCCCATCCTCGCCAGCACACAGTCTATGTCCCGCACCACAGTCGCCAGCTCTACCCCCAGTGCATTCAGTCTCTGGTCATAAACAGAGTGATCCACAGGATTAGCAGCCTTCACCTTGTAAATGCAGTCTATTTCCATTTGCAGAAGATTCCTCTGCTGCTGCAACTCACCCATCCTCCTGACCAGTCCTGGTATCTCCTCTGCCAGCTGTAGCTCCGGGGCACGCGGCGGCTCCTTCTGGGGTCTTGCTTTAGGGGGTGACTCCTTGGTTTTTAATGTCGCTGGTTTTGTGGCTCCAGTCTCCACAACACTTTTACCACTGCCACCAGCCTCCAACCTCGTGCGTCCAGAGCTCGCCATGCTGGTCACCACATGTCCCAGCTGAAGGTTCTCCTGGAGTGTTTGCTTCTCCAGAGATGTCCGTCTCTGTCTGCCTGGAGTGAGCTGCACACCTGAAGCTGATGATGGACTCTGCCTCACCTTCTGTGCAGCCACCTGCCCTCCAGCACTCAGGGTCTCAGCAGAAGATGCCTTCTGGGATTTCCTTCCAGGCTCTGGACACTGTTTGCCTTGACTGGCCGACTGTTTAACAGAAACATCCTTGCACACAGACAAAGCTTTCTCCTGTTTCTTTACTGTGCTGAACTTCAACACAGGATCTTTCTCCATGCTGCGGGGACTTCCATTCTGAGGTTTATTTCCTGCAGAGGCAACTCTGGGATTTCCATCCACATGAGAAGGATGGGAGTTTACTCCCAGTGTAGGCCTTGGGGAGCTTCCCCGCCCAGGGTGGCCCCTCCCTGGGCTTGCTCCAGACATCAGGAGAACCACAGACACACAACCTCACAGCTAGGAGGCAGTATTATAGTAGTTATATTCTTGTACATAGGGGCAGTATTATAGTAGATTTATTCTTGTACATAGGGTCAGTATTATAGTAGTTATATTCTTGTACATAGGGGACAGTATTATAGTAGTTATATTCTTGTACATAGGAGCAGTATTATAGTAGTTATATTCTAGTACATAGGGGCAGTATTATAGTAGATATATTCTTGTACATAGGGGCAGTATTATAGTAGTTATATACTTGTATATAGGGGCAGTATTATAGTAGTTATATTCTTGTACATAGGAGCAGTATTATAGTAGTTATATTCTTGTACATAGGGGCAATATTATAGTAGATTTATTCTTGTACATAGGGGCAGTATTATAGTAGTTATATTCTTGTACATAGGGGACAGTATTATAGTAGTTATATTCTTGTACACAGGGGCAGTATTATAGTAGTTATATTGTAGTACATAGGGGCAGTATTATAGTAGATATATTCTTGTACATAGGGGCAGTATTATAGTAGTTATATACTTGTATATAGGGGCAGTATTATAGTAGTTATATTCTTGTACATAGGAGCAGTATTATAGTAGTTATATTCTTGTACATAAGGGCAGTATTATAGTAGATATATTCTTGTACATAGGGGCAGTATTATAGTAGTTATATACTTGTATATAGGGGCAATTTTTATTATAAAAACCCAAACATAAATACAATTATAATAAAACAAAAATCATCCAGTATTACAAAACACAAACCACTTAGGTAATATATACACAGCACTAATGATCAGATCATATTCATAAATAAATTAAAGTGTCCACACCTGGGGATGGAAAAAGAAAGTTAGAGGGAAAAAAAAAACAAAAAAAAACATTATCATATTTTCTAACTGAACTTTACGTTTCTCCATAACGTTATGTTTCTTGGACTCCTTCCAACTTCTAGTGATTTTATCCACCGGAGTTCTGACATAACCTGATTGGCGGCAGCGGTGTGATCGAACGGCTCATTGTGCAGTGACACCCGGGTTCTCATGTGCCAGTGATAGTATTTGATGACACTGATTATAATGTACATCGTCTCTCTGTTGATGTTACTAACAGTGGAGGGGACACCATAGATTATGTCAGGATACTTTAGAGTCCGCAGTCTGGGGATTTTTAGATTATCTGACACTTCCTCCCAGATCTTCCTCCCTCCCCAGCAATCACATATAAAGTGCTCCATAGTCTCCTCCTGCTGACAACCAAGGGAACACGTCCGATCAGAGACACACAGATGTTTCAGGTTCCCTTTGACAAAGAGCCGACTATGCAGTGAAAGCCAAGTGACATCAAACAGTTTAGGAGGTAGCCGTTTCCCGTTTAGGAACCTAAGGCTTTCCTGCAGGGTGGTGGTGACACAATCTCTCAGGGCCAGTGGAGAGTAGAAGAAAGTCCTACATACACGAGCATACAGGTCTCTTCTCATACTGCTCTCAATGTAAGACCTCTCCAGTCCCCACCTCCTAACACACTTCAGACCATAGTCCAGATACTGGGGGAGGTGGTCACCTGTCCATCTCCTCCTCTTGAGACTGCCGCCCCGCACCCAAGATTCTGCAAAAGGCAATATCCAGTACCTGATACTATTTACCCACAGGGAGCTACTGTTTGAGTCCATGTTCCCAAAATTCACCTTTAGAAACAAGGAGTCAAAGAAAACCCTTGGATTCAACATATCCAGCCCACCCTCTCTCCGCCATAGGTACGTTATTCCCCTCTTTATCAGGTTCATCCTATTCCCCCACAAGAGCTGGAAGAACAGGCTGAAGAGCCTCGCTGAGAAAGATTCTGGCAAAGGGAAAATGACAGAGACATACAAGAAAACGGGGACCAGGTAAGTCTTCAACATTGTGACCCTTTCTCTGTAGGTCAGCCTCCAGTTCTTCCATCGCTGAACCTTTGCATTTCCGGTTTCCAATTTCTCCTCCCAATTTAGCGTGGCATTATCATCCCTCCCAAATTTAACCCCTAGGATCTTAATATGGGTGGAGGCTTTGGAAAACTGCGGCAGATCAAAGCTGGGCTCAGTATCTAATGTCCACAGAGCTTGACTCTTCAAGGTTGACCAGAGACCCGGAGGCCTCTGAGTAGCTTCTGATGGACACAGATAACATCTGCACCTCACAAGGATTGGAGATCACCAGTGTCACATCGTCCGCATAGGCAACAACATTCAGAGGCGGGCAGTGGGGGACCGGCACCCCCTGAAAATCGCACTCCTGCAGTGACCTCAGAAATGGGTCTAGGGCAAAAACATACAGGAGCGGACTCATTGGGCAGCCCTGTCTCACCCCCGCCCCAACTCCAAAAGTGTCACCCTGCCAACCATTAATCAGAGGAAAGCTCACCGCCTCTCTGTATAACGTCTTCAACCAATCCACAAATTGTCCCGGAATACCGTACATTGACAAAGTGGCCCACAGATAGTCATGATCAACCCTGTCAAAGGCTTTAGCCTGGTCCAGACTAACAACATATCTCCCACACCGCAGAGCTTTACATCTCTCAAACATCTCTCGTATCGAGATGACTGCTCCAGAGATGTTCCGCCCTTTTACTGTGCCAAACTGAGAGCCTGCCAACAGTGTCGGGGACAAACAGACTAATCTGGAAAATAGGATCTTTGCTAGAATCTTCCTGTCCACATTCAAGAGGGCAATCGGCCTCCAGTTCTTGATGTCACTCGGCTCTTTACCTTTAGACAGCAGAATTAACGAGGACACCCTCATGGATGGAGGCATCAGGTGATTTTCTAGACAATTTCTATACACATCCACGAGAATTGGAGCCAGGAGGTCTCTGAATTTCTTATAAAATTCTGCCGTTATACCATCTGGACCTGGTGCCTTCTTCAGATATAACTTATCAATAGCCTCCTTAACTTCTTCCACCGTTAATTCTGCTGTCAAAGGAGAAAAGTCCAGATCATTAGTATCAGGCACTGGAGTTGCCTCCAAGAATTGAGTCATCTTATCTTTATCCAAAACTTTCCTCTGAAACAAGTCAGCATAGTAAGATCTCACCACCTCCAGGATACCCTCCCGTGAATCCTGCAATACACCCTGGGAGTCAATGAGACCCGTGACCATTTTTTTGGCCACCCTCTCCCTGCAATTCTCAAAGGGATCAGGGGCCCCTAAGGACCCATAATCCCGTTCAAGAACCAGGGAGGTATACCTGCTATACTGATACTGCTTTATCTCAGATTTCAGCCGGTCGATCTTCACTTTGTCATCCCCGCCCGCTGAATACAGTGACTCCAATTCTTTGCGCAGCTTTAGGTACTGGCTGTACTTATTCCTCCCTTTATTAACTGACAGTCTCTTTAAGAGGGATCTGATATCCTCCTTGACGTCCTCCCACCAGTCGGTCATGTTGTCATAGAAGTCAACCCTGTCTAGATGAAGCTGGATAAGGGAGTGAACATGGCTCTAAACATAGGCATCATCCAGGAGACTGGAATTGAGCTTCCACAACCCTCTACCAATGTCCGGACGGTTAGAGGAACCCAAAGAGAAGCACAAGGCAAGGTGATCAGAGTAAGGGACGACCTTCTAACTCAGGGCGCCGACAGCCTCAGTAGGACTGACAAAAGCAAAATCTATCCTACTGCTCCTGTTGGAACATGAATACGTGAATTTTGGCTGTCGCCCACCCTGTGTGAAAACGTCGGTCAATCCTGCCTGCATTATGACGTTATGTAGGACCTTACCGTCCCTGGTCACTGCCCTGCCCGAGGAGCTGTCACCTGATGTCATTATGGCATTAAAGTCCCCCGCCATCACCACTGGAAGAGAAGTGAAGAGGTAAGGCTTGACGTCATTAAACAGCTGGATCCTGTCCGTCACTGTCTGTGGCCCATAGATGTTAATAAGCCGGAGTCGCCTCCCATGGACAGTGACTTCCAGGACCAGACATCTTCCCATGACCACCTCCGTCATCCTATGCACAGTCACATCATTGGTGTTAAAAAGGACAGTGACCCCGGCGTAAGGCTCCACAGCCAGTGACCAGAAAGAAGGACCGGACCGCCATTCCCTCTCAGCCTCTCTCATAAGCCCCAGAGATGTCAGTCGTGTCTCCTGCAGGAAGATGACATCTGTGTCCAGATATTTGAGATGTTCATACACAGTGTGTCTAGTTCTCCTCAGCTTAATGCTATTCACATTGCTCGAGGTCACTGTCAATGAGAACCCCGCCATCACAGCACAATATAGAAGGAGCAGAGTAACAGCCATCATCATGAGTCAGAGATGTTCTGTCCACCACTGGTGTCCATGTCAGACTCTACCTGAGGGTCCACAGATAAGGGCTTCCGCTTTGGCGGGGGGTGGTCCTCTATGTCCCTGTCACACTCAGCATCAACTTTCCTCAACTCTTCCTCATAATTGTCACCATTGGACTCAGATAAAACTCCATACTTGTTGGACACGACCATCACTCCTGCAGAATTCTGAACCTTCTTACTAGCACTCTGACCAGTGTCATATTCTGCTTCAGGTTTACGGGAGGATGTGTTCTTTTTCTTCCTTTTATTATTATTAATGCTCCAGTCATCAGATACAGATGGCGATGCTGAAGGGGGGGCTATCTGAGGCTGCTGGACCTGATGGACGACCTCCATGTTCCCCTCTGCACCCTGCTTCTCTGGTGCTGCCTGAGTGGACTCCTGGTGGGCATCTGAGTTGGTCAACATCTCTCCTGACATTAAATACTCCTCCTCATGTGTCCCTGCCACCACATCCTCATCCTCCTGAGCCTTTGCCCCTGCCATCACTAACTCATCAGGGAAGACTCTGCAGATGTTGTGCCAGGCGTCTGGACAGTCCCTGTGAGGGTGGCCCATCCTACCACAGAGGTTGCACCTGACGTCCCGGCAGTCTGCAGCGACATGGCCAATTGCCCCACACAGACTGCACTTCACCACAGTACAGGCGTTAGCCAGATGACCTTTCCCACCACATTTGAAGCACTTTCTGGGTTGCCCGGGATAATAACACCTTCCCTTCTCCCTCCCAATGAAGAAGGAGTTGGGTAAGTGGGCAGTGATGTTATCACATTGCCGCAATTTTACCAAGACCCGCCACCCCATTGTCCAGATACCATCCTCATCTCTGACCTTGGTGAGCCCAGAGACGAGGTCACAGTGTCTCCGGAGCCACACCTCGATGTCCTGTGGAGGATCGGCCTCATTCCAGAACGTGATGTTTACTGTGACAGTGTCTGGCCTGGAGATAGGAACCAACACAAACTTATTCCAGCCCTCAGCATCTCTGAACTTGGGGTAATTGGCCCAGAATCTGTCCAGGTCAGACATGAGCTTGAAGCTGACCTCGTAGCCCTGCCTGTCCTGAAGATTAGACACCGCCAGTATCTCATTTGCCACAAATCCCATCTGGCCGCAGAGCAGCTCTCTCACCACATACCTGCGTTGTGGCAGATCCTCCTTGGCACCTATGTATTTAAACCGCACCACATTAATGCGTTTGAATGTCTGGCCGGTATACCTGGAGCTGGAAGTGAAGGATGGGGCGCCGCGGCTCCAGGCATTCCTGGGGGGCACCTGCAGGGTCACACTGGGCCGACTGACAGGGAGAGGGCCTGCAGCAGGGGGGCTGTCACACCTTGTGGACTAGATGGCAAAGGGGGATAATCACACATATCATGCACATTATCATAAGCAGCATCATTATCATCAGACAGTGCGACGTCCATTACAGAATGTGAAACCCCTCCAACCCCCGACCCCATGGGCACAACATCCCCAGCCACAGTCTGTGCTTCAGCCTCGGCCGAATCAGCACAAACAGTCTCAGAAATACTGTCCTGCTCCTGTGTGGGGCATTCTGGGACCTGTGGTGCCTCTGCTGGAGTCTGAACTGTACGCTCCTGTTCACACTCGGCTGCCTCAGCAGCACAAACAGTCTCACATACACTGTCCTGCTCCTGTGTGGGGCATTCTGGGACCTGTGGTGCCTCTGCTGGAGACTGCAGTGTGTGCTCCTGTTCACACTGAGCTGCCTCAGCCTCATCAGCACAAACAGTCTCACATACACTGTCCTGCTCCTGTGTGGGGCATTCTGGGACCTGTGGTGCCTCTGCTGCAGTCTGAAGTGTATGCTCCTGTTCACACTGAGCTGCCTGCTGCTGCAGCTGTTTTCCCTCCTGAAAGCAGAAGCGGGCAGCCTGTAACACTGGCCGTGTCCGCTGTTGGGGGGTCCCGTCCTGAACATCAGGGGTCCTGGCCTCTACAGCACAGTCCTGCTTATAGGAGGCGAACCGCTCGCGGTTCCTGTAGGTCTCTGCCAGGGGCCCCATGCTCTCCAGCACAGATTCAGTGTCCTGCACAACACTCGCCAGCTGTACACCCAGTGTGTTCAGTCTCAGGTCATAGGCGTCATTACTGGCAGGATTAGTGGTCTTTAGACTATAGATGAAGTCTACCTCCATTTGCAGCGCTTTTTTTTGCTGCTGTAACTCACCCAGTTTTCGGACAAGTCCCGATATCTCATCCGCTAGCTGCAGCTCGGGTGCACGCTCTGGCCCCACAGGCTTAGTCTTGACCACGGGTACAGGGGTTTTGAACACAGTCTTGTGCGGGTCCACCACGGATGGTTTTGTGGCCCCTTGGCTGGATGCAGGCTCCGCAGCAGGTTTATCGCTGCCACCTGATTGCGACCGTGTGCGTCCTGACCGCGCCATACTGCCATGCTGCCGTAGGTTCTCCTGCATTGTCTGCCTTTCCAAAGACGTCCGTCTCTGCCTGGAAGCAGGAGAGGTGATCTGCACAGCTGGGGCCGATCTCACCTGTGCACCAGGCAGGAGCTGCTTACTGACTGGGGAGCTACAAGACTTCACATTCTGCTGGTTTCCATCACTCACTGACACATTGCCTTCTTGTTTCTTTGCTGGAACTGGAGGTTTTCCTCCCAAAACTTTACTCACAACTGTTTCCTTCTTCATAGAACTGCTGCAGCTTTGACTCGCTGCATTCACTGGACTCACAGCGGCTTTGGGATTAACATTCCCATTAGAAGCCTGGGAGGCTAGTCCCAGTGTAGGCCGGGAAGCCTGGGCCTTGCCAGGGGAGCTTCCACGCCCAGGGTGGCCCCTCCCCGGGCTTGCTCCAGACATCAGGAGAACCACTGACACACAACCTCACAGCTAGGAGGCAGTGTTATAGTAGTTATATACTTGTACATAGGAGGCAGTGTTATAGTAGTTATATACTTGTATATAGGGGCAGTATTATAGTAGTTATATTCTTGTATATAGGGGCAGTATTATGGTAGTTATATTCTTGTATATAGGGGCAGTATTATAGTGGTTATATTCTTGTACATAGGGGGCAGTATTATAGTAGTTATATTCTTGTACATATAAGCAGTATTATAGTAGCTATATTCTTGTATATAGTGGGCAGTATTATAGTAGTTATATTCTTATACATAGGGGCAGTATTATAGTAGATATATTCTTGTACGTAGAGGCAGTATTATAGTAGTTATATTCTTGTACATAGGGGCAGTATTATAGTAGTTATATTCTTGTACATAGGGGCAGTATTATAGTAGATTTATTCTTGTACATAGGAGCAGTATTATAGTAGTTATATTCTTGTACATATGAGCAGTATTATAGTAGATATATTCTTGTACATAGGGGCAGTATTATAGTAGTTATATTCTTGTACATAGGAGCAGTATTATAGTAGTTATATTCTTGTACATAGGGGAAGTATTATAGTAGTTATATTCTTGTACATAGGAGCAGTATTATAGTTATTGCCTTTTGCAGAATCTTGGGTGCGGGGCGGCAGTCTCAAGAGGAGGAGATGGACAGGTGACCACCTCCCCCAGTATCTGGACTATGGTCTGAAGTGTGTTAGGAGGTGGGGACTGGAGAGGTCTTACATTGAGAGCAGTATGAGAAGAGACCTGTATGCTCGTGTATGTAGGACTTTCTTCTACTCTCCACTGGCCCTGAGAGATTGTGTCACCACCACCCTGCAGGAAAGCCTTAGGTTCCTAAACGGGAAACGGCTACCTCCTAAACTGTTTGATGTCACTTGGCTTTCACTGCATAGTCGGCTCTTTGTCAAAGGGAACCTGAAACATCTGTGTGTCTCTGATCGGACGTGTTCCCTTGGTTGTCAGCAGGAGGAGACTATGGAGCACTTTATATGTGATTGCTGGGGAGGGAGGAAGATCTGGGAGGAAGTGTCAGATAATCTAAAAATCCCCAGACTGCGGACTCTAAAGTATCCTGACATAATCTATGGTGTCCCCTCCACTGTTAGTAACATCAACAGAGAGACGATGTACATTATAATCAGTGTCATCAAATACTATCACTGGCACATGAGAACCCGGGTGTCACTTGTAGTTATATTCTTGTACATAGGGGCAGTATTATAGTAGATATATTCTTGTACATAGGGGCAGTATTATAGTAGTTATATACTTGTATAGAGGCAGTATTATAGTAGTTATATTCTTGTACATAGGAGCAGTATTATAGTAGTTATATTCTTGTACATAAGGGCAGTATTATAGTAGATATATTCTTGTACATAGGGGCAGTATTATAGTAGTTATATACTTGTATATAGGGTCAGTATTATAGTAGTTATATTCTTGTACATAGTGGGCAGTATTATAGTAGTTATATTCTTATACATAGGGGCAGTATTATAGTAGATATATTCTTGTACGTAGAGGCAGTATTATAGTAGTTATATTCTTGTACATAGGGGCAGTATTATAGTAGTTATATTCTTGTACATAGGAGCAGTATTATAGTAGTTATATTCTTGTGCATATGAGCAGTATTATAATAGATATATTCTTGTAAATAGGGGCAGTATTATAGTAGTTATATTCTTGTACATAGGAGCAGTATTATAGTAGTTATATTCTTGTACATAGGGGCAGTATTATAGTAGATTTATTCTTGTACATAGGGGCAGTATTATAGTAGTTATATTCTTGTACAGAGGGGACAGTATTATAGTAGTTATATTCTTGTACATAGGAGCAGTATTATAGTAGTTATATTCTAGTACATAGGGGCAGTATTATAGTAGATATATTCTTGTACATAGGGGCAGTATTATAGTAGTTATATACTTGTATATAGGGGCAGTATTATAGTAGTTATATTGTACATAGGAGCAGTATTATAGTAGTTATATTCTTGTACATAGGGGCAGTATTATAGTAGATTTATTCTTGTACATAGGGGCAGTATTATAGTAGTTATATTCTTGTACATAGCGGACAGTATTATAGTAGTTATATTCTTGCACATAGGGGCAGTATTATAGTAGTTATATTGTAGTACATAGGGGCAGTATTATAGTAGATATATTCTTGTACATAGGGGCAGTATTATAGTAGTTATATACTTGTATATAGGGGCAGTATTATAGTAGTTATATTCTTGTACATAGGAGCAGTATTATAGTAGTTATATTTTTGTACATAAGGGCAGTATTATAGTAGATATATTCTTGTACATAGGGGCAGTATTATAGTGGTTATATACTTGTATATAGGGGCAGTATTATAGTAGTTATATTCTTGTATATAGGGGCAGTATTATAGTAGATATATTCTTGTACATAGGGGCAGTATTATAGTAGTTATATACTTGTATATAGGGGCAGTATTATAGTAGTTATATTCTTATATATAGGGGCAGTATTATAGTGGTTATATTCTTGTACATAGGGGGCATTATTATAGTAGTTATATTCTTGTAAATAGGAGCAGTATTATAGTAGTTATATTCTTGTACACAGGGGGCAGTATTATAGTAGTTATATTCTTGTACATAGGGGCAGTATTATAGTAGTTATATTCTTGTACATAGGGGCAGTATTATAGTAGTTATATTCTTGCACATAGGGGCAGTATTATAGTAGTTATATTCTTGCACATAGGAGCAGTATTATAGTAGTTATATTCTTGTACATAGGAGCAGTATTATAGTAGTTATATTCTTGTACATAGGGGCAGTATTATAGTAGATATATTCTTCATCATAGGGACAGTATTATAGTAGTTATATTCTTGTACATATGGAGCAGTATTATAGTAGTTATATTCTTGTACATATGAGCAGTATTATAGTAGATATATTCTTGTACATAGGAGCAATATTATAGTAGATATATTCTTGTACGTAGAGGCAGTATTATAGTAGTTATATTCCTGTACATAGGGGCAGTATCATAGTAGATATATTCTTGTACGTAGCGGCAGTATTATAGTAGTTATATTCTTGTACATAGGGGCAGTATTATAGTAGATATATTCTTGTACATAGGAGCAGTATTATAGTAGTTATATTCTTGTACATATGAGCAGTATTATAGTAGATATATTCTTGTACATAGGGGCAGTATTATAGTAGTTATATTCTTGTACATAGGGGCGGTATTATAGTAGATTTATTCTTGTACATAGGGGCAGTATTATAGTAGTTATATTCTTGTACATAGGGGCAGTATTATAGTAGTTATATTCTTGTACATAGGGGACAGTATTATAGTAGTTATATTCTTGTACATAGGAGCAGTATCATAGTAGTTATATTCTTGTACATAGGGGCAGTATTATAGTAGATTTATTCTTGTACATAGAAGCAGTATTATAGTAGTTATATTCTTGCACATAGGGGACAGTATTATAGTTGTTATATTCTTGTACATAGGAGCAGTATTATAGTAGTTATATTCTTGTACATAGGGGCAGTATTATAGTAGATTTATTCTTGTACATAGGAGCAGTATTATAGTAGTTATATTCTTGTACATAGGGGCAGTATTATAGTAGATTTATTCTTGTACATATTAGCAGTATTATAGTAGTTATATTCTTGTACATAGGGGCAGTATTATAGTAGATTTATTCTTGTACATAGGAGCAGTATTATAGTAGTTATATTCTTGTACATAGGGGCAGTATTATAGTAGATTTATTCTTGTACATAGGAGCAGTATTATAGTAGTTATATTCTTGTACATAGGGGCAGTATTATAGTAGATTTATTCTTGTACATAGGAGCAGTATTATAGTAGTTATATTCTTGTACATAGGGGAAGTATTATAGTAGTTATATTCTTGTACATAGGGGCAGTAATATAGTAGTTATATTCTTGTACATAGGGGAAGTATTATAGTAGTTATATTCTTGTACATAGGAGCAGTATTATAGTAGTTATATTCTTGTACATAGGGGCAGTATTATAGTAGATTTATTCTTGTACATAGGAGCAGTATTATAGTAGTTATATTCTTGTACATAGGGAGCAGTATTATAGTAGTTATATTCTTGTACATAGGGGTCAGTATTATAGTAGTTACTGTATATTCTTGTACATAGGAGCAGTATTATAGTAGTTATATTCTTGTACATAGGGGGCAGTATTATAGTAGTTATATTCTTGTACATAGGGGAAGTATTATAGTAGTTATATTCTTGTACATAGGGGCAGTAATATAGTAGTTATATTCTTGTACATAGGGGAAGTATTATAGTAGTTATATTCTTGTACATAGGGACCAGTATTATAGTAGTTATATTCTTCAGAGGGGCAGTATTATAGCTACATTCTTGTACTTACGGTGCTGTATTATAGTAGTTATATTAACAGCGTGGCAAGCAATGGTTGTTCGGGCCCCCATTCATGTGAATGAGGTTCAGGTTCTTAACTATTTTTAAATGCTCAGCCAGAGCCGAACATCCAGACCTTTGCTCATGACTAAAGCTGACCTCCAGAGCTGGGCTCTTGGTAAAACTGTTTTCTTGTGCGGTGGATCCCCGCAGTTATAAGGACTATACTCAGTGCTATTCTTTCTGATTATGTCACGAATACTGATGATGTCTCTTTCTTTTCTTTGCACTGGTTTATGTAGTCTGCTTTAATAAACTAGTTGAAAATTTAAACGGAAAGCATTCCAGAAGGGGGCTGGGGAAGGGCACAGCCTAGGGGAAGCCCCCCATGACTGCCATGGGCGGGAAGTTTTAGAACTGGTGTTGTGCCAGTTTGAAATGGTTGGCCGGGACGGGGGCCGGGGGAGGGGTTTAAGGTGGGGGCAGCCTGTATTAGGGAAAAAGTGCGGGAAAAACCGCACTCACCAGCCAGGAGCAGAGGAGAGAAGTCCCACCTGAATCAATGGACGACGAGCAGCAACTTTTCGCCAGGCTGCAGGATGTGGCCAGGTCCAGGAGGGGAGGATGGCTACAGACCCAACTTTCCTCCCTCCTCAGCGCTGCGGAGCAGGGATCCAGCCGGCGTGGAAGGAGGACCCGTCCCCCCGAAAGGCTGTCACCGGAGGTGTCAGCCCGCAGCAGGCGGCGGCTGCGGAGCCCCTCCAGGGACCCTGCGGGCGGCGCAACAGATGGGGCTGCATCCCCTCCCTGCGCCCTCCCTGCGCCCGTCCCGGCAGGAATCCGCCCAGCCGGCCGGTCAGCACGGGCGGCAAGCGTGTGGGAGCCGGACAGGAACAGCAGGCCGGACCGGAAGTGTCGTCGCGGGCAGGAGCCGAAGAGTCGCGCAGCAGGGAGGAGAGTGAAGGCCGCGGCAGGCCCTCACAGCGGCGAGGCCGGCGGCGGCCGGCGCCGGCCAACACAGCGGCGGGAGGCAGGATCGAGGGCCCCCCCGGGGATGAGGACCGCTCGGGGGTGTCTGCCAGCCAGGGCGCCAGACGCGGCACGGCGGGCAGGAGGGGGCGTTGCGTCAGCGCCCTGCCTGGCCCCACCGTCATCAGAAGGACCGGAGGTGAGGCGGGCGGGAGGGTGCCGGTTGCTGCCGCCCTGCATGCCCCCATCGCAGTCCATATCGAGAGAGCTGCGGTCGGGAGGGGGCAGCACGAGGACGCCCTGCCTGGTCCCAGCAGCATGTGGAGCCCCGACCGATCGGCGGACGGGAGGGGGCTCAGCGGGGACGCCCTGCCCGGTCCTAGCAACGCGTGGAGCCCGGAACGGTCGGCGGGCGGGAGACGACTTAGCGTGGTCGCCCTGCCTGGCCCCTATACAGCAGACGGGGCACCAGGCACCTGGGGGCATTTATCCGGGAGTCGCCCGGAGGGTGCTACGGACCGGCCAGTCGGGCACGGGTCCAGGGACTGTGTCAGGTCCCGTTCCAGCGGGAATTCTTGGGAGCAGCGGGTATCGCATGCTCGGGTCCCCCCTGGTGACGAGGAGGCCAGGGGCGCGGGCCTGGAGCAGCGAAGCCTGCATCAGGATCATCGAGGACGTCAGGATTCCGGATTTCCAGCTGGCGGGGACACAGCACCCGCGCAGCTATGTGAGTATGGCTCCATGTCGTGTTTGTCGCCCGCAGGGGCTGTATTGCAGGATGATGGGGGCAGGCAGGGAGATGGTAGGGAGCGGATGGGGCGTAGCGGGGCTGAGGTGCCGGGGCTAAGGGACATTTTGGCGAACATGTCGCAAATATTGAGGAGACTGGAGGGGGGGGGTAATTGGGGAGGCAGCTCCGTCCCCAGCGGGGGCATGGTTAGTGGGTCGCGGTTTGGGCACAGAGTCGGGTGGTGACGTGTTACGTGCGGTAGAATCCGATGAAGGAGCTGCGGCAGGAGTGTGTGTTTCAGTGCAGACGGAGACGGATAAGGGGGATAGGATAAAACTGGACGATAGGGCTAAGGGAGAGGTTTATGTGTGCTTTGAGGGGCCGCTGGGGGCCCATTTAAAGAAAGAAGTGAAGGAGAAGATTTGGCGGGACGAGTATGTGGAGATATTTTCATTGCTGCCGTTGGAAAAGTTTAACCTGGATAAGGGGAAGAAGGACGATAGTAAAAAAGAGGAGGAAGAAAAGAGGAGGTGGCGTCTGATCCCGCAGACTTTTGTGAATTGGATGCAGGCATTCGCTATTTTGGCTAGTGTCATAGGGGAGAAGTCTCCGGATAATTGTTCTGGCCTTTTTTGTTATTTAGATGCTATCGGGGAGGCGCATCGTATTTATGGGGGCCAGGCGTGGCTGCGATAGGAAGGCGGTAAGGCCAGAGATAAAGTGGGATCAAAAGGATATCGGGCTGTGGCTGAAGGTGATGGCCCCAGTGAGGTATGGGCAGTCCTTTCACGGGAGCGGGGGCAGCGGCAGTCAGCAAGCAGGTCAGGGGAGCAGTGGGCAGGCAACCCAGGGAGGAAGAGAGAAGTCGGGAGCGTGCTGGCAATTTAATGACGGGCAGTGTAAGTACGGGGCGGGCTGCAAGTTCAAGCACGTGTGCTCCCACTGCAACGGTAGCTCACACGGCGCTTCCAAATGTTTTAAGAAAGGGAAAGGAAAGCCAAATGTGGGTGCCGGTCAAGGGGGAGAGCCCGGTGAGGGTTCAAGAGATGGCCCCCTTTCTAAGTAGGTACCCGGCTCGGGCAGAGGCCAGCGTGCTTTTGAATGGTTTTGTTGACGGTTTCAGGATTCCACTTCCTGGCCATGTGGTTCCTTTTTCTGTTAAAAATTTGCGGTCGGCAATAACGCATGCGGAGGTAGTAGATGAGAAGTTAAAAAAGGAAGTGGATTTGGGCAGGATGGCCGGTCCGTTCCCCACGGCTCCTGTTGCGGGCGTGATTGTTTCCCCGTTGGGGGTTGTGCCTAAGAAGGAGCCGAATAAGTTTCGTTTGATTCAGCATTTGTCTTATCCAAAAGGCTTGTCAGTTAATGACGGTATCGATAGGGAGTTGTGTTCTGTGGAGTATACCTCTTTTGATACGGCGGTTAAGTGGGTGCGACGTTATGGGTCAGGGGCTTTGTTGGCAAAGACAGACATTGAGTCCGCTTTTCGGTTACTACCGGTTCATGCAGATAGTATCCCGCTGCTGGGATGTTTTTGGAAGGGGAATTTCTACCTCGATAGGTGTTTGCCGATGGGTTGCGCAATTTCTTGTTCATTGTTTGAGACGTTTAGCACTTTCCTGGAGTGGGTGGTAAGGGATGTTACAGGAATGCAGTCGATCATTCATTATCTGGATGATTTTCTTTTTATTGGCCCCCCGGATTCGCCGTTGTGTAGGAACGCGTTGGCAGGCATGGTTTGGGTGGCGGAGCATTTTGGGGTGCCGCTGGCATCTGAGAAGACGGAAGGCCCTAAGGCCGTTATAAGTTTTTTGGGCATAGTTGTCGATTCGGAAAGGATGGAGTGTCGGTTACCAGAGGACAAGTTGGCATTGTTGAAACAGGAGGTGGACAGGATTTCGAAGTTGCGCAAAGTGACCCTCAAGGAATTACAATCCCAATTGGGGAGATTGAACTTTGCCTGCAGGATCATGCCTATGGGTCGAATTTTTTCTCGTCGTTTGGCTAGCGCGACGGCAGGAGTGAAGGCTCCGCACCATTATGTTCGCTTGACGAAGGAGCATAGGGATGATTTGATGGTTTGGCAGCGGTTTTTGCGGAATTACAATGGCCGGTCGCTGATGCAGGAGGAGACATTGAGCGATTTTGATATTTACGGATGCAGCAGGCAGCTCTGGTTACGGCGCCTACTGTAAGGGAAGGTGGAGCGTGGGGCGGTGGCCTCAGGCGTGGAAGTTGTTGGGCCTTACCAAAAACTTGGCACTATTGGAGCTGTTTCCTATCGTGGTAGCTGTTTTGGTGTGGGGTCCATTGTTCGAAAATAGGAGAGTGCGCTTTCATTACGACAACGCGAGTGTTGTAGCGGTCATTAACAGTTTGTCGGCCTCCTCTCCCCCCGTAGTTAGATTGGTTAGGGTTTTGGTTCTTCGATGTCTGGATTTGAACGCAGGGATTTCTGCAGTGCATGTGCCCGGGGTTACGAATTCAATAGCAGACTCTTTTTCTCGTTTTCAGTGGGGGTGTTTTCGAGAATTGGCGCCAGGAGCGGATGCCACGGGCGTGGAATGCCCTTCCTTTCTGTGGAAGGTGATTACGGAAGAGCAGGAAGACTGATTCGGGAATCCTTATCGCAGCAGACATGGTCGGCCTACGATTCTTCGTGGCGAGTATGGCAGAGTTGGTTGGCAGAGTGGGGTGGGGTCGAAAGTGATGAGGATAGGATGTTGGCGGTATTGTTTTTAATTGGGAAGGCAGCTGACAGCGGTTGGTCTGCTGCTAAGGTAAACAAGTTTGTAGCGGGTTTAGCTTTCGGTTTCAAGTTGCAAGGGGTGGGGGACGTTACGAAGAGCTTCTTAGTGAGTGGCGTTAAAAGGGTTTCGTAGGGGTAAAAAAGCCGGCGACAAACGAAGGCCTATTTCGTTTAGTACGTTGGAAGGCTTAGGCAGAGTCCTTGGGGGTATTTGCACGTCAGTTTTTGAGTTGGCCCTGTTTCGGCTGGCTTTTTCTTTGGCCTTTTTTGGGGCAATGCGCATTGGCGAGGTGGTGTCAGGCAGCAGGGTTTCGGCGGGAGGGGTGTTGGCAGAAGATGTGGACTTTTGGGCAGGGGGCATTGTTTTTTTGATTCGGCGTTCAAAAACTGATCAACAGGGTAGGGGCAGACGGGTAGTTTTGGGGCGAGTTGAAGGGGCGTTAATGTGCCCACGTGGCTGTTTGGAAATGTATTGGGGCGTATGGGCGGGTAGGACGGGTCCTCTCTTGTGCCATGCGGACGGCACCTATTTGTCTCGGTTCCAGTTCATTGCGGTTTTGAAGAAGGGATTGGTAGAGTTGGGCCTTCCCCAGGACATGTATGGGTCTCATTCATTTAGGATCGGTGCTGCGACCGAAGCGGACAGCCTTGGGTTGGGGGCTGATGCGATTAGGAGAATTGGCAGGTGGCAGTCGGATCGGTATTTACTGTATGTTCGGCGTTAGCTGTGTGGTTTGCATGTCCTGGGATGTGTTTTTTCTATATTCTGTTGTGTTTTTTCAGGTGGCGACCCCTTTCTTGCCTGGATATTCGGACACTCTTACGTTTATTGGGGTGCGCTACGAGCCGACGCGAGGCCAGATGGTAGGCAATTGGGCTTTGGGAGGGAGCAGGTGCTGGTCCGTTGGTTGGGTTTCCGAGGAATGGTATGGAGCAGGGTGCTCCTGGAGTTAACCAAATCCGCTCGCTTGGATAGAACCCCCGACATTATTGTTTTCCATGTGGGGGGCAATGATTTAGGGGTCAGGCCGGTGAGAGAATTAATTAGGGACATACGTTCCGATTTTTTGAGGTTGTGGACATCGTTCCCGAACGTGGTGATGGTATGGTCGGATGTAGTGCCCAGACAGAGGTGGAGGCAAGCGAGATCGTTGAAAGGGATTAACAGGGCAAGGGTAAAATTGAATCGTGCGGTGTCGGCATTTGTGTCCAGGAATGGGGGCATTAGTGTTCGTCACTTTGAATTGGAGACAGGTGCCGGTAATTTTTGGTTGGCCGATGGGGTTCATTTAAATTCTATTGGTATTGATTTATGGGCACTGTCAATACAGGAGGGGATCGAGAGGGCCTTGGTGGTTTTGGGGCACTCACGAGCCTGAGGTGGTCAGGGCTGTTCGTGGTTGGCGGGGGGTGGGGTTCTTGGAGTTGACGGTGATTGGTCGGGGAAGGATTCGGAAGTAACATTCCCGACAGTTTAAAATGGTATGGGGGATCTGGCTTTTGGGTATGGGCTCTGGACGGGGTTTTACCTCGGGAGCTATGGTGGTTGGTCTCCCAGAAGGGGAGTTACGGTGCCCTCGAGCTGGGCTGGACGGCTGGGGGTAACATGGTGGAAATAAGTTTATAGCCAGATCTTTCTAGCTCCAAGAACCCTCCCCTCATAATTTTGAATTATTTAATGTTTATTGTTAATGTTTGTTAATAAAATTGGCCGCTGTGGCCAAAATTATCCAAAGAATTTAAATTGTACCTTGTCTTATTCTCAGGAGAAGGGAAAGAGGGGGATGATAGGAGGCGGCGAGGTATCGAGGAGAAGGTAAAACTGAAGTCGCCATATGCGGTCAAGAAGGGGGCTGGGGAAGGGCACAGCCTAGGGGAAGCCCCCCATGACTGCCATGGGCGGGAAGTTTTAGAACTGGTGTTGTGCCAGTTTGAAATGGTTGGCCGGGACGGGGGCCGGGGGAGGGGTTTAAGGTGGGGGCAGCCTGTATTAGGGAAAAAGTGCGGGAAAAACCGCACTCACCAGCCAGGAGCAGAGGAGAGAAGTCCCACCCACCCTCCCTGTTTTTGGGTAGCACGTTGGGGGCTGCTAGGGGATGTACGTTTTAAAAAAAAAGAAAAAAAGGTGATCGGTATATAGATTCTTGTCAGGGTCTATATGAGGCGTTGTTGTTGCTGTTGTCACAGTGGCTGTGGGGCGGGGGGTGGGGTTCTTGGAGTTGACGGTGATTGGTCGGGGAAGGATTCGGAAGTAACATTCCCGACAGTTTAAAATGGTATGGGGGATCTGGCTTTTGGGTATGGGCTCTGGACGGGGTTTTACCTCGGGAGCTATGGTGGTTGGTCTCCCAGAAGGGGAGTTACGGTGCCCTCGAGCTGGGCTGGACGGCTGGGGGTAACATGGTGGAAATAAGTTTATAGCCAGATCTTTCTAGCTCCAAGAACCCTCCCCTCATAATTTTGAATTATTTAATGTTTATTGTTAATGTTTGTTAATAAAATTGGCCGCTGTGGCCAAAATTATCCAAAGAATTTAAATTGTACCTTGTCTTATTCTCAGGAGAAGGGAAAGAGGGGGATGATAGGAGGCGGCGAGGTATCGAGGAGAAGGTAAAACTGAAGTCGCCATATGCGGTCATGTGACTTCCTCGTTAAGCAGCCGAGTGAGCCGATCTACCACATATTATTTTAGTGAATGACGAGCAGTATTATACTTGTTATAGTCTTTTTATTAGTGAGAAGTTGTTAAGTATTTGTTGCTTTTGTGCTAAAAGATAAAGAGTGTGAGTCTTCTTCCTACAAATGTATTTTCCCATATATAAATCCTATGAATGTGCTGACTTCACGCCACGTGACAAAAAGCAGACGTTATTTCATGGATTACACCAGTTTCCATTTGTAAAGCTCTGGACGTTATTAGTTTTAGTAAATTAGGAATATTAGATTACCCTCTGCCACGTATAGGTCTGGTTTACCGAGACTCATTAGTGAGAATGAGCCGATTCCCCAGACTATAATTTGAGATATAATTTTCATCTCTTTACATCGTTAATCTGCAATTGAGCAACAATTTCTCTGAATTATCTCCCATTTATTTTCTCTTTTTTTTTTTTTGTAATCTGACAATTAGCAGATTCCAGATCCCACATGTCAGCAATCGATGGCAGCGTCAGCACCAGCAGCAACAGTCCGGGATGACTGGAATCTGGTTATGACGTATCGTTGTGGTAAAGCTTTCTGCTAATGAGAGCGGATTTACCTTATTCTGTGTCTCCAAAGGGAATTTTCTCCTGAAACCCCTGATGTCACAGTCAGTAAAATGTCCTGTGGTTGTGATATTAATCCCGCAGTAACTACTCAGGAAATCAATGCGCACGGTCAAACTATCACGTGGGGTTTTTACAGATATAAAGCCTTATTACAGTATAACCAATAATAATTTGCAATATGTTCTGTCATTTTCTAATATACTTTGTGTTTTATTTCCTCACCCGCTAATTGCTTCCTCATTTCCCAATCTTGTTATCATTAATTGCATTAATTTCTTCACAACCCTAGACCACCAGGGCTATTATCATTTCCCTCATCCCTTTAGATCACCAGTGAAATAATCAAGCACCCTTTCATTATTCAAGACCACTTGTGTTATCATTATTACTTCTTTTCCTCAAATGACCAGGAATATTACCATTAATTTATTCACAACCCTAGACCACCAGGGACATTATCATCTCATCTACCGCAACATAAGGATTGAACTTTCATTACCCCAAACCGTTACTGTCATTGTTATTACATCTTCATTTCCTTAGGGGATTTTATTATTTTTTACTACCCTAGACCACCAGGGACATTACTATTCTCTCTCTGACTACATTAGACTTGCAAGGATATAGAAAATAGCCATCTCACTAATCAAGGCTTGTATTCTTATCACTATTAATCTTTTAGTTCCTCTTCATTAATACACTAGACCACCAGGGACAATCATTATCTCCTTTACACAATTATGACACCAAGAATATATACTACTAGCTGAAGAACCTGGCGCTGCCCGGGCATAGCAGCTAACTACGGTTAGTTATAATAAATTATAATGATTATATATATATATATATATATATAAAGCTGAGTGTATAGCCCCGCCCACTCCGCATAGCCACATTCACTATACTATCCCACATCATCTCGTCAGCCAGAGCTACCGGACTACTACCCCTAATATCCCACATCATCCCGTCAGCTAGAGCTACCGGACTACTACCCCTCCCTAATATCCCACATCATCCCGTCAGCCAGAGCCACCGGACTACTACCCCTAATATCCCACATCATCCCATCAGCCAGAGCCACCGGACTACTACCCCTAATATCCCACATCATCCCATCAGCCAGAGCCACCGGACTACTACCCCTAATATCCCACATCATCCCATCAGCCAGAGCCACCGGACTACTACCCCTAATATCCCACATCATCCCGTCAGCTAGAGCCACCGGACAACTACCACTAATATCCCACATCATCCCATCAGCCAGAGCCACCGGACTACTGCCCCTAATATCCCACATCATCCCGTCAGCCAGAGCTACCGGACAACTACCACTAATATCCCACATCATCCCGTCAGCCAGAGCCACCGGACTACTACCCCTAATATCCTACATCATCCCGTCAGCCAGAGCCACCGGACTACTACCCCTAATATCGCACATCATCCCGTCAGCCAGAGCCACTGGACTACTACCACTAATATCCCACATCATCCCGTCAGCCAGAGCCACCGGACTACTACCCCTAATATCGCACATCATCCCGTCAGCCAGAGCCACCGGACTACTACCCCTAATATCACACATCATCCCGTCAAAGCCATCGGACTACTACCCCTAATATCCCACATCATCCCGTCACCTAGAGCTACCGGACAACTACCACTAATATCCCACATCATCCCATCAGCCAGAGCCACCGGACTACTACCCCTAATATCCCACATCATCCCATCAGCCAGAACCACCGGACTACTACCCCTAATATCCCACATCATCCCATCAGCCAGAACCACCGGACTACTACCACTAATATCTCACATCATCCCGTCAGTCAGAGCCACCGGACTACTACCCCTAATATCCCACATCATCCCATCAGCCAGAACCACCGGACTACTACCACTAATATCTCACATCATCCCGTCAGTCAGAGCCACCGGACTACTACCCCTAATATCCCACATCATCCCGTCAGCCAGAGCCACTGGACTACTACCCCTAATATCCCACATCATCCCATCAGCCAGAGCCACCGGACTACTACCACTAATATCCCACATCATCCCATCAGCCAGAACCACCGGACTACTACCCCTAATATCCCACATCATCCCATCAGCCAGAACCACCGGACTACTACCCCTAATATCTCACATCATCCCGTCAGTCAGAGCCACCGGACTACTACCCCTAATATCCCACATCATCCCATCAGCCAGAACCACCGGACTACTACCACTAATATCTCACATCATCCCGTCAGTCAGAGCCACCGGACTACTACCCCTAATATCCCACATCATCCCGTCAGCCAGAGCCACCGGACTACTACCCCTAATATCCCACATCATCCCGTCAGTCAGAGCCACCGGACTACTACCTCTAATATCCCACATCATCCCGTCAGCCAGAGCCACCGGACTACTACCTCTAATATCCCACATCATTCCGTCAGCCAGAGCCACCGGACTACTACCCCTAATATCCCACATCATTCCGTCAGCCAGAGCCACCGGACTACTACCCCTAATATCCCACATCATCCCATCAGCCAGAGCCACCGGACTACTACCACTAATATCCCACATCATCCCGTCAGCCAGAGCCACCGGACTACTACCTCTAATATCCCACATCATTCCGTCAGCCAGAGCCACCGGACTACTACCCCTAATATCCCACATCATCCCATCAGCCAGAGCCACCGGACTACTACCACTAATATCTCACATCATCCCGTCAGCCAGAGCCACCGGACTACTCCCCCTAATATCCCACATCATCCCATCAGCCAGAGCCACCGGACTACTACCCCTAATATACCACATCATCCCATCAGCCAGAGCCACCGGAATACTACCCCTAATATCCCACATCATCCCATCAGCCAGAGCCACCGGACTACTACCCCTAATATCTCACATCATCCCGTCAGTCAGAGCCACCGGACTACTACCCCTAATATCCCACATCATCCCATCAGCCAGAACCACCGGACTACTACCACTAATATCTCACATCATCCCGTCAGTCAGAGCCACCGGACTACTACCCCTAATATCCCACATCATCCCGTCAGCCAGAGCCACCGGACTACTACCCCTAATATCCCACATCATCCCGTCAGTCAGAGCCACCGGACTACTACCTCTAATATCCCACATCATCCCGTCAGCCAGAGCCACCGGACTACTACCTCTAATATCCCACATCATTCCGTCAGCCAGAGCCACCGGACTACTACCCCTAATATCCCACATCATTCCGTCAGCCAGAGCCACCGGACTACTACCCCTAATATCCCACATCATCCCATCAGCCAGAGCCACCGGACTACTACCACTAATATCCCACATCATCCCGTCAGCCAGAGCCACCGGACTACTACCTCTAATATCCCACATCATTCCGTCAGCCAGAGCCACCGGACTACTACCCCTAATATCCCACATCATCCCATCAGCCAGAGCCACCGGACTACTACCACTAATATCTCACATCATCCCGTCAGCCAGAGCCACCGGAATACTACCCCTAATATCCCACATCATCCCATCAGCCAGAGCCACCGGACTACTACCCCTAATATCCCACATCATCCCATCAGCCAGAGCCACCGGAATACTACCCCTAATATCCCACATCATCCCATCAGCCAGAGCCACCGGACTACTACCCCTAATATCCCACATCATCCCGTCAGCCAGAGCCACCGGAATACTACCCCTAATATCCCACATCATCCCATCAGCCAGAGCCACCGGACTACTACCCCTAATATTCCACATCATCCCGTCAGCCAGAGCCACCGGACTACTACCCCTAATATCCCACATCATCCCATCAGCCAGAGCCACCGGACTACTACCCCTAATATCCCCCATCATCCCGTCAGCCAGAACCACCGGACTACTACCACTAATATCTCACATCATCCCGTCAGCCAGAGCCACCGGACTACTACCACTAATATCTCACATCATCCCGTCAGCCAGAGCCACCGGACTACTACCACTAATATCTCACATCATCCCGTCAGCCAGAACCACCGGACTACTACCCCTAATATCTCACATCATCCCGTCAGCCAGAGCCACCGGACTACTACCCCTATGTCATGTCGGACGCTGTTCACACCACAGCGACCGGCAGGCAGAGGTAGTTCCACCTCCAGCCACTATAGCCTCAGTGGCGCCGGCCTGATCTTCAGGCTCTCGGGGGTTAATCCTGCTGGAGACCAGGTTGGATGGTTAGTCACACCCACGGTCTTTAAATAGTCATGCTGGCCTATGGGCGTCGCCGATTATAGCTTGTGTTTCATACCAAGTGGTTCCGGTCTGGAGTGGAGGTGTTGCAGAGAGAGAGATTCGTATCTGGTGTTGTATGATCCGTCGTTATCCTTTCTCCTTCCCATATTTGTGCTTTGTTGTGCCCTGTTCACATTACTGTATAGTCCTGTGTGTGTGCGGCGCGGTGCAGTTTAAGTTCTCCCTGTCTGTCATTATTTGTGTGGGGGCTTTGGTGGTGTGTCTCCTCACTGGGTGGAGGGTGGAGGGTTAAGTGCAGGGCTGAGCAGGAGACAAGGAAAGGTCGGAGGCTCAGGCATTTGCACCATCAGCAAAAACCCTGGGTTGAGGGTCAGACAGGGTTTCCCCTAGTTAGAGGGACATCACAGGGCCCCCGGGTATTACAGCCTTAGTGGGACTAAGCCCCCCGTGACATTATAATCGGCCCACATTTTTTCAGGAGTCCATGGATCCATTAGATTCCATAACCCGCCAGTTGGCGGCGCTGTCCTTACAGGTCTCCGAGTTGAAAGGGGCAGTTCAGCAGCAGGGCCTGGTAGTAGCGAAAGTGCAAACGGCATCTGCAGGTATCGGTGCAGAGCCGAAGTTTCTGCTGCCAGAACGTTTTTCAGGGGATCGCAGCAAATTTGTCGTATTTCGGGAGGCCTGCAAGTTATACTTCCGCATGCAGCCAATCTCCTCAGGTAATGAGGCCCAGCGAGTAGGGCTGGTGTTGTCATTACTGAGTGGTGACCCCCAAGCATGGGCATTTTCCTTACCAGCTGACTCTGCTACATTTCTTTCTGTTGATAATGTTTTTTCTGCCCTCGGACTCATTTACGATGATCCTGACCGACTGGCTCTAGCGGAATCTAAAATCCGCGCCCTCCGCCAGGGGGAGAGCTTGGCAGAGGACTGTTGTTCGGAATTTTGCCGCTGGGCCGTAGACACACAGTGGAATGACCCAGCGCTTCGGAGCCAGTTTATGCATGGGGTGTCAGGGAGGGTTAAACAAGCCCTCCTGATGTATGAGACTCCGGCATCGTTGGAGTCTGCCATGAGTTTGGTGATACGTATTGATCGCCGTTTTCGTCAGGGGGCACAGGAGACGCTACCTCTGGGGGAAAGCAGAGGTGCATGTGTGGTTGAAGTAGATGAGTCCCCTGAACTTATGCAGATTGCTGGCATGGCACAGGTTAAGCGTCGCGCTCCGGGATTACGGAAGCCCGGAGCATGTTTCTACTGTGGTAAAAGAGGTCATTATATTAACGTTTGCCCGGTACTACCTAAGAGGGTCACTTCGGCGGAAAACTGTTAAGCTCAGAGGGTATGGAGGAGACCCAACTGCGCGTATGCATATCCTCCATGATGGTATCTCAATGTATGCTCCCTGCCAAGGTTATTATCGCGGGCAGAGAGCTACCAATATCAGTGTTTGTGGATAGCGGTTCCGCCACCAATCTCATAGATGAGGAGTTTGCACACACCGCCGGGTTTAAGATTGAAAAACTTCCTCACCCCATACAGGTGGTGACCATTAATGCTGTTCCCCTCCCTCAAGGGGAGATTACGGAGTTTGTGGCAGAGGTGAAACTCCACATTGGGGTCCTACATTCTGAGTCGGTTACATGTAGGGTCCTCCGTAATCTCCCAGCACAAATGGTCCTGGGTTTTCCATGGTTGTCCAGACGCACCCCGGTAATTGATTGGAAAACTCAGGACATAGTACAATGGAGTGGTTTCTGCCAAGACAATTGCTTGGCCACATGTGTGTCCGCCGTGACGCCCAGCCTGCCGGAGGCTTTGCAGGATTTCGCAGATGTTTTCTCTGAGAAGGGTTGCTCAGAACTGCCTCCACATAGAGCCTATGACTGTGCGATCAGGTTAAAACCCGGGGCCAAATTACCTAAGGCCAGGATGTTTAATATTTCTGGTCCTGAGAGACAAGCTCTGAAAGACTACATCGCGGAGAGTCTGAGCAAAGGACACATCCGGCCTTCGTCCTCGCCTGTAGGCGCGGGGTTTTTCTTCATTAAGAAGAAAGATGGGGGGTTACGCCCGTGTCTGGATTTCTGAGAGTTAAACCAGATTACTATCCGTGATCCTTACCCTATGCCGTTAATTCCGGATTTGTTCAACCAGGTAGCGGGGGCGAAATGGTTTTCCAAGCTGGACCTCAGGGGGGCGTATAACCTCATAAGGGTCCGTCAGGGGGATGATTGGAAGACGGCGTTTAACACTCCTGAGGGTCATTTTGAGAGTCTGGTTATGCCGTTTGGGTTCACCACCGCGCCTGCCGTTTTCCAACATTTTATTAATGATGTATTTGCTCATGTCCTGGAGAGATTTGTGATTGTATACCTGGATGATATCCTCATTTATTCTAGCGATCGGGACACTCATTTGGAGCATGTCAGGCAGGTGTTACAGTTACTCCGGGAGAACCAGCTCTATGCTAAGCTGGAAAAATGTTTATTTTTTGTCCAGGAGTTGCCCTTTTTGGGATATATTGTGTCCGCAGCCGGCTTTAAGATGGACACCGCTAAGGTGCAAGCGGTGCTGCAATGGGAGAGGCCGGAGAGTCTGAAAGCACTCCAGCGGTTCCTTGGGTTTGCGAATTATTATAGGAAATTTATAAAACACTTTTCGACTATCGCCAAACCGCTCACGGACATGACAAAAAAAGGTGCCGATCTGGCGAGCTGGCCTGAGGTGGCTATACGTGCATTTGAGCGTCTGAAGAATAGTTTTGCTTCAGCCCCCATTCTGGTGCAACCAGACGTGTCTAAACCTTTTGTGGTGGAGGTTGATGCGTCGGAGGTGGGAGTGGGGGCAGTACTGTCTCAAGGCTCGTCCTTGAGCGAGATGCATCCATGCGCCTACTTCTCCAAGAAGCTGTCGCTGGCCAAACGGAATTATGATATCGGCAACAGGGAGTTGTTGGCCATCAAACTGGCTTTTGAGGAATGGCGACACTTCTTGGAGGGGGCGGCTCACCAGGTCACAGTCATCACCGACCATAAGAATCTGCTCTATCTGGAGTCGGCTAAGCGTCTGTCTCCTAGGCAGGCTCGCTGGGCATTGTTTTTTACTCGTTTCAATTTTCTGGTGACTTACCGTCCCGGGGCTAAAAACACCAAGGCGGATGCTTTGTCTAGGTGTTTTCCGGGGGGAGAACCTCGGGAAGAGCCGGTACCCATCCTCCAGAAAGGGGTAGTGGTCTCGGCTCTCACGACGGAGGTAGAGGCGGAGATTGCCGAGGCCCAAGAGGAGGTACCACCAGGACTTCCCGCCAACAAATCATTTGTACCCCTGCATCTTCGGCTTAAGGTGTTGAAGGAACACCACGACTCGGTACTGGCTGGTCATCCAGGGGTGAGGGGCACCTTAGAGCTGGTATCGCGTCGTTTCTGGTGGCCCAAAATCCGGCAGGACGTGGTCTCATACGTGGCAGCTTGCATCACGTGCGCTAGGGCCAAGTCACCCCGTACCCGTCCTGCTGGCACGCTACAGCCTCTGGGGGTACCCAATAGGCCATGGACAGAAATCTCCATGGATTTCATCACTGACTTGCCAGCCTCGGCGGGGAACACGGTCATCCTGGTGGTGGTTGACCGTTTTTCAAAGATGGCGCATTTTGTGGCGTTGTCTTCATTGCCCAATGCTAAGACGTTGGCTCAGGTATTTGTGAAGGAGGTGGTCAGACTCCATGGAGTACCGTCGGACATAGTATCGGATAGGGGTACGCAATTTGTGGCGAGGTTTTGGAAAGCTTTTTGCTCACGTTTGGGGATCAAGTTGTCACATTCATCGACGTTTCATCCACAGTCTAATGGACAAACTGAGCGCATGAACCAAAATCTAGAACAATATTTACGATGCTTTGTGTCCGACAACCAGGAGGAGTGGTCTACTTTCCTTCCTCTGGCCGAATTCGCGTTAAATAATCACCGCCAAGAGTCATTGGGAGAGTCTCCATTCTTTTGTGTGTACGGTCAACATCCTCAGTTTTGTACCTTACGTCAGGGTGACTCGGGGGGTGTCCCGGAGGAGGATCAGCTAGGAGCCCAATTGTCATCAGTCTGGAGGCGGGTGAAACAGCGTTTGTTGAGCATGAGTGCCAGGTACAAACGGGTGGCTGACAGTAGACGTGTGCCAGGTCCGGACCTGTGTGTGGGTGAATGGGTGTGGTTAGCTACGAAGAACGTAAGACTCAAAATTCCATCTTTAAAACTGGGTCCAAGGTTTATTGGGCCTTTTAGGATTTCTGCCATCATTAACCCAGTGGCGTATCGGTTGGAACTTCCTGCGGTGTACAAGATACACAACGTGTTTCACAGAGCTTTATTGAAAAAGGTGGTAGGCTCTGTGGACGTGACGCCGATGCCACCTCCAGTCATGGTGGATGGCGATTTAGAGTTTGAGGTCGCCAAGGTAGTGGACTCTCGAGTAGTATGCCGTACTCTTCAGTATTTGGTGCACTGGCGGGGGTATGGTCCGGAGGAGAGGTCTTGGGTTCCAGCCTCAGACATACATGCGGATTGGCTGGTCAGTTCTTTTCACCGTCGTCATCCGGACAAGCCGGGTCCTATGAGTCTTGAGGGTCCGGAGGTCCCTCGTAGAAGACTGGGTAATGTCATGTCGGACGCTGTTCACACCACAGCGTCCGGCAGGCAGAGGTAGTTCCACCTCCAGCCACTATAGCCTCAGTGGCGCCGGCCTGATCTTCAGGCTCTCGGGGGTTAATCCTGCTGGAGACCAGGTTGGATGGTTAGTCACGCCCACGGTCTTTAAATAGTCATGCTGGCCTATGGGCGTCGCCGATTATAGCTTGTGTTTCATACCAAGTGGTTCCGGTCTGGAGTGGAGGTGTTGCAGAGAGAGAGATTCGTATCTGGTGTCGTATGATCCGTTGTTATCCTTTCTCCTTCCCATATTTGTGTTTAGTTGTGCCCTGTTCACATTACTGTATAGTCCTGTGTGTATGCGGCGCGGTGCAGTTTAAGTTCTCCCTGTCTGTCATTATTTGTGTGGGGGCTTTGGTGGTGTGTCTCCTCACTGGGTGGAGGGTGGAGGGTTAAGTGCAGGGCTGAGCAGGAGACAAGGAAAGGGTGGAGGCTCAGGCATTTGCACCATCAGCAAAAACCCTGGGTTGAGGGTCAGACAGGGTTTCCCCTAGTTATAGGGACATCACAGGGCCCCCGGGTATTACAGCCTTAGTGGGACTAAGCCCCCCGTGACACCCTAATATCTCACATCATCCCGTCAGCCAGAGCCACCGGACTACTACCCCTAATATCCCACATCATCCCATCAGCCAGAGCCACCGAAATACTACCCCTAATATCCCACATCATCCCGTCAGCCAGAGCTATCGGACTACTACCCCTAATATCCCACATCATCCCGTCAGCCAGAGTCACCGGACTACTCCCCCTAATATCCCACATCATCCCATCAGCCAGAGCCACCGGACTACTACCCCTAATATACCACATCATCCCGACAGCCAGAGCCACCGGACTACTACCCCTAATATCCCACATCATCCCGTCAAAGCCACCGGACTACTACCCCTAATATTCCTCATCATCCCGACAGCCAGAGCCACCGGACTACTACCACTAATATCCCCCATTATCCCGTCAGCCAGAGCTACCGGACAACTACCACTAATATCCCACATCATCCCGTCAGCCAGAGCCACCGGACTACTCCCCCTAATATCCCACATCATCCCGTCAGCCAGAGCCACCGGACTACTACCCCTAATATCCCCCATCATCCCGTCAGTCAGAGCCACCGGACAACTACCACTAATATGCCACATCACCCCGTCAAAGCCACCGGACTACTACCCCTAATATCCCCCATCATCCCGTCAGCCAGAGCCACCGGACAATTACCACTAATATCCCACATCATCCCGTCAGCCAGAGCTACCGGACAACTACCACTAATATCCCACATCATCCCGTCAGCCAGAGTCACCGGACTACTACCCCTAATATCCCACATCATCCCGTCAGCCAGAGCCACCGGACTACTACCCCTAATATCCCACATCATCCCGTCAGCCAGAGCCACCGGACTACTACCCCTAATATCCCACATCATCCCGTCAGCCAGAGCCACCGGACTACTACCCCTAATATCCCCCATCATCCCGTCAGCCAGAGCCACCGGACTACTACCCTTAATATCCCCCATCATCCCGTCAGCCAGAGCCACTGGACTACTATCCCTAATATCCCAAATCATCCCGTCAGCCAGAGCCACCGGACTACTACCCCTAATATCCCCCATCATCCCGTCAGCCAGAGCCACCGGACTACTACCCCTAATATCCCCCATCATCACGTCAGCCAGAGCCACCGGACTACTACCCCTAATATCCCACATCATTCCATCAGCCAGAGCCACCGGACTACTACCCCTAATATCCCACATCATTCCATCAGCCAGAGCCACCGGACTACTACCCCTAATATCCCACATCATTCCATCAGCCAGAGCCACCGGACTACTACCACTAATATCCCACATCATCCCATCAGCCAGAGCCACCGGACTACTACCCCTAATATCCCACATCATCCCGTCAGCCAGAGCCACCGGACTACTACCCCTAATATCCCACATCATCCCGTCAGCCAGAGCCACCGGACTACTACCCCTAATATCCCACATCATCCCTTCAGTCAGAGCCACCGGACTACTACCCCTAATATCCCCCATCATCCCGTCAGCCAGAGCCACCGGACTACTACCCCTAATATCCCACATCATCCCGTCAGCCAGAACCACCGGACTACTACCCCTAATATCCCCCATCATCCCGTCAGCCAGAGCCACCGGACTACTACCCCTAATATCCCACATCATCCCTTCAGTCAGAGCCACCGGACTACTACCCCTAATATCCCACATCATCCCATCAGCCAGAGCCACCGGACTACTACCCCTAATATCCCCCATCATCCCGTCAGCCAGAGCCACCGGACTACTACCCCTAATATCCCACATCATTCCATCAGCCAGAGACACCGGACTACTACCCCTAATATCCCACATCATTCCATCAGCCAGAGCCACCAGACTACTACCACTAATATCCCACATCATCCCATCAGCCAGAGCCACCGGACTACTACCCCTAATATCCCACATCATCCCGTCAGCCAGAGCCACCGGACTACTACCCCTAATATCCCACATCATCCCGTCAGCCAGAGTCACCGGACTACTACCCCTAATATCCCACATCATCCCTTCAGTCAGAGCCACCGGACTACTACCCCTAATATCCCACATCATCCCATCAGCCAGAGCCACCGGACTACTACCCCTAATATCCCACATCATCCCGTCAGCCTGGCGTCAGAACCAGAGCGCTGAGTGGAATTGCCCTGGCTTCCATACCAATGATCCCTTTAATAGAACCCTGGGGTGAAAATCAGAGCGCTGAGGGATTTACCCTAACGTCTGTACAGGAGATCCCTTTAAGAGAGCCTGGGGTCAGAACCAGAGCGCTGAGTGGATTTGCCCTAACTTCCATACCGGGGATCCCTTTAAGAGGGGCATGGGGTCTGAACCAAAGCACTGGATGGATTTGCCCTGCCTTTCATACCAGAGATCCCTTTAAGAAAGGCCTGGGGTCAGTACCAAAACGCTTAGTGGATTTGCCCTAACTTGCATACCATTGATCCATGGAGGGGGGATTCATTTCTGTCATGTGCTCTCTGCTCCTTTCTGGGGGGCAGACAATGGCTGGGAGCTTATGTTCCCGGGGATGCTAGATTTCTCCCACCATGTCAGTGTCTGCTGAGGTGTCAAGTGGGAAAACTTGCTCATAGCAACCAATCACAGCTCAGCTACTTTTAACCAGCTCTGGTGAAATGAGAGATGCTTAGTGATTGGTTGCAAGGAAAACTGTTGATCATAGCAACCAATCACAGCTGAGCTTCTTTTGAACAGCTCTGGTGAAATGAAAGATGCTTCGTGATTGGTTGGTGACACACACACATACATTCATTTTTATATATAGAAATAACCTTTCCACTATTCAAGTCAACAGTTGATATTGCTATTTGCCCCTTCATTTCCTCAGACTACCAAGTATGTTATTTATTTCTTCAGTAGATGAGCATAATCTCCTTCACCACATAAGACCACTGATGGTGTAAACAATAATCCTTTTATTACCCCAGACCATAAGCGATATCACTATTCATCCATGCATTTCCTCAAACTACCAGGGATCTTATCATTGGTGGTACCCTAGACCACTAAGGACATTACCGTTATTGCCATCACCACATACAGTGTCTCATTATATAGCACTGTGTATTTACAATTGCTCATTTTGCCTTTCTACCCAGATAATTCTTCTCTCATCCATTAGGTCTATGGCATCAGGTGATTAAAAACTGACAAGCTGAATCCTTTTAAACTATTTGTAGAAACAGGTGGTCAATTTTCCCTGCATGAGTCATCAGTCTCTGCAAAAGTCCCTGGAAGAGAGGAGGAAATGAAGAGGGGAATGGTTCATACAGGGACAAGAGACTTCCTCTTTCTACACAGAGCAGAAATAAGAGAAGTATTAACTGGGTAGAAAGGAAAAATGAGCAATTGTAAGTGCACAGAGCTATATAATATGATGACCACAATATAATAAAGAGGAGAAAAACTTTGATAGGAGGAGGAGAAAGAGAAGGAGAAGGAGGGGAAGAAGGAGGAGGGTAAAGAGGAGAAGGAGTAAAAGAAGAAGGAGGAGGAGTGCTTCTTTAAGTGTTGCGTCCTGACTTTCATCCCGAAAAACTTTTCTGCTCAGATGTTTCATTATCGCCTGAAGCTTTTTTTTAGCACTAGAGCGATTGTCCTTTTAGGTTCACTAGTCCTTTAAAACTTTACAATGGAAGGCATGTTTGCTCGGAGGCGGCATGATTAAGGCTGAGTTAATCAACTTACTTTGTATTACTTAGGTCTAGTTAGGTAATTGAGTCTTAGTTAAATAGATGCTAATAGGCTCGGCACAGAGGGCATTTAGCGGGAATGTAGGGACGTGGAAATGGCTTTCGTTGCGCCAAACCTTCAGATTGTAGCACGCTGACAGCTTCAATAAATAGTCACTTTATTATGGTAGTCAAGATGTTATTTAAGGGGTTGTCCGGGACTTTAACACTGACGGCTTATCCATAGGATAAGTCTGCAATGTCTGATCGGTTGAGGTGCGGCACCCGTGACTTGAGTTGGCAACATAGACTTGAGTTTTTGGGTTTTAGCTCATACTTTACACCATATATTATGTTGTTATGGCCAATTATGCTCCTATTCCTCTAATCTGCCCCGCTTCCTGCAGCTATTGGTGGTCTTGTACACGACTCGGCATCCCGCTCTCTGTTTTAATCACAGCCATTGATTACTTAGCGGTGCACAGAGACGCTCTCCTGTCCTCTCCTTCCAGTAATGGATTTTTATGCACTTGACATTATTTTACCATTTTAAAAAGTTACAGGTGCTATTGACTCTGCCGGTTGAAAAAAAAAAAAAACCTCCTCCGTTAATGAAACCGCAGTCATCCAAAACCGGTCGCAGACTTAAATAATGACAAGTGAAGTGTGACCGGCCAAAAATGACATGAGCGGTGACGACGAGAAAGTCAAATAGGAAATTAATTACAGAGAACAATGTCGAATGCAGAGTAGAATGCGGCCGGCTCGAGAGAAGATCACACGGATAAGAAGAGGAACATCAGCATCCAAAATGTAATACCCTTATGAAGGTCCAATATCTACAGCAAAGTGGAAATTTTCTTCCTAATTACCATAAGAAAAAGATCACCTCCCAGTGCCTGCAGTGCAAGAAGTCTGCAAGAGCAGAGTGCAGACAAGTCATCTGCAAAGTCAGGAGCCTATTTATGACGTGACTCATTGCTCGGACCACCAGCCCAACCAGTGCTCGCTAGAACCTTCAGTAGTTTAGAAATTCTTCTGTAACCAATGCCATCAGTATGTTTTGCAACAATAAGGTTGTGAAGGTCTTGAGACAGCTCCCTGGCTTTACTCATCCTAAGATGTATCTTGTGTGGCACCTTGGTAATGAGACACCTTTTTTAACTGCCTTCAGGTGAGCCAGCTGCATCTCAGCCGGTGTCAGGACTTTCCAATGCTTTTTGCTCCTTTCTTTCTTCATGTGTGCAATACTTTTTCCCTGTGTCATTTCTCATTATTACACATAATTTATGGACATCTATGATGATTTCTTTGCCTGTGTTAATTGGATGGGTTGTTAACAACATCTGGGGAGAATTTCATGTTAATAGCCTCTTTAGAAATAGATTTACTTAGAAAATTGGTGACGTGTTCAATACCCAATTATTTTGTATGTTCCATTTTCCTGCAGCGCTACATTACACTTTGTCCATTCGTACAATGGGATGTCTTTGTAATACTGGACAAGACCTTCAGAGAGCAAGAGACTCTTTATAACTACTCTCCAAGAGAGGACAATCCGGAGCATGAGACCTCCCTTCCCCTAACACAGAGTGACCTAGTAGGGAACTCGGACAGTTTATTTTCAATGTATCTTTTTGCTGGAAAAGCTGTTTTGCTTGGAGTCCTATGGAAGTTTATGTCCTTTAATAAATCTTCCTGTTGCACCATGAGACTTTGTACCTGTGTGAACTTTACCAGTTGCCTGAAAATTAGCGAATTTCTGCAATGGGTTATATCTCTGTAAGATTTTGTGGCTTTTCCGACCTCGCACTCAGTGTCTGTACTTTCTATGTAGTTATTTGATGTCTGACACTATTTACAGGGGCAACAATTACAAGGTCATTCAATATCTGAGGACATTTTTTGGGCACTTTGGTCTGGCACTGTAAACTGGGGCATTCTCCGTCTGGTATTATTAATGGTGGCATTCTATTGTGATACTATTAACGGGGGCATTCTATGCCGAACTTTTAAATTCCTATTTTGCATCTGCATTCTCTAAGACAGTAAATGGAACATCAACTGATCTTCACAGTGCCATCAAAGGAATAAAAGAATCCTCACTAACCATAAACAGAGAGATGGCGAGAGAACACTTAGCTAATTTACATGAATTTAAATCTCATGGTCCAGATGAATTACACCCTAGAGTACTGAAACAGTTTTCAGAGGAAATTGCAGAACCACTATCCAGAATCTTTGAAAAATCCTGGAGAACAGGAGAAGTCCCAGAAGATTGGAGAAGGGCAAACGTTGTCCCAATCTTCAAAAAAGGAAAGAAGATTGAGCCAGGAAATTACAGGCCAGTGAGTCTTACTTCTATGATAGGAAAGATATTTGAACAAATTATTAAACAACATGTACGTAAGTACTTGGATAAGAATACAGTAATTAACCAGAGCCAGGATGGGAAGGAATCACTGACTGGGTGGATCACGGAAATGCAATAGATAAAGCATTTGATAAAGTATCTCATACTATCCTTATTGAAATAATGACCAAGCATGAGATTGACAAGGTTACGGTTAGGTGGATTCATAACTGACTCAGTGATCATACTCAAAGAGTAGTAATAAATGGTTGCACATCCAATTGGAAGAATGTTTCAAGTGGGGACCACAAGGCTCTGTACTGGCCCCGGTGTTGTTCAACATTTTTATACATGATCTAAATAACGGAACTGAAGGTAAACGAATCGAATTTGCAGATAAAGCAAAGCTAGGAGGAATAGCTAACACTAGAGAAGACAGAGAAAGGATTCAGAAGGATATAGGTAAGCTTGAACAATGTGCAGCGAATAATAGAATGGTATTTAACAGAGGGAAATGCAAGATTCTACATCTAGGTCTGAAAAACAAAAATTACATCCACCAAATGGAAAGGCTAGAACAAAGCAACAGCACGTGTGAAAAAGACTTGATTATACTAATAGATCACAGACTGCACATGAGTCAACAGTGTGATGCAGCAGCAAAAAGGCAAACACAGTTCTAGGCTGTATTAGGAGACGCATAGAGTCTAGGTCACGTGAAGTAATTATCCCCCTCTACTCCTCCTTGGTCAGGCCTCATCTGGAATACTGTGTCCACTTCTGGGCACCACATTTTAAAATAGACATTGAAAATCTGGAGCAAGTTCAGAGAAGAGCTAGCAGGATGGTGAGTGGACTGCAAAGTATGTCCAACGATAAACGGTTAAAGGATCTGGGAATGTCTATCTTGCAAAAAAGAAGGTTAAGAGGAGACTTAAAAGCTGTCTACAAATATCTGAAGGGCTGTCACAGTGTAGAGGCATTATCATTATTCTCATTTGCACATGGAAACACGAGAAGTAATGGAATGAAACTGAAAGGAGAAGCTACAGATTAGATACTAGAAAAAAAAACTTTTTGACAGTGAGGGTGATCAATGAAAGGAGCAGGCTGCCACAAGAGCTGTGGTGAGTTATCCTTCAATGGAAGTCTTCAGAGTCTGGACGGACATCTGTCTGAGATGGTTTAGTGAAACCTGCATTGAGCAGGGGGTTGGACACGATGACCCCAGAGGTCCATTCCAACTCTACCATTCTAGTATTCTATGATTATTAGGTGTATCTCTCTTACCGGAGATTCTAGTTTCAGGGACATTAAATTTCATATCACAATGAAAATTGACCCTGGGGAGTAACGTGGGGTACTAGCACCCATGGAAAGACAACTATTGAGCCCCCTAGCCCAGTAGTAAAGTCCTGAGATCGCCCTCTAATAATATAATAATATTCCAGTCTCACACACAACATATTTCATCCTTTGATAATTTCTGAGTTTTGCTCTTTTCCCCGCTCGGTCTGTATTATAAATTCTCGAGGGATGTAAGAGAATAAAATCTCATTTCTCCATCTCACCTCCCTCATCTTCTGTCTGCCTTTGAAGTAGATGCTTCAGGATCTTCTCGTTGATTTCTGAAGATGTTGCAGTCATGATGCGGATTATCAAAGATGAGTGGGGTAATGATGACCCCCCGAGACTGATTTGGAGACTTGTTAACAGTGGGAGATACACGGTCCCTGCTCCTCATTATGGTGGGACACGGACCTTGCATCATGTGTATCATAAATGCGCTTAACGGGGGATTTAATTAAAACATTTTATGGGGGTTGATCAAGATTAGCAAAGTGAACATCTATTTTTTTTCCAATAACAGATCCACTTTTGATGATCCCTGTTCAAGTCAATAGGAATGCAATACCAGACGCAATCATGGACAATGAGGCACTGTTTCTGGAACATTAGGCCACAATTTTTCCTGCTTCCTCTCTTGGGTGACAGATGCCCAGAAAACAGTGTCAATATTTTAACCCTAGAAAGTAATAATGCCCCATGTGCACGTTTTATGGTTACAGTACCCTGGGTGACCCTATAACAATTGTGACATCGGCGGCCGAGCCCGCCGATGTCTCTTCTGCGGCGGTAACCGCCGCTGCCGCTCCCTACCGCCTTCCCCCCGACCTTCCGCTCTGCTGCATCCCCGCGCTCTGTCCCTTGGTCGCGGGCGCGCGCTCGCCCGCTTCCTTCATCCAGCGGTGGGCGTCACTGAAGGCGAGGCCTACCGCCCACTTCCTGGCCAGTAGGTATTTCAGGCGTCCTCCCTATGGGGAAGACGCCTGATGATTGTGTGGCTACTCTGCACTCTCTAGCCGCTCTAGTTTCCTATAGTACATCTGCCTGCCTTGTGTCTTGCTCAGTTCCCTCTGTCAGCCTTGTGTCTCGCTCTGTTTTCCCTCCCCGCCTGTCTCAGCCTTGTCCTCTCCACTCCTACTCTCCTCCCTGTGGCTCTTCCTTTGTACACCCTTGCCACCTTTAGCAACGTCTTGCTACCTTATTACTAGCCGCTGCCTAGTTCCTCCGTTACCCCGTCACGGTACCCTGGTCTCTGTCCTGCCTTGTCCTTCGAGCCGTCCCTCTTGGTACCGGCTGTCGCGGTTCTGCCCCCTGCGGTCCTGCCCCTAACGATCCCTGTATAGGGGTCGGTCTTCACCTGGCGTGCTCAGCCCAGGGGCTCCTGATCCGCAACCCAGAAGGGTCCACTCTCGGATGTACTCGGTTCCCGAACGTCACAGTATCATCAGGCCATGGATCACGCCAGTGCCGCGGCCGCTACACAGAAAGAACTACTTTTTCTACGTAAAAACCAGACCCGGATAATGTCCTTCATGAAATCCATGGACACCCGGCTGTCTGCCCTGCAAACCTCTGACCCGGGGCATGCACCCCTCTTAGCTAGTCTCCAGCAGGAGCTCACGCAGCAACGCGATGCTCAGTCTCACATCTTAGGTTACATGGCGTCCGTCGACGATCGACTGCTTGCCTTGCAGTCCTCGGCGGCCGATTCAACCTCATCTCGGGACGCAGCCTCAGCCCCGCCCCCTCGTCTGGGAAAGCCACCCAGGTATGGCGGAGATCCCAGGTTGTGTCGGGGCTTCTTAAACCAGTGCAGATTGCACTTTGAGCTTTTACCCCAGCAATATCCCACAGATCGCGCCAAGGTGGCGTTCATTGTATCCCACCTTGAGGGAGAGGCCCTGGCCTGGGTGAATCCTTTATGGGAGAGGGATGACCCCATAGTCTCTAGTATCAGGAACTTTCTGGAAATGTTCCGCAAAGTATTTGACGAACCTGGTCGCGTAGCATCCACCACGGAGGCCCTCTTTAACCTCCGCCAGGGTTCCCTGACTGTGGGACAGTACACCATCCGCTTTCGGACATTATCGTCGAAGCTGGGGTGGAATAATGAGGCACTTGTGGGAGCCTTTTGGAGGGGTCTCTCAGGTAAAATCAAGGACGAACTTGCCGGGCGAGATACCCCTACCACCCTGGAGGATCTCATATCCCTGGCCACTCGTATAGATCTGCGGTTTTTGGAACGCGCTCGAGAATCGGCTAGGGAGAAGAGGCCCTTTAGGCTCTATCAAGCTCCTATTCCATGCTCCTCTGCGCCCTCCACTGGCGCCGCCCCCGAGCCCATGCAGGTTGATCGTATCAGGCTGTCCGAACAGCGACGCAGGGAGAGGATGACGGACGGTCTCTGTCTGTATTGCGGTGGGGCCAATCACTTTGTGCGCACCTGTCCTGAGAAACCGGGAAACGCCTCCACCTAGGTCAGGTAAGAGAGGTTTACCTAGGTGATCATAATTCCTCTCTGCCCCTTACCCTTTCAGCTTTAATTATTGCAGGTCGGGAGCTTAGATCTGTGGAGGCGTATGTGGACTCGGGTGCGGCTGGTAGTTTCATCCGGCAAGAAGAGGTTGACAAGCTCCAGATTCCGGTCGTCACCCTAAAAGACCCGCGCGCTATCACCTCCGTTGACGGCAAACCTCTCTCCGGTCCCGTCACCAGGGTTACAGCCGAAGTAGACCTGCAAATTGGAGCACTTCATCTTGAGTGTGCTGTTCCATGCATGTTTCTAGTTAAAGAAATGTATTTATGTTTTTTCGCTTGTCTCTGCTGCCATCTACTGGCCAGACCATTTAGTTCCTCGGTCTTTCCTTGTTCAGCCTATGGGGAGGGGCTTCTCTTCAGCCTCTTCTCTTCCTGTTTGCTCAGTCATCGGCAGACATCTTACCTGAGAGAACTGTTCTCCCTCATGAGCTGAGGAAGCAAAGTCTTTTGACCCGCAAGTAGCGACTCCAGAGACAAGCTCCATGCAAGAGACTCAGTGTAATGTTTGAATCGTTATCTACGGAATAAACCAACATTGTTCTTCATCACAACGCGTGTATGCTTATCTGAGAAGCTGCTAAGGGTCATGTCTGCCTCGCTTATTGGATACACAAAGGTAGGAACTTCTCTCACTTACATGTCTGCATACCTTTAATCGCCATTAAGTGGGGACAGAACAGTCAAAAGACTAGCTTGTCGGCCCATACAAGTCAAAAGACTAGCTTGCCGGCCCATACAAGTCAGAAGACTACTTTTAAAGCTCATAAGCAGCTAGAAAACCTCCTTATAGCCCAGCACCCCAGCTACAGATCTCCATCTGCCCCGTCTCCCTATGTGTAATCTGCCCAGCAACAAGCCTCGCACACCAGTCTGCCTGCAGCAGTGCACGTCTGGACAAGCCTAGAAGTAGCTCCACCACCTGCCACATCTTGCAATAACTCTGCTCGTACTGTTAATGAGGACTGTCTATGCACCTGCTGTTTCCTTCTGGCCACATCGCTCCTAAAGGCCTGCAGTACTCCATACCTCATTACCGCGCATCAGCGATCCGCGAACCCCCAAGTTTCGCCAAAGCCACTCTGGGAATCTCATCCGGGACCTCCCGCAGAGCCGCACAGCGATTTTCGGACCCCGATTCAAAAGTTGAATTTTTTAAAGAGACAGTACACCTTTATTCAAAATGGCCGAAAAAGACCTCGGACAGGTCCCTACTGATGAAACAGTGCAAATACAACCTGATACCGTCCACGATGAAGCCCAGGAGGCAGACCCCACATCTCAAGCAGACCAAGTCACCCGACCAAAACGTTCTGCCAAACCAACTATAAAGGTGCTTGAAAACTATCACAATATGAAAGATGAGCTATGTGATCACCTGGAAGAACAGTGGGAATGCGTCACCTCTTATATGTCAAGACTCGAATCCTCATCAGGCAACGCCGCAAGCTTGCAATCCGTCATGGAGCGGCTGAACACCGCCCGTGAAAGGTACAAGAGACTATCAGCAAAGTACATCGCTCTTCTAAAAGATTTTAATTCTGATGAAGCTCTTCCAGACCTCAGTGAGGCGCTAGAGACGGACAAGGAGAGAGACGCCAAGGTCCAACATGCCATAAACAAGGCTGAACACCGTATCTCTCACCTGCAAGAAACCAGGTCACACCGATCGACCTCATCTAAACATTCCTCTCGGTCATCCAGGGTATCGTCCTCAAGAAGTTCAACCATGAGCGACAGGATACTAGAGGCCCGCATAAAGGCAGAGGAATCCAGAGTGAGACGTTCTTTCACTGAGAGAGAAGCTAAGGCAGAGGCAAAAAGGGCAGAAGCAGACATGGAAGCAAAAAGGGCAGAAGTGGAAGCAAAAAGGGCAGAAGTGGAAGCAAAAAGGGCAGAAGTGGAAGCCAAGAGAGCAGAAGCAGAAGCGGAGGCTCAGCTGAAGATTCTTCGGTCACAGATGGAAGAGGAGGTCGCACTAGCTAAAGTGAGACTACTTGAGCAGGCGTTGATCCAAGGTCCTGATGCAGCTAACTTGCCACCACTGGAATCAGACGATCCAGTCAATCGCACGAAAGACTATGTACTAAACCAGCTACCTGTAGCAACCCCGGTCTACAGTACCGTCCAAGTCGACGACACCAAAACCTCCAACGTACTCCCAGAGATACCTTCTCAAACACAGTCACCACAAGATGGCAACCAAGTGTTTCCTGACCCACCTTTACAGCTCAAGCGGTATTCGTCAGATTCTTCAAGGGCTAAACCACAGCTCAACCCTGCAGCAACATCATTCTATCCGGGAACAGCTCATCCATTCACACCAGGCGGCCCATACGCCCCAGGGGCATCACGAGTCGTCGTGGCAACGAGTGGTGAGAAGTCGGATATGTCCGAGTTCGCCAGGTTCATGGTGAGCAGAGAGCTAATCAACACCAGTCTTACGAAGTTTGATGATCGTGCAGAGAGCTACAGGGCCTGGAAAGCAACCTTTAAGGCAGCCATCGCCAATCTCAACCTAACTGAAGAACAGGAACTTGACCTCCTGATAAAGTGGTTAGGTCCAAGCTCTTCAACCCGCGTCAGGAGCCTCAGAGCGGTCCACGTGGGACAAGCAGAAGCAGGTCTCGCTGCCGCATGGCAAAGGCTGGAACGCACCTTTGGCAGCGCAGAGGCAATAGAGAAAGCCCTATTCAAGAGACTGCAGGATTTCCAAAAGATCAACCTTAAAGACGTCCACAAGCTGCAAGACCTAAGTGACCTGCTAATGGAGCTGGAGCTCGCCAAAAGAGACCCTCGTCTGTCTGGGCTGTGCTATCTGGATTCAGCCCATGGAGTAAACCCGATCGTGGTGAAGCTGCCATACAGCCTGCAGGAAAAGTGGGCAATGTCAGTATCAAGATACAAAGGAGTGAACGACGTTACCTTCCCTCCATTCATCCACTTCTGCAGGTTCATCGATGAACAGGCCCAGATGAGGAATGACCCCAGCCTCGACTTCCTAGAGTCCAACGCTTCGACAGCCGCACCAACTCCTGCGCCAAGGTATGAAAACACCACATACAAACGCAGAGACACTAAGAGAGCTGTGAGCGTTAGGAAGACCGAGCTACCGTCACCTGCAACGCCCACAGACGAACAGAACATCGTCTCAACACGAGATAAATCCTTTAATCGTGAATGTCCCATCCACAAGAAGCCACACTCGTTGACCAAGTGCAAAGGGTTTAGATCCAAAACCCTACAGGAGCGCAAGGAGATCCTTACAGAGCTCGGGGTTTGCTTCAAATGCTGCGCATCACTTGAGCACATGGCCAAGGACTGCAAATCCACAGTCAAGTGTGGGGAGTGCCACAGCGAAAAGCATGTTTCAGCCATGCACTCAACCCGAATAGCTAGAGACACACCGGCTGCAGTCACCACTGCTCCCGCTCCAAGTCATGGCGGGGAGCCACAGAATCAGACCGACACCGCCACAACTGTCTCCTGCTCATGCTCAGAAGTATGTGGAGAGGGCCGCATGGAGAAATGTTGCGCCCGAATATGCCTCATCAAGGTTTACCCCGAAGGACATCCAGAAAAGGCAATGAAGGTGTATGCCATCATAGACGACCAAAGCAACCGGTCCCTGGCAGGAGCCAAATTCTTTGAAGCCTTCGGAATTAGTGGACCATCAGAGCCCTACACCTTGAACACCTGCTCAGGCCGCATAGAGACTAGCGGCAGAAGAGCCCAGGGATTCATCGCTTCTCCTATCAACGGGAAGACTGAAATACCTCTGCCAACGCTAGTTGAATGTAACCAAATACCCAGCCATAGGAGTGAAATTCCTAGCCCAGAAGCTGTACTTCATCAGCCGCACCTGAAGCACCTCGCAAGCGTCATCCCACCTATGGACAACAACGCGGAGATTCTACTCCTGCTCGGCAGAGACAACCTGAGGGTACACAAGGTGCGACAACAGTGCAACGGACCTGACTACGCACCATACGCCCAGAGACTGGACCTCGGATGGGTAGTCATAGGAAACGTGTGCGTTGATCGATCAGAAATAGACTCCTTCAGGACCTACGTCCATGGAGACGGACGCACAACCTGCCTAAGGCCATGTCCTCATCACTATGAAGTGAAAGAGAAGCCCCCAGACTCAATACAGCTGCCTGACATCGCTTCTTCTCTGCGTACCGACAACTTGGGAAGATCAGTCTTTCACATCACCAAGGACGACGATAAAGTAGCCTTGTCAGTGGAGGACAGAGAATTCATCGACATAATGAACCGTGAGTTCTCTAAGGACAAAACCGACCACTGGGTCTCTCCATTACCCTTCCGATCCACCAGGGTAAGACTGCCAAACAACCGAGACCAAGCTCAGAACAGATTCAACTCTCTTCAACGTTCAATGAACCACAAACCTGAAATGAGGGAGCACATTGTCGCCTTTATGGACAGAATATTTCGCAACAACCACGCGGAACCCGCTCCTCCCGTGAAGAAGAACGAAGAGTGCTGGTATCTGCCTTCATTTGGTGTCTACCACCCACGGAAACCGAACCAAATCAGGGTTGTCTTTGACTCCAGCGCCAAACATGGAGGCGTATCACTCAACGATGTCCTCCTCACAGGTCCCAACCTGACGAACAACTTAGTAGGAGTGTTGCTGAGGTTCAGGAAAGAACTCGTCGCCATCACTGCCGATATCGAACAGATGTTCCACTGTTTCCTAGTCAGGGAGGACCACCGGAACTTCCTCAGATTCCTGTGGTTCAAGGACAACGACACCAACAAAGAGATGGTGGAATACCGTATGAGAGTCCATGTCTTCGGGAACAGCCCTTCACCCGCAGTAGCAACCTACGGTCTCCGAAGGACCGCATCAGAGGGAGAGTCTGAGTATGGCACAGACGCAAGAGACTTCGTTGAAAGAGACTTCTATGTAGACGACGGGCTCAAATCACTGCCCACTGAAGAAGCAGCCATTGATTTGCTCAAGAGGACCCAAGGTATGCTGGCCCAGGCAAGGCTCAGGCTTCATAAAATCGCTTCAAACAGCCCGACCGTAATGAGAGCCTTTGATTCGGGTGATCACGCCCCTGGATTCAAGGACATTGACTTGGGGCTAGACAGCCCACCCGTGCAGAGGAGCCTAGGCATCAGATGGGATCTCGCAGCCGACTCCTTCGGGTTTCAAGTGAATTGCTCCGACAAACCGTTCACAAAACGTGGTGTCCTCTCCATAGTGAACAGCTTATTTGACCCGCTGGGGTTCGTGGCGCCCATCACCATACAAGGCAAATCCTTGTTGAGACAACTATCTGAAACTGTCAAGGATTGGGATACCCCGCTCCCCTCCGACAAAGAGAAAAAATGGGAAACTTGGAAACAGTCGTTGTGCGGATTGAACAATATTCACATCCCGAGATGCTACACCAAAATCTCCCTTGCCTCTAGCGGAAGGAAAGAACTCCACGTCTTTTCAGACGCCTCCACAGAAGCCATAGCGGCGGTTGCATACCTGATGGTGATGGACGCCAGCGGGCAAAGCTACGTCGGATTGGTGTTCGGCAAGGCGAAGCTAGCCCCGAAGCCCGACCACACCATCCCCAGACTCGAACTCTGTGGAGCCGTCTTGGCAGTGGAAATTGCTGACTTCATACTACAAGAACTGTGTATCGAAATAGATGAGGTCCAATTCTACACCGACAGCAAGGTCGTTTTGGGTTACATCTACAATACATCGAGACGATTCTACGTGTATGTCAGTAACCGCATCGAAAGGATCAGGAGATCCTCCAAACCGGAACAATGGCGTTACGTACCATCGGAGCTGAATCCAGCAGATCTTGCAACCAGACCCATGTCTATATCTTCTTTCGTTAACTCTTCTTGGCTTACAGGTCCAGAGTTCCTGCTGAGACGGTCAGAAGAAGGTGTCCAGGAAGACTTCAGCATCCTAGATCCAGACAACGATCCAGATGTCCGAACTGAGGTCCATACCCTGACCACCAGTGCTGAGAAAACATCCTACCTCGGCTGCCAACGTTTTGAACGTTTCTCCAGCTGGTTAAGACTCGTCAGGACTGTTGCCAGGTTAGTGCACATCGCCAGATGTTATCGTGCAGACTTTAAAGACAAGGACTGTCATCGCTGGCATGTATGCCACACACCTCTTTCTGCTGAGGACATCTCCCGTAGTGAGTCCCTCATTATACGCCACCTCCAACAGAGCGAATTCACCACCGAATGGAAGTGCTTAAATAACAAACAGCAGATTCCATTAAGAAGCCCCCTCGCCAATTTAAACCCAGTAATGGACAGCTTCGGCTTACTGAGGGTTGGCGGTCGTTTAAGCCAGGCTCGTTTCGGTGTCGCAGAGCAAAATCTTCTCATCATTCCCAACAAACACCACGTTACAGTCTTACTGATCCGTCATCATCATGAAAGGGCTGAACACCAAGGCAGGCAAATTACAGAGGGCACTCTACGGTCTGCAGGCCTCTGGATTGTCGGGATGAAGAGACGTGTAGCACAAATACTTCACGATTGTGTGCACTGTCGCAAAGTGAGAGGAAAGCAACTGTGCCAACAAATGGCCGACCTACCTACAGATAGACTTTCCATGGAACCACCTTTCACCTATGTGGGCCTAGACGTTTTCGGACCATGGATGGTATCCACACGCAGAACTCGTAGCAGCCGTGCGGACAGTAAGCGGTGGGCTGTGCTATTCACCTGCTTGAGCATCCGAGCCGTTCACATCGAGGTGTTAGAGTCCATGGATACCTCCTGCCTGATTAACGCCTTGAGAAGATTCCTCGCCATCAGAGGACCAGTAAAGCAGCTGAGGTCCGACCGCGGCAGCAACTTCGTCGGTGCATGTAGAGAGCTGAACATCGACACCAAGCCAATCCAAGACCAGCTGGCAGACAAGGGTTGCACCTGGATCTTCAATTCTCCTCACAGTTCTCACATGGGAGGCTCCTGGGAGAGGATGATCGGAATCTCACGCAACATCCTGAACTCCATGCTAAAGGACGTCAACTCCTCGAGACTCACGCACGAGACTCTAGTGACTCTTTTAGCCGAAGTCTCAGCCATCATCAACTCGAGACCCCTTGTGCCGGTGTCAATGGATCCAGAGGTACCAACCATGTTGACTCCCAACATCCTTCTTACTCAGAAGATCGACAACGCGGTAATTCCCAGCGGAGATTTCACTCATGCCAACACCTACCAAAGACACTGGAAACGAGTCCAATATTTGGCCGACTACTTCTGGAACCGATGGAGGAAGGAATACCTTACCATTCTTCAAGGGAGAAGGAAGTGGCGACATCCCAAGCCGAATATCAAGGAAGGAGATCTGGTCCTCATGAAAGACCAGACCACTGAAAGGACTGACTGGCCTCTGGGACTTGTTACCAGGACACTGCCTAGCCAGGACGGCAACGTGCGGAAGGTGGAGCTGAGGGTCTTTAGGAAGGGTGAGACGAAGATCTTTGCGAGGCCAATCCATGAACTCGTCCTCTTACTGCCTATCGAGAGCGCCACTACGGGATGAGCGTTCTGCACCCGAAGTTTGGCCGTTTTTCTGATTTTTTGAACTTTAATTGTTGCATTTAACATGCCCTTTCTTTTAGGTTTATTATTATTATGGACAATAGTGGAATCCCCATAGTGAATTCCAGACGGGGAGTGTGCTGTTCCATGCATGTTTCTAGTTAAAGAAATGTATTTATGTTTTTTCGCTTGTCTCTGCTGCCATCTACTGGCCAGACCATTTAGTTCCTCGGTCTTTCCTTGTTCAGCCTATGGGGAGGGGCTTCTCTTCAGCCTCTTCTCTTCCTGTTTGCTCAGTCATCGGCAGACATCTTACCTGAGAGAACTGTTCTCCCTCATGAGCTGAGGAAGCAAAGTCTTTTGACCCGCAAGTAGCGACTCCAGAGACAAGCTCCATGCAAGAGACTCCGTGTAATGTTTGAATCGTTATCTACGGAATAAACCAACATTGTTCTTCATCACAACGCGTGTATGCTTATCTGAGAAGCTGCTAAGGGTCATGTCTGCCTCGCTTATTGGATACACAAAGGTAGGAACTTCTCTCACTTACATGTCTGCATACCTTTAATCGCCATTAAGTGGGGACAGAACATTGAGAGAATCGCTTTTTATGTCCTGCCGCGATTATCCCATGCCATTCTCCTTGGATTACCCTGGCTCAGGCTGCATGAGCCGGTTGTTGACTGGCGCTCTGGGGAGATTCTGCGGTGGGGTCACTCCTGCCATGAACGTTGCCTGCGGTCCGTCATCTTTCCTCGTCCGCTGCCTAAAGGTCCCGTCACACTAAGCGACTTACCAGCGATCCCGACACCGATATCAAGGTGTCAGGATCGCTAGTAAGTCGCTATGTGATCGCTGGTGAGCTGTGACACAGACAGCTTCACCAGCGATCAGCACAGCGATGCCGAGCGCCCGGCATCGCTTGCCATCGCTGTAAAAAATAGAATCAAAATAAAAAATATAGTTATTCTCACCTTCCGACGTCCCGTTCAGCCATCCTGCTTCTCTCCACGCTCCGGTCCCAGTGATCCTTTACACGAATGACTGTGAGATGTCACGGTCTCGAGGGATAACAAAGTCTCGCGGTCATTCGTGCAAAGGATCACTGGGACCGGAGCGTGGAGAGAGGCAGGATGGCTGAACGGGACGTCGGAAGGTGAGAATAACTATATTTTTTATTTTTTTTTATTATTTTTTACACCTGATCGCTGGTCTCCCGCCTGTCACACACAGCGATGCGTGCTGGCCAGCGGGAGACCAGCGACCAAAGAAATGTCCAGAGGTTTCTTCCAGCGATCAGCGATACCGGCAGGGGGGCCGCTCGCTGATCGCTGTCACACACAGCGATCTCGCTGGTGAGATCGCTGTTACGTCACAAAAGTTGTGACTCAGCAGCGATCTCGCTACCGAGATCGCTTAGTGAGACGGGGCCTTAAGTCTGTCGAGCTCCCGGGCCTTCCCGCACCGTATCACACGTATGCTGATGTCTTCAGCAAAAAAGAAGCGGATTCCCTACCTCCGCACCGGGCCTATGACTGTCCTATCTACCTGATTCCCGGGGCCACTCCTCCCAGAGGGAGAACGTATCCTCTATCCCCAGCAGAGACCACGGCTATGACGGAATACATTCAAGAAAACCTGGCCAAGGGGTTCATTCGGAAGTCCTCGTCCCCTGCAGGCGCAGGCTTTTTCTTTGTTCGGAAGAAAGACGGATCACTGCGACCATGTATTGACTACCGGGGCCTGAACAACATCACCGTTAAGAATCGATACCCGCTTCCGCTCATCCCTGAACTCTTCGATCGGCTGAGGGGGGCTCGGGTCTTCACGAAGTTGGACCTGCGGGGAGCTTATAATCTAATCCGGATCCGTGCAGGGGACGAGTGGAAGACGGCCTTCAATACCCGTATGGGCATTATGAATATTTAGTCATACCGTTTGGCCTCTGCAATGCTCCGGCCGTGTTTCAGGAATTCGTTAATGAGGTGTTTTGGGATCTACTGTATTCCTGTGTGGTGGTGTACTTAGATGATATTCTCATCTTTTCGCCCGACCTATCCTCTCATCGGAGAAGCGTTCGCATGGTCCTGCATCGCCTTCGGGAGAATCATCTCTACGCCAAGATTGAGAAATGCCTCTTTGAGCAAACCTCGTTACCCTTCTTGGGGTATATAATCACGGATTCCGGCCTGAAGATGGATCCAGAGAAGCTCTCAGCGGTGCTCAAGTGGCCTCGTCCTGTTGGTATAAAAGCCATCCAGCGTTTCTTCGGATTCGCTAATTATTACCGACAGTTTGTGCCTCATTTTTCCACAGTGACCAAGCCCATTACGGTCCTGACCCGTTAAGGAACCAAGTCAAACAGCTGGTCTTCCGAGGCTGAAGAGGCCTTCCTTGCCTTAAAACGCTCTTTTGCATCAGCACCGATCTTACATCGCCCGGTGGTCAGTAGACCTTTTGTCCTAGAGGTGGATGCCTCCTCCACGGGAGCCGGGGCGGTCCTTTCCCTCTGGACGGCTGGTCCCCTGTGGGTTCTTTTCCAAGTCCTTTTCAGCGGCAGAGTGCAATTACTCCATTGGAGACCGGGAATTGTTGGCCATTAAAATGGCCCTGGAGGAATGGCGGTACCTGCTTGAAGGGGCAGTGCACCCCTTTACTATCTTCACGGACCACAAGAATTTGGCCTATCTGCAGTCCGCTCAGAGACTCAACTCCAGACAAGCCAGATGGGCTCTGTATTTTTCTCGTTTTGATTTCAAGCTGCAATTCCGTCCCGGCAATAAGAACATCAAAGCGGATGCTCTCTTCAGGTCCTTGCAGTCGCCTGAAAGGGATGAGGGTCCTTCTTATATTATCGAGCCTGCCAAAGTTATCACCGTGGCTCCTGTGAAATTCTCTTTCCCTCCACCAGGCAAAACCTTCGTTCCCCAGAATAAACGCCCGGAGGTGCTTGCTGGGGGCACTCCTCTAAGGTTGCTGGGCACGTTGGTACCAAGAAGACCCTTTGGCTTCTCTCCCGCTACTACTGGTGGCCCTCCCTTCGCCAAGACGTGATGGACTATGTAGCCTCTTGCACGACCTGTGCCCAAAACAAGGTTCCGAGAACCCGGCCTCCTGGCCTTCTTCACCCGTTACTGGTTCCAGAGGCTCCATGGCGGCAAATCGCAATGGATTTCATAATAGATTTGCCCCGTTATGCTGGATGCACTACCATCTTAGTCGTAGCAGATTGCTTCTCCAAAATGGCCCATTTTATACCTTTGCCCGGACTGCCCTCAGCTCCAAGGTTGGCGGAGATCTTCATCCACCAGATCTTCAGGCTACATGGCCTTCCCCAGCGGATTGTGTCTGACCGTGGGGTCCAATTTACCTCTCGATTCTGGAGGGCTCTCCGTCGGCTTATGGGCACATCCCTCGACTTCTCCACTTACCATCCACAGACCAACGGGCAAGTGGAGCGGATTAATCAGGTTCTAACAACCTACCTACACCACTTTTCCAACGCCCATCAAGACAATTGGGTCTCTCTCCTACCTTGGGCAGAATTTGCCCATAATAATCATCCCAGTGAATCCACCACCAAGTCGCCGTTCTTTGTAGTCTCTGGTCAGAACCCGGGGGTTCCGCTACCCTTTTTTTCATCATCCCGCAGCAGATACTCTTGCCATGGATTTTTCACAAATCTGGAAGGAGACCAGAGAAGCCCTCGTAAGGGCCAACACCCGAATCAAGAAACATGCGGACAAAAGACGAAGAGACCTTCCTCCGTATCGTCCGGGCGACAAAGTTTGGCTGTCGGCCAAGCATATCCGTCTAAAAGTTCCTGCCTACAAGTTAAGTCCCCGATACATCGGTCCTTTCGAAGTACTTGGACGCATTAATGAGGTGGCTTACAAACTGAGGTTGCCGGCTTCACTTCGAGTCCCTAACGCCTTCCATGTCTCGCTCCTGAAACCTGTGGTTCTGAACCGGTTTCAACCTACCGCCACTGCTCCTCCTTCACCTATTGGGGCTGAGGACGTCTTTGAAGTAAAAGACATTTTGGCTATGAAAAGAGTTAGCGGGAAGACGTTTTTTCTCAATGAGTGGAAGGGTTTTGGCCCTGAGGAGAGATCCTGGGAACCTCGAGAGAATGTTAATGCCCCTCTTTTACTGAAAAAGTTTTTGGGCACTCTCAGAAGGGGGGGACGTAAGGAGGGGGGGACGTAAGGAGGGGGGTACTGTGACTTCGGTGGCCGAGCCCGCCGATGTCTCTTCTGCGGCGGTAACCGCCGCTGCCGCTCCTCACCGCCGCCCCCCCTGCAGCGCGCTCTCTTACCCGACCTTCCGCGCTGCTGCATCCCCGCGCTCTGTCCCTAGGTCGCGGGCATGCGCTCGCCTGCTTCCTTCATCCAGCGGTGGGCGTCGCTGAAGGCGGGGCCTACCGCCCACTTCCTGGCCAGCAGGTATTTCAGGCGTCCTCCCTATGGAGTGAGCGCCGCTGATCGCTATGACGTACTATCCCGTCCCTGGGAATTAAGTCATGGATGGGATAGTAAGTCATATGGCAGAAAGGGGTTAACTGTACCGGATGCAGTTATCAGTAGCGTAGCTCAAGGTGGACCCCACTGAGTGCAGGGCCTGTGGTGACCGTACCGTCTGCCCTCCCAGCAGCTACACTTCTGCCCTGTGCCCAACACTATTGCTGCCCATACCCAACAGGCAGATGCCCAACTTTCACCATTTTGGCCAATCGCTGGGGTAACATTTTCAATTACTATTTGTGTATGCTTCCTGTTCGGTCTGGAACTAAGTGCAGCACTGTGGCTCAGTGGTTAGCACTGTATGTTGGCTCAGTGGTTAGTACTCTATGGTGGCTCAGTGGTTAGCACTGTGTTGGCTCAGGGGTTAGCACCATATGGTGGCTCAGTGGTTAGTACTCTATGGTGGCTCAGTGGTTAGTACTCTATGGTGGCTCAGTGGTTAGCACTGTGTTGGCTCAGTGGTTAGCACCATATGGTGGCTCAGTGGTTAGTACTGTATGGTGGCTCAGTGGTTAGCACCATATGGTAGCTCAGTGGTTAGTACTGTATGATGGCTCAGTGGTTAGCACCTTTTGGTGGCTCAGTGGTTAGCACTGTATTATGGCATAGTGGTTAGCACTGAATGGTGGCTCAGTGGTTAGCGCTGTAGGGTGGCTCAGTGGTTACCACTGCAGCATTGAAGCGCAGAGATCCTGGGTTCAAATCCAACCAAGGACAACATCTGCAAGGAGCTTGTATGTTCTCCTCGTACTTGCAAGGTTTTCTGGTTTTCTGGTTTCCTTCCACACTCCAGAGACTCATATGGAATGTAGATTGTGATCCCCAATGGGGACTGCGATACTGATGACTGTAAATCGCTGTGGAATTAATGGCGCTATATAAGTGAGTAAAATAAATAGAAGCTAAATAAAGTGTCCAACATAACAGCTGACACATGGACGATTCTCTGGACACACCTATAAGGGTCTGTGCACACGTTGCGGATCCGCAGCAGGTTCTCCTGCGGTGTACAGTACCATTATATCCTATGTAAAACAAAAACTGCTGTGCACATGATGCGGATTTATCCGCATGGATTTTCTGCAGATTTGAATCCGCAGCATGTCAATTCTTTTGTGCGGAATCTGCAGCGTTTTTACATCTGCTCCATTATAGAAATCCGCTCAAAATCTACAGAAAATTCACAGGAAATCTGTACTAAATCCGCAGGTAAAACACAGGTCATTTTACCTGCGGATTTAGCCAAATCCGCGCGGGAAAATCCACAATGGAATCCGCAACGTGTGCACATACCCTTGGGTGAGTATGGTGTGAGACACCTGGGAGATTTCGGAGGTTTTCTCATTTTCTGGATATTCTGAATCTGCCTACCGCTGATATTGGAGGATGACTGCCGGAGTCATCAGCGCGGATGATATCAGCACGGGGCCGCGGTGTAAGATTAGCGCAGATACTACACGTTTTATGTGATGTGAATATAATCATCTCCCGGAGGTTTTCTATTGAATTCGGAGGTGCGCGGCCGGCCATCCCGTCATCTATAAGGTCATGTATTAGAGTCACATCTGGCAAGTAAATGATGCCGTTTTTCTTTGTATCTCGGACATGACAGGCCGCTAACATTAAACTCGTAAATCAATTTTTATCATTTCGCAGCCACAGAAAATTCAAAGGAGGAGCGCATTATGTCAGTATGATAAACGCCCCGCTCTCACTCCCCATGTATAATCTGGGAGCAGAAGCATCATTCTTCTACTGGCTGTATTACACTCCGGAGCTGCATTCACAATTTTCGGGCTTTAAAGTTGAGGTCTCCCAGTATTTCTTGGTTTGGTGACTTCGCTTTGGGAGGAATCTTCTCACTAGACACTGTACTATCACTTGATTTTGGAAGCTTTATTATCTGAGCTTAGATTATCTTATTATTGTTATTAGATTATCTTTTAGAAAATATGTTTGTGTATATATATAATATATATATATATATATATATATATATATATATATATATATATATATAAATTCAGCTCTCGTCTTTATCCGATCCATAGATGTTCGCCCTGGAGCGAGGGCAGGGACCGGGCAGACATTACATAATTTATGGTGTAGTGACAGCCCCCAGCAGCCCTAATCAGCTGCTTCAGCATGGGCCTAGGGGGCGTATGCCCCTTTGATCTCTGACCCAGCCAGTTTCTGTAATTGACAGTAATATAGCACTATAAAAATAATACTGCATCCTGTATATACCCCGCGGGGTTCACCACCTTCTGTACTAAATATGCCGTGATGATACATAATAGACTCAGACACACGGCTCAGATACATGGTTTAGATACACGGCTCAGACACACGGCTGCTAGATATTAATTGTATTCTTTATTTACTTCATACAAGATATCACATGTAGAAGTTCCCACCATGATGATGATGATGGGTCCTGGACTCACGGAGAGTCGTCCGTCAGCGCTCAGGAGAGGAAAAACCCCCAGTGGAGGAAACCTCTAGGGAACCATGGCTGATGGCCTGCCCTTCCCCTGGGCGGTGCTGGATCATGGCAGCATGTGCCGTAGATCGGGGCGGATGCAGCAGAAGATTCACTGATCCTGTGATCACATCTGACTGCAGAAAGTAATGAGGACAGAGACCGAGCCCGGAATCTGCCTCGTCCTGAGGTGCGGCTCATCTGCTCCTGACATGGCGGCCGCCACATCATTGACTTGTGATAGCCGTCACCTCCAGCCGTACCCCATCTTCATTGTGGGGGCACAGAGAGACCCCGGCTCTGGAACAGTGATCTGCAGAGAGATAAAACAAACCTGATCATGGAGCAGCCGAATATTACATATCAGAGACGAGCAGACGATTTACTCCCGGTCACTGCCACTCATTACACTCCTCTTACCTGGATTATATTGGGTCCATGGTAATGACAGAAACACCGACACTTGTCATAGCCGCGACTTGGGGTCATTCTTGCTCTGGTTCACACCTCTGTGTACAAAATAACAGAAAACACCTTATAATGCTGCGATAATTAATCTCTTAATACATCTTTATAAGGGCTGGAGCTCAATTCTTATAATACACAGCTCCGAATCCTCTGCTGTCTGTTACTAGTTATAAACCTGGGCACCACTAGGGGGAGCAGTAGAGCCTGTACACTGTGGTGAGTGGGAGCTCCCCCTAGTGGTGGCTGCAGGCAGTGAGGATGTGGATTATTTTGCAGTAATGATCACTTCTCCCCTCGTCTTCCAGGAGAATCTCCCCCGTAAACTATTCCTTGTCCTCACAATGTGGCGTCATGGCCGCTGTTATTATCAGCTCCTGTCATTACATTACACGCTTGCACTCCTGTGATAATGATCTTACCTTATGTAAGGTTTTGTGGAGCATATGTTGGTAAGTGCAATATGTAGGAGCATATTCACACTGTGGCCATTTAACAGAAAAAAACTAACATAAAAACAAAATGAACATCTAATATCCAGCAGCTGAAGACGTTTTAAAAACCCTTTAAACAAGGAACTTACATGATTTAGGGTTTGAGGGCGTCCGATGCGATTCATCTCTGGGCCTGGATGTGACGGCCGGAGTTACTCGCTTCGTGCTCTTTCTGGAATAAGAAGTAAAAACAATGAAGATCAGATGCCCCCACTAATGGCTGCATGCCCCCATCATATTTATACCTTCACTATATTGAGGGTATTATGGAAAGTCCATGGTTACTTACTGGTGCAGACTGGTCTGTGGTCCCGGGTCGTGTCCGGTTGAAGGTCAGGGCGATCTCTTGGACCGTCATAGACTCTACATGCCGTTTATAGAGATGGAGTCAATTCCTGACCTTTTTTGGGAAATCCGCTAATCCTGCCGTTCTGCAGGCAGGATACTAGATGAGTCCTCATCTTCTGGTGCTGGAACTCAGCTCTGGGTTCACCTCTACCTGCCATCAGCTCGTAGGCAAACGCTATAGCATATAAGCCACAGTCGTAGCCGTTCTTCTGCTGATCCACATCGATAAACCTCAGATGTTCCAGGGGATTGTCGACCACTACACTGTACATATTGATAATCTGCTGACGGATGGATGGAGACAGATTCCTGGAGCTGATGCTATCGGCCACAAAGATTTGGCCATTTTTATAGCACGTTGTCAGCCAGTGCATCCTGTCCTCATCATAGTGGATTTGTACAGCATTTTTGTGTACGCTGTACCCTGGTACCATAAGAGCGCAGGGGGGCTGCAGGCCATCGAAACCTTTAAACTGCCTCTGCAGCAGGTCCTGGGCCATGATGATGATCTCGTCATCCAGGTAGCCGTCCTCCCCTTCGCTCTGCAGGATGGTTAAGAGTTCTGGAGACAGGTTGTTCTCTTGGTTCCCGATATCGGGCATCTCCACTTGTGGGGTCTCCATCTCCGGGGTTACTCCTGTAAGTAGATCAGTAACGTTTTCTGTAGCCGCTCTCTTGGCTGGTGGCATCATCTCGGGCTGACTGTCCTCGGAGGTTGATGCTTTCCTTTTTAGATTGTCTCGGGGTCTTGATTGTGGCCTGAAGCTGGTGACCACTGTCATGGTGGCAGATTTGGTGGCCTGGAAAGAATCCTTCAGCAGAGTTCTCCAATTGCTTTGGGATTTCCTGAATCGGGTCAGAAGTCTAAAGCCAATAGACTTGCAGGAAGAGAGAGCCTTGACCAGCAGCCGCTGGCCATAACGGGGACGTCTATGAATCCTCATGACGTCGTCGCTTTCTTTCTCCTTCGTATTCTTGTAGCCTTGTGTATCCAATAGTGAGTCATACAAATGACAGCCTCGGCTCTGCGGTCAGGCTTTACATAGGCTTTAGTTCTTCACTGTCATTGTGATGTCATAGAATAGATAATTTCATCGAGTTCCACATTCCACATTGTGACATCACTGCTCCAGGCCCGGCTGATGACATAGAGTAGATGATGTCATCGAGTTCCGCATTCCACATTGTGACATCACTGCTCCAGGCCCGGCTGATGACATAGAGTAGATGATGTCATCGAGTTCCGCATTCCACATTGTGACATCACTGCTCCAGGCCCGGCTGATGACATAGAGTAGATGATGTAATCGAGTTCCGCATTCCATATTGTGACATCACTGCTCCAGGCCCGGCTGATGACATAGAGTAGATGATGTCATCGAGTTCCGCATTTCACATTGTGACATCACTGCTCCAGGCCCAGCTGCTAAGGGCTCACCAGTAACATTGATGCTGACGCCACCCTACAGCTACGTGCAGTTATTATCTGACCCTTAATCACAAATTTACAGCCACATTCTCCATAAAATGTTATGAGGAGGTTCCTCTATGTGTAGTTATATCTCCACTGAAGTATATGGAGACAGAAGAGGGGACTGATGGACCGCCATTCCCCCGATAGGTGTTGGTACCAGAGGTGGCATTTATGGCATTTGCGGTAAAGGTTAAGTGCCCCTTAATGTGGCCTAAGCGCTGACATGCAACCAGTGGATGGTGCAAGAGGCGGAACTTTCTGTAATTCCGGATATTACAGAGAATGAGACGCCACAATATCAGGAATGACAACTTGACACTTTTAGTGATGTTGTGATCACAGTGAAGAGCCGACATTTTTATTTTTTCAACAATCCAGATCATTTTTGGAAGCTTCAGTTTATAACCTTTTTACAGAAAATATATAAAATATACAAAAATAACAAAAAATAAATTTTTCATTGATTTCTAAATCTCCCACTAAAATATGTATTTTTGGATAAATCCTTGGGAGAAAACTCCGCTTTATAACTGATTGGTACAATAAAGTCTTTCCTGAATACTGAGCCCGTTACATTATTTCCCGTTATTATGAAGCTTTTCTACATCTTTATCATTATTTGTATTTCCCGTTATATTTGGGTGGTATACCTGCACTCCAGCCATGGGGCGATGTAAGGAAATGTGTTTAACTTGTGTCCACGCCATTTGGGGGACTTTAGGAGCTATCTGACAATAAAAGCCGTCGTCCTCCTGACATTGTTCACACTCGTCATTGCTCGGATGTTGATTTATCTCACCTGAGTTCACAGTGAAGTTTTACTTCCAGCAACAAACAAAAATGACATGGAATGGTTATTAAAAATAAAAAAAAATTAAATCTTGCAATTTTCACTCTGGACATTGAGGCTATTTTCCAGTTGTTTCTGGAAATCAAAGTGTACATTCAGAGCCTGACCTTATCTTTTGTATTGAGGCATCTAATGAGTGAGTGCAAAGGTCGTTGTAAAGAGGAGGGAATGGGAGGAGGTGAGCTGTGATATCGCTTATTGTGATTGGTGGACCTGATGTTATTAGCTGTGTACAGAGGCATTAGCAGTCATTGTAATCCTGCCTATGATGATAATGAGCCTTCTGAAAATAGTTCTTGATAGGACAAGAAGTATGAGTCTAAAGTAACATCAGTGGCCAGACATCTGAACTATGATTTCCAGAAATCCATGGGTTCCTGGCAGAAAAAAGCACAATTCTGTAAATTCTAACTGATTTTTTTTAAGTTGCAGAAATTTTTGTAACAAATCTGTGCAAACAATTGTAGAAATAAAATTTTTGCTTTTCTCCAACCGTTTCAGCTGATTATTTTGACATATAAAAAGAAATAGGTGGAATTATTTATTATTTAACATAATTTTCATATTTTTTTATTAATTAATATTTTAAATATATTTTTTATTGATGTGGCCTAAAAAGGTCAGAAATGAGATGCGGAAATGGAGACAATTCATTAATTTCATAGCTTTTCTTATCCTGTGACTGGAGCCACCATCAGCCCTGATCATGTGACTAGATTTCCCCCAACCTATTGGTCACATAACCGGTCTATCGGTGATCATGCCTGATCCAATGCAGACTGTTGGATTAGTTTGGTTTCACATTTACGGATGGAGGTGCTGCGGAGGGCTGCGTACTTCCTCTGTGAAGCTCCACCCACTGCCGCACCTCCTCCGGTCAGCTCCGCCTATGTCTGCATGCGGCCTGAGTACCTATATTTAACATGGGTACGCAGGGCCATGCGGACGCATGCGGGTGCATCTGCATGCGTCATTTTGACGGTGCGGCGACCGCAACAAAGTGCAACATGTTGCGTTCGGCGCAGTTGGCCGCACCGTCAAAACTACGCATGCAGATGCATCCGCACGCGTCCGCATGGCCCTGCGTACCCATGTTAAAAATAGGTACTCAGGCCGCATGCAGAACGCATGCTGTCCGGAGGAGGTGCGGGGGTGGTTTGAGCTTTACAGAGGAAGTAAGCAGCCCTCCGCAGCACCTCCATCCGCAAATGTGAAACCAGCCTAACCACTGATTCTGTGTTACATCCTGTATTATACTCCAGAGCTGCACTCACTATTCTGCTGGTGCAGTCACTGTGTACATACATTACATTACGGATCCTGAGTTACATCCAGTATTATACTCCAGAGCTGCACTCACTATTCTGCTGGTGCAGTCACTGTGTACATACATTACATTACGGATCCTGAGTTACATCCTGTATTATACCCCAGAGCTGCACTCACTATTCTGCTGGTGCAGTCACTGTGTACATACATTACATTACTGATCCTGAGTTACATCCTGTATTATACTCCAGAGCTGCGCTCACTATTCTGCTGGTGCAGTCACTGTGTACATACATTACATTACTGATCCTGAGTTACATCCTGTATTATACTCCAGAGCTGCACTCACTATTCTGCTGGTGCACTCACTCTGTACATACATTGCATTACTGATCCTGGATTACATCCTGTATTTTACCCCAGAGCTGCACTCACTATTCTGCTGGTGCAGTCACTGTGTACATACATTGCATTACTGATCCTGGGTTACATCCTGTCTTATACCCCAGAGCTCCACTCACTATTCTGCTGGTGCAGGTGTAAGAAGATGAGCCGAGTCAGAGACAGCGGTTCCCGGTGCCCTTTAAGGCCGGAACTATCAGGACTATCACCACTGTTGCCGGGGGAGGGTTCTTCTGGGAGGGAAGGCCCTTCATGCTGGACAGCAGGGGGCGCAAGGAATATAAAAAGGACTGGGCGCGGGAACGTGACAGACTTGGCGGAAATGCGTACAGGAGAAGGTTGACTCCCTCTCCATTGCTCCGACTGCTAATCCCTCACCATTCATCCCTCAGTGTACTAACTCTAAGATTGACTATGTCGCGACTGAGCTGACTGTGCTGTTTTGGACAGCTTTTCCCCACCTGCAGCTGCAGATAAGTTGACTTGCTCCGTTCCTAGAGACTACTCCAGAAGACATCCCGCTTGTATGGTCTGTGAACGTGCCCACGGTTCTTGTTCAGCGCCATCCCTGAGGAATCTACACAAAGGACTGTTTCTATGTTCGATACGATTATTGATGGTTCATTCGTGAACTATCCGAGACAAAGAGTTGGCCCCCTGCTGTGAACAATGGGAGCCGGCTTCCCAATAAGAGCCACAGAATTCTCTGAATGGCTCTCACTGGGCATGAATTTCCCAAGTTCGGCAGTCATAACCCCGCCCACCTGAAATAACCACCGCCCATTCATCAATTTAATTGGCTTGCTGCACATGGGCGTGGTTTCAACCACTAGTGGGTGGAGTTTCAGCCATATTGTCATCACCTTAAATATGTGTTTACCATAGGTGAAATGCTGGAGGTGGTGGAATGGGCAATGATGGGGTGGTGGGGCAAAAGGCAATGATGGGGTGGTAGGGTAGAAAGCAATGATGGAGGTGCTGGAAAGGACAATGATGTGGTGATGGGGGAGAAAGCAATGATGGAGGTGGTGGAATGGGCATTGATGGGGTGGTGGGAAAAGGCAATGATGGTGTGGAAAGGACAATTATGGTCGTCGGGAAACGGGCAATAATGGGGGTGGTGGGGGAGAAGGAAATGAAAGAGGTGGTGGAATAGGCAATGATGGGGTGGTGGGGGAAAAGGCAATGATGTTGGTAGTGGAAAGGACAATGATGGTGGAAAGGGCAGTGATGGGGGTGATAGAAGACTAGGAAATGATGGGGGAGAAGTCAATGATGGAGGTGGTGGAAAGGGCAATGATGGCATGGTGGGGGAGAAAGCAATGATGGAGGTGGTGGAATGGGCAATGATGGGGATGGTGGGGAAAAGGCAATGATGGCATATATATATATGTAGCTTTGTCGCCATAAAACGAGGGGGGCCCAGACACATTTCTTGCACAGGGGCCTCAAGCTGTCAGTGTCCTTCCCTGTGTTTTCATAGCAACCAGACTGTCTTCAATGTGTCAAGTACTCAACTCAAAATGCTATTGCCCCTGTGTTGACAAAAGAAAAATGAGAAGGGCACAAAATATTGGGTCAACCCGAGCTCTGCCCAGAATAACCCTGTAAACCACAGGTGGCCCTTTTATGTGAATCTGCATGTGCTCCACGACTTTGCAGTTTAAATGGCACCATTGGGAAACTTGCTATGATACTAATTTGATTTGCCTAGAAACGATTTAATCTTTTACCTCCAGTTTTCTCGCCCTCCAGCCGCAGCTTGTTGCTGATTGTGTAATTTTCCAGTTTTATTGCACTTTCCTAAATGTAACCTGCATATCTCTGCATTAAAGGGTTACTGTCACATTAAGGAGCTCGATCCTTCATTTTCACCATAACAAGAGTTAGGCATCTTCGCTGTCTTTCACGCAAATGAAGAATCTCGTATCCAGAGCTGAATTCTATTCACGGGTTCTGAATCCGCAAGAGATCAACATGAGTCTGCAAGTGCGGCGCCTCCGATCAATGAGGATTTATGGTCCTGGTTCATAGAGCATGACAGATGGAGGTTTATTCTGTACCATAATCCTGAGAACTGTACCTGGTGCCTCTAATGTGTAGTCATCAGATTATAGCATTGCGTTCAGGAACGGCGGGTTAGCTAGTAAACCATAACATGCACAACACCTGGTAACCTCCACTCCAGATGTGGAAATTCAGGTGTGACTGACATTAACCTCGATCTCCCTCTAATATCACTCTAAAAGAAGCATTATTCTTCTACTGGCTGTATTATACTCCGGAGCTGGATTCACAATTTTCGGGCTTTAAAGATGAGGTATTTCTTGGTTTGGTGACTTCGCTTTGGGAGGAATCTTCTCACTAGACACTGTACTATCACTTGATTTTGGAAGCTTTATTATCTGAGCTTAGATTATCTTATTATTGTTATTAGATTATCTTTTAGAAAATATGTATGTGTATATATATATATTATATATATAAATTCAGCTCTCTTCCGATCCATAGATGTTCGCCCTGGAGGGAGGGCAGGGACCGGGCAGACATTACATAATTTATGGTGTAGTGACAGCCCCCAGCAGCCCTAATCAGCTGCTTCAGCATGGGCCTAGGGGGCGTATGCCCCTTTGATCTCTGACCCAGCCAGTTTCTATAATTGACAGTAATATAGGACTATTAAAATAATACTGCATCCTGTATATACCCCGCGGGGTTCACCACCTTCTGTACTAAATATGCCGTGATGATACATAATAGACTCAGACACACGGCTCAGATACATGGTTTAGATACACGGCTCAGACACACGGCTGCTAGATATTAATTGTATTCTTTATTTACTTCATACAAGATATCACATGTAGAAGTTCCCACCATGATGATGATGATGGGTCCTGGACTCACGGAGAGTCGTCCGTCAGCGCTCAGGAGAGGAAAAACCCCCAGTGGAGGAAACCTCTAGGGAACCATGGCTGACGGCCTGCCCTTCCCCTGGGCGGTGCTGGATCATGGCAGCATGTGCCGTAGATCGGGGCAGATGCAGCAGAAGATTCACTGATCCTGTGATCACATCTGACTGCAGAAAGTAATGAGGACAGAGACCGAGCCCGGAATCTGCCTCGTCCTGAGGTGCGGCTCATCTGCTCCTGACATGGCGGCCGCCACATCATCGACTTGTGATAGCCGTCACCTCCAGCCGTACCCCATCTTCATTGTGGGGGCACAGAGAGACCCTGGCTCTGGAACAGTGATCTGCAGAGAGATAAAACAAACCTGATCATGGAGCAGCCGAATATTACATATCAGAGACGAGCAGACGATTTACTCCCGGTCACTGCCACTCATTACACTCCTCTTACCTGGATTATATTGGGTCCATGGTAATGACAGAAACACCGACACTTGTCATAGCCGCGACTTGGGGTCATTCTTGCTCTGGTTCACACCTCTGTGTACAGAATAACAGAAAACACCTTATAATGCTGCGATAATTAATCTCTTAATACATCTTTATAGGGGCTGGAGCTCAATTCTTATTATACACAGCTCCGAATCCTCTACTGTCTGTTACTAGTTATAAACCTGGGCACCACTAGGGGGAGCAGTAGAGCCTGTACACTGTGGTGAGTGGGAGCTCCCCCTAGTCATGGCTGCAGTTAGTGAGGATGTGGATTATTTCACAGTAATGGTCACTTCTCCCCTCGTCTTCCAGGAGAATCTCCCCCGTAAACTATTCCTTGTCCTCACAATGTGGCGTCATGGCCGCTGTTATTATCAGCTCCTGTCATTACATTACACGCTCGCACTCCTGTGATAATGATCTTACCTTATGTAAGGTTTTGTGGAGCATATGTTGGTAAGTGCAATATGTAGGAGCATATTCACACTGTGGCCATTTAACAGAAAAAAACTAACATAAAAACAAAATGAACATCTAATATCCAGCAGCTGAAGACGTTTTAAAAACCCTTTAAACAAGGAACTTACATGATTTAGGGTTTGAGGGCGTCCGATGCGATTCATCTCTGGGCCTGGATGTGACGGCCGGAGTTACTCGCTTCGTGCTCTTTCTGGAATAAGAAGTAAAAACAATGAAGATCAGATGCCCCCACTAATGGCTGCATGCCCCCATCATATTTATACCTTCACTATATTGAGGGTATTATGGAAAGTCCATGGTTACTTACTGGTGCAGTCTGGTCTGTGGTCCCGGGTCGTGTCCAGTTGAAGGTCAGGGCAATCTCTTGGACCGTCATAGACTCTACATGCCGTTTATAGACATGGAGTCACTCCCTGACCTTTTTGGGAAATCCGCTGATCCTGCCGTTCTGCAGGCAGGATACTAGATGAGTCCTCATCTTCTGGTGCTGGAACTCAGCTCTGGGTTCACCTCTACCTGCCATCAGCTCGTAGGCAAACGCTATAGCATATAAGCCACAGTCGTAGCCGTTCTTCTGCTGATCCACATCGATAAACCTCAGATGTTCCAGGGGATTGTCGACCACTACACTGTACATATTGATAATCTGCTGACAGATGGATGGAGACAGATTCCTGGAGCTGATGCTATCGGCCACAAAGATTTGGCCATTTTTATAGCACGTTGTCAGCCAGTGCATCCTGTCCTCATCATAGTGGATTTGTACAGCATTTTTGTGTACGCTGTACCCTGGTACCATAAGAGCGCAGGGGGGCTGCAGGCCATCAAAACCTTTAAACTGCCTCTGCAGCAGGTCCTGGGCCATGATGATGATCTCGTCATCCAGGTAGCCGTCCTCCCCTTCGCTCTGCAGGATGGTTAAGAGTTCTGGAGACAGGTTGTTCTCTTGGTTCCCGATATCGGGCATCTCCACTTGTGGGGTCTCCATCTCCGGGGTTACTCCTCTAAGTAGATCAGTAACGTTTTCTGTAGCCGCTCTCTTGGCTGGTGGCATCATCTCGGGCTGACTGTCCTCGGAGGTTGATGCTTTCCTTTTTAGATTGTCTCGGGGTCTTGATTGTGGCCTGAAGCTGGTGACCACTGTCATGGTGGCAGATTTGGTGGCCTGGAAAGAATCCTTCAGCAGAGTTCTCCAATTGCTTTGGGATTTCCTGAATCGGGTCAGAAATCTAAAGCCAATAGACTTGCAGGAAGAGAGAGCCTTGACCAGCAGCCGCTGGCCATAATGGGGACGTCTATGAATCCTCATGACGTCGTCGCTTTCTTTCTCCTTCGTATTCTTGTAGCCTTGTGTATCCAATAGTGAGTCATACAAATGACAGCCTCGGCTCTGCGGTCAGGCTTTACATAGGCTTTAGTTCTTCACTGTCATTGTGATGTCATAGAGTAGATAATTTCATCGAGTTCCACATTCCACATTGTGACATCACTGCTCCAGGCCCGGCTGATGACATAGAGTAGATGATGTCATCGAGTTCCGCATTCCACATTGTGACATCACTGATCCAGGCCCGGCTGATGACATAGAGTAGATGATGTAATCGAGTTCCGCATTCCATATTGTGACATCACTGCTCCAGGCCCGGCTGATGACATAGAGTAGATGATGTCATCGAGTTCCACATTCCACATTGTGACATCACTGCTCCAGGCCCAGCTGCTAAGGGCTCACCAGTAACATTGATGCTGACGCCACCCTACAGCTACGTGCAGTTATTATCTGACCCTTAATCACAAATTTCCAGCCACATTCTCCATAAAATGTTATGAGGAGGTTCCTCTATGTGTAGTTATATCTCCACCGAAGTATATGGAGACAGAAGAGGGGACTGATGGACCGCCATTCCCCCGATAGGTGGTGGTACCAGAGGTGGCATTTATGGCATTTGCGGTAAAGGTTAAGTGCCCCTTAATGTGGCCTAAGCGCTGACATGCAACCAGTGGATGGTGCAAGAGGCGGAACTTTCTGTAATTCCGGATATTACAGAGAATGAGACGCCACAATATCAGGAATGACAACTTGACACTTTTAGTGATGTTGTGATCACAGTGAAGAGCCGACATTTTTATTTTTTCAACAATCCAGATCATTTTTGGAAGCTTCAGTTTATAACCTTTTTACAGAAAATATATAAAATATACAAAAATAACAAAAAATAAATTTTTCATTGATTTCTAAATCTCCCACTAAAATATGTATTTTTGGATAAATCCTTGGGAGAAAACTCCGCTTTATAACTGATTGGTACAATAAAGTCTTTCCTGAATACTGAGCCCGTTACATTATTTCCCGTTATTATGAAGCTTTTCTACATCTTTATCATTATTTGTATTTCCCGTTATATTTGGGTGGTATACCTGCACTCCAGCCATGGGGCGATGTAAGGAAATGTGTTTAACATGTGTCCACGCCATTTGGGGGACTTTAGGAGCTATCTGACAATAAAAGCCGCCGTCCTCCAGACATTGTTCACACTCGTCATTGCTCGGATGTTGATTTATCTCACCTGAGTTCACAGTGAAGTTTTACTTCCAGCAACAAACAAAAATGACATGGAATGGTTATTAAAAATAAAAAAAAAATTAAATCTTGCAACTTTCACTCTGGACATTGAGGCTTTTTTCCAGTTGTTTCTGGAAATCAAAGTGTACATTCAGAGCCTGACCTTATCTTTTGTATTGAGGCATCTAATGAGTGAGTGCAAAGGTCGTTGTAAAGAGGAGGGAATGGGAGGAGGTGAGCTGTGTTATCGCTTATTGTGATTGGTGGACCTGATGTTATTAGCTGTGTACAGAGGCATTAGCAGTCATTGTAATCCTGCCTATGATGATAATGAGCCTTCTGAAAATAGTTCTTGATAGGACAAGAAGTATGAGTCTAAAGTAACATCAGTGGCCAGACATCTGAACTACGATTTCCAGAAATCCATGGGTTCCCGGCAAAAAAAAGCCCAATTCTGTAAATTCTAACTGATTTTTTTTAGTTGCAGAAATTTTTGTAACAAATCTGTGCAAACAATTGTAGAAATAAAATTTTTGCTTTTCTCCAACAGTTTCAGCTGATTATTTTGACATAGAAAAGGAAATAGGTGGAATTATTTAATATTTAACATAATTTTCATATTTTTTTTATTAATTAATATTTTAAATATATTTTTTATTGATGTGGCCTAAAAAGGTCAGAAATGAGATGCGGAAATGGAGACAATTCATTAATTTCATAGCTTTTCTTATCCTGTGACTGGAGCCACCATCAGCCCTGATCATGTGACTAGATTTCCCCCAACCTATTGGTCACATAACCGGTCTATCGGTGATCATGCCTGATCCAATGCAGACTGTTGGATTAGTTTGGTTTCACATTTACGGATGGAGGTGCTGCGGAGGGCTGCGTACTTCCTCTGTGAAGCTCCACCCACTGCCGCACCTCCTCCGGTCAGCTCCGCCTATGTCTGCATGCGGCCTGAGTACCTATATTTAACATGGGTACGCAGGGCCATGCGGACGCATGCGGGTGCATCTGCATGCGTCATTTTGACGGTGCGGCGACCGCAACAAAGTGCAACATGTTGCGTTCGGCGCAGTTGGCCGCACCATCAAAACTACGCATGCAGATGCATCCGCACGCGTCCGCATGGCCCTGCGTACCCATGTTAAAAATAGGTACTCAGGCCGCATGCAGAACGCATGCTGACCGGAGGAGGTGCGGGGGTGGTTTGAGCTTTACAGAGGAAGTAAGCAGCCCTCCGCAGCACCTCCAACCGCAAATGTGAAACCAGCCTAACCACTGATTCTGTGTTACATCCTGTATTATACTCCAGAGCTGCACTCACTATTCTGCTGGTGCAGTCACTGTGTACATACATTACATTACTGATCCTGAGTTACATCCTGTATTATACTCCAGAGCTGCACTCACTATTCTGCTGGTACAGTCACTGTGTACATACATTACATTACGGATCCTGAGTTACATCCTGTATTATACCCCAGAGCTGCACTCACTATTCTGCTAGTGCAGTCACTGTGTACATACATTACATTACTGATCCTTAGTTACATCCTGTATTATACTCCAGAGCTGCACTCACTATTCTGCTGGTGCAGTCACTGTGTACATACATTACATTACGGATCCTGAGTTACATCCTGTATTATACTCCAGAGCTGCACTCACTATTCTGCTGGTGCAGTCACTGTGTACATACATTACATTACGGATCCTGAGTTACATCCTGTATTATACCCCAGAGCTGCACTCACTATTCTGCTGGTGCAATCACTGTGTACATACATTGCATTACTGATCCTGAGTTACATCCTGTATTATACTCCAGAGCTGCACTCACTATTCTGCTGGTGCACTCACTCTGTACATACATTGCACTACTGATCCTGGATTACATCCTGTATTTTACCCCAGAGCTGCACTCACTATTCTGCTGGTGCAGTCACTGTGTACATACATTGCATTACTGATCCTGAGTTATATCCTGTATTATACTCCAGAGCTGCACTCACTATTCTGCTGGTGCAGTCACTGTGTACATACATTACATTACTGATCCTGAGTTACATCCTGTATTATACTCCAGAGCTGCACTCACTATTCTGCTGGTGCACTCACTCTGTACATACATTGCATTACTGATCCTGGATTACATCCTGTATTTTACCCCAGAGCTGCACTCACTATTCTGCTGGTGCAGTCACTGTGTACATACATTGCATTACTGATCCTGGGTTACATCCTGTCTTATACCCCAGAGCTCCACTCACTATTCTGCTGGTGCAGGTGTAAGAAGATGAGCGGAGACAGAGACAGCGGTTCCCGGTGCCCTTTAAGGCCGGCACTATCAGGACTGTCACCACTGTTGCCGGGGGAGGGTTCTTCTGGGAGGGAAGGCCCTTCATGCTGGACAGCAGGGGGCGCAAGGAATATAAAAAGGACTGGGCGCGGGAACGTGACAGACTTGGCGGAAAAGCGTACAGGAGAAGGTTGACTCCCTCTCCATTGCTCCGACTGCTAATCCCTCACCATTCATCCCTCAGTGTACTAACTCTAAGATTGACTATGTCGCGACTGAGCTGACTGTGCCGTTTTGGACAGCTTTTCCCCGCCTGCAGTTGCAGATAAGTTGACTTGCTCCGTTCCTAGAGACTACTCCAGAAGACATCCCGCTTGTATGGTCTGTGAACGTGCCCACGGTTCTTGTTCAGCGCCATCCCTGAGGAATCTACACAAAGGACTGTTTCTATGTTCGATACGATTATTGATGGTTCATTCGTGAACTATCCGAGACAAAGAGTTGGCCCCCTGCTGTGAACAATGGGAGCCGGCTCCCCAATAAGAGCCACAGAATTCTCTGAATGGCTCTCACTGGGCATGAATTTCCCAAGTTCGGCAGTCATAACCCCGCCCACCTGAAATAACCACCGCCCATTCATCAATTTAATTGGCTTGCTGCACATGGGCGTGGTTTCAACCACTAGTGGGTGGAGTTTCAGCCATATTGTCATCACCTTAAATATGTGTTTACCATAGGTGAAATGCTGGAGGTGGTGGAATGGGCAATGATGGGGTGGTGGGGCAAAAGGCAATGATGGGGTGGTAGGGTAGAAAGCAATGATGGAGGTGCTGGAAAGGACAATGATGTGGTGATGGGGGAGAAAGCAATGATGGAGGTGGTGGAATGGGCATTGATGGGGTGGTGGGAAAAGGCAATGATGGTGTGGAAAGGACAATTATGGTCGTCGGGAAACGGGCAATAATGGGGGTGGTGGGGGAGAAGGAAATGAAGGAGGTGGTGGAATAGGCAATGATGGGGTGGTGGGGGAAAAGGCAATGATGTTGGTTGTGGAAAGGACAATGATGGTGGAAAGGGCAATGATGGGGGTGATAGAAGAGGAGGAAATGATGGAGGGGTGGAATAGGCAATGATGGGGGAGAAGTCAATGATGGAGGTGGTGGAAAGGGCAATGATGGCATGGTGGGGGAGAAAGCAATGATGGAGGTGGTGGAATGGGCAATGATGGGGATGGTGGGGAAAAGGCAATGATGGCATATATATATGTAGCTTTGTCGCCATAAAACGAGGGGGGCCCAGACACATTTCTTGCACAGGGGCCTCAAGCTGTCAGTGTCCTTCCCTGTGTTTTCATAGCAACCAGACTGTCTTCAATGTGTCAAGTACTCAACTCAAAATGCTATTGCCCCTGTGTTGACAAAAGAAAAATGAGAAGGGCACAAAATATTGGGTCAACCCGAGCTCTGCCCAGAATAACCCTGTAAACCACAGGTGGCCCTTTTATGTGAATCTGCATGTGCTCCACGACTTTGCAGTTTAAATGGCACCATTGGGAAACTTGCTATGATACTAATTTGATTTGCCTAGAAACGATTTAATCTTTTACCTCCAGTTTTCTCGCCCTCCAGCCGCAGCTTGTTGCTGATTGTGTAATTTTCCAGTTTTATTGCACTTTCCTAAATGTAACCTGCATATCTCTGCATTAAAGGGTTACTGTCACATTAAGGAGCTCGATCCTTCATTTTCACCATAACAAGAGTTAGGCATCTTCGCTGTCTTTCACGCAAATGAAGAATCTCGTATCCAGAGCTGAATTCTATTCACGGGTTCTGAAACCGCAAGAGATCAACATGAGTCTGCAAGTGCGGCGCCTCCGATCAATGAGGATTTATGGTCCTGGTTCATAGAGCATGACAGATGGAGGTTTATTCTGTACCATAATCCTGAGAACTGTACCTGGTGCCTCTAATGTGTAGTCATCAGATTATAGCATCGCGTTCAGGAACGGCGGGTTAGCTAATAAACCAGAACATGCACAACACCTGGTAACCTCCACTCCAGATGTGGAAATTCAGGTGTGACTGACATTAACCTCGATCTCCCTCTAATATCACTCTAAAAGAAGCATTATTCTTCTACTGGCTGTATTATACTCCGGAGCTGGATTCACAATTTTCGGGCTTTAAAGATGAGGTATTTCTTGGTTTGGTGACTTCGCTTTGGGAGGAATCTTCTCACTAGACACTGTACTATCACTTGATTTTGGAAGCTTTATTATCTGAGCTTAGATTATCTTATTATTGTTATTAGATTATCTTTTAGAAAATATGTATGTGTATATATATATATTATATATATAAATTCAGCTCTCTTCCGATCCATAGATGTTCGCCCTGGAGGGAGGGCAGGGACCGGGCAGACATTACATAATTTATGGTGTAGTGACAGCCCCCAGCAGCCCTAATCAGCTGCTTCAGCATGGGCCTAGGGGGCGTATGCCCCTTTGATCTCTGACCCAGCCAGTTTCTATAATTGACAGTAATATAGGACTATTAAAATAATACTGCATCCTGTATATACCCCGCGGGGTTCACCACCTTCTGTACTAAATATGCCGTGATGATACATAATAGACTCAGACACACGGCTCAGATACATGGTTTAGATACACGGCTCAGACACACGGCTGCTAGATATTAATTGTATTCTTTATTTACTTCATACAAGATATCACATGTAGAAGTTCCCACCATGATGATGATGATGGGTCCTGGACTCACGGAGAGTCGTCCGTCAGCGCTCAGGAGAGGAAAAACCCCCAGTGGAGGAAACCTCTAGGGAACCATGGCTGACGGCCTGCCCTTCCCCTGGGCGGTGCTGGATCATGGCAGCATGTGCCGTAGATCGGGGCGGATGCAGCAGAAGATTCACTGATCCTGTGATCACATCTGACTGCAGAAAGTAATGAGGACAGAGACCGAGCCCGGAATCTGCCTCGTCCTGAGGTGCGGCTCATCTGCTCCTGACATGGCGGCCGCCACATCATCGACTTGTGATAGCCGTCACCTCCAGCCGTACCCCATCTTCATTGTGGGGGCACAGAGAGACCCCGGCTCTGGAACAGTGATCTGCAGAGAGATAAAACAAACCTGATCATGGAGCAGCCGAATATTACATATCAGAGACGAGCAGACGATTTACTCCCGGTCACTGCCACTCATTAAACTCCTCTTACCTGGATTATATTGGGTCCATGGTAATGACAGAAACACCGACACTTGTCATAGCCGCGACTTGGGGTCATTCTTGCTCTGGTTCACACCTCTGTGTACAGAATAACAGAAAACACCTTATAATGCTGCGATAATTAATCTCTTAATACATCTTTATAGGGGCTGGAGCTCAATTCTTATACACAGCTCCGAATCCTCTACTGTCTGTTACTAGTTATAAACCTGGGCACCACTAGGGGGAGCAGTAGAGCCTGTACACTGTGGTGAGTGGGAGCTCCCCCTAGTCGTGGCTGCAGGCAGTGAGGATGTGGATTATTTTGCAGTAATGATCACTTCTCCCCTCGTCTTCCAGGAGAATCTCCCCCGTAAACTATTCCTTGTCCTCACAATGTGGCGTCATGGCCGCTGTTATTATCAGCTCCTGTCATTACATTACGTGCTCGCACTCCTGTGATAATGATCTTACCTTATGTAAGGTTTTGTGCAGCATATGTTGGTAAGTGCAATATGTAGGAGCATATTCACACTGTGGCCATTTAACAGAAAAAAACTAGCAAAAACAAAATGAACATGTACTATCCAGCAGCTGAAGACGTTTTAAAAACCCTTTAAACAAGGAATTTACATGATTTAGGGTTTGAGGGCGTCCGATGCGATTCATCTCTGGGCCTGGATGTGACGGCCGGAGTTACTCGCTTCGTGCTCTTTCTGGAATAAGAAGTAAAAACAATGAAGATCAGATGCCCCCACTAATGGCTGCACGCCCCCATCATATTTATACCTTCACTATATTGAGGGTATTATGGAAAGTCCATGGTTACTTACTGGTGCAGACTGGTCTGTGGTCCCGGGTCGTGTTCGGTTGAAGGTCGGGGCGATCTCTTGGACCGTCATAGACTCTACATGCCGTTTATAGACATGGAGTCACTCCCTGACCTTTTTGGGAAATCCGCTGATCCTGCCGTTCTGCAGGCAGGATACTAGATGAGTCCTCATCTTCTGGTGCTGGAACTCAGCTCTGGGTTCACTTCTACCTGCCATCAGCTCGTAGGCAAACGCTATAGCATATAAGCCACAGTCGTAGCCGTTCTTCTGCTGATCCACATCGATAAACCTCAGATGTTCCAGGGGATTGTCGACCACTACACTGTACATATTGATAATCTGCTGACAGATGGATGGAGACAGATTCCTGGAGCTGATGCTATCGGCCACAAAGATTTGGCCATTTTTATAGCACGTTGTCAGCCAGTGCATCCTGTCCTCATCATAGTGGATTTGTACAGCATTTTTGTGTACGCTGTACCCTGGTACCATAAGAGCGCAGGGGGGCTGCAGGCCATCAAAACCTTTAAACTGCCTCTGCAGCAGGTCCTGGGCCATGATGATGATCTCGTCATCCAGGTAGCCGTCCTCCCCTTCGCTCTGCAGGATGGTTAAGAGTTCTGGAGACAGGTTGTTCTCTTGGTTCCCGATATCGGGCATCTCCACTTGTGGGGTCTCCATCTCCGGGGTTACTCCTCTAAGTAGATCAGTAACGTTTTCTGTAGCCGCTCTCTTGGCTGGTGGCATCATCTCGGGCTGACTGTCCTCGGAGGTTGATGCTTTCCTTTTTAGATTGTCTCGGGGTCTTGATTGTGGCCTGAAGCTGGTGACCACTGTCATGGTGGCAGATTTGGTGGCCTGGAAAGAATCCTTCAGCAGAGTTCTCCAATTGCTTTGGGATTTCCTGAATCGGGTCAGAAATCTAAAGCCAATAGACTTGCAGGAAGAGAGAGCCTTGACCAGCAGCCGCTGGCCATAATGGGGACGTCTATGAATCCTCATGACGTCGTCGCTTTCTTTCTCCTTCGTATTCTTGTAGCCTTGTGTATCCAATAGTGAGTCATACAAATGACAGCCTCGGCTCTAAGGTCAAGCTTTACATAGGCTTTAGTTCTTCACTGTCATTGTGATGTCATAGAGTAGATAATTTCATCGAGTTCCACATTCCACATTGTGACATCACTGCTCCAGGCCCGGCTGATGACATAGAGTAGATGATGTCATCGAGTTCCACATTCCACATTGTGACATCACTGCTCCAGGCCCGGCTGATGACATAGAGTAGATGATGTCATCGAGTTCCGCATTCCACATTGTGACATCACTGCTCCAGGCCCGGCTGATGACATAGAGTAGATGATGTCATCGAGTTCCGCATTCCATATTGTGACATCACTGCTCCAGGCCCGGCTGATGACATAGAGTAGATGATGTCATCGAGTTCCGCATTCCATATTGTGACATCACTGCTCCAGGCCCGGCTGATGACATAGAGTAGATGATGTCATCGAGTTCCACATTCCACATTGTGACATCACTGCTCCAGGCCCAGCTGCTAAGGGCTCACCAGTAACATTGATGCTGACGCCACCCTACAGCTACGTGCAGTTATTATCTGACCCTTAATCACAAATTTCCAGCCACATTCTCCATAAAATGTTATGAGGAGGTTCCTCTATGTGTAGTTATATCTCCACCGAAGTATATGGAGACAGAAGAGGGGACTGATGGACCGCCATTCCCCCGATAGGTGGTGGTACCAGAGGTGGCATTTATGGCATTTGCGGTAAAGGTTAAGTGCCCCTTAATGTGGCCTAAGCGCTGACATGCAACCAGTGGATGGTGCAAGAGGCGGAACTTTCTGTAATTCCGGATATTACAGAGAATGAGACGCCACAATATCAGGAATGACAACTTGACACTTTTAGTGATGTTGTGATCACAGTGAAGAGCCGACATTTTTATTTTTTCAACAATCCAGATCATTTTTGGAAGCTTCAGTTTATAACCTTTTTACAGAAAATATATAAAATATACAAAAATAACAAAAAATAAATTTTTCATTGATTTCTAAATCTCCCACTAAAATATGTATTTTTGGATAAATCCTTGGGAGAAAACTCCGCTTTATAACTGATTGGTACAATAAAGTCTTTCCTGAATACTGAGCCCGTTACATTATTTCCCGTTATTATGAAGCTTTTCTACATCTTTATCATTATTTGTATTTCCCGTTATATTTGGGTGGTATACCTGCACTCCAGCCATGGGGCGATGTAAGGAAATGTGTTTAACATGTGTCCACGCCATTTGGGGGACTTTAGGAGCTATCTGACAATAAAAGCTGCCGTCCTCCAGACATTGTTCACACTCGTCATTGCTCGGATGTTGATTTATCTCACCTGAGTTCACATTGAAGTTTTACTTCCAGCAACAAACAAAAATGACATGGAATGGTTATTAAAAATAAAAAAAAAATTAAATCTTGCAATTTTCACTCTGGACATTGAGGCTTTTTTCCAGTTGTTTCTGGAAATCAAAGTGTACATTCAGAGCCTGACCTTATCTTTTGTATTGAGGCATCTAATGAGTGAGTGCAAAGGTCGTTGTAAAGAGGAGGGAATGGGAGGAGGTGAGCTGTGATATCGCTTATTGTGATTGGTGGACCTGATGTTATTAGCTGTGTTCAGAGGCATTAGCAGTCATTGTAATCCTGCCTATGATGATAATGAGCCTTCTGAAAATAGTTCTTGACAGGACAAGAAGTATGAGTCTAAACTCTAACTCTAAATTCTAACTGATTTTTTTTAGTTGCAGAAATTTTTGTAACAAATCTGTGCAAACAATTGTAGAAATAAAATTTTTCCTTTTCTCCAACCGTTTCAGCTGATTATTTTGACATAGAAAAGGAAATAGGTGGAATTATTATTTAACATAATTTTCATATTTTTTTATTAATTAATATTTTAAATATATTTTTTATTGATGTGGCCTAAAAAGGTCAGAAATGAGATGCGGAAATGGAGACAATTCATTAATTTCATAGCTTTTCTTATCCTGTGACTGGAGCCACCATCAGCCCTGATCATGTGACTAGATTTCCCCCAACCTATTGGTCACATAACCGGTCTATCGGTGATCATGCCTGATCCAATGCAGACTGTTGGATTAGTTTGGTTTCACATTTACGGATGGAGGTGCTGCGGAGGGCTGCGTACTTCCTCTGTGAAGCTCCACCCACTGCCGCACCTCCTCCGGTCAGCTCCGCCTATGTCTGCATGCGGCCTGAGTACCTATATTTAACATGGGTACGCAGGGCCATGCGGACGCATGCGGGTGCATCTGCATGCGTCATTTTGACGGTGCGGCGACCGCAACAAAGTGCAACATGTTGCGTTCGGCGCAGTTGGCCGCACCATCAAAACTACGCATGCAGATGCATCCGCACGCGTCCGCATGGCCCTGCGTACCCATGTTAAAAATAGGTACTCAGGCCGCATGCAGAACGCATGCTGTCCGGAGGAGGTGCGGGGGTGGTTTGAGCTATACAGAGGAAGTAAGCAGCCCTCCGCAGCACCTCCAACCGCAAATGTGAAACCAGCCTAACCACTGATTCTGTGTTACATCCTGTATTATACTCCAGAGCTGCACTCACTATTCTGCTGGTGCAGTCACTGTGTACATACATTACATTACTGATCCTGAGTTACATCCTGTATTATACTCCAGAGCTGCACTCACTATTCTGCTGGTACAGTCACTGTGTACATACATTACATTACGGATCCTGAGTTACATCCTGTATTATACCCCAGAGCTGCACTCACTATTCTGCTAGTGCAGTCACTGTGTACATACATTACATTACTGATCCTTAGTTACATCCTGTATTATACTCCAGAGCTGCACTCACTATTCTGCTGGTGCAGTCACTGTGTACATACATTACATTACGGATCCTGAGTTACATCCTGTATTATACTCCAGAGCTGCACTCACTATTCTGCTGGTGCAGTCACTGTGTACATACATTACATTACGGATCCTGAGTTACATCCTGTATTATACCCCAGAGCTGCACTCACTATTCTGCTGGTGCAATCACTGTGTACATACATTGCATTACTGATCCTGAGTTACATCCTGTATTATACTCCAGAGCTGCACTCACTATTCTGCTGGTGCACTCACTCTGTACATACATTGCACTACTGATCCTGGATTACATCCTGTATTTTACCCCAGAGCTGCACTCACTATTCTGCTGGTGCAGTCACTGTGTACATACATTGCATTACTGATCCTGAGTTATATCCTGTATTATACTCCAGAGCTGCACTCACTATTCTGCTGGTGCAGTCACTGTGTACATACATTACATTACTGATCCTGAGTTACATCCTGTATTATACTCCAGAGCTGCACTCACTATTCTGCTGGTGCACTCACTCTGTACATACATTGCATTACTGATCCTGGATTACATCCTGTATTTTACCCCAGAGCTGCACTCACTATTCTGCTGGTGCAGTCACTGTGTACATACATTGCATTACTGATCCTGGGTTACATCCTGTCTTATACCCCAGAGCTCCACTCACTATTCTGCTGGTGCAGGTGTAAGAAGATGAGCCGAGACAGAGACAGCGGTTCCCGGTGCCCTTTAAGGCCGGCATTATCAGGACTGTCACCACTGTTGCCGGGGGAGGGTTCTTCTGGGAGGGAAGGCCCTTCATGCTGGACAGCAGGGGGCGCAAGGAATATAAAAAGGACTGGGCGCGGGAACGTGACAGACTTGGCGGAAAAGCGTACAGGAGAAGGTTGACTCCCTCTCCATTGCTCCGACTGCTAATCCCTCACCATTCATCCCTCAGTGTACTAACTCTAAGATTGACTATGTCGCGACTGAGCTGACTGTGCCGTTTTGGACAGCTTTTCCCCGCCTGCAGTTGCAGATAAGTTGACTTGCTCCGTTCCTAGAGACTACTCCAGAAGACATCCCGCTTGTATGGTCTGTGAACGTGCTCACGGTTCTTGTTCAGCGCCATCCCTGAGGAATCTACACAAAGGACTGTTTCTATGTTCGATACGATTATTGATGGTTCATTCGTGAACTATCCGAGACAAAGAGTTGGCCCCCTGCTGTGAACAATGGGAGCCGGCTCCCCAATAAGAGCCACAGAATTCTCTGAATGGCTCTCACTGGGCATGAATTTCCCAAGTTCGGCAGTCATAACCCCGCCCACCTGAAATAACCACCGCCCATTCATCAATTTAATTGGCTTGCTGCACATGGGCGTGGTTTCAACCACTAGTGGGTGGAGTTTCAGCCATATTGTCATCACCTTAAATATGTGTTTACCATAGGTGAAATGCTGGAGGTGGTGGAATGGGCAATGATGGGGTGGTGGGGCAAAAGGCAATGATGGGGTGGTAGGGTAGAAAGCAATGATGGAGGTGCTGGAAAGGACAATGATGTGGTGATGGGGGAGAAAGCAATGATGGAGGTGGTGGAATGGGCATTGATGGGGTGGTGGGAAAAGGCAATGATGGTGTGGAAAGGACAATTATGGTCGTCGGGAAACGGGCAATAATGGGGGTGGTGGGGGAGAAGGAAATGAAGGAGGTGGTGGAATAGGCAATGATGGGGTGGTGGGGGAAAAGGCAATGATGTTGGTTGTGGAAAGGACAATGATGGTGGAAAGGGCAATGATGGGGGTGATAGAAGAGGAGGAAATGATGGAGGGGTGGAATAGGCAATGATGGGGGAGAAGTCAATGATGGAAGTGGTGGAAAGGGCAATGATGGCATGGTGGGGGAGAAAGCAATGATGGAGGTGGTGGAATGGGCAATGATGGGGATGGTGGGGAAAAGGCAATGATGGCATATATATATGTAGCTTTGTCGCCATAAAACGAGGGGGGCCCAGACACATTTCTTGCACAGGGGCCTCAAGCTGTCAGTGTCCTTCCCTGTGTTTTCATAGCAACCAGACTGTCTTCAATGTGTCAAGTACTCAACTCAAAATGCTATTGCCCCTGTGTTGACAAAAGAAAAATGAGAAGGGCACAAAATATTGGGTCAACCCGAGCTCTGCCCAGAATAACCCTGTAAACCACAGGTGGCCCTTTTATGTGAATCTGCATGTGCTCCACGACTTTGCAGTTTAAATGGCACCATTGGGAAACTTGCTATGATACTAATTTGATTTGCCTAGAAACGATTTAATCTTTTACCTCCAGTTTTCTCGCCCTCCAGCCGCAGCTTGTTGCTGATTGTGTAATTTTCCAGTTTTATTGCACTTTCCTAAATGTAACCTGCATATCTCTGCATTAAAGGGTTACTGTCACATTAAGGAGCTCGATCCTTCATTTTCACCATAACAAGAGTTAGGCATCTTCGCTGTCTTTCACGCAAATGAAGAATCTCGTATCCAGAGCTGAATTCTATTCACGGGTTCTGAAACCGCAAGAGATCAACATGAGTCTGCAAGTGCGGCGCCTCCGATCAATGAGGATTTATGGTCCTGGTTCATAGAGCATGACAGATGGAGGTTTATTCTGTACCATAATCCTGAGAACTGTACCTGGTGCCTCTAATGTGTAGTCATCAGATTATAGCATCGCGTTCAGGAACGGCGGGTTAGCTAATAAACCAGAACATGCACAACACCTGGTAACCTCCACTCCAGATGTGGAAATTCAGGTGTGACTGACATTAACCTCGATCTCCCTCTAATATCACTCTAAAAGAAGCATTATTCTTCTACTGGCTGTATTATACTCCGGAGCTGGATTCACAATTTTCGGGCTTTAAAGATGAGGTATTTCTTGGTTTGGTGACTTCGCTTTGGGAGGAATCTTCTCACTAGACACTGTACTATCACTTGATTTTGGAAGCTTTATTATCTGAGCTTAGATTATCTTATTATTGTTATTAGATTATCTTTTAGAAAATATGTATGTGTATATATATATATTATATATATAAATTCAGCTCTCGTCTTTATCCGATCCATAGATGTTCGCCCTGGAGGGAGGGCAGGGACCGGGCAGACATTACATAATTTATGGTGTAGTGACAGCCCCCAGCAGCCCTAATCAGCTGCTTCAGCATGGGCCTAGGGGGCGTATGCCCCTTTGATCTCTGACCCAGCCAGTTTCTATAATTGACAGTAATATAGGACTATTAAAATAATACTGCATCCTGTATATACCCCGCGGGGTTCACCACCTTCTGTACTAAATATGCCGTGATGATACATAATAGACTCAGACACACGGCTCAGATACATGGTTTAGATACACGGCTCAGACACACGGCTGCTAGATATTAATTGTATTCTTTATTTACTTCATACAAGATATCACATGTAGAAGTTCCCACCATGATGATGATGATGGGTCCTGGACTCACGGAGAGTCGTCCGTCAGCGCTCAGGAGAGGAAAAACCCCCAGTGGAGGAAACCTCTAGGGAACCATGGCTGATGGCCTGCCCTTCCCCTGGGCGGTGTTGGATCATGGCAGCATGTGCCGTAGATCGGGGCTGATGCAGCAGAAGATTCACTGATCCTGTGATCACATCTGACTGCAGAAAGTAATGAGGACAGAGACCGAGCCCGGAATCTGCCTCGTCCTGAGGTGCGGCTCATCTGCTCCTGACATGGCGGCCGCCACATCATCGACTTGTGATAGCCGTCACCTCCAGCCGTACCCCATCTTCATTGTGGGGGCACAGAGAGACCCCGGCTCTGGAACAGTGATCTGCAGAGAGATAAAACAAACCTGATCATGGAGCAGCCGAATATTACATATCAGAGATGAGCAGACGATTTACTCCCGGTCACTGCTGCTCATTACACTCCTCTTACCTGGATTATATTGGGTCCATGGTAATGACAGAAACACCGACACTTGTCATAGCCGCGACTTGGGGTCATTCTTGCTCTGGTTCACACCTCTGTGTACAGAATAACAGAAAACACCTTATAATGCTGCGATAATTAATCTCTTAATACATCTTTATATGGGCTGGAGCTCAATTCTTATAATACACAGCTCCGAATCCTCTGCTGTCTGTTACTAGTTATAAACCTGGGCACCACTAGGGGGAGCAGTAGAGCCTGTACACTGTGGTGAGTGGGAGCTCCCCCTAGTCATGGCTGCAGTTAGTGAGGATGTGGATTATTTCACAGTAATGGTCACTTCTCCCCTCGTCTTCCAGGAGAATCTCCCCCGTAAACTATTCCTTGTCCTCACAATGTGGTGTCATGGCCGCTGTCATTATCAGCTCCTGTCATTACATTACGTGCTTGCACTCCTGTGATAATGATCTTACCTTATGTAAGGTTTTGTGGAGCATATGTTGGTAAGTGCAATATGTAGGAGCATATTCACACTGTGGCCATTTAACAGAAAAAAACTAACAAAAACAAAATGAACATGTACTATCCAGCAGCTGAAGACGTTTTAAAAACCCTTTAAACAAGGAACTTACATGATTTAGGGTTTGAGGGCGTCCAATGCGATTCATCTCTGGGCCTGGATGTGACGGCCGGAGTTACTCGCTTCGTGCTCTTTCTGGAATAAGAAGTAAAAACAATGAAGATCAGATGCCCCCACTAATGGCTGCATGCCCCCATCATATTTATACCTTCACTATATTGAGGGTATTATGGAAAGTCCATGGTTACTTACTGGTGCAGACTGGTCTGTGGTCCCGGGTCGTGTTCGGTTGAAGGTCGGGGCGATCTCTTGGACCATCATAGACTCTACATGCCGTTTATAGACATGGAGTCACTCCCTGACCTTTTTGGGAAATCCGCTGATCCTGCCGTTCTGCAGGCAGGATACTAGATGAGTCCTCATCTTCTGGTGCTGGAACTCAGCTCTGGGTTCACCTCTACCTGCCATCAGCTCGTAGGCAAACGCTATAGCATATAAGCCACAGTCGTAGCCGTTCTTCTGCTGATCCACATCGATAAACCTCAGATGTTCCAGGGGATTGTCGATCACTACACTGTACATATTGATAATCTGCTGACGGATGGATGGAGACAGATTCCTGGAGCTGATGCTATCGGCCACAAAGATTTGGCCATTTTTATAGCACGTTGTCAGCCAGTGCATCCTGTCCTCATCATAGTGGATTTGTACAGCATTTTTGTGTACGCTGTACCCTGGTACCATAAGAGCGCAGGGGGGCTGCAGGCCATCAAAACCTTTAAACTGCCTCTGCAGCAGGTCCTGGGCCATGATGATGATCTCGTCATCCAGGTAGCCGTCCTCCCCTTCGCTCTGCAGGATGGTTAAGAGTTCTGGAGACAGGTTGTTCTCTTGGTTCCCGATATCGGGCATCTCCACTTGTGGGGTCTCCATCTCCGGGGTTACTCCTGTAAGTAGATCAGTAACGTTTTCTGTAGCCGCTCTCTTGGCTGGTGGCATCATCTCGGGCTGACTGTCCTCGGAGGTTGATGCTTTCCTTTTTAGATTGTCTCGGGGTCTTGATTGTGGCCTGAAGCTGGTGACCACTGTCATGGTGGCAGATTTGGTGGCCTGGAAAGAATCCTTCAGCAGAGTTCTCCAATTGCTTTGGGATTTCCTGAATCGGGTCAGAAGTCTAAAGCCAATAGACTTGCAGGAAGAGAGAGCCTTGACCAGCAGCCGCTGGCCATAACGGGGACGTCTATGAATCCTCATGACGTCGTCGCTTTCTTTCTCCTTCGTATTCTTGTAGCCTTGTGTATCCAATAGTGAGTCATACAAATGACAGCCTCGGCTCTGCGGTCAGGCTTTACATAGGCTTTAGTTCTTCACTGTCATTGTGATGTCATAGAGTAGATAATTTCATCGAGTTCCACATTCCACATTGTGACATCACTGCTCCAGGCCCGGCTGATGACATAGAGTAGATGATGTCATCGAGTTCCGCATTCCACATTGTGACATCACTGCTCCAGGCCCGGCTGATGACATAGAGTAGATGATGTCATCGAGTTCCGCATTCCACATTGTGACATCACTGCTCCAGGCCCAGCTGATGACATAGAGTAGATGATGTCATCGAGTTCCGCATTTCACATTGTGACATCACTGCTCCAGGCCCAGCTGCTAAGGGCCCACCAGTAACATTGATGCTGACGCCACCCTACAGCTACGTGCAGTTATTATCTGACCCTTAATCACAAATTTCCAGCCACATTCTCCATAAAATGTTATGAGGAGGTTCCTCTATGTGTAGTTATATCTCCATTGAAGTATATGGAGACTGAAGAGGGGACTGATGGACCGACATTCCCCCGATAGGTGGTGGTACCATAGAAGGCATTTATGGCATTTGCAGTAAAGGTTAAGTGCCCCTTAATGTGGCCTAAGCGCTGACATGCAACCAGTGGATGGTGCAAGAGGCGGAACTTTCTGTAATTCCGGATATTACAGAGAATGAGACGCCACAATATCAGGAATGACAACTTGACACTTTTAGTGATGTTGTGATCACAGTGAAGAGCCGACATTTTTATTTTTTCAACAATCCAGATCATTTTTGGAACCTTCAGTTTATAACCTTTTTACAGAAAATATATAAAATATACAAAAATAACAAAAAATAAATTTTTCATTGATTTCTAAATCTCCCACTAAAATATGTATTTTTGGATAAATCCTTGGGAGAAAACTCCGCTTTATAACTGATTGGTACAATAAAGTCTTTCCTGAATACTGAGCCCGTTACATTATTTCCCGTTATTATGAAGCTTTTCTACATCTTTATCATTATTTGTATTTCCCGTTATATTTGGGTGGTATACCTGCACTCCAGCCATGGGGCGATGTAAGGAAATGTGTTTAACATGTGTCCACGCCATTTGGGGGACTTTAGGAGCTATCTGACAATAAAAGCCGCCGTCCTCCAGACATTGTTCACACTCGTCATTGCTCGGATGTTGATTTATCTCACCTGAGTTCACAGTGAAGTTTTACTTCCAGCAACAAACAAAAATGACATGGAATGGTTATTAAAAATAAAAAAAAATTAAATCTTGCAATTTTCACTCTGGACATTGAGGCTATTTTCCAGTTGTTTCTGGAAATCAAAGTGTACATTCAGAGCCTGACCTTATCTTTTGTATTGAGGCATCTAATGAGTGAGTGCAAAGGTCGTTGTAAAGAGGAGGGAATGGGAGGAGGTGAGCTGTGATATCGCTTATTGTGATTGGTGGACCTGATGTTATTAGCTGTGTACAGAGGCATTAGCAGTCATTGTAATCCTGCCTATGATGATAATGAGCCTTCTGAAAATAGTTCTTGATAGGACAAGAAGTATGAGTCTAAAGTAACATCAGTGGCCAGACATCTGAACTATGATTTCCAGAAATCCATGGGTTCCTGGCAGAAAAAAGCACAATTCTGTAAATTCTAACTGATTTTTTTTAAGTTGCAGAAATTTTTGTAACAAATCTGTGCAAACAATTGTAGAAATAAAATTTTTGCTTTTCTCCAACCGTTTCAGCTGATTATTTTGACATATAAAAAGAAATAGGTGGAATTATTTATTATTTAACATAATTTTCATATTTTTTTATTAATTAATATTTTAAATATATTTTTTATTGATGTGGCCTAAAAAGGTCAGAAATGAGATGCGGAAATGGAGACAATTCATTAATTTCATAGCTTTTCTTATCCTGTGACTGGAGCCACCATCAGCCCTGATCATGTGACTAGATTTCCCCCAACCTATTGGTCACATAACCGGTCTATCGGTGATCATGCCTGATCCAATGCAGACTGTTGGATTAGTTCGGTTTCACATTTACGGATGAAGGTGCTGCGGAGGGCTGCGTACTTCCTCTGTGAAGCTCCACCCACTGCCGCACCTCCTCCGGTCAGCTCCGCCTATGTCTGCATGCGGCCTGAGTACCTATATTTAACATGGGTACGCAGGGCCATGCGGACGCATGCGGGTGCATCTGCATGCGTCATTTTGACGGTGCGGCGACCGCAACAAAGTGCAACATGTTGCGTTCGGCGCAGTTGGCCGCACCATCAAAACTACGCATGCAGATGCATCCGCACGCGTCCGCATGGCCCTGCGTACCCATGTTAAAAATAGGTACTCAGGCCGCATGCAGAACGCATGCTGACCGGAGGAGGTGCGGGGGTGGTTTGAGCTTTACAGAGGAAGTAAGCAGCCCTCCGCAGCACCTCCATCCGCAAATGTGAAACCAGCCTAACCACTGATTCTGTGTTACATCCTGTATTATACTCCAGAGCTGCACTCACTATTCTGCTGGTGCAGTCACTGTGTACATACATTACATTACTGATCCTGAGTTACATCCTGTATTATACTCCAGAGCTGCACTCACTATTCTGCTGGTGCAGTCACTGTGTACATACATTACATTACGGATCCTGAGTTACATCCTGTATTATACCCCAGAGCTGCACTCACTATTCTGCTAGTGCAGTCACTGTGTACATACATTACATTACTGATCCTTAGTTACATCCTGTATTATACTCCAGAGCTGCACTCACTATTCTGCTGGTGCAGTCACTGTGTACATACATTACATTACGGATCCTGAGTTACATCCTGTATTATACTCCAGAGCTGCACTCACTATTCTGCTGGTGCAGTCACTGTGTACATACATTACATTACGGATCCTGAGTTACATCCTGTATTATACCCCAGAGCTGCACTCACTATTCTGCTGGTGCAATCACTGTGTACATACATTGCATTACTGATCCTGAGTTACATCCTGTATTATACTCCAGAGCTGCACTCACTATTCTGCTGGTGCACTCACTCTGTACATACATTGCATTACTGATCCTGGATTACATCCTGTATTTTATCCCAGAGCTGCACTCACTATTCTGCTGGTGCAGTCACTGTGTACATACATTGCATTACTGATCCTGAGTTACATCCTGTATTATACTCCAGAGCTGCACTCACTATTCTGCTGGTGCAGTCACTGTGTACATACATTACATTACTGATCCTGAGTTACATCCTGTATTATACTCCAGAGCTGCACTCACTATTCTGCTGGTGCACTCACTCTGTACATACTTTGCATTACTGATCCTGGATTACATCCTGTATTTTACCCCAGAGCTGCACTCACTATTCTGCTGGTGCAGTCACTGTGTATATACATTGCATTACTGATCCTGGGTTACATCCTGTCTTATACCCCAGAGCTCCACTCACTATTCTGCTGGTGCAGGTGTAAGAAGATGAGCCGAGACAGAGACAGCGGTTCCCGGTGCCCTTTAAGGCCGGCACTATCAGGACTGTCACCACTGTTGCCGGGGGAGGGTTCTTCTGGGAGGAAAGGCCCTTCATGCTGGACAGCAGGGGGCGCAAGGAATATAAAAAGGACTGGGCGCGGGAACGTGACAGATTTGGCGGAAAAGCGTACAGGAGAAGGTTGACTCCCTCTCCATTGCTCCGACTGCTAATCCCACGCCATTCATCCCTCAGTGTACTAACTCTAAGATTGACTATGTCGCGACTGAGCTGACTGTGCCGTTTTGGACAGCTTTTCCTCGCCTGCAGTTGCAGATAAGTTGACTTGCTCCGTTCCTAGAGACTACTCCAGAAGACATCCCGCTTGTATGGTCTGTGAACGTGCCCACGGTTCTTGTTCAGCGCCATCCCTGAGGAATCTACACAAAGGACTGTTTCTATGTTCGATACGATTATTGATGGTTCATTCGTGAACTATCCGAGACAAAGAGTTGGCCCCCTGCTGTGAACAATGGGAGCCGGCTCCCCAATAAGAGCCACAGAATTCTCTGAATGGCTCTCACTGGGCATGAATTTCCCAAGTTCGGCAGTCATAACCCCGCCCACCTGAAATAACCACCGCCCATTCATCAATTTAATTGGCTTGCTGCACATGGGCGTGGTTTCAACCACTAGTGGGTGGAGTTTCAGCCATATTGTCATCACCTTAAATATGTGTTTACCATAGGTGAAATGCTGGAGGTGGTGGAATGGGCAATGATGGGGTGGTGGGGCAAAAGGCAATGATGGGGTGGTAGGGTAGAAAGCAATGATGGAGGTGCTGGAAAGGACAATGATGTGGTGATGGGGGAGAAAGCAATGATGGAGGTGGTGGAATGGGCATTGATGGGGTGGTGGGAAAAGGCAATGATGGTGTGGAAAGGACAATTATGGTCGTCGGGAAACGGGCAATAATGGGGGTGGTGGGGGAGAAGGAAATGAAGGAGGTGGTGGAATAGGCAATGATGGGGTGGTGGGGGAAAAGGCAATGATGTTGGTTGTGGAAAGGACAATGATGGTGGAAAGGGCAATGATGGGGGTGATAGAAGACGAGGAAATGATGGAGGGGTGGAATAGGCAATGATGGGGGAGAAGTCAATGATGGAGGTGGTGGAAAGGGCAATGATGGCATGGTGGGGGAGAAAGCAATGATGGAGGTGGTGGAATGGGCAATGATGGGGATGGTGGGGAAAAGGCAATGATGGCATATATATATGTAGCTTTGTCGCCATAAAACGAGGGGGGCCCAGACACATTTCTTGCACAGGGGCCTCAAGCTGTCAGTGTCCTTCCCTGTGTTTTCATAGCAACCAGACTGTCTTCAATGTGTCAAGTACTCAACTCAAAATGCTATTGCCCCTGTGTTGACAAAAGAAAAATGAGAAGGGCACAAAATATTGGGTCAACCCGAGCTCTGCCCAGAATAGCCCTGTAAACCACAGGTGGCCCTTTTATGTGAATCTGCATGTGCTCCACGACTTTGCAGTTTAAATGGCACCATTGGGAAACTTGCTATGATACTAATTTGATTTGCCTAGAAACGATTTAATCTTTTACCTCCAGTTTTCTCGCCCTCCAGCCGCAGCTTGTTGCTGATTGTGTAATTTTCCAGTTTTATTGCACTTTCCTAAATGTAACCTGCATATCTCTGCATTAAAGGGTTACTGTCACATTAAGGAGCTCGATCCTTCATTTTCACCATAGCAAGAGTTAGGCATCTTCGCTGTCTTTCACGCAAATGAAGAATCTCGTATCCAGAGCTGAATTCTATTCACGGGTTCTGAAACCGCAAGAGATCAACATGAGTCTGCAAGTGCGGCGCCTCCGATCATTGAGGATTTATGGTCCTGGTTCATAGAGCATGACAGATGGAGGTTTATTCTGTACCATAATCCTGAGAACTGTACCTGGTGCCTCTAATGTGTAGTCATCAGATTATAGCATCGCGTTCAGGAACGGCGGGTTAGCTAATAAACCAGAACATGCACAACACCTGGTAACCTCCACTCCAGATGTGGAAATTCAGGTGTGACTGACATTAACCTCGATCTCCCTCTAATATCACTCTAAAAGAAGCATTATTCTTCTACTGGCTGTATTATACTCTGGAGCTGGATTCACAATTTTCGGGCTTTAAAGATGAGGTATTTCTTGGTTTGGTGACTTCGCTTTGGGAGGAATCTTCTCACTAGACACTGTACTATCACTTGATTTTGGAAGCTTTATTATCTGAGCTTAGATTATCTTATTATTGTTATTAGATTATCTTTTAGAAAATATGTATGTGTATATATATATATAATATATATAAATTCAGCTCTCGTCTTTATCCGATCCATAGATGTTCGCCCTGGAGGGAGGGCAGGGACCGGGCAGACATTACATAATTTATGGTGTAGTGACAGCCCCCAGCAGCCCTAATCAGCTGCTTCAGCATGGGCCTAGGGGGCGTATGCCCCTTTGATCTCTGACCAAGCCAGTTTCTATAATTGACAGTAATATAGGACTATTAAAATAATACTGCATCCTGTATATACCCCGCGGGGTTCACCACCTTCTGTACTAAATATGCCGTGATGATACATAATAGACTCAGACACACGGCTCAGATACATGGTTTAGATACACGGCTCAGACACACGGCTGCTAGATATTAATTGTATTCTTTATTTACTTCATACAAGATATCACATGTAGAAGTTCCCACCATGATGATGATGATGGGTCCTGGACTCACGGAGAGTCGTCCGTCAGCGCTCAGGAGAGGAAAAACCCCCAGTGGAGGAAACCTCTAGGGAACCATGGCTGATGGCCTGCCCTTCCCCTGGGCGGTGCTGGATCATGGCAGCATGTGCCGTAGATCGGGGCTGATGCAGCAGAAGATTCACTGATCCTGTGATCACATCTGACTGCAGAAAGTAATGAGGACAGAGACCGAGCCCGGAATCTGCCTCGTCCTGAGGTGCGGCTCATCTGCTCCTGACATGGCGGCCGCCACATCATCGACTTGTGATAGCCGTCACCTCCAGCCGTACCCCATCTTCATTGTGGGGGCACAGAGAGACCCCGGCTCTGGAACAGTGATCTGCAGAGAGATAAAACAAACCTGATCATGGAGCAGCCGAATATTACATATCAGAGATGAGCAGACGATTTACTCCCGGTCACTGCTGCTCATTACACTCCTCTTACCTGGATTATATTGGGTCCATGGTAATGACAGAAACACCGACACTTGTCATAGCCGCGACTTGGGGTCATTCTTGCTCTGGTTCACACCTCTGTGTACAAAATAACAGAAAACACCTTATAATGCTGCGATAATTAATCTCTTAATACATCTTTATATGGGCTGGAGCTCAATTCTTATAATACACAGCTCCGAATCCTCTGCTGTCTGTTACTAGTTATAAACCTGGGCACCACTAGGGGGAGCAGTAGAGCCTGTACACTGTGGTGAGTGGGAGCTCCCCCTAGTCATGGCTGCAGTTAGTGAGGATGTGGATTATTTCACAGTAATGGTCACTTCTCCCCTCGTCTTCCAGGAGAATCTCCACCGTAAACTATTCCTTGTCCTCACAATGTGGTGTCATGGCCGCTGTCATTATCAGCTCCTGTCATTACATTACGTGCTCGCACTCCTGTAATAATGATCTTACCTTATGTAAGGTTTTGTGGAGCATATGTTGGTAAGTGCAATATGTAGGAGCATATTCACACTGTGGCCATTTAACAGAAAAAAACTAACAAAAACAAAATGAACATGTACTATCCAGCAGCTGAAGACGTTTTAAAAACCCTTTAAACAAGGAACTTACATGATTTAGGGTTTGAGGGCGTCCGATGCGATTCATCTCTGGGCCTGGATGTGACGGCCGGAGTTACTCGCTTCGTGCTCTTTCTGGAATAAGAAGTAAAAACAATGAAGATCAGATGCCCCCACTAATGGCTGCATGCCCCCATCATATTTATACCTTCACTATATTGAGGGTATTATGGAAAGTCCATGGTTACTTACTGGTGCAGACTGGTCTGTGGTCCCGGGTCGTGTTCGGTTGAAGGTCGGGGCGATCTCTTGGACCATCATAGACTCTACATGCCGTTTATAGACATGGAGTCACTCCCTGACCTTTTTGGGAAATCCGCTGATCCTGCCGTTCTGCAGGCAGGATACTAGATGAGTCCTCATCTTCTGGTGCTGGAACTCAGCTCTGGGTTCACCTCTACCTGCCATCAGCTCGTAGGCAAACGCTATAGCATATAAGCCACAGTCGTAGCCGTTCTTCTGCTGATCCACATCGATAAACCTCAGATGTTCCAGGGGATTGTCGATCACTACACTGTACATATTGATAATCTGCTGACGGATGGATGGAGACAGATTCCTGGAGCTGATGCTATCGGCCACAAAGATTTGGCCATTTTTATAGCACGTTGTCAGCCAGTGCATCCTGTCCTCATCATAGTGGATTTGTACAGCATTTTTGTGTACGCTGTACCCTGGTACCATAAGAGCGCAGGGGGGCTGCAGGCCATCAAAACCTTTAAACTGCCTCTGCAGCAGGTCCTGGGCCATGATGATGATCTCGTCATCCAGGTAGCCGTCCTCCCCTTCGCTCTGCAGGATGGTTAAGAGTTCTGGAGACAGGTTGTTCTCTTGGTTCCCGATATCGGGCATCTCCACTTGTGGGGTCTCCATCTCCGGGGTTACTCCTGTAAGTAGATCAGTAACGTTTTCTGTAGCCGCTCTCTTGGCTGGTGGCATCATCTCGGGCTGACTGTCCTCGGAGGTTGATGCTTTCCTTTTTAGATTGTCTCGGGGTCTTGATTGTGGCCTGAAGCTGGTGACCACTGTCATGGTGGCAGATTTGGTGGCCTGGAAAGAATCCTTCAGCAGAGTTCTCCAAATTGCTTTGGGATTTCCTGAATCGGGTCAGAAGTCTAAAGCCAATAGACTTGCAGGAAGAGAGAGCCTTGACCAGCAGCCGCTGGCCATAACGGGGACGTCTATGAATCCTCATGACGTCGTCGCTTTCTTTCTCCTTCGTATTCTTGTAGCCTTGTGTATCCAATAGTGAGTCATACAAATGACAGCCTCGGCTCTGCGGTCAGGCTTTACATAGGCTTTAGTTCTTCACTGTCATTGTGATGTCATAGAGTAGATAATTTCATCGAGTTCCACATTCCACATTGTGACATCACTGCTCCAGGCCCGGCTGATGACATAGAGTAGATGATGTCATCGAGTTCCGCATTCCACATTGTGACATCACTGCTCCAGGCCCGGCTGATGACATAGAGTAGATGATGTCATCGAGTTCCGCATTCCACATTGTGACATCACTGCTCCAGGCCCAGCTGATGACATAGAGTAGATGATGTCATCGAGTTCCGCATTTCACATTGTGACATCACTGCTCCAGGCCCAGCTGCTAAGGGCCCACCAGTAACATTGATGCTGACGCCACCCTACAGCTACGTGCAGTTATTATCTGACCCTTAATCACAAATTTCCAGCCACATTCTCCATAAAATGTTATGAGGAGGTTCCTCTATGTGTAGTTATATCTCCATTGAAGTATATGGAGACTGAAGAGGGGACTGATGGACCGACATTCCCCCGATAGGTGGTGGTACCAGAGGTGGCATTTATGGCATTTGCAGTAAAGGTTAAGTGCCCCTTAATGTGGCCTAAGCGCTGACATGCAACCAGTGGATGGTGCAAGAGGCGGAACTTTCTGTAATTCCGGATATTACAGAGAATGAGACGCCACAATATCAGGAATGACAACTTGACACTTTTAGTGATGTTGTGATCACAGTGAAGAGCCGACATTTTTATTTTTTCAACAATCCAGATCATTTTTGGAACCTTCAGTTTATAACCTTTTTACAGAAAATATATAAAATATACAAAAATAACAAAAAATAAATTTTTCATTGATTTCTAAATCTCCCACTAAAATATGTATTTTTGGATAAATCCTTGGGAGAAAACTCCGCTTTATAACTGATTGGTACAATAAAGTCTTTCCTGAATACTGAGCCCGTTACATTATTTCCCGTTATTATGAAGCTTTTCTACATCTTTATCATTATTTGTATTTCCCGTTATATTTGGGTGGTATACCTGCACTCCAGCCATGGGGCGATGTAAGGAAATGTGTTTAACATGTGTCCACGCCATTTGGGGGACTTTAGGAGCTATCTGACAATAAAAGCCGCCGTCCTCCAGACATTGTTCACACTCGTCATTGCTCGGATGTTGATTTATCTCACCTGAGTTCACAGTGAAGTTTTACTTCCAGCAACAAACAAAAATGACATGGAATGGTTATTAAAAATAAAAAAAAATTAAATCTTGCAATTTTCACTCTGGACATTGAGGCTATTTTCCAGTTGTTTCTGGAAATCAAAGTGTACATTCAGAGCCTGACCTTATCTTTTGTATTGAGGCATCTAATGAGTGAGTGCAAAGGTCGTTGTAAAGAGGAGGGAATGGGAGGAGGTGAGCTGTGATATCGCTTATTGTGATTGGTGGACCTGATGTTATTAGCTGTGTACAGAGGCATTAGCAGTCATTGTAATCCTGCCTATGATGATAATGAGCCTTCTGAAAATAGTTCTTGATAGGACAAGAAGTATGAGTCTAAAGTAACATCAGTGGCCAGACATCTGAACTATGATTTCCAGAAATCCATGGGTTCCTGGCAGAAAAAAGCCCAATTCTGTAAATTCTAACTGATTTTTTTTAAGTTGCAGAAATTTTTGTAACAAATCTGTGCAAACAATTGTAGAAATAAAATTTTTGCTTTTCTCCAACCGTTTCAGCTGATTATTTTGACATATAAAAAGAAATAGGTGGAATTATTATTTAACATAATTTTCATATTTTTTTATTAATTAATATTTTAAATATATTTTTTATTGATGTGGCCTAAAAAGGTCAGAAATGAGATGCGGAAATGGAGACAATTCATTAATTTCATAGCTTTTCTTATCCTGTGACTGGAGCCACCATCAGCCCTGATCATGTGACTAGATTTCCCCCAACCTATTGGTCACATAACCGGTCTATCGGTGATCATGCCTGATCCAATGCAGACTGTTGGATTAGTTTGGTTTCACATTTACGGATGAAGGTGCTGCGGAGGGCTGCGTACTTCCTCTGTGAAGCTCCACCCACTGCCGCACCTCCTCCGGTCAGCTCCGCCTATGTCTGCATGCGGCCTGAGTACCTATATTTAACATGGGTACGCAGGGCCATGCGGACGCATGCGGGTGCATCTGCATGCGTCATTTTGACGGTGCGGCGACCGCAACAAAGTGCAACATGTTGCGTTCGGCGCAGTTGGCCGCACCGTCAAAACTACGCATGCAGATGCATCCGCACGCGTCCGCATGGCCCTGCGTACCCATGTTAAAAATAGGTACTCAGGCCGCATGCAGAACGCATGCTGTCCGGAGGAGGTGCGGGGGTGGTTTGAGCTTTACAGAGGAAGTAAGCAGCCCTCCGCAGCACCTCCATCCGCAAATGTGAAACCAGCCTAACCACTGATTCTGTGTTACATCCTGTATTATACTCCAGAGCTGCACTCACTATTCTGCTGGTGCAGTCACTGTGTACATACATTACATTACGGATCCTGAGTTACATCCAGTATTATACTCCAGAGCTGCACTCACTATTCTGCTGGTGCAGTCACTGTGTACATACATTACATTACGGATCCTGAGTTACATCCTGTATTATACCCCAGAGCTGCACTCACTATTCTGCTGGTGCAGTCACTGTGTACATACATTACATTACTGATCCTGAGTTACATCCTGTATTATACTCCAGAGCTGCGCTCACTATTCTGCTGGTGCAGTCACTGTGTACATACATTACATTACTGATCCTGAGTTACATCCTGTATTATACTCCAGAGCTGCACTCACTATTCTGCTGGTGCACTCACTCTGTACATACATTGCATTACTGATCCTGGATTACATCCTGTATTTTACCCCAGAGCTGCACTCACTATTCTGCTGGTGCAGTCACTGTGTACATACATTGCATTACTGATCCTGGGTTACATCCTGTCTTATACCCCAGAGCTCCACTCACTATTCTGCTGGTGCAGGTGTAAGAAGATGAGCCGAGTCAGAGACAGCGGTTCCCGGTGCCCTTTAAGGCCGGAACTATCAGGACTGTCACCACTGTTGCCGGGGGAGGGTTCTTCTGGGAGGGAAGGCCCTTCATGCTGGACAGCAGGGGGCGCAAGGAATATAAAAAGGACTGGGCGCGGGAACGTGACAGACTTGGCGGAAATGCGTACAGGAGAAGGTTGACTCCCTCTCCATTGCTCCGACTGCTAATCCCTCACCATTCATCCCTCAGTGTACTAACTCTAAGATTGACTATGTCGCGACTGAGCTGACTGTGCTGTTTTGGACAGCTTTTCCCCACCTGCAGCTGCAGATAAGTTGACTTGCTCCGTTCCTAGAGACTACTCCAGAAGACATCCCGCTTGTATGGTCTGTGAACGTGCCCACGGTTCTTGTTCAGCGCCATCCCTGAGGAATCTACACAAAGGACTGTTTCTATGTTCGATACGATTATTGATGGTTCATTCGTGAACTGTCCGAGACAAAGAGTTGGCCCCCTGCTGTGAACAATGGGAGCCGGCTTCCCAATAAGAGCCACAGAATTCTCTGAATGGCTCTCACTGGGCATGAATTTCCCAAGTTCGGCAGTCATAACCCCGCCCACCTGAAATAACCACCGCCCATTCATCAATTTAATTGGCTTGCTGCACATGGGCGTGGTTTCAACCACTAGTGGGTGGAGCTTCAGCCATATTGTCATCACCTTAAATATGTGTTTACCATAGGTGAAATGCTGGAGGTGGTGGAATGGGCAATGATGGGGTGGTGGGGCAAAAGGCAATGATGGGGTGGTAGGGTAGAAAGCAATGATGGAGGTGCTGGAAAGGATAATGATGTGGTGATGGGGGAGAAAGCAATGATGGAGGTGGTGGAATGGGCATTGATGGGGTGGTGGGAAAAGGCAATGATGGTGTGGAAAGGACAATTATGGTCGTCGGGAAACGGGCAATAATGGGGGTGGTGGGGGAGAAGGAAATGAAGGAGGTGGTGGAATAGGCAATGATGGGGTGGTGGGGGAAAAGGCAATGATGTTGGTAGTGGAAAGGACAATGATGGTGGAAAGGGCAGTGATGGGGGTGATAGAAGACTAGGAAATGATGGGGGAGAAGTCAATGATGGAGGTGGTGGAAAGGGCAATGATGGCATGGTGGGGGAGAAAGCAATGATGGAGGTGGTGGAATGGGCAATGATGGGGATGGTGGGGAAAAGGCAATGATGGCATATATATATATGTAACTTTGTCGCCATAAAACGAGGGGGGCCCAGACACATTTCTTGCACAGGGGCCTCAAGCTGTCAGTGTCCTTCCCTGTGTTTTCATAGCAACCAGACTGTCTTCAATGTGTCAAGTACTCAACTCAAAATGCTATTGCCCCTGTGTTGACAAAAGAAAAATGAGAAGGGCACAAAATATTGGGTCAACCCGAGCTCTGCCCAGAATAACCCTGTAAACCACAGGTGGCCCTTTTATGTGAATCTGCATGTGCTCCACGACTTTGCAGTTTAAATGGCACCATTGGGAAACTTGCTATGATACTAATTTGATTTGCCTAGAAACGATTTAATCTTTTACCTCCAGTTTTCTCGCCCTCCAGCCGCAGCTTGTTGCTGATTGTGTAATTTTCCAGTTTTATTGCACTTTCCTAAATGTAACCTGCATATCTCTGCATTAAAGGGTTACTGTCACATTAAGGAGCTCGATCCTTCATTTTCACCATAACAAGAGTTAGGCATCTTCGCTGTCTTTCACGCAAATGAAGAATCTCGTATCCAGAGCTGAATTCTATTCACGGGTTCTGAATCCGCAAGAGATCAACATGAGTCTGCAAGTGCGGCGCCTCCGATCAATGAGGATTTATGGTCCTGGTTCATAGAGCATGACAGATGGAGGTTTATTCTGTACCATAATCCTGAGAACTGTACCTGGTGCCTCTAATGTGTAGTCATCAGATTATAGCATCGCGTTCAGGAACGGCGGGTTAGCTAGTAAACCATAACATGCACAACACCTGGTAACCTCCACTCCAGATGTGGAAATTCAGGTGTGACTGACATTAACCTCGATCTCCCTCTAATATCACTCTAAAAGAAGCATTATTCTTCTACTGGCTGTATTATACTCCGGAGCTGGATTCACAATTTTCGGGCTTTAAAGATGAGGTATTTCTTGGTTTGGTGACTTCGCTTTGGGAGGAATCTTCTCACTAGACACTGTACTATCACTTGATTTTGGAAGCTTTATTATCTGAGCTTAGATTATCTTATTATTGTTATTAGATTATCTTTTAGAAAATATGTATGTGTATATATATATATATTATATATATAAATTCAGCTCTCTTCCGATCCATAGATGTTCGCCCTGGAGGGAGGGCAGGGACCGGGCAGACATTACATAATTTATGGTGTAGTGACAGCCCCCAGCAGCCCTAATCAGCTGCTTCAGCATGGGCCTAGGGGGCGTATGCCCCTTTGATCTCTGACCCAGCCAGTTTCTATAATTGACAGTAATATAGGACTATTAAAATAATACTGCATCCTGTATATACCCCGCGGGGTTCACCACCTTCTGTACTAAATATGCCGTGATGATACATAATAGACTCAGACACACGGCTCAGATACATGGTTTAGATACACGGCTCAGACATACGGCTGCTAGATATTAATTGTATTCTTTATTTACTTCATACAAGATATCACATGTAGAAGTTCCCACCATGATGATGATGATGGGTCCTGGACTCACGGAGAGTCGTCCGTCAGCGCTCAGGAGAGGAAAAACCCCCAGTGGAGGAAACCTCTAGGGAACCATGGCTGACGGCCTGCCCTTCCCCTGGGCGGTGCTGGATCATGGCAGCATGTGCCGTAGATCGGGGCAGATGCAGCAGAAGATTCACTGATCCTGTGATCACATCTGACTGCAGAAAGTAATGAGGACAGAGACCGAGCCCGGAATCTGCCTCGTCCTGAGGTGCGGCTCATCTGCTCCTGACATGGCGGCCGCCACATCATCGACTTGTGATAGCCGTCACCTCCAGCCGTACCCCATCTTCATTGTGGGGGCACAGAGAGACCCCGGCTCTGGAACAGTGATCTGCAGAGAGATAAAACAAACCTGATCATGGAGCAGCCGAATATTACATATCAGAGACGAGCAGACGATTTACTCCCGGTCACTGCCACTCATTACACTCCTCTTACCTGGATTATATTGGGTCCATGGTAATGACAGAAACACCGACACTTGTCATAGCCGCGACTTGGGGTCATTCTTGCTCTGGTTCACACCTCTGTGTACAGAATAACAGAAAACACCTTATAATGCTGCGATAATTAATCTCTTAATACATCTTTATAGGGGCTGGAGCTCAATTCTTATTATACACAGCTCCGAATCCTCTACTGTCTGTTACTAGTTATAAACCTGGGCACCACTAGGGGGAGCAGTAGAGCCTGTACACTGTGGTGAGTGGGAGCTCCCCCTAGTCGTGGCTGCAGGCAGTGAGGATGTGGATTATTTTGCAGTAATGATCACTTCTCCCCTCGTCTTCCAGGAGAATCTCCCCCGTAAACTATTCCTTGTCCTCACAATGTGGCGTCATGGCCGCTGTTATTATCAGCTCCTGTCATTACATTACACGCTCGCACTCCTGTGATAATGATCTTACCTTATGTAAGGTTTTGTGGAGCATATGTTGGTAAGTGCAATATGTAGGAGCATATTCACACTGTGGCCATTTAACAGAAAAAAACTAACATAAAAACAAAATGAACATCTAATATCCAGCAGCTGAAGACGTTTTAAAAACCCTTTAAACAAGGAACTTACATGATTTAGGGTTTGAGGGCGTCCGATGCGATTCATCTCTGGGCCTGGATGTGACGGCCGGAGTTACTCGCTTCGTGCTCTTTCTGGAATAAGAAGTAAAAACAATGAAGATCAGATGCCCCCACTAATGGCTGCACGCCCCCATCATATTTATACCTTCACTATATTGAGGGTATTATGGAAAGTCCATGGTTACTTACTGGTGCAGACTGGTCTGTGGTCCCGGGTCGTGTCCAGTTGAAGGTCAGGGCAATCTCTTGGACCGTCATATACTCTACATGCCGTTTATAGACATGGAGTCACTCCCTGACCTTTTTGGGAAATCCGCTGATCCTGCCGTTCTGCAGGCAGGATACTAGATGAGTCCTCATCTTCTGGTGCTGGAACTCAGCTCTGGGTTCACCTCTACCTGCCATCAGCTCGTAGGCAAACGCTATAGCATATAAGCCACAGTCGTAGCCGTTCTTTTGCTGATCCACATCGATAAACCTCAGATGTTCCAGGGGATTGTCGACCACTACACTGTACATATTGATAATCTGCTGACAGATGGATGGAGACAGATTCCTGGAGCTGATGCTATCGGCCACAAAGATTTGGCCATTTTTATAGCACGTTGTCAGCCAGTGCATCCTGTCCTCATCATAGTGGATTTGTACAGCATTTTTGTGTACGCTGTACCCTGGTACCATAAGAGCGCAGGGGGGCTGCAGGCCATCAAAACCTTTAAACTGCCTCTGCAGCAGGTCCTGGGCCATGATGATGATCTCGTCATCCAGGTAGCCGTCCTCCCCTTCGCTCTGCAGGATGGTTAAGAGTTCTGGAGACAGGTTGTTCTCTTGGTTCCCGATATCGGGCATCTCCACTTGTGGGGTCTCCATCTCCGGGGTTACTCCTCTAAGTAGATCAGTAACGTTTTCTGTAGCCGCTCTCTTGGCTGGTGGCATCATCTCGGGCTGACTGTCCTCGGAGGTTGATGCTTTCCTTTTTAGATTGTCTCGGGGTCTTGATTGTGGCCTGAAGCTGGTGACCACTGTCATGGTGGCAGATTTGGTGGCCTGGAAAGAATCCTTCAGCAGAGTTCTCCAATTGCTTTGGGATTTCCTGAATCGGGTCAGAAATCTAAAGCCAATAGACTTGCAGGAAGAGAGAGCCTTGACCAGCAGCCGCTGGCCATAATGGGGACGTCTATGAATCCTCATGACGTCGTCGCTTTCTTTCTCCTTCGTATTCTTGTAGCCTTGTGTATCCAATAGTGAGTCATACAAATGACAGCCTCGGCTCTAAGGTCAAGCTTTACATAGGCTTTAGTTCTTCACTGTCATTGTGATGTCATAGAGTAGATAATTTCATCGAGTTCCACATTCCACATTGTGACATCACTGCTCCAGGCCCGGCTGATGACATAGAGTAGATGATGTCATCGAGTTCCGCATTCCACATTGTGACATCACTGCTCCAGGCCCGGCTGATGACATAGAGTAGATGATGTCATCGAGTTCCACATTCCACATTGTGACATCACTGCTCCAGGCCCGGCTGATGACATAGAGTAGATGATGTAATCGAGTTCCGCATTCCATATTGTGACATCACTGCTCCAGGCCCGGCTGATGACATAGAGTAGATGATGTCATCGAGTTCCACATTCCACATTGTGACATCACTGCTCCAGGCCCAGCTGCTAAGGGCTCACCAGTAACATTGATGCTGACGCCACCCTACAGCTACGTGCAGTTATTATCTGACCCTTAATCACAAATTTCCAGCCACATTCTCCATAAAATGTTATGAGGAGGTTCCTCTATGTGTAGTTTTATCTCCACCGAAGTATATGGAGACAGAAGAGGGGACTGATGGACCGCCATTCCCCCGATAGGTGTTGGTACCAGAGGTGGCATTTATGGCATTTGCGGTAAAGGTTAAGTGCCCCTTAATGTGGCCTAAGCGCTGACATGCAACCAGTGGATGGTGCAAGAGGTGGAACTTTCTGTAATTCCGGATATTACAGAGAATGAGACGCCACAATATCAGGAATGACAACTTGACACTTTTAGTGATGTTGTGATCACAGTGAAGAACCGACATTTTTATTTTTTCAACAATCCAGATCATTTTTGGAAGCTTCAGTTTATAACCTTTTTGCAGAAAATATATAAAATATACAAAAATAACAAAAAATAAATTTTTCATTGATTTCTAAATCTCCCACTAAAATATGTATTTTTGGATAAATCCTTGGGAGAAAACTCCGCTTTATAACTGATTGGTACAATAAAGTCTTTCCTGAATACTGAGCCCGTTACATTATTTCCCGTTATTATGAAGCTTTTCTACATCTTTATCATTATTTGTATTTCCCGTTATATTTGGGTGGTATACCTGCACTCCAGCCATGGGGCGATGTAAGGAAATGTGTTTAACATGTGTCCACGCCATTTGGGGGACTTTAGGAGCTATCTGACAATAAAAGCCGCCGTCCTCCTGACATTGTTCACACTCGTCATTGCTCGGATGTTGATTTATCTCACCTGAGTTCACAGTGAAGTTTTACTTCCAGCAACAAACAAAAATGACATGGAATGGTTATTAAAAATAAAAAAAAATTAAATCTTGCAATTTTCACTCTGGACATTGAGGCTTTTTTCCAGTTGTTTCTGGAAATCAAAGTGTACATTCAGAGCCTGACCTTATCTTTTGTATTGAGGCATCTAATGAGTGAGTGCAAAGGTCGTTGTAAAGAGGAGGGAATGGGAGGAGGTGAGCTGTGATATCGCTTATTGTGATTGGTGGACCTGATGTTATTAGCTGTGTACAGAGGCATTAGCAGTCATTGTAATCCTGCCTATGATGATAATGAGCCTTCTGAAAATAGTTCTTGATAGGACAAGAAGTATGAGTCTAAACTCTAACTCTAAATTCTAACTGATTTTTTTTAGTTGCAGAAATTTTTGTAACAAATCTGTGCAAACAATTGTAGAAATAAAATTTTTCCTTTTCTCCAACCGTTTCAGCTGATTATTTTGACATAGAAAAGGAAATAGGTGGAATTATTATTTAACATAATTTTCATATTTTTTTATTAATTAATATTTTAAATATATTTTTTATTGATGTGGCCTAAAAAGGTCAGAAATGAGATGCGGAAATGGAGACAATTCATTAATTTCATAGCTTTTCTTATCCTGTGACTGGAGCCACCATCAGCCCTGATCATGTGACTAGATTTCCCCCAACCTATTGGTCACATAACCGGTCTATCGGTGATCATGCCTGATCCAATGCAGACTGTTGGATTAGTTTGGTTTCACATTTACGGATGAAGGTGCTGCGGAGGGCTGCGTACTTCCTCTGTGAAGCTCCACCCACTGCCGCACCTCCTCCGGTCAGCTCCGCCTATGTCTGCATGCGGCCTGAGTACCTATATTTAACATGGGTACGCAGGGCCATGCGGACGCATGCGGGTGCATCTGCATGCGTCATTTTGACGGTGCGGCGACCGCAACAAAGTGCAACATGTTGCGTTCGGCGCAGTTGGCCGCACCATCAAAACTACGCATGCAGATGCATCCGCACGCGTCCGCATGGCCCTGCGTACCCATGTTAAAAATAGGTACTCAGGCCGCATGCAGAACGCATGCTGTCCGGAGGAGGTGCGGGGGTGGTTTGAGCTATACAGAGGAAGTAAGCAGCCCTCCGCAGCACCTCCAACCGCAAATGTGAAACCAGCCTAACCACTGATTCTGTGTTACATCCTGTATTATACTCCAGAGCTGCACTCACTATTCTGCTGGTGCAGTCACTGTGTACATACATTACATTACTGATCCTGAGTTACATCCTGTATTATACTCCAGAGCTGCACTCACTATTCTGCTGGTACAGTCACTGTGTACATACATTACATTACGGATCCTGAGTTACATCCTGTATTATACCCCAGAGCTGCACTCACTATTCTGCTAGTGCAGTCACTGTGTACATACATTACATTACTGATCCTTAGTTACATCCTGTATTATACTCCAGAGCTGCACTCACTATTCTGCTGGTGCAGTCACTGTGTACATACATTACATTACGGATCCTGAGTTACATCCTGTATTATACTCCAGAGCTGCACTCACTATTCTGCTGGTGCAGTCACTGTGTACATACATTACATTACGGATCCTGAGTTACATCCTGTATTATACCCCAGAGCTGCACTCACTATTCTGCTGGTGCAATCACTGTGTACATACATTGCATTACTGATCCTGAGTTACATCCTGTATTATACTCCAGAGCTGCACTCACTATTCTGCTGGTGCACTCACTCTGTACATACATTGCACTACTGATCCTGGATTACATCCTGTATTTTACCCCAGAGCTGCACTCACTATTCTGCTGGTGCAGTCACTGTGTACATACATTGCATTACTGATCCTGAGTTATATCCTGTATTATACTCCAGAGCTGCACTCACTATTCTGCTGGTGCAGTCACTGTGTACATACATTACATTACTGATCCTGAGTTACATCCTGTATTATACTCCAGAGCTGCACTCACTATTCTGCTGGTGCACTCACTCTGTACATACATTGCATTACTGATCCTGGATTACATCCTGTATTTTACCCCAGAGCTGCACTCACTATTCTGCTGGTGCAGTCACTGTGTACATACATTGCATTACTGATCCTGGGTTACATCCTGTCTTATACCCCAGAGCTCCACTCACTATTCTGCTGGTGCAGGTGTAAGAAGATGAGCCGAGACAGAGACAGCGGTTCCCGGTGCCCTTTAAGGCCGGCATTATCAGGACTGTCACCACTGTTGCCGGGGGAGGGTTCTTCTGGGAGGGAAGGCCCTTCATGCTGGACAGCAGGGGGCGCAAGGAATATAAAAAGGACTGGGCGCGGGAACGTGACAGACTTGGCGGAAAAGCGTACAGGAGAAGGTTGACTCCCTCTCCATTGCTCCGACTGCTAATCCCTCACCATTCATCCCTCAGTGTACTAACTCTAAGATTGACTATGTCGCGACTGAGCTGACTGTGCCGTTTTGGACAGCTTTTCCCCGCCTGCAGTTGCAGATAAGTTGACTTGCTCCGTTCCTAGAGACTACTCCAGAAGACATCCCGCTTGTATGGTCTGTGAACGTGCTCACGGTTCTTGTTCAGCGCCATCCCTGAGGAATCTACACAAAGGACTGTTTCTATGTTCGATACGATTATTGATGGTTCATTCGTGAACTATCCGAGACAAAGAGTTGGCCCCCTGCTGTGAACAATGGGAGCCGGCTCCCCAATAAGAGCCACAGAATTCTCTGAATGGCTCTCACTGGGCATGAATTTCCCAAGTTCGGCAGTCATAACCCCGCCCACCTGAAATAACCACCGCCCATTCATCAATTTAATTGGCTTGCTGCACATGGGCGTGGTTTCAACCACTAGTGGGTGGAGTTTCAGCCATATTGTCATCACCTTAAATATGTGTTTACCATAGGTGAAATGCTGGAGGTGGTGGAATGGGCAATGATGGGGTGGTGGGGCAAAAGGCAATGATGGGGTGGTAGGGTAGAAAGCAATGATGGAGGTGCTGGAAAGGACAATGATGTGGTGATGGGGGAGAAAGCAATGATGGAGGTGGTGGAATGGGCATTGATGGGGTGGTGGGAAAAGGCAATGATGGTGTGGAAAGGACAATTATGGTCGTCGGGAAACGGGCAATAATGGGGGTGGTGGGGGAGAAGGAAATGAAGGAGGTGGTGGAATAGGCAATGATGGGGTGGTGGGGGAAAAGGCAATGATGTTGGTTGTGGAAAGGACAATGATGGTGGAAAGGGCAATGATGGGGGTGATAGAAGAGGAGGAAATGATGGAGGGGTGGAATAGGCAATGATGGGGGAGAAGTCAATGATGGAAGTGGTGGAAAGGGCAATGATGGCATGGTGGGGGAGAAAGCAATGATGGAGGTGGTGGAATGGGCAATGATGGGGATGGTGGGGAAAAGGCAATGATGGCATATATATATGTAGCTTTGTCGCCATAAAACGAGGGGGGCCCAGACACATTTCTTGCACAGGGGCCTCAAGCTGTCAGTGTCCTTCCCTGTGTTTTCATAGCAACCAGACTGTCTTCAATGTGTCAAGTACTCAACTCAAAATGCTATTGCCCCTGTGTTGACAAAAGAAAAATGAGAAGGGCACAAAATATTGGGTCAACCCGAGCTCTGCCCAGAATAACCCTGTAAACCACAGGTGGCCCTTTTATGTGAATCTGCATGTGCTCCACGACTTTGCAGTTTAAATGGCACCATTGGGAAACTTGCTATGATACTAATTTGATTTGCCTAGAAACGATTTAATCTTTTACCTCCAGTTTTCTCGCCCTCCAGCCGCAGCTTGTTGCTGATTGTGTAATTTTCCAGTTTTATTGCACTTTCCTAAATGTAACCTGCATATCTCTGCATTAAAGGGTTACTGTCACATTAAGGAGCTCGATCCTTCATTTTCACCATAACAAGAGTTAGGCATCTTCGCTGTCTTTCACGCAAATGAAGAATCTCGTATCCAGAGCTGAATTCTATTCACGGGTTCTGAAACCGCAAGAGATCAACATGAGTCTGCAAGTGCGGCGCCTCCGATCAATGAGGATTTATGGTCCTGGTTCATAGAGCATGACAGATGGAGGTTTATTCTGTACCATAATCCTGAGAACTGTACCTGGTGCCTCTAATGTGTAGTCATCAGATTATAGCATCGCGTTCAGGAACGGCGGGTTAGCTAATAAACCAGAACATGCACAACACCTGGTAACCTCCACTCCAGATGTGGAAATTCAGGTGTGACTGACATTAACCTCGATCTCCCTCTAATATCACTCTAAAAGAAGCATTATTCTTCTACTGGCTGTATTATACTCCGGAGCTGGATTCACAATTTTCGGGCTTTAAAGATGAGGTATTTCTTGGTTTGGTGACTTCGCTTTGGGAGGAATCTTCTCACTAGACACTGTACTATCACTTGATTTTGGAAGCTTTATTATCTGAGCTTAGATTATCTTATTATTGTTATTAGATTATCTTTTAGAAAATATGTATGTGTATATATATATATTATATATATAAATTCAGCTCTCGTCTTTATCCGATCCATAGATGTTCGCCCTGGAGGGAGGGCAGGGACCGGGCAGACGTTACATAATTTATGGTGTAGTGACAGCCCCCAGCAGCCCTAATCAGCTGCTTCAGCATGGGCCTAGGGGGCGTATGCCCCTTTGATCTCTGACCCAGCCAGTTTCTATAATTGACAGTAATATAGGACTATTAAAATAATACTGCATCCTGTATATACCCCGCGGGGTTCACCACCTTCTGTACTAAATATGCCGTGATGATACATAATAGACTCAGACACACGGCTCAGATACATGGTTTAGATACACGGCTCAGACACACGGCTGCTAGATATTAATTGTATTCTTTATTTACTTCATACAAGATATCACATGTAGAAGTTCCCACCATGATGATGATGATGGGTCCTGGACTCACGGAGAGTCGTCCGTCAGCGCTCAGGAGAGGAAAAACCCCCAGTGGAGGAAACCTCTAGGGAACCATGGCTGATGGCCTGCCCTTCCCCTGGGCGGTGTTGGATCATGGCAGCATGTGCCGTAGATCGGGGCTGATGCAGCAGAAGATTCACTGATCCTGTGATCACATCTGACTGCAGAAAGTAATGAGGACAGAGACCGAGCCCGGAATCTGCCTCGTCCTGAGGTGCGGCTCATCTGCTCCTGACATGGCGGCCGCCACATCATCGACTTGTGATAGCCGTCACCTCCAGCCGTACCCCATCTTCATTGTGGGGGCACAGAGAGACCCCGGCTCTGGAACAGTGATCTGCAGAGAGATAAAACAAACCTGATCATGGAGCAGCCGAATATTACATATCAGAGATGAGCAGACGATTTACTCCCGGTCACTGCTGCTCATTACACTCCTCTTACCTGGATTATATTGGGTCCATGGTAATGACAGAAACACCGACACTTGTCATAGCCGCGACTTGGGGTCATTCTTGCTCTGGTTCACACCTCTGTGTACAGAATAACAGAAAACACCTTATAATGCTGCGATAATTAATCTCTTAATACATCTTTATATGGGCTGGAGCTCAATTCTTATAATACACAGCTCCGAATCCTCTGCTGTCTGTTACTAGTTATAAACCTGGGCACCACTAGGGGGAGCAGTAGAGCCTGTACACTGTGGTGAGTGGGAGCTCCCCCTAGTCATGGCTGCAGTTAGTGAGGATGTGGATTATTTCACAGTAATGGTCACTTCTCCCCTCGTCTTCCAGGAGAATCTCCCCCGTAAACTATTCCTTGTCCTCACAATGTGGTGTCATGGCCGCTGTCATTATCAGCTCCTGTCATTACATTACGTGCTTGCACTCCTGTGATAATGATCTTACCTTATGTAAGGTTTTGTGGAGCATATGTTGGTAAGTGCAATATGTAGGAGCATATTCACACTGTGGCCATTTAACAGAAAAAAACTAACAAAAACAAAATGAACATGTACTATCCAGCAGCTGAAGACGTTTTAAAAACCCTTTAAACAAGGAACTTACATGATTTAGGGTTTGAGGGCGTCCAATGCGATTCATCTCTGGGCCTGGATGTGACGGCCGGAGTTACTCGCTTCGTGCTCTTTCTGGAATAAGAAGTAAAAACAATGAAGATCAGATGCCCCCACTAATGGCTGCATGCCCCCATCATATTTATACCTTCACTATATTGAGGGTATTATGGAAAGTCCATGGTTACTTACTGGTGCAGACTGGTCTGTGGTCCCGGGTCGTGTTCGGTTGAAGGTCGGGGCGATCTCTTGGACCATCATAGACTCTACATGCCGTTTATAGACATGGAGTCACTCCCTGACCTTTTTGGGAAATCCGCTGATCCTGCCGTTCTGCAGGCAGGATACTAGATGAGTCCTCATCTTCTGGTGCTGGAACTCAGCTCTGGGTTCACCTCTACCTGCCATCAGCTCGTAGGCAAACGCTATAGCATATAAGCCACAGTCGTAGCCGTTCTTCTGCTGATCCACATCGATAAACCTCAGATGTTCCAGGGGATTGTCGATCACTACACTGTACATATTGATAATCTGCTGACGGATGGATGGAGACAGATTCCTGGAGCTGATGCTATCGGCCACAAAGATTTGGCCATTTTTATAGCACGTTGTCAGCCAGTGCATCCTGTCCTCATCATAGTGGATTTGTACAGCATTTTTGTGTACGCTGTACCCTGGTACCATAAGAGCGCAGGGGGGCTGCAGGCCATCAAAACCTTTAAACTGCCTCTGCAGCAGGTCCTGGGCCATGATGATGATCTCGTCATCCAGGTAGCCGTCCTCCCCTTCGCTCTGCAGGATGGTTAAGAGTTCTGGAGACAGGTTGTTCTCTTGGTTCCCGATATCGGGCATCTCCACTTGTGGGGTCTCCATCTCCGGGGTTACTCCTGTAAGTAGATCAGTAACGTTTTCTGTAGCCGCTCTCTTGGCTGGTGGCATCATCTCGGGCTGACTGTCCTCGGAGGTTGATGCTTTCCTTTTTAGATTGTCTCGGGGTCTTGATTGTGGCCTGAAGCTGGTGACCACTGTCATGGTGGCAGATTTGGTGGCCTGGAAAGAATCCTTCAGCAGAGTTCTCCAATTGCTTTGGGATTTCCTGAATCGGGTCAGAAGTCTAAAGCCAATAGACTTGCAGGAAGAGAGAGCCTTGACCAGCAGCCGCTGGCCATAACGGGGACGTCTATGAATCCTCATGACGTCGTCGCTTTCTTTCTCCTTCGTATTCTTGTAGCCTTGTGTATCCAATAGTGAGTCATACAAATGACAGCCTCGGCTCTGCGGTCAGGCTTTACATAGGCTTTAGTTCTTCACTGTCATTGTGATGTCATAGAGTAGATAATTTCATCGAGTTCCACATTCCACATTGTGACATCACTGCTCCAGGCCCGGCTGATGACATAGAGTAGATGATGTCATCGAGTTCCGCATTCCACATTGTGACATCACTGCTCCAGGCCCGGCTGATGACATAGAGTAGATGATGTCATCGAGTTCCGCATTCCACATTGTGACATCACTGCTCCAGGCCCAGCTGATGACATAGAGTAGATGATGTCATCGAGTTCCGCATTTCACATTGTGACATCACTGCTCCAGGCCCAGCTGCTAAGGGCCCACCAGTAACATTGATGCTGACGCCACCCTACAGCTACGTGCAGTTATTATCTGACCCTTAATCACAAATTTACAGCCACATTCTCCATAAAATGTTATGAGGAGGTTCCTCTATGTGTAGTTATATCTCCATTGAAGTATATGGAGACTGAAGAGGGGACTGATGGACCGACATTCCCCCGATAGGTGGTGGTACCATAGAAGGCATTTATGGCATTTGCAGTAAAGGTTAAGTGCCCCTTAATGTGGCCTAAGCGCTGACATGCAACCAGTGGATGGTGCAAGAGGCGGAACTTTCTGTAATTCCGGATATTACAGAGAATGAGACGCCACAATATCAGGAATGACAACTTGACACTTTTAGTGATGTTGTGATCACAGTGAAGAGCCGACATTTTTATTTTTTCAACAATCCAGATCATTTTTGGAACCTTCAGTTTATAACCTTTTTACAGAAAATATATAAAATATACAAAAATAACAAAAAATAAATTTTTCATTGATTTCTAAATCTCCCACTAAAATATGTATTTTTGGATAAATCCTTGGGAGAAAACTCCGCTTTATAACTGATTGGTACAATAAAGTCTTTCCTGAATACTGAGCCCGTTACATTATTTCCCGTTATTATGAAGCTTTTCTACATCTTTATCATTATTTGTATTTCCCGTTATATTTGGGTGGTATACCTGCACTCCAGCCATGGGGCGATGTAAGGAAATGTGTTTAACATGTGTCCACGCCATTTGGGGGACTTTAGGAGCTATCTGACAATAAAAGCCGCCGTCCTCCAGACATTGTTCACACTCGTCATTGCTCGGATGTTGATTTATCTCACCTGAGTTCACAGTGAAGTTTTACTTCCAGCAACAAACAAAAATGACATGGAATGGTTATTAAAAATAAAAAAAAATTAAATCTTGCAATTTTCACTCTGGACATTGAGGCTATTTTCCAGTTGTTTCTGGAAATCAAAGTGTACATTCAGAGCCTGACCTTATCTTTTGTATTGAGGCATCTAATGAGTGAGTGCAAAGGTCGTTGTAAAGAGGAGGGAATGGGAGGAGGTGAGCTGTGATATCGCTTATTGTGATTGGTGGACCTGATGTTATTAGCTGTGTACAGAGGCATTAGCAGTCATTGTAATCCTGCCTATGATGATAATGAGCCTTCTGAAAATAGTTCTTGATAGGACAAAAAGTATGAGTCTAAAGTAACATCAGTGGCCAGACATCTGAACTATGATTTCCAGAAATCCATGGGTTCCTGGCAGAAAAAAGCACAATTCTGTAAATTCTAACTGATTTTTTTTAAGTTGCAGAAATTTTTGTAACAAATCTGTGCAAACAATTGTAGAAATAAAATTTTTGCTTTTCTCCAACCGTTTCAGCTGATTATTTTGACATATAAAAAGAAATAGGTGGAATTATTTATTATTTAACATAATTTTCATATTTTTTTATTAATTAATATTTTAAATATATTTTTTATTGATGTGGCCTAAAAAGGTCAGAAATGAGATGCGGAAATGGAGACAATTCATTAATTTCATAGCTTTTCTTATCCTGTGACTGGAGCCACCATCAGCCCTGATCATGTGACTAGATTTCCCCCAACCTATTGGTCACATAACCGGTCTATCGGTGATCATGCCTGATCCAATGCAGACTGTTGGATTAGTTCGGTTTCACATTTACGGATGAAGGTGCTGCGGAGGGCTGCGTACTTCCTCTGTGAAGCTCCACCCACTGCCGCACCTCCTCCGGTCAGCTCCGCCTATGTCTGCATGCGGCCTGAGTACCTATATTTAACATGGGTACGCAGGGCCATGCGGACGCATGCGGGTGCATCTGCATGCGTCATTTTGACGGTGCGGCGACCGCAACAAAGTGCAACATGTTGCGTTCGGCGCAGTTGGCCGCACCATCAAAACTACGCATGCAGATGCATCCGCACGCGTCCGCATGGCCCTGCGTACCCATGTTAAAAATAGGTACTCAGGCCGCATGCAGAACGCATGCTGACCGGAGGAGGTGCGGGGGTGGTTTGAGCTTTACAGAGGAAGTAAGCAGCCCTCCGCAGCACCTCCATCCGCAAATGTGAAACCAGCCTAACCACTGATTCTGTGTTACATCCTGTATTATACTCCAGAGCTGCACTCACTATTCTGCTGGTGCAGTCACTGTGTACATACATTACATTACTGATCCTGAGTTACATCCTGTATTATACTCCAGAGCTGCACTCACTATTCTGCTGGTGCAGTCACTGTGTACATACATTACATTACGGATCCTGAGTTACATCCTGTATTATACCCCAGAGCTGCACTCACTATTCTGCTAGTGCAGTCACTGTGTACATACATTACATTACTGATCCTTAGTTACATCCTGTATTATACTCCAGAGCTGCACTCACTATTCTGCTGGTGCAGTCACTGTGTACATACATTACATTACGGATCCTGAGTTACATCCTGTATTATACTCCAGAGCTGCACTCACTATTCTGCTGGTGCAGTCACTGTGTACATACATTACATTACGGATCCTGAGTTACATCCTGTATTATACCCCAGAGCTGCACTCACTATTCTGCTGGTGCAATCACTGTGTACATACATTGCATTACTGATCCTGAGTTACATCCTGTATTATACTCCAGAGCTGCACTCACTATTCTGCTGGTGCACTCACTCTGTACATACATTGCATTACTGATCCTGGATTACATCCTGTATTTTATCCCAGAGCTGCACTCACTATTCTGCTGGTGCAGTCACTGTGTACATACATTGCATTACTGATCCTGAGTTACATCCTGTATTATACTCCAGAGCTGCACTCACTATTCTGCTGGTGCAGTCACTGTGTACATACATTACATTACTGATCCTGAGTTACATCCTGTATTATACTCCAGAGCTGCACTCACTATTCTGCTGGTGCACTCACTCTGTACATACTTTGCATTACTGATCCTGGATTACATCCTGTATTTTACCCCAGAGCTGCACTCACTATTCTGCTGGTGCAGTCACTGTGTATATACATTGCATTACTGATCCTGGGTTACATCCTGTCTTATACCCCAGAGCTCCACTCACTATTCTGCTGGTGCAGGTGTAAGAAGATGAGCCGAGACAGAGACAGCGGTTCCCGGTGCCCTTTAAGGCCGGCACTATCAGGACTGTCACCACTGTTGCCGGGGGAGGGTTCTTCTGGGAGGAAAGGCCCTTCATGCTGGACAGCAGGGGGCGCAAGGAATATAAAAAGGACTGGGCGCGGGAACGTGACAGATTTGGCGGAAAAGCGTACAGGAGAAGGTTGACTCCCTCTCCATTGCTCCGACTGCTAATCCCACGCCATTCATCCCTCAGTGTACTAACTCTAAGATTGACTATGTCGCGACTGAGCTGACTGTGCCGTTTTGGACAGCTTTTCCTCGCCTGCAGTTGCAGATAAGTTGACTTGCTCCGTTCCTAGAGACTACTCCAGAAGACATCCCGCTTGTATGGTCTGTGAACGTGCCCACGGTTCTTGTTCAGCGCCATCCCTGAGGAATCTACACAAAGGACTGTTTCTATGTTCGATACGATTATTGATGGTTCATTCGTGAACTATCCGAGACAAAGAGTTGGCCCCCTGCTGTGAACAATGGGAGCCGGCTCCCCAATAAGAGCCACAGAATTCTCTGAATGGCTCTCACTGGGCATGAATTTCCCAAGTTCGGCAGTCATAACCCCGCCCACCTGAAATAACCACCGCCCATTCATCAATTTAATTGGCTTGCTGCACATGGGCGTGGTTTCAACCACTAGTGGGTGGAGTTTCAGCCATATTGTCATCACCTTAAATATGTGTTTACCATAGGTGAAATGCTGGAGGTGGTGGAATGGGCAATGATGGGGTGGTGGGGCAAAAGGCAATGATGGGGTGGTAGGGTAGAAAGCAATGATGGAGGTGCTGGAAAGGACAATGATGTGGTGATGGGGGAGAAAGCAATGATGGAGGTGGTGGAATGGGCATTGATGGGGTGGTGGGAAAAGGCAATGATGGTGTGGAAAGGACAATTATGGTCGTCGGGAAACGGGCAATAATGGGGGTGGTGGGGGAGAAGGAAATGAAGGAGGTGGTGGAATAGGCAATGATGGGGTGGTGGGGGAAAAGGCAATGATGTTGGTTGTGGAAAGGACAATGATGGTGGAAAGGGCAATGATGGGGGTGATAGAAGACGAGGAAATGATGGAGGGGTGGAATAGGCAATGATGGGGGAGAAGTCAATGATGGAGGTGGTGGAAAGGGCAATGATGGCATGGTGGGGGAGAAAGCAATGATGGAGGTGGTGGAATGGGCAATGATGGGGATGGTGGGGAAAAGGCAATGATGGCATATATATATGTAGCTTTGTCGCCATAAAACGAGGGGGGCCCAGACACATTTCTTGCACAGGGGCCTCAAGCTGTCAGTGTCCTTCCCTGTGTTTTCATAGCAACCAGACTGTCTTCAATGTGTCAAGTACTCAACTCAAAATGCTATTGCCCCTGTGTTGACAAAAGAAAAATGAGAAGGGCACAAAATATTGGGTCAACCCGAGCTCTGCCCAGAATAGCCCTGTAAACCACAGGTGGCCCTTTTATGTGAATCTGCATGTGCTCCACGACTTTGCAGTTTAAATGGCACCATTGGGAAACTTGCTATGATACTAATTTGATTTGCCTAGAAACGATTTAATCTTTTACCTCCAGTTTTCTCGCCCTCCAGCCGCAGCTTGTTGCTGATTGTGTAATTTTCCAGTTTTATTGCACTTTCCTAAATGTAACCTGCATATCTCTGCATTAAAGGGTTACTGTCACATTAAGGAGCTCGATCCTTCATTTTCACCATAGCAAGAGTTAGGCATCTTCGCTGTCTTTCACGCAAATGAAGAATCTCGTATCCAGAGCTGAATTCTATTCACGGGTTCTGAAACCGCAAGAGATCAACATGAGTCTGCAAGTGCGGCGCCTCCGATCAATGAGGATTTATGGTCCTGGTTCATAGAGCATGACAGATGGAGGTTTATTCTGTACCATAATCCTGAGAACTGTACCTGGTGCCTCTAATGTGTAGTCATCAGATTATAGCATCGCGTTCAGGAACGGCGGGTTAGCTAATAAACCAGAACATGCACAACACCTGGTAACCTCCACTCCAGATGTGGAAATTCAGGTGTGACTGACATTAACCTCGATCTCCCTCTAATATCACTCTAAAAGAAGCATTATTCTTCTACTGGCTGTATTATACTCTGGAGCTGGATTCACAATTTTCGGGCTTTAAAGATGAGGTATTTCTTGGTTTGGTGACTTCGCTTTGGGAGGAATCTTCTCACTAGACACTGTACTATCACTTGATTTTGGAAGCTTTATTATCTGAGCTTAGATTATCTTATTATTGTTATTAGATTATCTTTTAGAAAATATGTATGTGTATATATATATATAATATATATAAATTCAGCTCTCGTCTTTATCCGATCCATAGATGTTCGCCCTGGAGGGAGGGCAGGGACCGGGCAGACATTACATAATTTATGGTGTAGTGACAGCCCCCAGCAGCCCTAATCAGCTGCTTCAGCATGGGCCTAGGGGGCGTATGCCCCTTTGATCTCTGACCAAGCCAGTTTCTATAATTGACAGTAATATAGGACTATTAAAATAATACTGCATCCTGTATATACCCCGCGGGGTTCACCACCTTCTGTACTAAATATGCCGTGATGATACATAATAGACTCAGACACACGGCTCAGATACATGGTTTAGATACACGGCTCAGACACACGGCTGCTAGATATTAATTGTATTCTTTATTTACTTCATACAAGATATCACATGTAGAAGTTCCCACCATGATGATGATGATGGGTCCTGGACTCACGGAGAGTCGTCCGTCAGCGCTCAGGAGAGGAAAAACCCCCAGTGGAGGAAACCTCTAGGGAACCATGGCTGATGGCCTGCCCTTCCCCTGGGCGGTGCTGGATCATGGCAGCATGTGCCGTAGATCGGGGCTGATGCAGCAGAAGATTCACTGATCCTGTGATCACATCTGACTGCAGAAAGTAATGAGGACAGAGACCGAGCCCGGAATCTGCCTCGTCCTGAGGTGCGGCTCATCTGCTCCTGACATGGCGGCCGCCACATCATCGACTTGTGATAGCCGTCACCTCCAGCCGTACCCCATCTTCATTGTGGGGGCACAGAGAGACCCCGGCTCTGGAACAGTGATCTGCAGAGAGATAAAACAAACCTGATCATGGAGCAGCCGAATATTACATATCAGAGATGAGCAGACGATTTACTCCCGGTCACTGCTGCTCATTACACTCCTCTTACCTGGATTATATTGGGTCCATGGTAATGACAGAAACACCGACACTTGTCATAGCCGCGACTTGGGGTCATTCTTGCTCTGGTTCACACCTCTGTGTACAAAATAACAGAAAACACCTTATAATGCTGCGATAATTAATCTCTTAATACATCTTTATATGGGCTGGAGCTCAATTCTTATAATACACAGCTCCGAATCCTCTGCTGTCTGTTACTAGTTATAAACCTGGGCACCACTAGGGGGAGCAGTAGAGCCTGTACACTGTGGTGAGTGGGAGCTCCCCCTAGTCATGGCTGCAGTTAGTGAGGATGTGGATTATTTCACAGTAATGGTCACTTCTCCCCTCGTCTTCCAGGAGAATCTCCACCGTAAACTATTCCTTGTCCTCACAATGTGGTGTCATGGCCGCTGTCATTATCAGCTCCTGTCATTACATTACGTGCTCGCACTCCTGTAATAATGATCTTACCTTATGTAAGGTTTTGTGGAGCATATGTTGGTAAGTGCAATATGTAGGAGCATATTCACACTGTGGCCATTTAACAGAAAAAAACTAACAAAAACAAAATGAACATGTACTATCCAGCAGCTGAAGACGTTTTAAAAACCCTTTAAACAAGGAACTTACATGATTTAGGGTTTGAGGGCGTCCGATGCGATTCATCTCTGGGCCTGGATGTGACGGCCGGAGTTACTCGCTTCGTGCTCTTTCTGGAATAAGAAGTAAAAACAATGAAGATCAGATGCCCCCACTAATGGCTGCATGCCCCCATCATATTTATACCTTCACTATATTGAGGGTATTATGGAAAGTCCATGGTTACTTACTGGTGCAGACTGGTCTGTGGTCCCGGGTCGTGTTCGGTTGAAGGTCGGGGCGATCTCTTGGACCATCATAGACTCTACATGCCGTTTATAGAGATGGAGTCACTCCCTGACCTTTTTGGGAAATCCGCTGATCCTGCCGTTCTGCAGGCAGGATACTAGATGAGTCCTCATCTTCTGGTGCTGGAACTCAGCTCTGGGTTCACCTCTACCTGCCATCAGCTCGTAGGCAAACGCTATAGCATATAAGCCACAGTCGTAGCCGTTCTTCTGCTGATCCACATCGATAAACCTCAGATGTTCCAGGGGATTGTCGATCACTACACTGTACATATTGATAATCTGCTGACGGATGGATGGAGACAGATTCCTGGAGCTGATGCTATCGGCCACAAAGATTTGGCCATTTTTATAGCACGTTGTCAGCCAGTGCATCCTGTCCTCATCATAGTGGATTTGTACAGCATTTTTGTGTACGCTGTACCCTGGTACCATAAGAGCGCAGGGGGGCTGCAGGCCATCAAAACCTTTAAACTGCCTCTGCAGCAGGTCCTGGGCCATGATGATGATCTCGTCATCCAGGTAGCCGTCCTCCCCTTCGCTCTGCAGGATGGTTAAGAGTTCTGGAGACAGGTTGTTCTCTTGGTTCCCGATATCGGGCATCTCCACTTGTGGGGTCTCCATCTCCGGGGTTACTCCTGTAAGTAGATCAGTAACGTTTTCTGTAGCCGCTCTCTTGGCTGGTGGCATCATCTCGGGCTGACTGTCCTCGGAGGTTGATGCTTTCCTTTTTAGATTGTCTCGGGGTCTTGATTGTGGCCTGAAGCTGGTGACCACTGTCATGGTGGCAGATTTGGTGGCCTGGAAAGAATCCTTCAGCAGAGTTCTCCAATTGCTTTGGGATTTCCTGAATCGGGTCAGAAGTCTAAAGCCAATAGACTTGCAGGAAGAGAGAGCCTTGACCAGCAGCCGCTGGCCATAACGGGGACGTCTATGAATCCTCATGACGTCGTCGCTTTCTTTCTCCTTCGTATTCTTGTAGCCTTGTGTATCCAATAGTGAGTCATACAAATGACAGCCTCGGCTCTGCGGTCAGGCTTTACATAGGCTTTAGTTCTTCACTGTCATTGTGATGTCATAGAGTAGATAATTTCATCGAGTTCCACATTCCACATTGTGACATCACTGCTCCAGGCCCGGCTGATGACATAGAGTAGATGATGTCATCGAGTTCCGCATTCCACATTGTGACATCACTGCTCCAGGCCCGGCTGATGACATAGAGTAGATGATGTCATCGAGTTCCGCATTCCACATTGTGACATCACTGCTCCAGGCCCAGCTGATGACATAGAGTAGATGATGTCATCGAGTTCCGCATTTCACATTGTGACATCACTGCTCCAGGCCCAGCTGCTAAGGGCCCACCAGTAACATTGATGCTGACGCCACCCTACAGCTACGTGCAGTTATTATCTGACCCTTAATCACAAATTTCCAGCCACATTCTCCATAAAATGTTATGAGGAGGTTCCTCTATGTGTAGTTATATCTCCATTGAAGTATATGGAGACTGAAGAGGGGACTGATGGACCGACATTCCCCCGATAGGTGGTGGTACCAGAGGTGGCATTTATGGCATTTGCAGTAAAGGTTAAGTGCCCCTTAATGTGGCCTAAGCGCTGACATGCAACCAGTGGATGGTGCAAGAGGCGGAACTTTCTGTAATTCCGGATATTACAGAGAATGAGACGCCACAATATCAGGAATGACAACTTGACACTTTTAGTGATGTTGTGATCACAGTGAAGAGCCGACATTTTTATTTTTTCAACAATCCAGATCATTTTTGGAACCTTCAGTTTATAACCTTTTTACAGAAAATATATAAAATATACAAAAATAACAAAAAATAAATTTTTCATTGATTTCTAAATCTCCCACTAAAATATGTATTTTTGGATAAATCCTTGGGAGAAAACTCCGCTTTATAACTGATTGGTACAATAAAGTCTTTCCTGAATACTGAGCCCGTTACATTATTTCCCGTTATTATGAAGCTTTTCTACATCTTTATCATTATTTGTATTTCCCGTTATATTTGGGTGGTATACCTGCACTCCAGCCATGGGGCGATGTAAGGAAATGTGTTTAACATGTGTCCACGCCATTTGGGGGACTTTAGGAGCTATCTGACAATAAAAGCCGCCGTCCTCCAGACATTGTTCACACTCGTCATTGCTCGGATGTTGATTTATCTCACCTGAGTTCACAGTGAAGTTTTACTTCCAGCAACAAACAAAAATGACATGGAATGGTTATTAAAAATAAAAAAAAATTAAATCTTGCAATTTTCACTCTGGACATTGAGGCTATTTTCCAGTTGTTTCTGGAAATCAAAGTGTACATTCAGAGCCTGACCTTATCTTTTGTATTGAGGCATCTAATGAGTGAGTGCAAAGGTCGTTGTAAAGAGGAGGGAATGGGAGGAGGTGAGCTGTGATATCGCTTATTGTGATTGGTGGACCTGATGTTATTAGCTGTGTACAGAGGCATTAGCAGTCATTGTAATCCTGCCTATGATGATAATGAGCCTTCTGAAAATAGTTCTTGATAGGACAAGAAGTATGAGTCTAAAGTAACATCAGTGGCCAGACATCTGAACTATGATTTCCAGAAATCCATGGGTTCCTGGCAGAAAAAAGCACAATTCTGTAAATTCTAACTGATTTTTTTTAAGTTGCAGAAATTTTTGTAACAAATCTGTGCAAACAATTGTAGAAATAAAATTTTTGCTTTTCTCCAACCGTTTCAGCTGATTATTTTGACATATAAAAAGAAATAGGTGGAATTATTATTTAACATAATTTTCATATTTTTTTATTAATTAATATTTTAAATATATTTTTTATTGATGTGGCCTAAAAAGGTCAGAAATGAGATGCGGAAATGGAGACAATTCATTAATTTCATAGCTTTTCTTATCCTGTGACTGGAGCCACCATCAGCCCTGATCATGTGACTAGATTTCCCCCAACCTATTGGTCACATAACCGGTCTATCGGTGATCATGCCTGATCCAATGCAGACTGTTGGATTAGTTTGGTTTCACATTTACGGATGAAGGTGCTGCGGAGGGCTGCGTACTTCCTCTGTGAAGCTCCACCCACTGCCGCACCTCCTCCGGTCAGCTCCGCCTATGTCTGCATGCGGCCTGAGTACCTATATTTAACATGGGTACGCAGGGCCATGCGGACGCATGCGGGTGCATCTGCATGCGTCATTTTGACGGTGCGGCGACCGCAACAAAGTGCAACATGTTGCGTTCGGCGCAGTTGGCCGCACCGTCAAAACTACGCATGCAGATGCATCCGCACGCGTCCGCATGGCCCTGCGTACCCATGTTAAAAATAGGTACTCAGGCCGCATGCAGAACGCATGCTGTCCGGAGGAGGTGCGGGGGTGGTTTGAGCTTTACAGAGGAAGTAAGCAGCCCTCCGCAGCACCTCCATCCGCAAATGTGAAACCAGCCTAACCACTGATTCTGTGTTACATCCTGTATTATACTCCAGAGCTGCACTCACTATTCTGCTGGTGCAGTCACTGTGTACATACATTACATTACGGATCCTGAGTTACATCCAGTATTATACTCCAGAGCTGCACTCACTATTCTGCTGGTGCAGTCACTGTGTACATACATTACATTACGGATCCTGAGTTACATCCTGTATTATACCCCAGAGCTGCACTCACTATTCTGCTGGTGCAGTCACTGTGTACATACATTACATTACTGATCCTGAGTTACATCCTGTATTATACTCCAGAGCTGCGCTCACTATTCTGCTGGTGCAGTCACTGTGTACATACATTACATTACTGATCCTGAGTTACATCCTGTATTATACTCCAGAGCTGCACTCACTATTCTGCTGGTGCACTCACTCTGTACATACATTGCATTACTGATCCTGGATTACATCCTGTATTTTACCCCAGAGCTGCACTCACTATTCTGCTGGTGCAGTCACTGTGTACATACATTGCATTACTGATCCTGGGTTACATCCTGTCTTATACCCCAGAGCTCCACTCACTATTCTGCTGGTGCAGGTGTAAGAAGATGAGCCGAGTCAGAGACAGCGGTTCCCGGTGCCCTTTAAGGCCGGAACTATCAGGACTGTCACCACTGTTGCCGGGGGAGGGTTCTTCTGGGAGGGAAGGCCCTTCATGCTGGACAGCAGGGGGCGCAAGGAATATAAAAAGGACTGGGCGCGGGAACGTGACAGACTTGGCGGAAATGCGTACAGGAGAAGGTTGACTCCCTCTCCATTGCTCCGACTGCTAATCCCTCACCATTCATCCCTCAGTGTACTAACTCTAAGATTGACTATGTCGCGACTGAGCTGACTGTGCTGTTTTGGACAGCTTTTCCCCACCTGCAGCTGCAGATAAGTTGACTTGCTCCGTTCCTAGAGACTACTCCAGAAGACATCCCGCTTGTATGGTCTGTGAACGTGCCCACGGTTCTTGTTCAGCGCCATCCCTGAGGAATCTACACAAAGGACTGTTTCTATGTTCGATACGATTATTGATGGTTCATTCGTGAACTGTCCGAGACAAAGAGTTGGCCCCCTGCTGTGAACAATGGGAGCCGGCTTCCCAATAAGAGCCACAGAATTCTCTGAATGGCTCTCACTGGGCATGAATTTCCCAAGTTCGGCAGTCATAACCCCGCCCACCTGAAATAACCACCGCCCATTCATCAATTTAATTGGCTTGCTGCACATGGGCGTGGTTTCAACCACTAGTGGGTGGAGCTTCAGCCATATTGTCATCACCTTAAATATGTGTTTACCATAGGTGAAATGCTGGAGGTGGTGGAATGGGCAATGATGGGGTGGTGGGGCAAAAGGCAATGATGGGGTGGTAGGGTAGAAAGCAATGATGGAGGTGCTGGAAAGGATAATGATGTGGTGATGGGGGAGAAAGCAATGATGGAGGTGGTGGAATGGGCATTGATGGGGTGGTGGGAAAAGGCAATGATGGTGTGGAAAGGACAATTATGGTCGTCGGGAAACGGGCAATAATGGGGGTGGTGGGGGAGAAGGAAATGAAGGAGGTGGTGGAATAGGCAATGATGGGGTGGTGGGGGAAAAGGCAATGATGTTGGTAGTGGAAAGGACAATGATGGTGGAAAGGGCAGTGATGGGGGTGATAGAAGACTAGGAAATGATGGGGGAGAAGTCAATGATGGAGGTGGTGGAAAGGGCAATGATGGCATGGTGGGGGAGAAAGCAATGATGGAGGTGGTGGAATGGGCAATGATGGGGATGGTGGGGAAAAGGCAATGATGGCATATATATATATGTAACTTTGTCGCCATAAAACGAGGGGGGCCCAGACACATTTCTTGCACAGGGGCCTCAAGCTGTCAGTGTCCTTCCCTGTGTTTTCATAGCAACCAGACTGTCTTCAATGTGTCAAGTACTCAACTCAAAATGCTATTGCCCCTGTGTTGACAAAAGAAAAATGAGAAGGGCACAAAATATTGGGTCAACCCGAGCTCTGCCCAGAATAACCCTGTAAACCACAGGTGGCCCTTTTATGTGAATCTGCATGTGCTCCACGACTTTGCAGTTTAAATGGCACCATTGGGAAACTTGCTATGATACTAATTTGATTTGCCTAGAAACGATTTAATCTTTTACCTCCAGTTTTCTCGCCCTCCAGCCGCAGCTTGTTGCTGATTGTGTAATTTTCCAGTTTTATTGCACTTTCCTAAATGTAACCTGCATATCTCTGCATTAAAGGGTTACTGTCACATTAAGGAGCTCGATCCTTCATTTTCACCATAACAAGAGTTAGGCATCTTCGCTGTCTTTCACGCAAATGAAGAATCTCGTATCCAGAGCTGAATTCTATTCACGGGTTCTGAATCCGCAAGAGATCAACATGAGTCTGCAAGTGCGGCGCCTCCGATCAATGAGGATTTATGGTCCTGGTTCATAGAGCATGACAGATGGAGGTTTATTCTGTACCATAATCCTGAGAACTGTACCTGGTGCCTCTAATGTGTAGTCATCAGATTATAGCATCGCGTTCAGGAACGGCGGGTTAGCTAGTAAACCATAACATGCACAACACCTGGTAACCTCCACTCCAGATGTGGAAATTCAGGTGTGACTGACATTAACCTCGATCTCCCTCTAATATCACTCTAAAAGAAGCATTATTCTTCTACTGGCTGTATTATACTCCGGAGCTGGATTCACAATTTTCGGGCTTTAAAGATGAGGTATTTCTTGGTTTGGTGACTTCGCTTTGGGAGGAATCTTCTCACTAGACACTGTACTATCACTTGATTTTGGAAGCTTTATTATCTGAGCTTAGATTATCTTATTATTGTTATTAGATTATCTTTTAGAAAATATGTATGTGTATATATATATATTATATATATAAATTCAGCTCTCTTCCGATCCATAGATGTTCGCCCTGGAGGGAGGGCAGGGACCGGGCAGACATTACATAATTTATGGTGTAGTGACAGCCCCCAGCAGCCCTAATCAGCTGCTTCAGCATGGGCCTAGGGGGCGTATGCCCCTTTGATCTCTGACCCAGCCAGTTTCTATAATTGACAGTAATATAGGACTATTAAAATAATACTGCATCCTGTATATACCCCGCGGGGTTCACCACCTTCTGTACTAAATATGCCGTGATGATACATAATAGACTCAGACACACGGCTCAGATACATGGTTTAGATACACGGCTCAGACATACGGCTGCTAGATATTAATTGTATTCTTTATTTACTTCATACAAGATATCACATGTAGAAGTTCCCACCATGATGATGATGATGGGTCCTGGACTCACGGAGAGTCGTCCGTCAGCGCTCAGGAGAGGAAAAACCCCCAGTGGAGGAAACCTCTAGGGAACCATGGCTGACGGCCTGCCCTTCCCCTGGGCGGTGCTGGATCATGGCAGCATGTGCCGTAGATCGGGGCAGATGCAGCAGAAGATTCACTGATCCTGTGATCACATCTGACTGCAGAAAGTAATGAGGACAGAGACCGAGCCCGGAATCTGCCTCGTCCTGAGGTGCGGCTCATCTGCTCCTGACATGGCGGCCGCCACATCATCGACTTGTGATAGCCGTCACCTCCAGCCGTACCCCATCTTCATTGTGGGGGCACAGAGAGACCCCGGCTCTGGAACAGTGATCTGCAGAGAGATAAAACAAACCTGATCATGGAGCAGCCGAATATTACATATCAGAGACGAGCAGACGATTTACTCCCGGTCACTGCCACTCATTACACTCCTCTTACCTGGATTATATTGGGTCCATGGTAATGACAGAAACACCGACACTTGTCATAGCCGCGACTTGGGGTCATTCTTGCTCTGGTTCACACCTCTGTGTACAGAATAACAGAAAACACCTTATAATGCTGCGATAATTAATCTCTTAATACATCTTTATAGGGGCTGGAGCTCAATTCTTATTATACACAGCTCCGAATCCTCTACTGTCTGTTACTAGTTATAAACCTGGGCACCACTAGGGGGAGCAGTAGAGCCTGTACACTGTGGTGAGTGGGAGCTCCCCCTAGTCGTGGCTGCAGGCAGTGAGGATGTGGATTATTTTGCAGTAATGATCACTTCTCCCCTCGTCTTCCAGGAGAATCTCCCCCGTAAACTATTCCTTGTCCTCACAATGTGGCGTCATGGCCGCTGTTATTATCAGCTCCTGTCATTACATTACACGCTCGCACTCCTGTGATAATGATCTTACCTTATGTAAGGTTTTGTGGAGCATATGTTGGTAAGTGCAATATGTAGGAGCATATTCACACTGTGGCCATTTAACAGAAAAAAACTAACATAAAAACAAAATGAACATCTAATATCCAGCAGCTGAAGACGTTTTAAAAACCCTTTAAACAAGGAACTTACATGATTTAGGGTTTGAGGGCGTCCGATGCGATTCATCTCTGGGCCTGGATGTGACGGCCGGAGTTACTCGCTTCGTGCTCTTTCTGGAATAAGAAGTAAAAACAATGAAGATCAGATGCCCCCACTAATGGCTGCACGCCCCCATCATATTTATACCTTCACTATATTGAGGGTATTATGGAAAGTCCATGGTTACTTACTGGTGCAGACTGGTCTGTGGTCCCGGGTCGTGTCCAGTTGAAGGTCAGGGCAATCTCTTGGACCGTCATATACTCTACATGCCGTTTATAGACATGGAGTCACTCCCTGACCTTTTTGGGAAATCCGCTGATCCTGCCGTTCTGCAGGCAGGATACTAGATGAGTCCTCATCTTCTGGTGCTGGAACTCAGCTCTGGGTTCACCTCTACCTGCCATCAGCTCGTAGGCAAACGCTATAGCATATAAGCCACAGTCGTAGCCGTTCTTTTGCTGATCCACATCGATAAACCTCAGATGTTCCAGGGGATTGTCGACCACTACACTGTACATATTGATAATCTGCTGACAGATGGATGGAGACAGATTCCTGGAGCTGATGCTATCGGCCACAAAGATTTGGCCATTTTTATAGCACGTTGTCAGCCAGTGCATCCTGTCCTCATCATAGTGGATTTGTACAGCATTTTTGTGTACGCTGTACCCTGGTACCATAAGAGCGCAGGGGGGCTGCAGGCCATCAAAACCTTTAAACTGCCTCTGCAGCAGGTCCTGGGCCATGATGATGATCTCGTCATCCAGGTAGCCGTCCTCCCCTTCGCTCTGCAGGATGGTTAAGAGTTCTGGAGACAGGTTGTTCTCTTGGTTCCCGATATCGGGCATCTCCACTTGTGGGGTCTCCATCTCCGGGGTTACTCCTCTAAGTAGATCAGTAACGTTTTCTGTAGCCGCTCTCTTGGCTGGTGGCATCATCTCGGGCTGACTGTCCTCGGAGGTTGATGCTTTCCTTTTTAGATTGTCTCGGGGTCTTGATTGTGGCCTGAAGCTGGTGACCACTGTCATGGTGGCAGATTTGGTGGCCTGGAAAGAATCCTTCAGCAGAGTTCTCCAATTGCTTTGGGATTTCCTGAATCGGGTCAGAAATCTAAAGCCAATAGACTTGCAGGAAGAGAGAGCCTTGACCAGCAGCCGCTGGCCATAATGGGGACGTCTATGAATCCTCATGACGTCGTCGCTTTCTTTCTCCTTCGTATTCTTGTAGCCTTGTGTATCCAATAGTGAGTCATACAAATGACAGCCTCGGCTCTAAGGTCAAGCTTTACATAGGCTTTAGTTCTTCACTGTCATTGTGATGTCATAGAGTAGATAATTTCATCGAGTTCCACATTCCACATTGTGACATCACTGCTCCAGGCCCGGCTGATGACATAGAGTAGATGATGTCATCGAGTTCCGCATTCCACATTGTGACATCACTGCTCCAGGCCCGGCTGATGACATAGAGTAGATGATGTCATCGAGTTCCACATTCCACATTGTGACATCACTGCTCCAGGCCCGGCTGATGACATAGAGTAGATGATGTAATCGAGTTCCGCATTCCATATTGTGACATCACTGCTCCAGGCCCGGCTGATGACATAGAGTAGATGATGTCATCGAGTTCCACATTCCACATTGTGACATCACTGCTCCAGGCCCAGCTGCTAAGGGCTCACCAGTAACATTGATGCTGACGCCACCCTACAGCTACGTGCAGTTATTATCTGACCCTTAATCACAAATTTCCAGCCACATTCTCCATAAAATGTTATGAGGAGGTTCCTCTATGTGTAGTTTTATCTCCACCGAAGTATATGGAGACAGAAGAGGGGACTGATGGACCGCCATTCCCCCGATAGGTGTTGGTACCAGAGGTGGCATTTATGGCATTTGCGGTAAAGGTTAAGTGCCCCTTAATGTGGCCTAAGCGCTGACATGCAACCAGTGGATGGTGCAAGAGGTGGAACTTTCTGTAATTCCGGATATTACAGAGAATGAGACGCCACAATATCAGGAATGACAACTTGACACTTTTAGTGATGTTGTGATCACAGTGAAGAACCGACATTTTTATTTTTTCAACAATCCAGATCATTTTTGGAAGCTTCAGTTTATAACCTTTTTGCAGAAAATATATAAAATATACAAAAATAACAAAAAATAAATTTTTCATTGATTTCTAAATCTCCCACTAAAATATGTATTTTTGGATAAATCCTTGGGAGAAAACTCCGCTTTATAACTGATTGGTACAATAAAGTCTTTCCTGAATACTGAGCCCGTTACATTATTTCCCGTTATTATGAAGCTTTTCTACATCTTTATCATTATTTGTATTTCCCGTTATATTTGGGTGGTATACCTGCACTCCAGCCATGGGGCGATGTAAGGAAATGTGTTTAACATGTGTCCACGCCATTTGGGGGACTTTAGGAGCTATCTGACAATAAAAGCCGCCGTCCTCCTGACATTGTTCACACTCGTCATTGCTCGGATGTTGATTTATCTCACCTGAGTTCACAGTGAAGTTTTACTTCCAGCAACAAACAAAAATGACATGGAATGGTTATTAAAAATAAAAAAAAATTAAATCTTGCAATTTTCACTCTGGACATTGAGGCTTTTTTCCAGTTGTTTCTGGAAATCAAAGTGTACATTCAGAGCCTGACCTTATCTTTTGTATTGAGGCATCTAATGAGTGAGTGCAAAGGTCGTTGTAAAGAGGAGGGAATGGGAGGAGGTGAGCTGTGATATCGCTTATTGTGATTGGTGGACCTGATGTTATTAGCTGTGTACAGAGGCATTAGCAGTCATTGTAATCCTGCCTATGATGATAATGAGCCTTCTGAAAATAGTTCTTGATAGGACAAGAAGTATGAGTCTAAACTCTAACTCTAAATTCTAACTGATTTTTTTTAGTTGCAGAAATTTTTGTAACAAATCTGTGCAAACAATTGTAGAAATAAAATTTTTCCTTTTCTCCAACCGTTTCAGCTGATTATTTTGACATAGAAAAGGAAATAGGTGGAATTATTTAATATTTAACATAATTTTCATATTTTTTTATTAATTAATATTTTAAATATATTTTTTATTGATGTGGCCTAAAAAGGTCAGAAATGAGATGCGGAAATGGAGACAATTCATTAATTTCATAGCTTTTCTTATCCTGTGACTGGAGCCACCATCAGCCCTGATCATGTGACTAGATTTCCCCCAACCTATTGGTCACATAACCGGTCTATCGGTGATCATGCCTGATCCAATGCAGACTGTTGGATTAGTTTGGTTTCACATTTACGGATGAAGGTGCTGCGGAGGGCTGCGTACTTCCTCTGTGAAGCTCCACCCACTGCCGCACCTCCTCCGGTCAGCTCCGCCTATGTCTGCATGCGGCCTGAGTACCTATATTTAACATGGGTACGCAGGGCCATGCGGACGCATGCGGGTGCATCTGCATGCGTCATTTTGACGGTGCGGCGACCGCAACAAAGTGCAACATGTTGCGTTCGGCGCAGTTGGCCGCACCATCAAAACTACGCATGCAGATGCATCCGCACGCGTCCGCATGGCCCTGCGTACCCATGTTAAAAATAGGTACTCAGGCCGCATGCAGAACGCATGCTGTCCGGAGGAGGTGCGGGGGTGGTTTGAGCTTTACAGAGGAAGTAAGCAGCCCTCCGCAGCACCTCCAACCGCAAATGTGAAACCAGCCTAACCACTGATTCTGTGTTACATCCTGTATTATACTCCAGAGCTGCACTCACTATTCTGCTGGTGCAGTCACTGTGTACATACATTACATTACTGATCCTGAGTTACATCCTGTATTATACTCCAGAGCTGCACTCACTATTCTGCTGGTACAGTCACTGTGTACATACATTACATTACGGATCCTGAGTTACATCCTGTATTATACCCCAGAGCTGCACTCACTATTCTGCTAGTGCAGTCACTGTGTACATACATTACATTACTGATCCTTAGTTACATCCTGTATTATACTCCAGAGCTGCACTCACTATTCTGCTGGTGCAGTCACTGTGTACATACATTACATTACGGATCCTGAGTTACATCCTGTATTATACTCCAGAGCTGCACTCACTATTCTGCTGGTGCAGTCACTGTGTACATACATTACATTACGGATCCTGAGTTACATCCTGTATTATACCCCAGAGCTGCACTCACTATTCTGCTGGTGCAATCACTGTGTACATACATTGCATTACTGATCCTGAGTTACATCCTGTATTATACTCCAGAGCTGCACTCACTATTCTGCTGGTGCACTCACTCTGTACATACATTGCACTACTGATCCTGGATTACATCCTGTATTTTACCCCAGAGCTGCACTCACTATTCTGCTGGTGCAGTCACTGTGTACATACATTGCATTACTGATCCTGAGTTATATCCTGTATTATACTCCAGAGCTGCACTCACTATTCTGCTGGTGCAGTCACTGTGTACATACATTACATTACTGATCCTGAGTTACATCCTGTATTATACTCCAGAGCTGCACTCACTATTCTGCTGGTGCACTCACTCTGTACATACATTGCATTACTGATCCTGGATTACATCCTGTATTTTACCCCAGAGCTGCACACACTATTCTGCTGGTGCAGTCACTGTGTACATACATTGCATTACTGATCCTGGGTTACATCCTGTCTTATACCCCAGAGCTCCACTCACTATTCTGCTGGTGCAGGTGTAAGAAGATGAGCCGAGACAGAGACAGCGGTTCCCGGTGCCCTTTAAGGCCGGCACTATCAGGACTGTCACCACTGTTGCCGGGGGAGGGTTCTTCTGGGAGGGAAGGCCCTTCATGCTGGACAGCAGGGGGCGCAAGGAATATAAAAAGGACTGGGCGCGGGAACGTGACAGACTTGGCGGAAAAGCGTACAGGAGAAGGTTGACTCCCTCTCCATTGCTCCGACTGCTAATCCCTCACCATTCATCCCTCAGTGTACTAACTCTAAGATTGACTATGTCGCGACTGAGCTGACTGTGCCGTTTTGGACAGCTTTTCCCCGCCTGCAGTTGCAGATAAGTTGACTTGCTCCGTTCCTAGAGACTACTCCAGAAGACATCCCGCTTGTATGGTCTGTGAACGTGCCCACGGTTCTTGTTCAGCGCCATCCCTGAGGAATCTACACAAAGGACTGTTTCTATGTTCGATACGATTATTGATGGTTCATTCGTGAACTATCCGAGACAAAGAGTTGGCCCCCTGCTGTGAACAATGGGAGCCGGCTCCCCAATAAGAGCCACAGAATTCTCTGAATGTCTCTCACTGGGCATGAATTTCCCAAGTTCGGCAGTCATATCCCCGCCCACCTGAAATAACCACCGCCCATTCATCAATTTAATTGGCTTGCTGCACATGGGCGTGGTTTCAACCACTAGTGGGTGGAGTTTCAGCCATATTGTCATCACCTTAAATATGTGTTTACCATAGGTGAAATGCTGGAGGTGGTGGAATGGGCAATGATGGGGTGGTGGGGCAAAAGGCAATGATGGGGTGGTAGGGTAGAAAGCAATGATGGAGGTGCTGGAAAGGACAATGATGTGGTGATGGGGGAGAAAGCAATGATGGAGGTGGTGGAATGGGCATTGATGGGGTGGTGGGAAAAGGCAATGATGGTGTGGAAAGGACAATTATGGTCGTCGGGAAACGGGCAATAGTGGGGGTGGTGGGGGAGAAGGAAATGAAGGAGGTGGTGGAATAGGCAATGATGGGGTGGTGGGGGAAAAGGCAATGATGTTGGTTGTGGAAAGGACAATGATGGTGGAAAGGGCAATGATGGGGGTGATAGAAGAGGAGGAAATGATGGAGGGGTGGAATAGGCAATGATGGGGGAGAAGTCAATGATGGAGGTGGTGGAAAGGGCAATGATGGCATGGTGGGGGAGAAAGCAATGATGGAGGTGGTGGAATGGGCAATGATGGGGATGGTGGGGAAAAGGCAATGATGGCATATATATATGTAGCTTTGTCGCCATAAAACGAGGGGGGCCCAGACACATTTCTTGCACAGGGGCCTCAAGCTGTCAGTGTCCTTCCCTGTGTTTTCATAGCAACCAGACTGTCTTCAATGTGTCAAGTACTCAACTCAAAATGCTATTGCCCCTGTGTTGACAAAAGAAAAATGAGAAGGGCACAAAATATTGGGTCAACCCGAGCTCTGCCCAGAATAACCCTGTAAACCACAGGTGGCCCTTTTATGTGAATCTGCATGTGCTCCACGACTTTGCAGTTTAAATGGCACCATTGGGAAACTTGCTATGATACTAATTTGATTTGCCTAGAAACGATTTAATCTTTTACCTCCAGTTTTCTCGCCCTCCAGCCGCAGCTTGTTGCTGATTGTGTAATTTTCCAGTTTTATTGCACTTTCCTAAATGTAACCTGCATATCTCTGCATTAAAGGGTTACTGTCACATTAAGGAGCTCGATCCTTCATTTTCACCATAACAAGAGTTAGGCATCTTCGCTGTCTTTCACGCAAATGAAGAATCTCGTATCCAGAGCTGAATTCTATTCACGGGTTCTGAAACCGCAAGAGATCAACATGAGTCTGCAAGTGCGGCGCCTCCGATCAATGAGGATTTATGGTCCTATGGTCCTGGTTCATAGAGCATGACAGATGGAGGTTTATTCTGTACCATAATCCTGAGAACTGTACCTGGTGCCTCTAATGTGTAGTCATCAGATTATAGCATCGCGTTCAGGAACGGCGGGTTAGCTAATAAACCAGAACATGCACAACACCTGGTAACCTCCACTCCAGATGTGGAAATTCAGGTGTGACTGACATTAACCTCGATCTCCCTCTAATATCACTCTAAAAGAAGCATTATTCTTCTACTGGCTGTATTATACTCCGGAGCTGGATTCACAATTTTCGGGCTTTAAAGATGAGGTATTTCTTGGTTTGGTGACTTCGCTTTGGGAGGAATCTTCTCACTAGACACTGTACTATCACTTGATTTTGGAAGCTTTATTATCTGAGCTTAGATTATCTTATTATTGTTATTAGATTATCTTTTAGAAAATATGTATGTGTATATATATATATTATATATATAAATTCAGCTCTCGTCTTTATCCGATCCATAGATGTTCGCCCTGGAGGGAGGGCAGGGACCGGGCAGACATTACATAATTTATGGTGTAGTGACAGCCCCCAGCAGCCCTAATCAGCTGCTTCAGCATGGGCCTAGGGGGCGTATGCCCCTTTGATCTCTGACCCAGCCAGTTTCTATAATTGACAGTAATATAGGACTATTAAAATAATACTGCATCCTGTGTATACCCTGCGGGGTTCACCACCTTCTGTACTAAATATGCCGTGATGATACATAATAGACTCAGACACACGGCTCAGATACATGGTTTAGATACACGGCTCAGACACACGGCTGCTAGATATTAATTGTATTCTTTATTTACTTCATACAAGATATCACATGTAGAAGTTCCCACCATGATGATGATGATGGCTCCTGGACTCACGGAGAGTCGTCCGTCAGCGCTCAGGAGAGGAAAAACCCCCAGTGGAGGAAACCTCTAGGGAACCATGGCTGACGGCCTGCCCTTCCCCTGGGCGGTGCTGGATCATGGCAGCATGTGCCGTAGATCGGGGCAGATGCAGCAGAAGATTCACTGATCCTGTGATCACATCTGACTGCAGAAAGTAATGAGGACAGAGACCGAGCCCGGAATCTGCCTCGTCCTGAGGTGCGGCTCATCTGCTCCTGACATGGCGGCCGCCACATCATCGACTTGTGATAGCCGTCACCTCCAGCCGTACCCCATCTTCATTGTGGGGGCACAGAGAGACCCCGGCTCTGGAACAGTGATCTGCAGAGAGATAAAACAAACCTGATCATGGAGCAGCCGAATATTACATATCAGAGACGAGCAGACGATTTACTCCCGGTCACTGCTGCTCATTACACTCCTCTTACCTGGATTATATTGGGTCCATGGTAATGACAGAAACACTGACACTTGTCATAGCAGCGACTTGGGGTCATTCTTGTCTGGTTCACACCTCTGTGTACAGAATAGCAGAAAACACCTTATAATGCTGCGATAATTAATCTCTTAATACATCTTTATAAGGGCTGGAGCTCAATTCTTATTATACACAGCTCCGAATCCTCTACTGTCTGTTACTAGTTATAAACCTGGGCACCACTAGGGGGAGCAGTGGAGCCTGTACACTGCGGTGAGTGGAAGCTCCCCCTAGTGGTGGCTGCTGCCAGTGAGGATGTGGATTATTTCGCAGTAATGGTCACTTCTCCCCTCGTCTTCCAGGAGAATCTCCCCCGTAAACTATTCCTTGTCCTCACAATGTGGCGTCATGGCCGCTGTTATTATCAGCTCCTGTCATTACATTACGTGCTCGCACTCCTGTGATAATGATCTTACCTTGTGTAAGGTTTTGTGGAGCATATGTTGGTAAGTGCAATATGTAGGAGCATATTCACACTGTGGCCATTTAACAGAAAAAAACTAACACAAAAACAAAATGAACATGTACTATCCAGCAGCTGAAGACGTTTTAAAAACCCTTTAAACAAGGAACTTACATGATTTAGGGTTTGAGGGCGTCCGATGCGATTCATCTCTGGGCCTGGATGTGACGGCCGGAGTTACTCGCTTCGTGCTCTTTCTGGAATAAGAAATAAAAACAATGAAGATCAGATGCCCCCACTAATGGCTGCATGCCCCTATCATATTTATACCTTCACTATATTGAGGGTATTATAGAAAGTCCATGGTTACTTACTGGTGCAGACTGGTCTGTGTGGCGATCTCTTGGACCGTCATAGACTCTACATGCCGTTTATAGACATGGAGTCAATTCCTGACCTTTTTTGGGAAATCCGCTGATCCTGCCGTTCTGCAGGCAGGATACTAGATGAGTCCTCATCTTCTGGTGCTGGAACTCAGCTCTGGGTTCACCTCTACCTGCCATCAGCTCGTAGGCAAACGCTATAGCATATAAGCCACAGTCGTAGCCGTTCTTCTGCTGATCCACATCGATAAACCTCAGATGTTCCAGGGGATTGTCGACCACTACACTGTACATATTGATAATCTGCTGACGGATGGATGGAGACAGATTCCTGGAGCTGATGCTATCGGCCACAAAGATTTGGCCGTTTTTATAGCACGTTGTCAGCCAGTGCATCCTGTCCTCATCATAGTGGATTTGTACAGCATTTTTGTGTACGCTGTACCCTGGTACCATAAGAGCGCAGGGGGGCTGCAGGCCATCAAAATCCTTAAACTGCCTCTGCAGCAGGTCCTGGGCCATGATGATGATCTCGTCATCCAGGTAGCCGTCCTCCCCTTCGCTCTGCAGGATGGTTAAGAGCTCTGGAGACAGGTTGTTCTCTTGGTTCCCGATATCGGGCATCTCCACTTGTGGGGTCTCCATCTCCGGGGTTACTCCTCTAAGTAGATCAGTAACGTTTTCTGTAGCCGCTCTCTTGGCTGGTGGCATCATCTCGGGCTGACTGTCCTCGGAGGTTGATGCTTTCCTTTTTAGATTGTCTCGGGGTCTTGATTGTGGCCTGAAGCTGGTGACCACTGTCATGGTGGCAGATTTGGTGGCCTGGAAAGAATCCTTCAGCAGAGTTCTCCAATTGCTTTGGGATTTCCTGAATCGGGTCAGAAGTCTAAAGCCAATAGACTTGCAGGAAGAGAGAGCCTTGACCAGCAGCCGCTGGCCATAATGGGGACGTCTATGAATCCTCATGACGTCGTCGCTTTCTTTCTCCTTCGTATTCTTGTAGCCTTGTGTATCCAATAGTGAGTCATACAAATGACAGCCTCGGCTCTGCGGTCAGGCTTTACATAGGCTTTAGTTCTTCACTGTCATTGTGATGTCATAGAGTAGATAATTTCATCGAGTTCCACATTCCACATTGTGACATCACTGCTCCAGGCCCGGCTGATGACATAGAGTAGATGATGTCATCGAGTTCCGCATTCCACATTGTGACATCACTGCTCCAGGCCCGGCTGATGACATAGAGTAGATGATGTCATCGAGTTCCACATTCCACATTGTGACATCACTGCTCCAGGCCCAGCTGCTAAGGGCCCACCAGTAACATTGATGCTGACGCCACCCTACAGCTACGTGCAGTTATTATCTGACCCTTAATCACAAATTTCCAGCCACATTCTCCATAAAATGTTATGAGGAGGTTCCTCTATGTGTAGTTATATCTCCATTGAAGTATATGGAGACTGAAGAGGGGACTGATGGACCGACATTCCCCCGATAGGTGGTGGTACCATAGAAGGCATTTATGGCATTTGCAGTAAAGGTTAAGTGCCCCTTAATGTGGCCTAAGCGCTGACATGCAACCAGTGGATGGTGCAAGAGGCGGAACTTTCTGTAATTCCGGATATTACAGAGAATGAGACGCCACAATATCAGGAATGACAACTTGACACTTTTAGTGATGTTGTGATCACAGTGAAGAGCCGACATTTTTATTTTTTCAACAATCCAGATCATTTTTGGAAGCTTCAGTTTATAACCTTTTTACAGAAAATATATAAAATATACAAAAATAACAAAAAATAAATTTTTCATTGATTTCTAAATCTCCCACTAAAATATGTATTTTTGGATAAATCCTTGGGAGAAAACTCCGCTTTATAACTGATTGGTACAATAAAGTCTTTCCTGAATACTGAGCCCGTTACATTATTTCCCGTTATTATGAAGCTTTTCTACATCTTTATCATTATTTGTATTTCCCGTTATATTTGGGTGGTATACCTGCACTCCAGCCATGGGGCGATGTAAGGAAATGTGTTTAACATGTGTCCACGCCATTTGGGGGACTTTAGGAGCTATCTGACAATAAAAGCCGCCGTCCTCCAGACATTGTTCACACTCGTCATTGCTCGGATGTTGATTTATCTCACCTGAGTTCACAGTGAAGTTTTACTTCCAGCAACAAACAAAAATGACATGGAATGGTTATTAAAAATAAAAAAAAAATTAAATCTTGCAATTTTCACTCTGGACATTGAGGCTTTTTTCCAGTTGTTTCTGGAAATCAAAGTGTACATTCAGAGCCTGACCTTATCTTTTGTATTGAGGCATCTAATGAGTGAGTGCAAAGGTCGTTGTAAAGAGGAGGGAATGGGAGGAGGTGAGCTGTGATATCGCTTATTGTGATTGGTGGACCTGATGTTATTAGCTGTGTACAGAGGTATTAGCAGTCATTGTAATCCTGCCTCTGATGATAATGAGCCTTCTGAAAATAGTTCTTGATAGGACAAGAAGTATGAGTCTAAAGTAACATCAGTGGCCAGACATCTGAACTACGATTTCCAGAAATCCATGGGTTCCCGGCAGAAAAAAGCCCAATTCTGTAAATTCTAACTGATTTTTTTTAGTTGCAGAAATTTTTGTAACAAATCTGTGCAAACAATTGTAGAAATAAAATTTTTGCTTTTCTCCAACAGTTTCAGCTGATTATTTTGACATAGAAAAGGAAATAGGTGGAATTATTTAATATTTAACATAATTTTCATATTTTTTTTATTAATTAATATTTTAAATATATTTTTTATTGATGTGCCCTAAAAAGGTCAGAAATGAGATGCGGAAATGGAGACAATTCATTAATTTCATAGCTTTTCTTATCCTGTGACTGGAGCCACCATCAGCCCTGATCATGTGACTAGATTTCCCCCAACCTATTGGTCACATAACCGGTCTATCGGTGATCATGCCTGATCCAATGCAGACTGTTGGATTAGTTCGGTTTCACATTTACGGATGAAGGTGCTGCGGAGGGCTGCGTACTTCCTCTGTGAAGCTCCACCCACTGCCGCACCTCCTCCGGTCAGCTCCGCCTATGTCTGCATGCGGCCTGAGTACCTATATTTAACATGGGTACGCAGGGCCATGCGGACGCATGCGGGTGCATCTGCATGCGTCATTTTGACGGTGCGGCGACCGCAACAAAATGCAACATGTTGGCCGCATTGTCAAAACTACGCATGCAGATGCATCCGCACGCGTCAGCATGGCCCTGCGTACCCATGTTAAAAATAGGTACTCAGGCCGCATGCAGAGCGCATGCTGACCGGAGGAGGTGCGGGGGTGGTTTGAGTTTTACAGAGGAAGTAAGCAGCCCTCCGCAGCACCTCCAACCGCAAATGTGAAACCAGCCTAACCACTGATTCTGTGTTACATCCTGTATTATACTCCAGAGCTGCACTCACTATTCTGCTGGTGCAGTCACTGTGTACATACATTACATTACGGATCCTGAGTTACATCCTGTATTATACTCCAGAGCTGCACTCACTATTCTGCTGGTGCAGTCACTGTGTACATACATTACATTACTGAACCTGGATTACATCCTGTATTATACTCCAGAGCTGCACTCACTATTCTGCTGGTGCAGTCACTGTGTACATACATTACATTACTGATCCTGAGTTACATCCTCTATTATACCCCAGAGCTGCACTCACTATTCTGCTGGTGCAGTCACTGTGTATATACATTACATTACTGATCCTGGATTACATCCTGTATTATACCCCAGAGTTACACTCACTGTTCTGCTGGTGCAGTCACTGTGTACATACATTACATTACGGATCCTGAGTTACATCCTGTATTATACTCCAGAGCTGCACTCACTATTCTGCTGGTGCAATCACTGTGTACATACATTGCATTACTGATCCTGGGTTACATCCTGTCTTATACCCCAGAGCTCCACTCACTATTCTGCTGGTGCAGGTGTAAGAAGATGAGCCGAGACAGAGACAGCGGCTCCCAGTGCCCTTTAAGGCCGGCACTATCAGGACTGTCACCACTGTTGCCGGGGGAGGGTTCTTCTGGGAGGGAAGGACCTTCATGCTGGACAGCAGGGGGCGCAAGGAATATAAAAAGGACTGGGCGCGGGAACGTGACAGACTTGGCGGAAAAGCGTACAGGAGAAGGTTGACTCCCTCTCCATTGCTCCGACTGCTAATCCCACGCCATTCATCCCTCAGTGTACTAACTCTAAGATTGACTGTGTCGCGACTGAGCTGACTGTGCCGTTTTGGACAGCTTTTCCCCGCCTGCAGTTGCAGATAAGTTGACTTGCTCCGTTCCTAGAGACTACTCCAGAAGACATCCCGCTTGTATGGTCTGTGAACGTGCCCACGGTTCTTGTTCAGCGCCATCCCTGAGGAATCTACACAAAGGACTGTTTCTATGTTCGATACGATTATTGATGGTTCATTCGTGAACTATCCGAGACAAAGAGTTGGCCCCCTGCTGTGAACAATGGGAGCCGGCTCCCCAATAAGAGCCACAGAATTCTCTGAATGGCTTTCACTGGGCATGAATTTCCCAAGTTCGGCAGTCATATCCCCGCCCACCTGAAATAACCACCGCCCATTCATCAATTTAATTGGCTTGCTGCACATGGGCGTGGTTTCAACCACTAGTGGGTGGAGTTTCAGCCATATTGTCATCACCTTAAATATGTGTTTACCATAGGTGAAATGCTGGAGGTGGTGGAATGGGCAATGATGGGGTGGTGGGGCAAAAGGCAATGATGGGGTCGTAGGGCAGAAAGCAATGATGGAGGTGCTGGAAAGGACAATGATGTGGTGATGGGGGAGAAAGCAATGATGGAGGTGGTGGAATGGGCATTGATGGGGTGGTGGGAAAAGGCAATGATGGTGTGGAAAGGACAATTATGGTCGTCGGGAAACGGGCAATAATGGGGGTGGTGGGGGAGAAGGAAATGAAGGAGGTGGTGGAATAGGCAATGATGGGGTGGTGGGGGAAAAGGCAATGATGTTGGTAGTGGAAAGGACAATGATGGTGGAAAGGGCAATGATGGGGGTGATAGAAGAGGAGGAAATGATGGAGGGGTGGAATAGGCAATGATGGGGGAGAAGTCAATGATGGAGGTGGTGGAAAGGGCAATGATGGCATGGTGGGGGAGAAAGCAATGATGGAGGTGGTGGAATGGGCAATGATGGGGATGGTGGGGAAAAGGCAATGATGGCATATATATATGTAGCTTTGTCGCCATAAAACGAGGGGGGCCCAGACACATTTCTTGCACAGGGGCCTCAAGCTGTCAGTGTCCTTCCCTGTGTTTTCATAGCAACCAGACTGTCTTCAATGTGTCAAGTACTCAACTCAAAATGCTATTGCCCCTGTGTTGACAAAAGAAAAATGAGAAGGGCACAAAATATTGGGTCAACCCGAGCTCTGCCCAGAATAGCCCTGGAAACCACAGGTGGCCCTTTTATGTGAATCTGCATGTGCTCCACGACTTTGCAGTTTAAATGGCACCATTGGGAAACTTGCTATGATACTAATTTGATTTGCCTAGAAACGATTTAATCTTTTACCTCCAATTTTCTCGCCCTCCAGCCGCAGCTTGTTGCTGATTGTGTAATTTTCCAGTTTTATTGCACTTTCCTAAATGTAACCTGCATATCTCTGCATTAAAGGGTTACTGTCACATTAAGGAGCTCGATCCTTCATTTTCACCATAACAAGAGTTAGGCATCTTCGCTGTCTTTCACGCAAATGAAGAATCTCGTATCCAGAGCTGAATTCTATTCACGGGTTCTGAAACCGCAAGAGATCAACATGAGTCTGCAAGTGCGGCGCCTCCGATCAATGAGGATTTATGGTCCTGGTTCATAGAGCATGACAGATGGAGGTTTATTCTGTACCATAATCCTGAGAACTGTACCTGGTGCCTCTAATGTGTAGTCATCAGATTATAGCATCGCGTTCAGGAACGGCGGGTTAGCTAATAAACCAGAACATGCACAACACCTGGTAACCTCCACTCCAGATGTGGAAATTCAGGTGTGACTGACATTAACCTCGATCTCCCTCTAATATCACTCTAAAAGAAGCATTATTCTTCTACTGGCTGTATTATACTCCGGAGCTGGATTCACAATTTTCGGGCTTTAAAGATGAGGTATTTCTTGGTTTGGTGACTTCGCTTTGGGAGGAATCTTCTCACTAGACACTGTACTATCACTTGATTTTGGAAGCTTTATTATCTGAGCTTAGATTATCTTATTATTGTTATTAGATTATCTTTTAGAAAATATGTATGTGTATATATATATATTATATATATAAATTCAGCTCTCGTCTTTATCCGATCCATAGATGTTCGCCCTGGAGGGAGGGCAGGGACCGGGCAGACATTACATAATTTATGGTGTAGTGACAGCCCCCAGCAGCCCTAATCAGCTGCTTCAGCATGGGCCTAGGGGGCGTATGCCCCTTTGATCTCTGACCCAGCCAGTTTCTATAATTGACAGTAATATAGGACTATTAAAATAATACTGCATCCTGTATATACCCCGCGGGGTTCACCACCTTCTGTACTAAATATGCCGTGATGATACATAATAGACTCAGACACACGGCTCAGATACATGGTTTAGATACACGGCTCAGACACACGGCTGCTAGATATTAATTGTATTCTTTATTTACTTCATACAAGATATCACATGTAGAAGTTCCCACCATGATGATGATGATGGCTCCTGGACTCACGGAGAGTCGTCCGTCAGCGCTCAGGAGAGGAAAAACCCCCAGTGGAGGAAACCTCTAGGGAACCATGGCTGACGGCCTGCCCTTCCCCTGGGCGGTGCTGGATCATGGCAGCATGTGCCGTAGATCGGGGCAGATGCAGCAGAAGATTCACTGATCCTGTGATCACATCTGACTGCAGAAAGTAATGAGGACAGAGACCGAGCCCGGAATCTGCCTCGTCCTGAGGTGCGGCTCATCTGCTCCTGACATGGCGGCCGCCACATCATCGACTTGTGATAGCCGTCACCTCCAGCCGTACCCCATCTTCATTGTGGGGGCACAGAGAGACCCCGGCTCTGGAACAGTGATCTGCAGAGAGATAAAACAAACCTGATCATGGAGCAGCCGAATATTACATATCAGAGACGAGCAGACGATTTACTCCCGGTCACTGCTGCTCATTACACTCCTCTTACCTGGATTATATTGGGTCCATGGTAATGACAGAAACACTGACACTTGTCATAGCAGCGACTTGGGGTCATTCTTGTCTGGTTCACACCTCTGTGTACAGAATAGCAGAAAACACCTTATAATGCTGCGATAATTAATCTCTTAATACATCTTTATAAGGGCTGGAGCTCAATTCTTATTATACACAGCTCCGAATCCTCTACTGTCTGTTACTAGTTATAAACCTGGGCACCACTAGGGGGAGCAGTGGAGCCTGTACACTGCGGTGAGTGGAAGCTCCCCCTAGTGGTGGCTGCTGCCAGTGAGGATGTGGATTATTTCGCAGTAATGGTCACTTCTCCCCTCGTCTTCCAGGAGAATCTCCCCCGTAAACTATTCCTTGTCCTCACAATGTGGCGTCATGGCCGCTGTTATTATCAGCTCCTGTCATTACATTACGTGCTCGCACTCCTGTGATAATGATCTTACCTTGTGTAAGGTTTTGTGGAGCATATGTTGGTAAGTGCAATATGTAGGAGCATATTCACACTGTGGCCATTTAACAGAAAAAAACTAACACAAAAACAAAATGAACATGTACTATCCAGCAGCTGAAGACGTTTTAAAAACCCTTTAAACAAGGAACTTACATGATTTAGGGTTTGAGGGCGTCCGATGCGATTCATCTCTGGGCCTGGATGTGACGGCCGGAGTTACTCGCTTCGTGCTCTTTCTGGAATAAGAAGTAAAAACAATGAAGATCAGATGCCCCCACTAATGGCTGCATGCCCCTATCATATTTATACCTTCACTATATTGAGGGTATTATAGAAAGTCCATGGTTACTTACTGGTGCAGACTGGTCTGTGTGGCGATCTCTTGGACCGTCATAGACTCTACATGCCGTTTATAGACATGGAGTCAATTCCTGACCTTTTTTGGGAAATCCGCTGATCCTGCCGTTCTGCAGGCAGGATACTAGATGAGTCCTCATCTTCTGGTGCTGGAACTCAGCTCTGGGTTCACCTCTACCTGCCATCAGCTCGTAGGCAAACGCTATAGCATATAAGCCACAGTCGTAGCCGTTCTTCTGCTGATCCACATCGATAAACCTCAGATGTTCCAGGGGATTGTCGACCACTACACTGTACATATTGATAATCTGCTGACGGATGGATGGAGACAGATTCCTGGAGCTGATGCTATCGGCCACAAAGATTTGGCCGTTTTTATAGCACGTTGTCAGCCAGTGCATCCTGTCCTCATCATAGTGGATTTGTACAGCATTTTTGTGTACGCTGTACCCTGGTACCATAAGAGCGCAGGGGGGCTGCAGGCCATCAAAATCCTTAAACTGCCTCTGCAGCAGGTCCTGGGCCATGATGATGATCTCGTCATCCAGGTAGCCGTCCTCCCCTTCGCTCTGCAGGATGGTTAAGAGCTCTGGAGACAGGTTGTTCTCTTGGTTCCCGATATCGGGCATCTCCACTTGTGGGGTCTCCATCTCCGGGGTTACTCCTCTAAGTAGATCAGTAACGTTTTCTGTAGCCGCTCTCTTGGCTGGTGGCATCATCTCGGGCTGACTGTCCTCGGAGGTTGATGCTTTCCTTTTTAGATTGTCTCGGGGTCTTGATTGTGGCCTGAAGCTGGTGACCACTGTCATGGTGGCAGATTTGGTGGCCTGGAAAGAATCCTTCAGCAGAGTTCTCCAATTGCTTTGGGATTTCCTGAATCGGGTCAGAAGTCTAAAGCCAATAGACTTGCAGGAAGAGAGAGCCTTGACCAGCAGCCGCTGGCCATAATGGGGACGTCTATGAATCCTCATGACGTCGTCGCTTTCTTTCTCCTTCGTATTCTTGTAGCCTTGTGTATCCAATAGTGAGTCATACAAATGACAGCCTCGGCTCTGCGGTCAGGCTTTACATAGGCTTTAGTTCTTCACTGTCATTGTGATGTCATAGAGTAGATAATTTCATCGAGTTCCACATTCCACATTGTGACATCACTGCTCCAGGCCCGGCTGATGACATAGAGTAGATGATGTCATCGAGTTCCGCATTCCACATTGTGACATCACTGCTCCAGGCCCGGCTGATGACATAGAGTAGATGATGTCATCGAGTTCCACATTCCACATTGTGACATCACTGCTCCAGGCCCAGCTGCTAAGGGCCCACCAGTAACATTGATGCTGACGCCACCCTACAGCTACGTGCAGTTATTATCTGACCCTTAATCACAAATTTCCAGCCACATTCTCCATAAAATGTTATGAGGAGGTTCCTCTATGTGTAGTTATATCTCCATTGAAGTATATGGAGACTGAAGAGGGGACTGATGGACCGACATTCCCCCGATAGGTGGTGGTACCATAGAAGGCATTTATGGCATTTGCAGTAAAGGTTAAGTGCCCCTTAATGTGGCCTAAGCGCTGACATGCAACCAGTGGATGGTGCAAGAGGCGGAACTTTCTGTAATTCCGGATATTACAGAGAATGAGACGCCACAATATCAGGAATGACAACTTGACACTTTTAGTGATGTTGTGATCACAGTGAAGAGCCGACATTTTTATTTTTTCAACAATCCAGATCATTTTTGGAAGCTTCAGTTTATAACCTTTTTACAGAAAATATATAAAATATACAAAAATAACAAAAAATAAATTTTTCATTGATTTCTAAATCTCCCACTAAAATATGTATTTTTGGATAAATCCTTGGGAGAAAACTCCGCTTTATAACTGATTGGTACAATAAAGTCTTTCCTGAATACTGAGCCCGTTACATTATTTCCCGTTATTATGAAGCTTTTCTACATCTTTATCATTATTTGTATTTCCCGTTATATTTGGGTGGTATACCTGCACTCCAGCCATGGGGCGATGTAAGGAAATGTGTTTAACATGTGTCCACGCCATTTGGGGGACTTTAGGAGCTATCTGACAATAAAAGCCGCCGTCCTCCAGACATTGTTCACACTCGTCATTGCTCGGATGTTGATTTATCTCACCTGAGTTCACAGTGAAGTTTTACTTCCAGCAACAAACAAAAATGACATGGAATGGTTATTAAAAATAAAAAAAAAATTAAATCTTGCAATTTTCACTCTGGACATTGAGGCTTTTTTCCAGTTGTTTCTGGAAATCAAAGTGTACATTCAGAGCCTGACCTTATCTTTTGTATTGAGGCATCTAATGAGTGAGTGCAAAGGTCGTTGTAAAGAGGAGGGAATGGGAGGAGGTGAGCTGTGATATCGCTTATTGTGATTGGTGGACCTGATGTTATTAGCTGTGTACAGAGGTATTAGCAGTCATTGTAATCCTGCCTCTGATGATAATGAGCCTTCTGAAAATAGTTCTTGATAGGACAAGAAGTATGAGTCTAAAGTAACATCAGTGGCCAGACATCTGAACTACGATTTCCAGAAATCCATGGGTTCCCGGCAGAAAAAAGCCCAATTCTGTAAATTCTAACTGATTTTTTTTAGTTGCAGAAATTTTTGTAACAAATCTGTGCAAACAATTGTAGAAATAAAATTTTTGCTTTTCTCCAACAGTTTCAGCTGATTATTTTGACATAGAAAAGGAAATAGGTGGAATTATTTAATATTTAACATAATTTTCATATTTTTTTTATTAATTAATATTTTAAATATATTTTTTATTGATGTGCCCTAAAAAGGTCAGAAATGAGATGCGGAAATGGAGACAATTCATTAATTTCATAGCTTTTCTTATCCTGTGACTGGAGCCACCATCAGCCCTGATCATGTGACTAGATTTCCCCCAACCTATTGGTCACATAACCGGTCTATCGGTGATCATGCCTGATCCAATGCAGACTGTTGGATTAGTTCGGTTTCACATTTACGGATGGAGGTGCTGCGGAGGGCTGCGTACTTCCTCTGTGAAGCTCCACCCACTGCCGCACCTCCTCCGGTCAGCTCCGCCTATGTCTGCATGCGGCCTGAGTACCTATATTTAACATGGGTACGCAGGGCCATGCGGACGCATGCGGGTGCATCTGCATGCGTCATTTTGACGGTGCGGCGACCGCAACAAAATGCAACATGTTGGCCGCATTGTCAAAACTACGCATGCAGATGCATCCGCACGCGTCAGCATGGCCCTGCGTACCCATGTTAAAAATAGGTACTCAGGCCGCATGCAGAGCGCATGCTGACCGGAGGAGGTGCGGGGGTGGTTTGAGTTTTACAGAGGAAGTAAGCAGCCCTCCGCAGCACCTCCAACCGCAAATGTGAAACCAGCCTAACCACTGATTCTGTGTTACATCCTGTATTATACTCCAGAGCTGCACTCACTATTCTGCTGGTGCAGTCACTGTGTACATACATTACATTACGGATCCTGAGTTACATCCTGTATTATACTCCAGAGCTGCACTCACTATTCTGCTGGTGCAGTCACTGTGTACATACATTACATTACTGAACCTGGATTACATCCTGTATTATACTCCAGAGCTGCACTCACTATTCTGCTGGTGCAGTCACTGTGTACATACATTACATTACTGATCCTGAGTTACATCCTCTATTATACCCCAGAGCTGCACTCACTATTCTGCTGGTGCAGTCACTGTGTATATACATTACATTACTGATCCTGGATTACATCCTGTATTATACCCCAGAGTTACACTCACTGTTCTGCTGGTGCAGTCACTGTGTACATACATTACATTACGGATCCTGAGTTACATCCTGTATTATACTCCAGAGCTGCACTCACTATTCTGCTGGTGCAATCACTGTGTACATACATTGCATTACTGATCCTGGGTTACATCCTGTCTTATACCCCAGAGCTGCACTCACTATTCTGCTGGTGCAGGTGTAAGAAGATGAGCCGAGACAGAGACAGCGGCTCCCAGTGCCCTTTAAGGCCGGCACTATCAGGACTGTCACCACTGTTGCCGGGGGAGGGTTCTTCTGGGAGGGAAGGACCTTCATGCTGGACAGCAGGGGGCGCAAGGAATATAAAAAGGACTGGGCGCGGGAACGTGACAGACTTGGCGGAAAAGCGTACAGGAGAAGGTTGACTCCCTCTCCATTGCTCCGACTGCTAATCCCACGCCATTCATCCCTCAGTGTACTAACTCTAAGATTGACTGTGTCGCGACTGAGCTGACTGTGCCGTTTTGGACAGCTTTTCCCCGCCTGCAGTTGCAGATAAGTTGACTTGCTCCGTTCCTAGAGACTACTCCAGAAGACATCCCGCTTGTATGGTCTGTGAACGTGCCCACGGTTCTTGTTCAGCGCCATCCCTGAGGAATCTACACAAAGGACTGTTTCTATGTTCGATACGATTATTGATGGTTCATTCGTGAACTATCCGAGACAAAGAGTTGGCCCCCTGCTGTGAACAATGGGAGCCGGCTCCCCAATAAGAGCCACAGAATTCTCTGAATGGCTTTCACTGGGCATGAATTTCCCAAGTTCGGCAGTCATATCCCCGCCCACCTGAAATAACCACCGCCCATTCATCAATTTAATTGGCTTGCTGCACATGGGCGTGGTTTCAACCACTAGTGGGTGGAGTTTCAGCCATATTGTCATCACCTTAAATATGTGTTTACCATAGGTGAAATGCTGGAGGTGGTGGAATGGGCAATGATGGGGTGGTGGGGCAAAAGGCAATGATGGGGTCGTAGGGCAGAAAGCAATGATGGAGGTGCTGGAAAGGACAATGATGTGGTGATGGGGGAGAAAGCAATGATGGAGGTGGTGGAATGGGCATTGATGGGGTGGTGGGAAAAGGCAATGATGGTGTGGAAAGGACAATTATGGTCGTCGGGAAACGGGCAATAATGGGGGTGGTGGGGGAGAAGGAAATGAAGGAGGTGGTGGAATAGGCAATGATGGGGTGGTGGGGGAAAAGGCAATGATGTTGGTAGTGGAAAGGACAATGATGGTGGAAAGGGCAATGATGGGGGTGATAGAAGAGGAGGAAATGATGGAGGGGTGGAATAGGCAATGATGGGGGAGAAGTCAATGATGGAGGTGGTGGAAAGGGCAATGATGGCATGGTGGGGGAGAAAGCAATGATGGAGGTGGTGGAATGGGCAATGATGGGGATGGTGGGGAAAAGGCAATGATGGCATATATATATGTAGCTTTGTCGCCATAAAACGAGGGGGGCCCAGACACATTTCTTGCACAGGGGCCTCAAGCTGTCAGTGTCCTTCCCTGTGTTTTCATAGCAACCAGACTGTCTTCAATGTGTCAAGTACTCAACTCAAAATGCTATTGCCCCTGTGTTGACAAAAGAAAAATGAGAAGGGCACAAAATATTGGGTCAACCCGAGCTCTGCCCAGAATAGCCCTGGAAACCACAGGTGGCCCTTTTATGTGAATCTGCATGTGCTCCACGACTTTGCAGTTTAAATGGCACCATTGGGAAACTTGCTATGATACTAATTTGATTTGCCTAGAAACGATCTAATCTTTTACCTCCAGTTTTCTCGCCCTCCAGCCGCAGCTTGTTGCTGATTGTGTAATTTTCCAGTTTTATTGCACTTTCCTAAATGTAACCTGCATATCTCTGCATTAAAGGGTTACTGTCACATTAAGGAGCTCGATCCTTCATTTACACCATAACAAGAGTTAGGCATCTTCGCTGTCTTTCACGCAAATGAAGAATCTCGTATCCAGAGCTGAATTCTATTCACGGGTTCTGAAACCGCAAGAGATCAACATGAGTCTGCAAGTGCGGCGCCTCCGATCAATGAGGATTTATGGTCCTGGTTCATAGAGCATGACAGATGGAGGTTTATTCTGTACCATAATCCTGAGAACTGTACCTGGTGCCTCTAATGTGTAGTCATCAGATTATAGCATCGCGTTCAGGAACGGCTAACGGGTTAGCTAATAAACCAGAACATGCACAACACCTGGTAACCTCCACTCCAGATGTGGAAATTCAGGTGTGACTGACATTAACTTCGATCTCCCTCTCCCTCTAATATCACTCTAAAAGTTAAAAAAACTGAGATATTAGATGCTGTCTTCTAGAGCTTGTTCCACAGCACCAAAAACCACCTTAAAAGGGTGCAGCTTATCCAAGTGTGAGCATTTGAGTAATGATTATGTAGCGGTGGTCCTGGGAGGTGGTTTGGTGGTCTTGTATAAAGCGAGGCAGTCTTAGGAGATGATTTTAGTGGTTTTGAATAAAGCAATGGTGGTCTTGGGAGGTGACTTTAGTGGTCCAGACTAAAGAAGGGGTGGTCCAGAAAGTTTGTGGTCCTATGTTAAGCAGTGGTGGTCCTAAGAAGTCATGTTAGTGGTCCTGAGTTACGCAGGTGTGGTCCTGAATTAAACAGGGTAGTCTTGGGAGGTGATTTTTGGGGTCCTGAGTAAAGCAGGGGTTGGTCCTAAGAGAGGAAGTTAGTGGCTCTGAGTAAAGCAAGGGTGGGGCTTAAATATTGCAACGGGTGGAGAAGTCCCGATACTTTTGAAAGTCTAACTTTATGTCCAACATATCTTATGTGTGCCAACTTTCTTGAAGTATTCTGATGCTTCCAGATTTATGTGTGATCCCAGGATGCTCTATTATCAGAAGGAACCTGGAGTACAAATTCAGGGGACAGGAAATAAGGCATAGAGAGGATAAGGAAGGGGAGCAGAGAAGAGTGGCCCGTAGAAAAAATAATTGCCTTTATGGAAGAGAATTTTGGCAAAGCTCTTTGTGCACCAGACTCAAAAACTCTCAGAAGGACAGTAGTAAAAGTTAGCAAGTATCTCAATGTCATATCTATAAACCAGCCTGAAAATATCCAAACGTAGTACTAGGTGCCATGGAAACCAGCATAAAAGAAACGTGCTGCCAGGATGAAAGACATCACATTGCACTTATTCTCCTCATTTAGTACCGTTATCATCTCCCGAGAAGTCAATTTGTCTACGACTGATGTCATCCAGTCATTGCAAAACCTGGGAAGACTGGAGATTAAAGAACCCAGGAGCCGTCTAGTTGCAGGCAACAGACGTTTTACATAAAAGTAAATGTTTGACTGTCCTGACAGCGCCAAACTTCATGCCGTTCATCTAAACAAGCCGTCAAGATGTGTATGAAGGAATCAAGATGTAAAGTGTCTCCAACCGAGCAGTACGGCTTCTCGGTAAGGAAAGATGTGTAAGAACTTCCCCGGCCACGCTAGTCTACGGTTGGGTCCTGGCGCTATTTTTCTTGGTTCCTTGTCTATTTTTAAAGTGGATTTATAAAGCGTTAATAACAACATAGCGTTTAGCAGAGATTGTCTTTCATATTAAAGGGATCTAATGACAGGTTACCTTTAAGCAATAACGTATAATGCACAATTATTGCTTCCTTGCCGCTGTATAGATGCAATATACTCTGTTCTGGCCTAGGTGTGATGGTGTGATAGGCTATGTGGATATCATTTTGTGTATATTTCTATTTAACTGATTTTCATAATGTTTTCTTGTTGCCTTGTATCATTTCTTGTATTCCCCATATTGTCTGGAGTCTCAATTACCTTCCAAGAGGCTGATAATTGAATTAACTCACTTACTGTCTGCAGCCTGATTGTACATAGTGTGTGTTTATCTTTGTCTATAGATGTGTACTAATATGCTAATTGTGCATTGTATTATGAAACTAGTTGGTAGATGTCATGGTTATTGATGATTTTGGACAAATGGTGCAGGGGTTAATAGGGAGAGCCTCTCTTTGACACCAGGGAGGGTTTTTATAGCTTCAGGTGAGCACCCCTCCCTGTCGTTTATACTCCTTGCTTGAGTGTTGCCGACCCTGCTTCGTTTGTGCTCCCTCCTGTCCCTGTGTGCTTGATTGGTATATGACTCGGTTTTGACTATGGTAATGTCTCTTGGATTGTGATTCTGTTCCTGCGTGACCTCCTGTGTATGACTCCTGGCTTTGTCTTGACCTCCCCGTGATCGCCCTTCTGTACTATTACTGACGTCCTGTGTATGACCTTATGCTCTGTCTGACCCTGCACTGATATCTGTCTCTGTTTCTACTTGCGTCTCCTGTGCATGACCCCGGGCTTGTCTGACAACGGTTTATTCTCCTCTCCCTGAGGTGTCTCTAAACACTGTCATCAGTGCTGTTGGAGGCTGGCTGTAAACACCGCCCACCTTCTGATGTGCTGCCACATGACCGTAAGGTCCTGCGGGCATCAGTGTGCTTTGCTGTCGCTCCTCCCCTCCCGTAGGTCCTAGAGCAAGGTTTCCATCGCTATAGCCACGCTCCTGCCCAAGCAGACAGTGAGTACCACGTCTCTGTGTTACTGTCCATACCTGGTCCTTCTGCAAACCTGTCACTCACACTTGCTGTACTATAAGTGTGACAGTTGACTTCTAAGGCCTCTTTCACACTTCCGTTTTTTATTGTCAGTTAAAATCCGCCAAAATGGCGGAAAGCGGATCCGTTTGTAACTGATGCAAACGGATGCCACCGGACCGTTTTTTTGACGGATCCGTTGAATGCAGAATTTTAAAGGAACAGCAGTCCGGGAAGGAGAGAGAGAGAGAGCGAGAGAGAGAGAATTTTTTTTAATGCGGATCCTACAGCCAAAAAAACATTGCAGGGTCCGTCCAGGCATGCCGGCGGACGCAAACATTTTGGCGGATCCGCAAAAAAACGGCTACAACGGATGGCCATCCGTCAAGATCCGCCAGTAATGCAACTCAATGGGGAAAAAAACGGATCCGCCAAACAAAATGGCGGATCCGTTTTTTTCAAAAACCGGCAGATTTTGACTGATGGTCAAAAACAGAAGTGTGAAAGAGGCCTAAAGAGGGAACAGAATGTGAGAGTGTACTGAAAGACACTGGGTAATTCTAAAAATAGCTTACCTTTCTGGGGTATAAAAGATCCTGAGACGGAGAGACCACATCTCATCTCATCTCATCTCATTTCATCAAACAGCACGTCAGAGAGAAAGGGAAGCGAATGGACCCATTCTATCCTCTGGCTGCTGGATTATTGGACTCTCATCTCCCTGGACATTTTATCCTGTTACTGAACTTCATTCGTGTTCTGGACTATTGTATCCTCAGTGTGGTGGATTGTTTATGGACCTTCTAATTTTGCCTATAATAAAGGTCTTGGGTTTGTTCACACTTCCCTCGCTCTGTTGATTGTGTGATACCAGAGAAGGACCCCGTGACACTAGGTCTCCATGTACAGTACATTGCCATCTATGGGCAAAGATATTGGTAAGGTGCTGCACATGCTGCCTAGGAATGAATGGAGCATGCGCAGCATTTCTGTGAGGCTGGGTAGACTCCAAGGGTGAACCCACAGGTCCGCGATGACGAACTTGCCCCCGGGCGAGCGGGCCAGGTGTACCACCCCCTATACAGGGAGTGTTAAGGGCAGGCCCGGAGGAGACTATCACCGCGGAAGCTGATACCTGGGGACAACTGGAGGAGAAAATAGGCGGACACCGGGCTGGAAGGCAGACAGGGCAGGCTGGCGAACCCAGGAGGGACGACTGCAGGACTGGATGGAGAGAAGGGCAGGAGGGACCGGAGCAGGCAGGAACGGATCAGGAAGGCACACATGGGTGAAGGCAGGAACACGCTGGAAAGGCGGGCTCTGAAAGGAAACACACAGGAGGTGAGATATCAGTTGAAGAGACAAGGCAGGTTACAGGCACGGGGCAGGGCGCTAAGCGGAAGAAATGTAGGAGACGGTGGGCCCGAGAATCTGTCGTGGGACACAATAGATAACCAGGCACGGAACAGGAGGTGCAGCTCCCTTTTTTAGGAGCAGGACTTCCAGGTCAGGCCTCCAGGGTCACAGGGGCGGAGAGATGGGCGGAGCAGTCAGTGCAGAGATCTGGGGTGAGAGGTGCGCATGCGCCCCAGGCTGAGCACAGAGGCTGACCGCGGGGTCGGAAGCAGGAGAGCCGGCAGGCGCGCGCCAGCTGCATGAGCGCGTCGGGAGCAGCGGACGCGCCCGGAGGTTGTGGGCAGCGCAGACCCGAGAATGGAGGCAGTGGCAGGAGCCGTGAGCGTGGAGGAAGCGGCGGGCGTGGGACGAGCAGGAGCGCTAACAGCGGGAGCAGCGGTAAGCGTGACAATTTCACAGCTCGTATGTATGACTAATGAAAGATTTGGACCTGGAGAAATTGTCAAGTGTGTAGATTATTGACTCCATAGCTCTGTAAAAAAGGGGACGTTAATGGGAATCTTGCTTATAGGCGACCAAATCACTGCTACTCTGACTGCACACCAGAAATATTAACTAAAAAATAAAGATTAGAATTTAATATTTTCCATCAGATCATTACAGGGCTTGAATACCGAAGAGACAAAAATTATAGCTGGAAGAAAAAAATGGCAGAGTATTAGAAGCGGCCGCGAAAATCACAGAATATTCTGATTAGATTAAAAATAAAATAAAAAATTATAAATCAAAATTGTAAAAATCAAAAGCAAAAAAATTCTTAAGACGCTCCAGTTTCCTCTCCAAGGCAAATGAATTTTAGCACCTGAAAGACAATTACATTGAGTGATTTCTCCTGCAGAAGAACATGTCCTCGTGGGCTATTACTTTTATCAATAACCAAAATCAATTCTATTTAACCGATGTTTCTCCAAATGTAAGCTTTTATGACACATTGCCCATTACACAGGAACCTTCCTTTTTATGGAACAATTTAATTTACTGCCAGGGAGAGAATTGCTTTAAGAAGAGCAATGGAGATTGCTGGAAGTGTCATCCAAGTTCATACGAATGGGGCTCAATACTAAAGGCGTCGAGAAAAGACATTTGTATTTCTGTGATAATTATGATTGTCCATAATAATACAGCAAGAAATAATAAAGAACATGTAAAAGGCAGAAAAAGCTTTATGGAAAAATAGGAGCAATTCACATGAGGTCAGAACTTCATAACCACTGCTAAACTGGAGTAATGGGATGCAACTTATCAATGTACAGGTACAGTTACACAGGACTGTCATTGCATAGGCCAAAGAGAAATAATTGTCAGTTTCATCTGGTCTCTAAATGTAAAACGGATGTTAGAGTGTAATAAAGAATTAGAGATGATATGCTACTGCTCCTATGTACAAGAATATAACTACTATAATACTGCCCCTATGTACAAGAATAAAATTACTATAATACTGCCCCCTATGTACAAGAATATAACTACTATAATACTGCTCCTATGTACAAGAATATAACTACTATAATACTGCTCCTATGTACAAGAATATAACTCCTATAATACTGCTCCTATGTACAGGAATATAACTACTATAATACTGCTCCTATGTACAAGAATATAACTCCTATAATACTGCTCCTATGTACAGGAATATAACTACTATAATACTGCCCCTATGTACAAGAATATAACTACTATAATACTGCCCCTATGTACAAGAATATAACTACTATAATACTGCTCCTATGTACAAGAATATAACTACTATAATACTGCTCCTATGTACAAGAATATAACTCCTATAATACTGCTCCTATGTACAGGAATATAACTACTATAATACTGCTCCTATGTACAAGAATATAACTCCTATAATACTGCTCCTATGTACAGGAATATAACTACTATAATACTGCCCCTATGTACAAGAATATAACTGCTATAATACTGCTCCTATGTACAAGAATATAACTACTATAATACTGCTCCTATGTACAAGAATATAACTACTATAATACTGCCCCCTATGTACAAGAATATAACTACTATAATACTGCCCCCTATGTACAAGAATATAACTACTATAATACTGCCCCCTATGTACAAGAATATAACTACTATAATACTGCCCCCTATGTACAAGAATATAACTACTATAATACTGCCCCTATGTACAAGAATATAACTACTATAATACTGCTCCTATGTACAAGAATATAACTACTATAATACTGCCCCCTATATACAAGAATATAACTACTATAGTACTGCTCCTATGTAGAAGAATATAACTACTATAATACTGCCCCCTATATACAAGAATATAACTACTATAATACTGCTCCTATATACAAGAATATAACTACAATAATACTGCTCCTATGTACAAGAATATAACTACTATAATACTGCCCCCTATGTACAAGAATATAACTACTATAATACTGCCCCCTATGTACAAGAATATAACTACTATAATACTGCCCCCTATGTACAAGAATATAACTACTATAATACTGCCCCTATGTACAAGAATATAACTACTATAATACTGCCCCTATGTACAAGAATATAACTACTATAATACTGCTCCTATGTACAAGAATGTAACTGCTATAATACTGCCCCCTATGTACAAGAATATAACTACTATAATACTGCCCCTATGTACAAGAATATAACTAATATAATATTGTTTTTAAGAACAAGATTGTAACTACTCTCCCCCTCATCGTCCCATACACTCCATTTTCTCTGCTGTCCTCATTACAAGTAGTTTTACATTATATCTTTTAATATATACAGGAGCTGTTGCTATATACATAGTAATGAGCTTCTTCATTGTAACATTAAATGGATTTTTTATATATTCTGAGATTAATTTTATCAAATGCTATGAAAAAATACAGCACAATGTTTGGTTTTGGGTGGCGATTGTATTTATATTCCACAGGTCACTCTGCTTCTCTGACATTGTTACAAATGTAAAATTGATAGCGCAGATAATAATAAGGATTTGGCTCCAGTAGAAGCCGTCGAAGTTAATGTAAAGCGCTGCATCATAATGCCGAGAAGTGGCCTTTCCTAGTCTGCGTGTAATATCCATATCACACACCGCTATAGAATTTCCTGCTTATATCCTGTGTGTCGGGCCAATGCGTGACCTTTAGAATTTACCCATATTTCTTTCTTCCGGCTAATCCCCTGATTGTAATTTTACAGCGGCTTCGGCCATCTCATGTTATTAGGGATCTGGACGATATTATGTAAAGGTGAAGAGACTCACATACAAATGGACATTATTACCAAGTCTTCAGCTATGAGAAAAAAAAGTGAAAAATTCCCTTTCAGTTCTCCTATTTTTATGTTTGAGAGTGGAGTTGTATATTTCACAATATAAAGTTGATCAAATAGGAAATTACAGGAGGCGCAGCGAAGAGCAGAGGATGTTTTGTGAAAATTGAGCTTTGCAGCTACTGCTGATGTTCCTTTTTGCTATATGAGGGGCACCATGAACGCAAAATCACCAAAAAGTCCAAGTTTCAATTCCACCAATTATTTTAACACAAATGTTACTTAAAGGGAACCTGTCACCAGGTTTGTCCCATAAGAGATAAGGCCACCACTTTCAGACCTGATATAGAGCTTTCTAATATGATGTATATATGCCCCCAATCTGGACTGCAAGACAAGAAAAGGTCAAATTCGGGTTTAGTTCTGATACTTGAACCAAACTTTGGACTCCAGTTTAGCCGAACCCAGCGAACCTGAACTTCTGTGGGCTCGCTTATCCCTAATTCACGGCAAGAGGCCCTGCATCATCGGAGGTTGTAATGGCAGGTCTTTGTCACTTCCCCAGTTATAATTACTGTAATCCCATATGTTCAATGTGGTGATATGTCCCCTCTTTGAAATTATCTTTATGCATTTTACTATTTTCTCTGTCAATCAGTGTTTGTTCCTAGTCTACACTGTTAACACTAGATTTGCATATAGGGATAACAGGATATTTGAAAAAGCGCAAGGCTCAGGAAAGTGAGAGCCATGATTAGAACTGGTCTGGAAACTGCTAGGACCTGGCTGATTGCATTTCTACCGGACTGATAAGAGCCATGTCAGGAGCTGATAAAAAAAAGGGAAGGAGGAGAGTAGCTAACTGCTCCATAGAAATCAATTGGTTTGAGAGAGCTGACTAGGATGTTAGGAGAAATATTCCAGGAGAGGAGTTAACTATTGAGCACACTTGGTCAGACTCTGACCTTTATGGAAATGAGCTGTACACTATGTGTTATGATGAGTCACCGAAGGAGGAAAAAACAAAATACCAGCTAAGTCCAGAAAAAGCAGAGAGGTTGGCAGCTATCGGATTGCAGACCCCTGAACCTATCCACAACAACTACCAGTAGCCGTGGGGGGTTCCTACGGTGCCCTAGACCCCTCGATCACAGCCGGAGAACTATATAGCCTAAAGACAGAAAGGGGAAAAACTAAACTGCCCCAGAGCAGACCCCAAAGCAATAGGCAGCGCCCAACATATAATGACGGTGAAGCAAGATGAAAACACTAACTCAGATAGAAAGATAGGTTGAGCAAATGATGGGGCCCAAGCTAACTACATAGGACAGGATAGGAAAGCTGCTGTCTGCCATCCGCAAAAACCCTATCAAAATGAGCCAACCGACTGATAGGAAAAATAGGCCCTGAAGTCGCTAGGCTTCAAAAGACTATATCAGCACTCAGGTATATTCTGAAGACAGAGCAAAATATCAACAGATCAGAGACAAAAATGGAGTTCAGCTCACCCCCGGCCGGGGATGGCAGAACTCCCAAAAAAACAAGGAAAAACCAAAAACAAAACTGAAGAGTACAAAGATGAGCAGAAAACTTAGCTTTGAGATGCAGGAATCAGACTGGTCTCCAAGAATCCAGCAAGAAAATCACCAGCCAGGAAGAAGGGCGTCGGCAGCCTTATATCCAGTCCTCAATTCCAGCCACCCAGTCATCATCTAGCTGCCCATGTGTTTGGTAATCAGCCTCACTACCTTCCTTCACCAGAGGAGGGAGTTCATCAGACCTCAATGGTGAAGGGAAAAATGAACTCACAACAGTACCTTCCCCTTGAGGAGGGGTCACCGAACCCTCATCCATGCCACCAGGGCGATCCGGGTGAGCCCGATGAAAGTCACGCACCAATCTTTCGGCATGAATATCAGAGGCAGAGACCCAGGAATTATCCTCCTGACCATAACCCTTCCACTTAACCAAATACTGGAGTCTCCGTCTAGCCAGACGGGAATCCAGTATCTTCTCTACCTCATATTCCATGTTACCTTCAACCAATATAGGGTCAGGAGGTGCCACCACAGGAACTACTGGTTCAACAAACCTCTTCAACAAGGACTTATGAAACACATTATGAATTTTAAATGTGACAAGAAGAGCCAACCGAAAAGAGACCGGATTAATAATCTCCAAAATCTTGTAAGGTCCAATAAATCTAGGCTTAAACTTAGGAGAAGCCACCTTCATAGCGATATTTTTTGATGACAACCAAACCATATCACCCACCTTAAACTGGGGACCAATGGTCCTACGCCGGTTGGAAAACCGCTGGGCCTTTTCCTGGGAGAGAGACAACTTATCCACTACTTGGTCCCAGATCTGGTGCATTCTCTCCACCACAGTGTCAACACCTGGGCAGGCAGAAGGCTCCACCTGCCCTGAAGAAAATCGAGGGTGAAAACCAAAGTTACAAAAAAAAGGTGACATCAAAGTGGCAGAACTAGCTCTATTATTTAAAGCAAATTCGGCCAAGGGCAAAAATGAAACCCAATCATCCTGATCGGCAGAAATAAAACATCTCAAATACGACTCCAAAGTCTGGTTTGTTTTCTCCGTCTGCCCATTGGTCTGAGGGTGAAACGCAGAGGAGAAGGACAACTGAATTCCCAGCTTGGAACAGAAAGTCCTCCAAAATCTAGACATAAACTGAACTCCTCTGTCAGATACAATGTTCTCAGGAATCCCGTGCAAGCGAACCACCTGTTGCAAAAACAAGGGCACCAACTCAGAGGAAGATGGCAACTTAGGAAGTGGTACAAGATGGACCATCTTAAAGAATCTATCACAAATCACCCAAATAACAGTCATTCTCTGAGAGACAGGCATATCAGAGATAAAATCCATTGAAATATGGGTCCATGGCCTCCTGGGCACCGGCAAAGGCATCAACAAGCCACTAGAGCGAGAACAAGGTTTAGACCGGGAGCAAGTCCCACAGGACTGCACAAAATTCCTGACATCATGAGACAATGCGGGCCACCAAAAAGACCGACTTACCAGATCTCTAGTACCAAAAATACCTGGATGACCAGCCAATGCAGAGCAATGAACTTCAGACATCACTCTCTTCCTCCACTGGTCAGGAACATACAACTTTCCACTGGGACAACGCTCAGGTTTGTCCTCCTGAAACTCTTCCACAGCACGTCTCAAATCGGGCGAGATGGCAGAAAGAACTACCCCCTCGCCTAAGATGGTAGCAGGCTTAGTCACAACAGGAGAATCAGCAAGGAAACTCCTAGAGAGGGCGTCTGCCTTGACATTCTTAGTGCCCGGAAGAAAAGAGACCACAAAATCAAAACGTGTGAAAAACAAGGCCCACCTAGCCTGTCTAGGATTCAAGCGCTTGGCTGACTCCAGGTAAATCAAATTCTTGTGGTCAGTAAGGACCACGACTTGGTGTTTGGCTCCCTCCAACCAATGTCTCCACTCCTCAAATGCCCATTTCATGGCCAACAGTTCCCGATTCCCCACATCATAGTTACGTTCGGATGGGGAGAACTTTCGGGAAAAGAAAGCACAAGGATTCATTTTAGATGTCACAGGATCTTTTTGGGACAACACCGCTCCTGCACCAATCTCAGAAGCGTCCACCTCCACCTGAAACGGGAGTGAGACATCAGGTTGCCGCAAAACCGGAGCAGAAGTGAATCTTCGCTTCAGCTCCTGAAAGGAAGAAACAGCCTCCGGAGACCAATTCAGCACATCAGCACCCTTCCTAGTCAAATCCGTCAATGGCTTGGCAATACCAGAAAAATTAGCTATAAATTTCCGATAAAAATTAGCAAAACCCAAAAACTTCTGGAGGGCCTTCAAAGAAGTGGGCTGAACCCAATCATAAATGGCCTGTACCTTGGCCGGGTCCATTTTAATAGTTGACGGAGACAAAATAAATCCCAAAAATGAAATCCTCTGTACCCCAAAAAGGCATTTCGATCCCTTGACATACAGGGAATTCTCCCTCAAAATCCGGAACACAGTCCGAACATGTTCCACATGAGAGTCCCAATTCTTGGAGAAGATCAAAATATCATCCAGATAGATAATCAAAAATTTATCCACAAAGTCTCGGAATATATAGTTCATGAAGCACTGGAAGACAGAAGGGGCATTAGTGAGCCCAAAAGGCATCACAGGTACTCAAAATGTCCCTCTGGAGTATTAAACGCCGTCTTCCATTCATCCCCATGCTTAATGCGAATAAGATTATATGCCCCCCTGAGGTCAAGCTTGGTAAACCAGCAAGCACCTTTAACTCTGGAGAATAGATCAGAAATCAGGGGTAACGGATACTGATATTTAACAGTAATTTTGTTGAGGCCACGATAGTCAATACAAGGCCTTAATGAACCATCCTTTTTAGCCACGAAAAAAACCCAGCACCTAAGGGTGAAGAGGATGGTCTAATATGACCCTTCTCCAATGCCTCCTTAATATAGGATCGCATAGCCTCGTGCTTGGGTACAGACAAATTGAAAAGCCGACCCTTGGGGAATTTACACCCCGGGTTCAGCTCAATTGCACAGTCATAACTCCTATGAGAAGGCAAAGACGCAGACTCATTCTCACTAAATACATCATAAAAGTCAGCCAAATAGTCAGGAACATCATGCGACTGGGGAGAGGTGGAGAAAACAGGAGCATCACTAAGGGCACACCGACAACCCCAACTCACCACAGACACAGATTTCCAGTCCAAAACTGGATTATGAATTTGCAACCAGGGAAACCCCAGAACAATGGTATCATGCAAATTATGCAACGCCAAAAATCTGCAATTTTCTTGATGGTCTGGGGCGACCCGCATTACCACCTGGGTCCAAAACTGAGGTTTATTCTTCGCCAAAGGAGTAGCATCAATACCCCTCAAAGGGATAGGCGTCCGCAGAGGTGTCATAGGAAATCCACAACATTTAGCAAAATCCAAGTCCATCAGGTTCAGAGCTGCTCCTGAATCCACAAAAGCTTTGGCGGAAAATGTGGACAGGGAGCAGATCAGAGTAATTGCCAGAAGAAACTTAGGTTGAACACCACCCACAGAAAACGTGTGTGCACAACGTTTCTCTCGTTTAGGGCAGACAGAAATAATATGCGAGGCATCTCCACAAAAAAACACAGCTTATTACGCCTTCTGAACTCCTGATGTTGCGCCCTAGACAAAACTCTATCACATTGCATAGGTTCAGACATTTGTTCAACAGGTGGTGGTAACATCTCTCGTTTAGTTTTGCGTTCACGTAAACGCCGATCCACCTGAATGGCTAATGACATAGAATCGTCAAGACCAGAGGGAACAGGAAATCCCACCATAGTATCTTTTACAGTTTCTGACAAACCCTTCCGAAAGAGGGCTGCCAAGGCACCATCATTCCAGGTAGTAAGGACCGCCCACTTTCGGAATTTTTGACAGTACAACTCTGCCGAATCCCGACCCTGGCTTAAAGCCAACAGGGTCTTTTCAGCCTGATCAATAGCATTAGGTTCATCATACAACAACGCCAAGGCTTGAAAAAATGCGTTCACATTATTCAGAATAGGATCATCAGGTTTCAAAGAAAACGCCCAATCCTGGGGATCGCCGCGCAGCAAAGAGATGACAATTTTTACCTGCTGCGCAGAGTTCCCCGACGAGTTAGGCTTCAAGGCAAAAAATAATTTACAATTATTCTTGAAATTCAAGAATTTAGACCGATCCCCCAAAAATACATCAGGAGTAGGAATCTTTGGTTCAGAAGCATGTGAATGAGCAAGATAGGTGGAAATTCCCCGCACTTCAGCAGCGAGCTGCTCCACACGGTCAGAAAATTGCTTCATCTCCATTGAGAGAAAAATTCCCCCTACGGCCTCAGAGATATAGAGGAAAAAATATGCACACACAAAAAAAAAAAATTCTGACACTTTTTCTTTTTTTTTCTTCTCTACAATTCTCTCCTGCTATTGAGTACCCTAGGATCTGCGGTATGGCTGGTGATTCTGTTAAGATGAGTCACCGAAGGAGGAAAAAACAAAATACCAGCTAAGTCCAGAAAAACCAGAGAGGTTGGCAGCTATCGGATTGCAGACCCCTGAACCTATCCACAACAACTAGCAGTAGCCGTGGGGGGTTCCTACGGTGCCCTAGACCCCTCGATCACAGCCGGAGAACTATATAGCCTAAAGACAGAAAGGGGAAAAACTAAACTGCCCCAGAGCAGACCCCAAAGCAATAGGCAGCCCCCAACATATAATGATGGTGAAGCAAGATGAAAACACTAACACAGATAGAAAGATAGGTTGAGCAAATGATGGGGCCCAAGCTAACTACATAGGACAGGATAGGAAAGCTGCTGTCTGCCATCCGCAAAAACCCTATCAAAATGAGCCAACCAACTGATAGGAAAAACAGGCCCTGAAGTCGCTAGGCTTCAAAAGACTATGTCAGCACTCAGGTATATTCTGAAGACAGAGCAAAATATCAACAGATCAGAGACAAAAATGGAATTCAGCTCACCCCCGGCCGGGGATGGCAGAACTCCCAAAAAAACAAGGAAAAACCAAAAACAAAACTGAAGAGTACAAAGAAGAGCAGAAAACTTAGCTTTGAGATGCAGGAATCAGACTGGTCTCCAAGAATCCAGCAGGAAAATCACCAGCCAGGAAGAAGGGCGTCGGCAGCCTTATATCCAGTCCTCAATTCCAGCCACCCAGTCATCATCTAGCTGCCCAGGTGTTTGGTAATCAATCTCACTACCTTCCTTCACCAGAGGAGGGAGTTCATCAGACCTCAATGGTGAAGGGAAAAATGAACTCACAACAACTATGGCAGATAAAAGCAATTGCAAACTTGCTTATTTTCAAGCTGTCTAACTAACTAAAACAGAGGTTTAGAAGGAAAAATTTCTCTTTGATGTGTGTGAGTGCCAAGCTGGTGTTAGGAGACTCCTAGACCAGACAATGATTTTTGGTAATGCTTCCTGGCCATGTTTCCTGGTAATGCTTCCTGTGCATGCTTTTTGTCAAAACTTCCTGGCCATGTTTCCCGGCCAAACTTCCTGGCTTTTCTTCCTGGCCATATTTCCTGGATATATTTCCTAGCAGAGCCGGCGCCAGGTTTCTGTGGGCCCCTGGTGAAAGAGTCTCATTGGGCCCCTTTAACACATACCATAGGTATAGCACAATGCCAAAGATTTAACTTACTTCTTACATTACACGAGTGATAGCTATTGTAAATTCTACAATAGCTCAGAAACCGACGAATCCTCATAGCGCACAGCACACAGAGTGACAGCAATCTTATCATATTAGACCGGACAGTATACTCCTCCGTACAATATTATGGGCACCACATAGTTCAGCATTCATTATTATGGGCACCACATTTTCCTTCATACAGTTTTATGGGCACCACATAGTCCTCCATACAGTATAATGGGCAAAGTATGTATAAAAAAGGAAGTATGTAAAGACAAGGACCTCCAAGAAAATATATATAAATAATTTATTGACAAAAGAAACAAGCCAAACAAAACATTTAAAAACAATTAAAAAAGCACAAATAGCTATGACACAAATATACCGGACCACAGCACTATAGTGCTAGGTCCAATTCATAAGTCTGCAAGTTGTTAAATAGGTAACCAAAGAGATGCCTAAAGATTACATGTGCAAAATAGTACAAATGGCAGCCTGCTGCTGAGGGCAATATTCTATAGCAACTCCTGTAATAAGAGATATTATTGTCTCAGCAAAGGGTTTTTCCTTTTTAATAAATTTGCAAAAATTTCTACATTTCTGCTTTTTTTCAGTCAGGATGGGGTGCAGAGTGTACATTAATGAGAAAAAATGAACTTTTTTTTAATTTACCAAATGGCTGCAATGAAACAAACAGTGAAAAATTTAAAGGAGTCTGAATACTTTCCGCACCCACTGTGCGTCAACCATAAATGCAATAATAATAATAATAATAATAATAATAATAGTACACAAGACATGTGAATATAAATCCCATACAAACATTTTTTATCTTGAATCCTAAAAAGAAAACAGAGATAATAAAGTGCATGTGCAATATGTTAGTCTACCATATTGCACATGCACTTTATTATCTCTGTTTCTTCCTTCATTTGTAACCCATAGCTGATGGAAGTGAGAGTGAAGTAGCTTAGCAATGTCACACAAGATCCTGGACACCGGGCGCCGATGTCGCTAGAACTGTACGGACACTAGGTATAGGCTGTTTTTACTTTACATGGAGAAATATGGTAATTAAGAACGTCTTGTCCGAGTAGTGGAAAATTCCTTCAAGTCTTGCCTATTCTTTCTGTACAACAGTGCATTCAGCTTGGATAATATATACAGTCAATTTTGTTTTCCAGTTCCTTGCTGTGGCTTGATGAGAAGAATGAGACTTGATCTGCCCATCAGCACCATAAGTAGAGTGTAAATGTTTTTATATTTGCAGAGTTGGATTTGTGATAAGTGGAGGACATACTTACGATACAAAGAATATCTGTATAGTACAAGTATTATATGGAAAATTAGAAAATTATTGTTAAAGTACGGTTCCAAACTTGCCTTGGAAATTTGCGATCACGTTGCAAGAACCTCAGGAGCCCTCTGCATCCCCAAGGTCTATCCGTACAATATACTTCCATCCACAGGTCATTATATTCAGCGGTTCCCTCTGGAAATATGGCCGCTCTACAATGTCTAGACGTCCACTGTAAATTATACACCAGCCATATAATATATTAAGAAAACTTTTAAGAAAGGGTATTATATGCCAGAGTGTCTTACACCATAAATTTGTTTTTCTATTGTGTTATGAAGATATTTTTTTTTTCTTCTATCAGCTTTGATAAATGTCTTAATTACCTGTCAGAGGCAGAAGAGGATGGGAGTTTTGACGCTGCCATATATCCTCTCCAGCCTTCGTAAGACTCACCACGCCGCGTAACTAGGAGACGATTTATGGCGCATGTTTACATTTTGGAACGTGTCGTCTCCCAGTTTAATGGAAGAAATCAAGACTCCTCCTCGTAAATCTTCTCGGTGGCTTCAGAAGCGAGGATCTCACCGGTGGTGACACTGCAGGATAACGCCAGTAATTATCAGTATAATAAAGTGGGCACATTTGCGATGAGGCCGGATTTCTATCTATATCTATCAGGGTGTTTATAATTGATTTTTATTTGAGCTTCTCAATATGATGCAGAAAAAATAAACTTGCATTAACCTGTTAAAGTTCCAATGTTCGGGGCTGGGCCGAGGCTGCTATGCTTAGAGCAATGGCACAGGTAGAATATTCCATGAAGAATGAAGGCTTGAAGGTTCCAGGGATGGGGTGACAAGCATTCAGGTGTCCGGCAAGTTAGAAGTTGTAGTTTTGTACCTGCTGGAGGGTCACTACTTTCCTAAAGAATAGCCCTCACTCCTATAACAGTGTTATCATGCAAAGTCCTGTATTCTTGCCCATTCCAGACTCCCAGAACTCATGGAAGACTCAAAACCTCCAGGCCCAACCAAACTTACCCTAGATCAGTGGTTCTGTTTAATTTCTTCCTTCAGTGACGTGGGGAACAGGACGAGGAGATATCTGGCACTGGTGAGTATATGCATTGTAGCGGACTGGGTGGTGGAACCACTGTGCTGTTATCCGAGGAGAGCCTGGAGGGTTGTGACTAGGTGGCTGACCAAGTCCTACCTCTGGTGCACGGCAACTGAGGATACTGCAATCCGAGGAGGGACGAGGAAGGTGGAACCAGGTGCTACTCCATGGCTGACCTCAGGTGGATGGCAGTTGACCCTCATGGGACAGGAACTGCCAGGGATGGTAGACTTAGCAAATACTGGCTGGCACGGCTAGTATAGTGCCTGGCACAACAGACACACAGACAGGCAGGTACTTGCGGTCAAGATTGATATCTTGGCAGACAGGAGTAGGTGGGCACGGCAGATAGACAGGCAGGCAAGTACGGCTGATAGACAGGCTGGTGCACATGGCTGAGAAACAGGCAGATACACGGTTATACAGCCACTGACACTTCAGAACAAGCATGTTTTTGAAACAGACTAACAACGTTGAACAGGCACCTCCCATCAGGTGGAGGCACCTTAAATAATAAATATCTCCCAGCCATTGGATGGGTACACTTTAGGATGGTGCACGATGTTCCATTAAGAGGGCGTGACCACATGTGCCCTACGTACAGTACCCGGGGATCTGCAAAACAAGGGCAGACCCAGGGCAGCAGCAGTAGAAGGAGAAGGGAGTTTGACGCCACAGCATTGAGTGAGTCAGCGTCCTTGACGGGGGAAGGAGGTATCATGCAGGGACGCCAGTGCTACATGTGTGACTCCATAAAAGGGGCATGGCTATGGCCAAAAACTGCCGTTGACCCACTGCACTCTGTGAAAACAAACATTCCTCCTGGACACTTACTATAAAAAGTAAGCAAGTATTGGAATATTGCGATTTCATAGTAGAGATTTTGCATATATTAATCATTCACATTCATCATTCATTCTGGGGCCTCACCAGACAATCCTTTAGAATTAAAGTTGGAGCAAATCGACACACAAGACAAGAGCCAAGAGAACCACCAATTACCTGCCTGCATCTGTGTCTTTCATTGGGATTATCCAGTCTGGCTTGGCATCATCAATGTTGCGTGACACACACGTGATGCTGTGTCAGGCTAGCTAATCAAAAGAAGAGCCACAGATAAGAAGTGGTTCGCAGAGATCCTGTCCAGGCACTGTAGATTGTTGACATGGCCCAACGGAAGAGGTCCTGCAAATCGAATAGCACCAACTCTAAATTTATAATGCTTGGACCTCATCAGTCCCAAAGTGGCCTCATGATGACACCATCAACCAACGCAGAGTCACAATGCTCCAGTGTTAGTGAAGGTGCCCCCACTGCCATCCACAATGTCTACAGGCAGCAGAACCTCCCACTCCGGAGTCGATCGGCGCAGTAGATTGCTGTCCTAGATCCCAGCAATATGTGAGAGTTTTCCTTTTCTTGAACCAAACACTCCAGAGCCATGTGGTGGCTCAAGGAACCCATACAGCTCTTCCCAAAAGAAAGATACGCCTCCGCAAAGTCACTGATTATATCACGTGATCCTTTTTCAAGATACTTAATGGCTGAGATGGATCATGCCATACAACATGTGGCTCCAAAAAACTGAAGTCAAGTTCCTCTTCAGTACCCCACTTTTGGCATTCAAGGGGCTGTGCAGCACTTTTAATGTACCCACTAGTATAAGTTTATAAGTAGGTCAGACTGATGGCCTTAGTTTGATAGGTTCATCTTAGGCCTGTTTCACACTTCACTTTTCTGGCGTCAGTCAAAATCCGCTGTTTTGACGGAATGACGGATCCGTCGAAATTAGTGAAAAACGGATGCAAACTCATGCAACTGATCCGTTTTTTCGACTGATCCGTCTAGCGGATCCGCCGAAAAAACGGATCTGTTTAATCATTTTTTTTTCATCCGTTTCTTCCGTTTTTTGACGGATCCGTCAAAACTGCTGATTTTGGAATGTAAAGGAACATGATTCTGTAGAGAGAGAGAGAGTTTGAGGTGTCAGAAAGGCTTTTGGGGTTAAAGGTGAAAAACCGTAATCCGATGACGGGTCCATTTTTTGACGGACAGCAACGGATCCGCCTCCCATAGGCGTCCATTCTAGCTGACGACGGACAGCGACGGATCCGTCACTGTCCGCCTTTTTGACTGAAACAGAAAACGTTCCTAGGGACGTTTTTTTCGGCCAATGGACAGCTATTTTCCGACGGATCTGTTGCACGACGGACGAAACGGAAGGCCATCCGTCACAATCCGTCATTAATACAAGTCTATGGGGGGAAAAAAACGGATCCGCCAGGCAAATCCGTCAGATCCATTTTTTTCTGCTAATGATTGTGACGGACGCCAAAAAACAGAAGCGTGAAACAGGCCTAAGGCCTCTTTCACACATCAGTTTTTTGCCATCAGTTACAATCTGTCAAAGTGTGAAAAAAACGGATCCTGTGAAGATTGCAAAAAAACGATGCACTGGATCCGTTTTTTTGACTGATCCGTCGAAGCTGGTGCTCTAGGAATTTAAAGGAACAAGGATTCTGGAGAGAGAGAGAGAGAGTTTTTGTGCCAGAATGGAAAAAGCAGCCGTAGAGGTTAAAAAAAAGGAGAAATTGTTCCGGGCATGCTCAGTTTTAAAAGACGGAATCCGTCGCTGGATTCCGTCTTTTGACGGACAGCGACGGATCCTGTGCCCATAGGCTTCCATTATAGCCAACGACAGATGGCACTGGATCCGTCGCTGTCCGACTTTTTGACGTACACAAAAAACGCTACTTTGTCCGTTGTCTCCAGCCGACAGACAAAGATTTTCCGACGGATCCGTCAGATGACGGATGAAATGCGTGGCCATCCGTCACAAGCCGTCGCTAATACAAATCTATGAGGAAAAAACGGATCCAGCACAATCATTTGCTGGATCCGTTTCTTGACAAAACGACGGATTGTGACTGACGGCGAAAAACTGATGTGTGAAAGAGGCCTTAAGGCCTCTTTCACACATCAGTTTTTTGCCGTCAGGCGCGATCCGGCTTTTTTTTGTAAAACCGGATCCGGCGAAATGCAATGCCAGATCCAGTTTTTCCCCATTGACTTGCATTAGCGCCGGATCGCGCCGGATGGCATTGCGTTTCATGCGTTTTTTGCCGGATCCGGCTACTTGTCTCATTCCGGCGTCTGGAAAAAACGGCTACTGTAACGTTTTTTGTCTCCGACGAAAAAGCCGGAAGCGCCGGATCCGACGCTTCCGGCTTTTTGCCACAATGAAAGTCTATGGGCGCCGGAATGCGCCAGATCCAGAAAAAGACGGATCCGTTTTTTTAAGTCTGCGCATGCTCAGATCCAATTGGCCAGCCCCCAGGAAACAGATATAACCTGCTAGACGGATCCGGCAGAAAAACGGATCCGTTTCTACAGTTCTCCAAAATTTATGCCGGATCCGTTATTTCTAAAAATAGCCGGATCCTGCCTGACGGCAAAAAACTGATGTGTGAAAGTAGCCTTAGTGACAGATTCTCTTTACATTGTCAATATGAGAGACAAAAGCTCTAGATGAAGTGGGAGTCATCGAGTGGTCCCCGTTACAATCTGTCTTTACACTTCATTGTCCAAACACTCTTTATGCCCATTATTTTAAGCCTAGTGTTACTTTTTCTGTTCTTATCCTTCGCTTTTGCTAGAAATTTGCCAAACTGAGAGTTTTCCAATGGAGAAGAAGCCAATTAGCTCCCTGACTTTCATTGCTGCGCCTTTCCATCGTTCACAGTAATTGATATAGATTTGGAATGGAAATGTGTTGCTTAATAAACATCGCAAATAAAAAGTTCTCTTTGTGTCTTATTAAAATGCTGAATTTGCATAAAGCATGCCTTAATTACTATGAGCCTGAAGCGGAAGAAGCGCGTGTTTATCCTTTCAGTAAACCCAGGCTTATCGAGAAATTCCAGAGAAGGCTGTACAGAAAGGGTCACAAAAATGGGTGAAAATCAGGGAAAGTTGAAAAGATTGCCGAGGTGCGATGAGCAAGTACCGTATGTGTCCTTGAGTCGTCCTCTTCTGTCAAGTCTTTATTGATCAGGTTCTGTCATTTCTCAGTAATATCTGTGTTTGGCAGGTGATAAACAATATGGCAGTGACTATGTTTTTCAATGTAGAAAGAACCTAAAATTTTCCGGCAACCTTTTGTCTTGGAAGAAATATTACAAAGGATTTAGAAGTGTGGGGCTGTGACAAGCACTTATTCACTTACCAGGTGTCTTCTTTATCCTAGGTCGCCTCCATAGGCATGGGAACTAGCAGGCAATGTGACCCTGGTGCTTGGTGAAGGGGATGGATCTTCTCGCACCAGCAGCAAGAGTTTATAATAAAGTTTTTTTTTTTAGTATCAAGAAACCGCGAAGAAGTAAAAGTGTGCATATTAAGTGCCACATTTGCCACCACATCTAACTCGATTTGACATAATACGCAATGCACATGCCTTTTTTTATGTATAATGGGCTTTACTAGGCATGCTGAATGTACTTGAATGAATTGAATGTATACTGGAAAATTGTGTGTGGCTACTAGATGCCAATGTAATGCATTAGACTATAAAAAGAGCTGTGAAACAGGTAGTGAGTAGAGTGCGTGGCTGAGACCACACAGACTGCCTGGGAAATCTGAGCACAGAAAAATGACTGTAGGCTTCAGAAAGTCAACAACAATCTCTAACAGCTAAAGCAGAAGTGTACAGGAGAGCAGAGACCACCAGGAAGGAGGGAGACCTCGGCTCTTCGAAGGAAAGTTGTAATGACTAGTATGTTGAGGTCTGAGCAACTTAGCTTAAAGTAAGGAGATGCCCATGTAGCATGGAGAGGAAATTAGGAGAAACATAATTAGGCAGAGAGCTATGAAGGGTAGTGCTAAGAGCCTGAGTACCTGCAGTGTAAGACCATCTGAAATGTGGTGGACATGAAAGGAGACAGAAGAAAAAATACAGGAATTCCCAAAGACTCAATCTATGATTGGAACCATCTTGTTGGAGAGTGGTTCCTTTAAGAGAGAGAGTGGTTCCTGTACTGAATGAGGCGTGCCTCATTGGAAAACCATTACGTTAATTGCCCTTTTCTGTGAGAGTAACCGTTAAGGTTTGAGAATCAAACCTGGCAAATTTGGGGACATTTCAGGCAAAAATGGTGTGGAGGCTTATGTAAACTTTACCAAAAATTTGGCAGCACTGTCTGATTTGGGGGTAGCTTCCAGACGGGAAATGAACTGTCCCTATTTTGCCAACTGCAATGTTGGTATATATTAGATGGTTACCCCATTGATGGAGTAAGGAATCCTGAGAAATTGACTAAACCCCATATCCCGGCATCCTTGTGGGGGGATTTCTAGATATTTTGTGGGGGAAGTGCTCCAAAGATTAAGAATGCCTGGCTATTTTCGGATTATAAATAAAGCCAACTGTAAATGGAGAATAATATGAAGCTAGCCCTTAATTCGAGCAGTCTTGGACTGAATGCCACCAATGTAATGTGGATCTTTGAGTACCGCTGGTAAATAACCTCCCGTCTGCCGCGACATTTGCTCGGGGAACAATGAGCTGATATTTGAGGAAAAATGAACAATAAACATTTTCACTTTGAACATAAAACGTTTTCAATTTCTAATTGTATCAATTTTGTTTTTTTTCCCGGAGACGCCAGCTTTTACCGCGGCAATGATAATATTCCTCTGCATTTGTACCAAGGCGCTGTAATTGTGCCATGTCTATCTCATTACCTTAAAGAAATGTTAATAGAACGGGTTGTGTTTCTGTTTTTGCCTTGTATTTTTATTACATTTTGTTTTCGCTGACTGATCGGCTTATTATACGGAGCAGGGGGCATTATGGCAACTGTGAAACGAGATACAGCTCCCGTGTGCCCGGCATCCTAATGAGGTGATTGCGGCCATATATTGATAAGTCACTGTATCATCTGCCATTTCATCAAATTTCCAAATCATTCATGGATCATTAGTACTTAATTAAAACAAGAGCGTCCCGGACGGTGGCGGCCTCGCGGAGAGATCGGTGGCGAGATTAATTCAGATTTTAGGAAATTAGTCTCGATTTGCAATTGTAAGTAGATCACAATTTATGTGTTATTTGAATGTAACAAAGACGTGGCATAGAAATGGATGGAAATTCTGCCTATTTGTATCACGGCAAACGGGAAGATTTCGACACACGCGACTAGTTAACATCGGCAAGACCGCAAATGCAATTTTCAAAATGTGTTTTCAGTTCCTGACTCCGGGACAAGGAGTTTTTGTCTGTCTACTGTTGTCAGCCATATTAGCTGTCATGGAGCTGATTTATCTGTCACCCGGTCACCCAGAGACATCTCCTCCCTCTTTCGACTCTGCAATGTCTCAATGAGAAAACATTTCATCACTCAGAAACATTGGAGCAACTATTTTATTTCTAATTGTCATCAATTAAATAGAGTATTCCCCTTTAATGGAGGATTCTCTAATCTTTTACCATGTAGGATCAATGTTGATGGACTCTTGGTGGGAGATGTGATTGCCAATTTGCTTCCAGATGTCACCAGGACCCTTTTTGAGCCGACTTACTTGCATGAATTGATCTCCACTGGATTCCATTGCAAAAATGTTCTGTTCGAGAGACAAGGATGAGTCCTGCTTACTTCTGCTGGTTTGTTAGGAGCATGTTGTGGATCAGACCTTCTTTTCCTTGTGAGCCTCCTTGCGACCATTATCATTTTGCACATCCCTTTAAAAAATTATTTTAATATCTGGGATATGTTATGTGGGTATCATTTTGTGCATATTTATATTTTACGTATTTCCATAGTGTTCTCTTGTTGCCCTGTATTATACTGTGTATTCCCCATATTGTCTAGAGTCTCAGTTACCTTCCAAAAGTCTGATAATTGAAGTAGCACACTTACTGTCTGCAGCCTGACTGTATATATGTCTCTTGATGAACCCCCAAGGCACCTTTGTCAGGTCTGGGAGGCTTGAAAACTGCTCCAACCTGTCTGACTACCCCTGGACATAAGGCGGGGGCTGGGGAGGACAGGAGCTGTTCAAGTCAGACCATGTGGGGGTGATGATCAGGTGAAGACAGCACATCAGAGAGTAGGGGAAGCATATGGACCCATTTTATCCTCTGTCTGCTGGATTATTGGACTCATCTCCTTGGACATTCATCCTGTTACTGAACTGCATTCGTGTTCCGGACTATTGTATCCTCAGTGTGGAGGATTTTTTATGGACCTTTTAGTTTTGCCTATAATAAAGGTCTTGGGATTGTTCACACTTCCCTCGCTCTGTTGATTGTGCGGTATCGGAGAAGGACCCCTTGACAATCTGCTTGTAAAGTTTTAAAGATGATCTGTTGGTAGTCAAATACCTTTCAGGCAGACCATGATTTTAGACATTTATCTTGCACAATTATTTTAACAAAGCACCATGACAGTAAATTGATCATAAGGCTATTCTACTGCTGAGAGATCTATTGATCAGCTGTAATCTGTGGAAGAACCTTGCAGTAAGTGTTCAACTTTCTTACAGCACCACCGCAGGAGAAATTAAGTACTACACAGCTGCCACTGAAATTAATGGGCTGCCAGGACCTCCAGGGAAAGAGACGCTCTTTGTGGCCTATCTCCACCCTGATCTCATGAGAGACCTGAAGCTTCAAAAAATGTCAACAAAACAACAATTGTCATCTGTAGGCAGAGTTACTATAAAATCAATTCCGGAGTAAACATTCTTTTTTTTTCTTTTTGTATTTCACTGGACCAAAGTAAATTGCATTTTTAGTATAAATTGTTGTTGGGTAAGTGGAGTCTCAGATATATTGCCAAATGTTTTACTTGTAATGTTCTGTTCTGAAGTACCATGGAATTTCTAAAGGGGATAATAGATTTACTTTATTGCTGAGTATGCCAACTCTTTCATAAAAAAAAAATATATATATTATGTACAAATGGCTTTTCAGATTTCTTTAATATTTTTCCAAATTTTCTTTTTTGTAGACATTTTTAACCCTTTGCGTAGAAGGCTTGATCTGAACAGGTGTAATGTAACCACTGATGGGTTATCTGACTCCTTATCTATATGCACATGGTTAGACCATCACTGATTATTGATTTGTTGGGGGACACCAATATGCCCAACGAAGGGGCTCAGGGATACATGGGCACAGTGGTGTGTCTGCACATGAAAATGCAAATGGTACTTCAGCTCGTGTTATGTAGTCCCTTCATTGTAATGTGAGGGGCATCGAGGTCGGACCACCTTTAATCTGGCATCCAATTCTTAGGAAAATACCTTTGATCATTATTGTGATTATAATCAATTTTGCATAATTTTGCACTAACTCCGTAACACAGGTGAATATAAGAAACTTTTTATGCAAGTTGTCTCTTCAGAGGAAGAGGACTTGAACGCGATATTGCCTATTGGATGGAGCAATCCTACAAGTCAATATCGACCCTGTAACAAGCTTTGCAATGTGATGTAGGGTAAAAGCTAAATCAGAATCTCAATTTGCAGACATGGTGTTTCAGAGTATTGCCCCTCGTCAGTGCAAAGTATGAGATTTACTTTGGCTAGGTAAGACGCTAAAACTGGGACCTAAGGGGTAAGTTTTCTCATTATAGCACAAAATACTGTATCTGCAAATTGAGATTCTGATTTGAACTTTATCCTTGGTCATATTGCAAGGCTCGTTAAAGGGTCAATATTGACTTGTAGGATCACTGCTTCCGATAGGGGGCACTATAGAGTTCATGTCCTCTTCCTCTCTGAAGAGACAATTTGCATATTTAATTTCCCGGACGAGCATGTATGGTGTATAAGTCTTCTCTTACTGGCATGCCAGAACTGGCACGTCACTCTCCAAAAAGAGAAAACGTACCCCTTAGATATAAGAAACTTTGTAATGTATCTTTTCGGAGACATATGATTCTTTCTCCATTTATGATCCTTTTCTTCTTCCCCTGCCCTTTAGACTAAACGTTCACTCTGAAAAGCAACTAAAATCTGTCCTGTTTAATTTAAGACAATCTGATTGCTCCTTGAAGAACTAGATTACAGCTGTTTATTGAGGGCAATAAAAAGGGATTGAAATGGGCAGAATGAAGGTGAAAGACACAGTCATACTGCTTTCCTGCTTTCTAGTAACAGGAAAGATGTATATCTTTGTACCCTGTTAGCCAGTAGATAGAAGAATATTCAGAATTGAGAGTCCTCAGTGGTTGATACCTTTTAATGGCTAACTGAAAAGATGGTAACACATTGTAAGCTTTCGAGACTACGCAGGTCTCTTCATCAGGCTAGACTAATATGAAATCTGAAGAATCACATATTTATACACAAGACAGAAATAACACAATAGATAAGACAAGTGATGTGAAGCAGAACGATCATTATGGGAGAGGAATAAACATAAATATTGGAACAGTTCATAGATTAGGAGTGTGAGCTGTATCTTCTACCTTTAATTTTTATTCCATTGCTTCTCGTGTTTCCATGTGTAAATTAGAATAAATATGCTCCCTCTACACTGTGACAGCCCTTCAGATATTTGTAGACAGTGTGGTGTAGCAACCACTGTGTCCACTAGGGGGTGCTGTGTGGGTGTCCCAGGATGGACGGATAGCCTTGTCCAGAGTGGTAACAGGAGCAGGGTGCTAAAGGATCGTTATGTATCTCAAGGTGGGTGGCCTTGGGATGGAGGCTTGATTATGTGTTGATCAGCAGAGCTAAATCATGCTCCCGCTCTAGTGGGTTCTTGATGCCTTTGCCTGTCCCCAAGAGGCCATGGACCCATATTTCAATGGATTTCATCTCCGATATGCCTGTCTCTCAAAGGATGACTGTTATTTGGGTGATTTGTGATAGGTTCTCTAAGATGGTTCATCTTGTACCACTCCCTAAGTTGCCATCTTCCTCTGAGTTGGTGCCCTTGTTTTTGCAACAGGTGGTTCGCTTGCACGGGATTCCTGAGAACATTGTATCTGACAGAGGAGTTCAGTTTGTGTCTAGATTTTGGAGGGCTTTCTGTTCCAGGCTGGGAATTCAGTTGTCCTTCTCCTCTGCCTTTCACCCTCAGACCAATGGGCAGACAGAGAGAACAAACCAGACCTTGGAGTCATATTTGAGATGTTTTATTTCCGCTGATCAGGATGATTGGGTTTCATTTTTACCCTTGGCCGAATTTGCTTTAAATAATAGAGCTAGTTCTGCCACTTTGATGTCCCCTTTTTTTTGTAACTTTGGGTTTCATCCTCGATTTTCTTCAGGGCAGGTGGAGTCTTCTGCCTGCCCAGGTGTTGACACTGTGGTGGAGAGAATGCACCAGATCTGGGACCAAGTGGTGAATAAGTTATCTCTCTCCCAGGAAAAGGCCCAGCGGTTTTCCAACCGTTGTAGGACCATTGGTCCCCAGTTTAAGGTTGGTGATTTGGTGTGGTTATCATCAAAAAATATTGCTATGAAGGTGGCTTCTCCTAAGTTTAAGCCTAGATTTATTGGACCTTACAAGATTTTGGAGATTATTAATCCGGTCTCTTTTCGTTTGGCTCTTCCTGTCACATTTAAAATCCATAATGTGTTTCATAAGTCCTTGTTGAAGAGATTTGTTGAACCTGTTGTTCCGGGAGTGGCACCTCCAGACCCTGTACTGGTTGAAGGTAACTTTGAATATGAGGTAGAGAAAGTACTGGATTCTCGTCTGGCTAGACGGAGACACCAGTATTTGGTTAAGTGGAAGGGTTATGGTCAGGAGGATAATTCCTGGGTCTCTGCCTCTGATGTTCATGCTAAAAGACTGGTGCGTGCCTTTCATCGGGCACACCCTGATCGCCCTGGTGGCGTGGTTGAGGGTTCGGTGACCCCTCCTCAAGGGGGAGGTACTGTTGTGAGTTCATTTTCCCCTTCATCACTGAGGCCCGAGGAATTCCCTCTTCTGGTAAGGAGAGGTAGTGAGTCTGATTAGACACCTGAGATTAATGATGATGACTGGCTGAGTGGAGTCACAGACTGGATATAAGGCTGCATACGCCCATTCCTCCCTGCGGGTGATTTCTCTGTGGTATCCTTGGAGTCCAGTCTGAATTCCTGCTCTACTAAAGCTAAGTTTTCCTCCTGGCTTTTTGCATTTGTGCCTTGCTTTGTTTTTTCTGGATTTCAGCCATTCCCTGCTGGGGTGAGCTGAACTCCTTAGCTCTGTCTTCTGAAAATACCAGAGTGCTGATTTAGTTTTGAAGCTTAGTTGCTTCAGGGTCTTTTTCCATTTCAGCTTGCTGGCCTATGTTTTTGATAGGGTTTTTTGCCGATTGCAGACAGCAGCTTTTCCTTTCCTTTCCTGTTTAGATTAGTTTGGGCCCCATTGTTTGCTCAGCCTATCTTTCTATCTGTGTCAGTGTTTTTTCATCTTGCTTCACCGTCATTATATGTTGGGGGCTGCCTTTTACTTTGGGGTCTGCTCTGGGGCAGTTTAGATTTCCCTTTCTATCTTTAGGCTATATAGTCCTCCGGCTGTGTTCGAGGGGTCTAGGGCACCGTAGGTACCCCCCACGGCTACAGCTAGTTGTGTTGATAGGTTCAGGGGTCTGCAATCGGATAGTTGCCAGCTCCTCTGGTTTTCTGGACGTAGCTTCTATTTTTTGTGTCTGCCTCCTACGGTCACTCAATCATAACAGAATCACCCGCCTGACCGCAGATCCTAGGGTACTCAATAGCAGGAAAGAATTGCAAAAAAAAAAAAGTGTGTATATTTTTTCCTCTATATCTCTGAGGTCGTAGGGGGAATTTTCTTTTCTCTCAATGGAGATAAAGCAATTGTCTGATCGTGTGGAGCAGCTCGCTGCGGAAGTGCGGGGAATTTCCGCCTACCTTGCTCATTCACATGCTGCTGAACCAAAGATTCCTACACCGGATGTATTTTGTGGTGATCGGTCTAAATTTTTGAATTTCAAAAATAATTGTAAATTATTTTTTGCCTTGAAGCCTAACTCGTCAGGGAGCTCCGCGCAGCAGGTTAAAATTGTCATCTCTTTGCTGCGTGGCGATCCCCAGGATTGGGCGTTTTCTTTGAAACCAGATGATCCTATTCTGACTAATGTGAACGCATTTTTTCAAGCCTTGGGCTTGTTGTATGACGAACCTAATGCCATTGATCAGGCTGAAAAGACCCTGCTGGTATTGAATCAGGGTCGAGATTCTGCAGAATTGTACTGTCAAAAATTCCGAAAGTGGGCGGTACTTACTACATGGAATGATAATGCCTTGGCTGCTCTCTTTCGGAAGGGTTTGTCGGAAGCCGTAAAAGATACTATGGTGGGATTTCCTGTTCCCTCTGGTCTTGACGATTCTATGTCATTAGCCATTCAGGTTGATCGGCGTTTGCGCGAACGCAAAACTGCACGAGAAGTGTTGCCACCTGTTGAACAAATGTCTGAACCTATGCAATGTGATAGAGTTTTCTCCAGAGAGCAGCGTCAGGAGTTCAGAAGGCGTAATAAGTTGTGCGTTTTCTGTGGAGATGCCTCGCATATTATTTCTGTCTGTCCTAAACGAGAGAAACGCTTTGCACACACGTTTTCTGTTGGTGGTGTTCAACCTAAGTTTCTTCTGGCTAATACTCTGATCTGCTCCCTGTCCACATTTTCCGCCAAGGCTTTTGTGGATTCGGGAGCAGCTCTAAACCTAATGGACTTGGATTTTGCTAAACGTTGTGGATTTCCTATGACACCTCTGCGGACGCCTATCCCTTTGAGGGGGATTGATGCTACTCCTTTGGCTAAAGATAAACCTCAGTTTTGGACCCAGGTGGTGATGCGGGTCGCCCCAGACCATCAAGAAAATTGCAGATTTTTGGTGTTGCATAATCTGCATGATACCATTGTTCTGGGGTTTCCCAGGTTACAAATCCATAATCCAGTTCTGGATTGGAAATCTGTGTCTGTGGTGAGTTGGGGTTGTCGGTGTGCCCTTAGTGATGCTCCTGTTTTCTCCACCTCTCCCCAGTCACATGATGTTCCTGACTATTTGGCTGACTTTTATGATGTATTTAGTGAGAATGAGTCTGCGTCTTTGCCTCCTCATAGGAGTTATGACTGTGCTATTGAGCTGAACCCGGGGTGTAAATTCCCCAAGGGTCGGCTTTTCAACTTATCTGTACCCGAGCACGAGGCTATGCGATCCTATATTAAGGAGGCGTTGGAGAAGGGTCATATTAGACCATCCTCTTCACCCTTGGGTGCTGGTTTTTTTTTTGTAGCCAAAAAGGATGGATCATTAAGACCTTGTATTGATTATCGTGCCCTCAACAAAATTACTGTTAAATATCAGTATCCGTTACCCCTGATTTCGGATCTATTCTCTAGAGTTAAAGGTGCTTGCTGGTTTACCAAGCTTGACCTCAGGGGGGCGTATAATCTTATTCGCATTAAAAATGGGGATGAATGGAAGACAGCGTTTAATACTCCGGAGGGACATTTTGAGTACCTGGTGATGCCTTTTGGGCTCACTAATGCCCCTTCTGTCTTCCAGTGCTTCATGAACGATATTTTCCGAGATTTTGTGGATAAATTTTTGATTATCTATCTGGATGATATTTTGATCTTCTCCAAGGATTGGGATTCTCATGTGGAACATGCTCGGACTGTGTTCCGGATCTTGAGGGAGAATTCCCTGTATGTCAAGGGATCTAAATGCCTTTTTGGGGTACAGAGGATTTCATTTTTGGGATTTATTTTGTCTCCGTCAACTATTGAAATGGATCCAGTCAAGGTACAGGCCATTTATGATTGGGTTCAGCCCACTTCTTTGAAGGCCCTCCAGAAGTTTTTGGGTTTTGCTAATTTTTATCGGAAATTTATAGCAAAATTTTCTAGTATTGCCAAGCCATTGACTGATTTGACTAAGAAGGGTGCTGATGTGTTAAATTGGTCTCCGGAGGCTGTTTCTTCCTTTCAGGAGTTGAAGCGAAGTTTCACCTCCGCCCCGGTTTTGCGGCAACCTGATGTCTCACTTCCGTTCCAGGTAGAGGTGGATGCTTCTGAGATTGGTGCAGGAGCTGTTTTGTCCCAAAGGGATCCTGTAACATCTAAAATGAATCCCTGCGCTTTCTTTTCCCGAAAGTTCTCTCCATCTGAACGTAACTACGACGTGGGGAATCGGGAACTGTTGGCCATGAAATGGGCATTTGAGGAGTGGAGACGTTGGTTGGAGGGAGCTAAGCATCAAGTCGTGGTCCTCACCGACCACAAGAATTTGACTTATCTAGAGTCGGCTAAGCGCTTGAACCCTAGACAGGCTAGGTGGGCCTTGTTTTTTACACGTTTTGATTTTGTGGTTTCTTTTCTTCCTGGAACTAAGAATGTCAAGGCAGACGCACTCTCTAGGAGTTTCTTTGCTGATTCTCCTGTGGTGACCAAACCTGCTACCATCTTAGGCGAAGGGGTAGTTCTTTCTGCCATCTCACCCGATTTGAGACGTGCTCTGGAAGAATTCCAGAGAGACAAGCCTGAGCGTTGTCCCAGTGGAAAATTGTATGTTCCTGACCAGTGGAAGAGAGTGATGTCTGAAGTTCATTGCTCTGCTTTGGCTGGTCATCCGGGTATTTTTGGTACTAGAGATCTTGTGAGTCGGTCTTTTTGGTGGCCCTCCTTGTCTCGTGATGTCAGGAATTTTGTGCAGTCCTGTGGGACGTGCTCCCGGTCTAAATCATGCTCCCGCTCTAGTGGGTTCTTGATGCCTTTGCCTGTCCCCAAGAGGCCATGGACCCATATTTCAATGGATTTCATCTCCGATATGCCTGTCTCTCAAAGGATGACTGTTATTTGGGTGATTTGTGATAGGTTCTCTAAGATGGTTCATCTTGTACCACTCCCTAAGTTGCCATCTTCCTCTGAGTTGGTGCCCTTGTTTTTGCAACAGGTGGTTCGCTTGCACGGGATTCCTGAGAACATTGTATCTGACAGAGGAGTTCAGTTTGTGTCTAGATTTTGGAGGGCTTTCTGTTCCAGGCTGGGAATTCAGTTGTCCTTCTCCTCTGCCTTTCACCCTCAGACCAATGGGCAGACAGAGAGAACAAACCAGACCTTGGAGTCATATTTGAGATGTTTTATTTCCGCTGATCAGGATGATTGGGTTTCATTTTTACCCTTGGCCGAATTTGCTTTAAATAATAGAGCTAGTTCTGCCACTTTGATGTCCCCTTTTTTTTGTAACTTTGGGTTTCATCCTCGATTTTCTTCAGGGCAGGTGGAGTCTTCTGCCTGCCCAGGTGTTGACACTGTGGTGGAGAGAATGCACCAGATCTGGGACCAAGTGGTGAATAAGTTATCTCTCTCCCAGGAAAAGGCCCAGCGGTTTTCCAACCGTTGTAGGACCATTGGTCCCCAGTTTAAGGTTGGTGATTTGGTGTGGTTATCATCAAAAAATATTGCTATGAAGGTGGCTTCTCCTAAGTTTAAGCCTAGATTTATTGGACCTTACAAGATTTTGGAGATTATTAATCCGGTCTCTTTTCGTTTGGCTCTTCCTGTCACATTTAAAATCCATAATGTGTTTCATAAGTCCTTGTTGAAGAGATTTGTTGAACCTGTTGTTCCGGGAGTGGCACCTCCAGACCCTGTACTGGTTGAAGGTAACTTTGAATATGAGGTAGAGAAAGTACTGGATTCTCGTCTGGCTAGACGGAGACACCAGTATTTGGTTAAGTGGAAGGGTTATGGTCAGGAGGATAATTCCTGGGTCTCTGCCTCTGATGTTCATGCTAAAAGACTGGTGCGTGCCTTTCATCGGGCACACCCTGATCGCCCTGGTGGCGTGGTTGAGGGTTCGGTGACCCCTCCTCAAGGGGGAGGTACTGTTGTGAGTTCATTTTCCCCTTCATCACTGAGGCCCGAGGAATTCCCTCTTCTGGTAAGGAGAGGTAGTGAGTCTGATTAGACACCTGAGATTAATGATGATGACTGGCTGAGTGGAGTCACAGACTGGATATAAGGCTGCATACGCCCATTCCTCCCTGCGGGTGATTTCTCTGTGGTATCCTTGGAGTCCAGTCTGAATTCCTGCTCTACTAAAGCTAAGTTTTCCTCCTGGCTTTTTGCATTTGTGCCTTGCTTTGTTTTTTCTGGATTTCAGCCATTCCCTGCTGGGGTGAGCTGAACTCCTTAGCTCTGTCTTCTGAAAATACCAGAGTGCTGATTTAGTTTTGAAGCTTAGTTGCTTCAGGGTCTTTTTCCATTTCAGCTTGCTGGCCTATGTTTTTGATAGGGTTTTTTGCCGATTGCAGACAGCAGCTTTTCCTTTCCTTTCCTGTTTAGATTAGTTTGGGCCCCATTGTTTGCTCAGCCTATCTTTCTATCTGTGTCAGTGTTTTTTCATCTTGCTTCACCGTCATTATATGTTGGGGGCTGCCTTTTACTTTGGGGTCTGCTCTGGGGCAGTTTAGATTTCCCTTTCTATCTTTAGGCTATATAGTCCTCCGGCTGTGTTCGAGGGGTCTAGGGCACCGTAGGTACCCCCCACGGCTACTGCTAGTTGTGTTGATAGGTTCAGGGGTCTGCAATTGGATAGTTGCCAGCTCCTCTGGTTTTCTGGACGTAGCTTCTATTTTTTGTGTCTGCCTCCTACGGTCACTCAATCATAACACTATTCTGTTGCTGTTGCTTTGGTTTATGATGCCTAATAAACCACATGGACTGTTGGAGTTATGTTAAGAAACCTGTGCCGGATGTCATTTATTGGCTGCCAAGCGAGTATCCCCTACCTGAATGACAGCGCTACTTTACAACAGCTATTAAGTCTCCTCTTAGCCTTCTTTTTTCCAACCTAAACATTCCCAGATCCTTTAACTATTCTGCATAGGACATACTTTGCAGTCCGCTCACCATCCTGGTCGCTCTTCTCTGAACTTGCTCCAGTTTTGGATATCTCTTCCAAAATATGTTGCCCCCAACAGGACACCATATTCCAGATGAGGCCTGACCAAGGAGGAGTAGAGTAGGATAATTACATCCCGTGATCTAGGCTCTATGCTTTTCTTAATACATTCTAGAACTGTGTTTGCCTTTTCTGCTGCTGCATCACACTGGTGACTCATGTGCAGTCTGTGATCTATTAGTATACCCAAGTCTTTTTCACATGTGCTGTTGCTTAGTTCTATTCCTCCCATTCTGTAGATGTAATTTTTGTTTTTCTTGTACAAAGGTAGAATCTTGCATTTCTCCCTGATACGTATCATTCTATTAGTTGCTGCCCATTGCTCAAGCTTATCTAGATCCTTCTGAATCCTTTCTCTGTCTTCTCTAATGTTAGCTATCTCTCCTAGCTCATATCTGCATGACATGCTGTATTATTGTGGCTCTGCATGGTTCTATTTTTGGATGCCATATGGTACACTACAAAGTACTGCAGAATATGGCTGAAGAAAAGCCCTGAGTATAAATGTAGCTTAATATGTCTACATTACTCTATGAGGATCCCTGTGCACTTGGACACTAAAAAATCTCCACTCCTATTCCAGTAGTTATTTTTGAGCTGAATCTAACCGTTATAAACTCCGCTTTAGATTTTCCCGGTTTCTCTCTATAGTAAGTAAACTCTTCTTCGATGTTGATCTACAGTGGGATAATTCTTTAGCTGAATAACATCATTGACTAATGACGTGAAGAAGTGCTTAACCACAATTAAGTTAAAGCTTCACATTGGGGGATAAGAGAAGGTATTTGCAGACAGGATCCACATTTTCTGGCCATAGAAGACTAATAAAATTTTACAAGAGAAAAAGTCACCATTGTAGACGTCAAACCAAAAATCAAATGAGATCCCCTGACACGAATTGGCTCAAGCCACTAACTCAAGATCGAAGACCCTTGGTCTTGATTACGCAAACGCTTCTGTGAATGATTACATGAGGCCACCTTCTCTGACCAGAAGCTGGTTTTCCGAGAACAAAGTACGGTACATACTTGAGACTTTGATGACCTGTTTTCCAATAAAGCTTGGTTTTGTATATTACTCCCTGCTATCTATTGATTTTAGCCATAGTATCCCATGATTTGTTACCCCAGCTTGTCCTTGGTGTTCAGTGGTTTGTTTCTCTGGGGCTTTTCTGATATGGTACTTTAGACTTCTTCTCTGTGACCAATGCATGAGGGTAAAGAGAAATTATAAATGATAAAACTAGTTATTCCAGAAAAAGTCGTCATTTTTGTGATTTCCACTGAGGCAAATGAACGATAGGGAGAGCTTCCAACATAATGGCCATTGGGGTCACTTTTTGGGTCCAGATACTGGTTTGCCCAAGAACAAGATGCTTGGCTTAGACCAGGGGTGGGCAATTAATTTTCCAGAGGGGCCACATAAGACCATGTCTGTTGTGTAGGGCCGTACCAATAGCTTGAAATTAATTCTACTCAATATTAATTTATTAATGTTAATTGTATCACTTAATATTGAGCAGAATAAAGTATGCTGACACCACCCTATACATCTTTAACCCCCCTACAGCCCCTTATATACATCATGAGCCTCACACAGCATACTTCATATGCAGCATGAGTCCCACACAGCCTCCCTATATACAGCATGAGACCCACACTGCCTCCCTATATATAGCATGAGCCCCACACTGCCTCCCTATATACAGCATGAGTCCCACACTGCCTCCCTATATACAGCATGAGCCCCACACTGCCTCCCTATATACAGCATGAGTCCCACACAGCCTCCCTATATACAGCATGAGTCCCACACAGCCTCCCTATATACAGCATGAGCCCCACACTGCCTCCCTATATACAGCATGAGTCCCACACAACCTCCCTATATACAGCATGAGCCCCACACAGCCTGCCCATATAATAATAATAATAAATTTTATTTTTATAGTGCCGACATATTCCGCAGCACTTAACATTTCACAGGGGATTTGTACAGACAATAGACAATTACAGCATAACAATAATCACATACAGTAGATTATAACAAATACCAAGAGGAATGAGGGCCCTGCTCGCAAGCTTACAGTCTATGAGGAAAGAGGCAGACACGAAAGGTGGGTGGTAACAGTTGCCCTGATTGTATGGACCAGCCATAATGTTAAGTGTGTAACAGTACAGACGCAGAGGGCTAATGGATGCATAAAGCATGTGGGAACATGATGCGGTAAATCTGGTTATGGTAAAACTTTTGGCTGTGCCACACAGGGATAGATTAGGTTAATGTGTTGAGGCGGTAGGCCAGTCTGAATAAATGCGTTTTCAGGGCACGCTTAAAATTGTGGGGATTGGGGACTAATCGTATTGACCTGGGAAGTGCATTCCAAAGAATTGGCGCAGCACGTGTAAAGTTTTGGAGACGGGAGTGGGAGGTTCTGACTATTGAGGATGCTAACCTCAGGTCATCAGCAGAATGGAGGGCGTGGGTAGGGTGGTATACTGAAACAAGGGAGGAGATGTAAGATGGTGCTGAGCTATGGAGGGCTTTGTGGGTGAGGGTAATAAGTTTATACTGAATTCTGGAGTGGATGGGTAGCCAGTGTAATGACTGGCACAAGGTAGAGGCATCGGTGTAACGATTGGTGAGGAATATGATCCTGGCTGCAGCATTCAAGACAGATTGGAGAGGGGAGAGTTTGGTAAGAGGGAGACCGATTAGAAGAGAGTTACAATAGTCCAGACGAGAATGAATAAGAGAAACAGTAAGAGTTTTTGCAGAGTCAAAAGTAAGAAAAGGTCGAATTCTAGAAATGTTTTTGAGGTGCAGATGACAAGAGCAAGCCAGTGATCGAATGTGGGGGGCAAAGGAAAGCTCGGAATCAAGTATGACCCCAAGACAGCGGGCATGTTGCTGGGGAGTAATAGTGGAACCACACACAGAAATGGCAATGTCGGGTATAGGTACATTAGTAGCGGGAGGAAACACCAGGAGTTCAGTCTTTGACAGGTTCAATTTCAGATATAGTGAGGACATGATATTAGACACAGCGTTTAGACAATCGCCGGTGTTTTCTAGAAGGGCTGGCGTGAAGAAGCGTATAATTGGGTGTCATCAGCATAGAGATGGTACTGGAAACCAAATCTACTGATTGTTTGACCAATAGGGGCAGTGTACAAGGAGAAGAGGAGGGGGCCTAGAACCGATCCTTGAGGGACCCCAACAGTAAGGGGAAGGTGAGAGGAGGAGGAACCGGCAAAAGATACAGTAAAGGAGCGGTTGGAGAGATAGGAGGAGAACCATGGGAGAATGGTGTCCTTGAAGCCAATGGAGCGGAGCATAGTGAGGAGGAGCTGATGTTCCACAGTGTCGAATGCTGCAGAGAGATCCAAGAGAATTAGCATGGAGTAATGACCATTTGATTTAGCTGTTCACTAGAGACTTTAGTGAGGGCAGTTTCAGTGGAGTGTAAAGAGCGGAAACCGGATTGGTGAGGGTCGAGAACAGAGTTTACTGAGAGATAGCGGATAAGACGGGAGTGGACCAGGCGTTCCAGGAGTTTAGAGATGAAGGGAAGAGTAGAGATAGGTCTATAGTTAGCGGCACAGTTTTGGTCGAGGGATGGTTTTTTAAGTAGTGGATGTATGATGGCATGCTTAAATGAGGAGGGAAAAATACCAGAAGAGAGAGAGAGGTTAAATATTTTAGTTAGGTGAGGGGTCACAGCAGGGGAAAGGGGATACAGCATGAGCCTCACACAGCCTCCTCATGTACTGAATGAGGCCCACACAGCCTCCCCACATACAGCATGAGCCTCACACAGCCTCCCCACATACAGCATGAGCCTCACACAGCCTCCCCATATACAGCATGAGCCCCACACAGCCTCCCCATGTACTATGAGCCCCACAAATCCTCTCCATGTACTGCATGAACCCCACACAGCCTTCTTATATACAGCATGAGCCCTACAGTCTCTCCACATACTGAATGAGGCCCTGTACAGCCTCCCATATACTGCATGAGCCCCCCACAGCCTTCCGATATACTGATTGAGCCCCACACAACCTCCCTATATACTGCATGAGCCCCACACAGCCGTCCCATATACAGCATAACAGTATACAGCCTTCCCATGGCGTCCCCCTGTGCTACCTGTCACCTCCATAGAATCCCCATGTGCTGCATGACACCCCTATAGAATGCCCAAGTTCACTCCCATAAAATCCCCATGTTCACCCCCATAGAATCCCCATGTTCATACACATAAAAAAAAACGCCACATACTCACCTCGGTCCCATTCCCTGGCGCTCTGGTCTTCTCTCTGCCTCCGGTGCGCTGACTCTCTGGCGGTACACAGCTGACGCAATGAAATGACGTCATCGCATCAGCTGTTTCACACGCTGATTGGTGGAGGAAGTGGCTGGAATCCCCTCATCCACCAATGCTTTCTGCACCTAGGTAGACAGCGAGGGGCGGGGACGGTGCAGCTGGCGGACCTCAGGTTTCCAGACCCACGGCTGTCTCAGTCCACGGACCGGACTGAAACAGCCAGAGGGCCAGATGTGGCCCGTGGGGCGCACTTTGCCCAGGTCTGGCTCAGAACATTACACTCATGAATGATTAACTGGCAAACTAGTACTCTTGGTTTTGCACCCTACATCCTGGTGTCCATTGTTTTTTTAAGCATGACATCCCAAGGTTTGTCACCCCAGACTGTCCCTGGTGTTTGTTCCTCCAGCCCATAACTCATCTTTGGCTCGTCACATGAGCTCAGCTTATTTGAACTCATCGTTGTGACTAAAACATGAAGGTGAAAGTGGCCATCATTCGACAGCCAATCTGTTCCCTATGATCAGTGAAAACCAGTTACTATTTTGCAATCATTGATTTTACTACATGAAGGATGGAATTTTGTAAGGAGACTTGTCAATAGGTGTTTGAGAGAGGCTAAAGAAATTTCCTATAGCCAAGTCCAAACTTTGCAGATCTTTCTACGACAATCCAATACCAAAGATAAAATGTAGGCTGCTTTCAAGTTCTGGATACCACCATGTATCTTGGAACCCAAACCTGGAGGGCTTTGTGCCTCCAATCTATTCTCATAATTTGGGTACCCTTCTTTCTTTGTTCATGTTGCATCCTCTGTAAAGACAAAGTTTCTGTGCAGGATTTTACCACTTATTAAGACAGGAACAGAACCAATGTTGAACGGGTCCTCTCTCTCCAAGCACCTAGATGCATGGGCTGTCATTTTGGTATAAATATCCTTACCTCTTGCCCTCAAGGCCCTTGAATATGAGATTCACTCTTTGTACAGTAGCTGCCTTGTCTGCTTCTCTGCAGGAAAAGCAGTGGGATCCTCCTAGTGGAGTCCGACTCTTGGTTACGTGAGGAGTCGTGTAGATGGCGAACCATCGGGAAGAAGAATGAGTGTTTATTCATTCATTGGCCCAATGGCAGCAGATTGGGTCGTGGTGCAATAGAGAGGGAGCTCAATTCACATTATTGAGCCCCATAAAAAAAATCTGGAGCTCCCAGCAAAAAATAGCCATTTCCATTATTTTCCTTCAAGTTCAAAGTTAAATGGGTGCTCAGAATTCCTCCGCCATGAAGGACAGCTCATAGACACTTTCTACTGTATAGGGTGGGCATTATGGTAGCAATTTACAGGACCCAACCTAACCATTTCAGAGAAACAGAATCATTTTTACTGGAGCAACCCTTTAAGAAAAATGTCCTCAAATTCACACATCCTTGTTTTGAGCATTGTCAAGAGTCACTTAGTGTCAGAGATAATGGGCTCCATCACTGCAGATGATCACAAAGCTTTTTACATTCCCGGAAGCCAAAACAGATTAAGCAAACACATGATTATTTTATATAAGACGTATCTCTCCATCCTTACACCAATGACACCGCTCACCCGCCTCCTCCTGTCCCTTATTTCACAGCCATTTGTTCTCTACTAGATAATGCTTTGCCACAGTCATCATCCGGGTCCCTACGGAGAAACAAGCAAAAGTTCAGAAATGAAAATCATTAGTGGCAAGAGTGAAAAAGTTTATGAAATCTTTGTCTTCTGATGACTCTGGACTAGAAAGTGACAGCATCATATACACAGTGAACGCTAACCATGTACATACCTTGCAAGACAGAGGACGGATCTCCAAAGGAGAAAATGGTCCAAGGATCCTGCAGACCCCCATATTCTAATATACAGTGTCAAAGTTAACAGCAGAGGAAATCTTGCAGATCCCACTGCTGCCACCAATCTGTCAGGCTAAACAACGGAGAGATCACGCAGATCCCATTGCTGCGATCAATATGTCAAGCGACGCAACTCCATTGCCTCCAATTGTCAGGAAACTTACGCAATTGGCTTGCGAGTGATGGACAAGGCCACGGCTGCATCCACTACTAGGCTGGAAATCGGGGAACTCACAGTGTATACACCCCCGAATCCAACACATGGAATATATATATATATATATATATATATATATACACATATCACATATACATATACAGACAGTGCCTTGCGAAAGTATTCGGCCTCCTGGAACTTTTCAGCCTTTTCCCACATATCATGCTTCAAACATAAAGATACCAAATGAAAATTTTTGGTGAAGAATCAACAAGTGGGACACAATTGTGAAGTTGAACAAAATTTATTGGTTATTTTAAAATTTTGTAGAAAATCAAAAACTGAAAAGTGGGGCGTGCAATATTATTCAGCCCCTTTAACTTAATACTTTGTTGCGCCACCTTTTGCTGCAATTACAGCTGCAAGCGCTTGGGGTATGTCTATCAGTTTTCTACATCGAGAGACTGAAATTCTTGCCCATTCTTCCTTGGCAAACAGCTCGAGCTCAGTGAGCTTGGATGGAGATCGTTTATGAACAGCAGTTTTCAGCTCTTTAAACAGATTCTCGATTGGATTCAGGTCTGGACTTTGACTTGGCCATTCTAACACCTGGATACGTTTATTTGTGAACCATTCCATTGTAGATTTGGCTTTATGTTTGGGATCATTGTCTTGTTGGAAGACAAATCTCCGTCCCAGTCTCAGGTCTTTTGCAGACTCCAACAGGTTTTCTTAAAGAATGGTCCTGTATTTGGCTCCATCCATCTTCCCATCAATGGTAACCATCTTCCCTGTCCCTGCTGAAGAAAAGCAGGCCCAAACCATGATGCTGCCACCACCATGTTTGACAGTGGGGATGGTGTGTTCAGGGTGATGAGCTGTGTTGCCTTTACGCCAAACATATCGTTTGGCATTGTTGCCAAAAGGTTCAATTTTGGTTTCATCTGACCCGAGCACCTTCTTCCACATGTTTGGTGTGTCTCCCAGGTGGCTTGTTGCAAACTTTAAATGACACTTTTTATGGATATCTTTGAGAAATGGCTTTCTTCTTGCCACTCTTCCATAAAAGCCAGATTTGTGCAGTGTACGAATGATTGTTGTCCTATGGACGGACTGTCCCACTTCAGCTGTAGATCTCTGCAGTTCATCCAGAGTGATCATGGGCCTCTTGGCTGCATCTCTGATCAGTCTTCTCCTTGTTTGAGATGAAAGTTTAGAGGGATGGCCTGGTCTTGGTAGATTTGCAGCGGTATGATATTCCTTCGATTTCAATATGATCGCTTGCACAGTAATCCTTGGGATGTTTAAAGTTTTGTAAATCATTTTGTATTCAAATCCGGCTTTAAACTTCTCCACAACAGTATCACGGACCTGCCTGTTGTGCTCCTTGGTCTTCATGATGCTTTCTGTGCTTCAAACAGAACCCTGAGACTATCACTGAGCAGGTGCATTTATACGGAGACTGATTACGCACAGGTGGATTATATTTATCATCATTAGTCATTTAGGACAACATTGGATCATTCAGAGATCCACAATGAACTTCTGGAGTGAGTTTGCTGCACTGAAAGTAAAGGGGCCGAATAATATTGCACACCCCACTTTTCAGCTTTTGACTTTCCACAAAAATTTAAAATAACCACTAAATTTTGTTCAACTTCATAATTGTGTCCCACTTGTTGATTCTTCACCAAAAATTTACATTTGGTATCTTTATGTTTGAAGCATGATATGTGGGAAAAGGTTGAAAAGTTCCAGGGGGCCAAATACTCTTGCAAGGCACTATATATATATGTACAGTATATATACACACATACATGCACACACCTCAGTACGATGACTGACAACTCCACAATAACAAAAGGAACCAATAGCTGCCACCACCAATCGTTTATACAAGGTGATTGAACACCCGTTACACATAGTGTATGGCTTCAGGGGTGCGGTTTACAGAACAAGAGGAACAGAGCTATTATATTTTATATATATAATCCAGAAAGGTAGGCAGTGTTTATAAAAAAATATACAAAGATGTTACAAAATGGGAGCAAAAAAATACGATACATACAATCACATAAAATAGAAAGGAAAACAAAATAAAAGTACTAAACCTAATGTTGCAGGAATGGCTCTTATCTTTATGGAGGGAAGCACTCTGATTAGGAAAATGGAACACTCACCGTTAACTGGGTCTTCCAGAAAATGAACAATGACAGACACCCAAATTCTGAATTTTATTAGATCAAGGTTACACCCCACATACCTCCCCCTTGGAAAGCTCATATACAGATTTTTTGTGGGATGTGCTAGGCCTTTAGGGAATTATGAGGTCCACAACTTTCAGGATATCTTCACCCCCAGAGGTCCCAGGTGGTAGATATTGTCTTCATGTTTCCTATCACTATTTCACCTTTTTGTAGAGATGAAACATAACATGTGTAGCATCATTCACCTGACTAATATTAGGTTGGGGGGTTCTGCTAGCCTTAAAGTGATGTGAGTGAATGCATTATGTTTGTCCCTTCTCTGTGACGCCCAAAATATATCTCCCATAAATATCGGATCGATGTAAGCCCCAATATTCATCACTGACCCCTCGCTCCAGAAAGTCTAAGACCAGTAATTTGAACAGAGGAAGCTCTTGTTTTGGAAGTGTACTTCTCCGTCTCAGAATATACGAATCGTAGACTTGTTGGCTGATTCTCAGAGCAGATATTTGCTGTAATTATGTGTACTAGGCAGGAGGTCCTACTTCAATGGAGGATAAAGTGTCAGCTCTTTTCACTTCCCGAGTTATAAATAATTCCATATGTCAATGTGAGGGTGATATGTTCCCTTTCATACAGTACAAAACGTTACTGAAAATGAGATGCAACAACATGCACCGTGAGATCTCAGCAATAAGGAGGGTGCACAGCAGTAGATGTGACGTAATGCTTGGAAGCTTCCATACAACAATGCAAAAAAACACTGAGGACATAAATATTGTAAATTATGCATCATAACCCTGGAGAATGCATTTCCTTGATGGATCCCATGTGATAGTCGATATAATTTCATACTGCAATAACCTCGTCTAAGGTCACTAAATTACGGAAAGTAAAAAGTGAGGTCCTAGATCAAAGACACAAAGATGACAATGGAGGGACACCAACACTTGGGGTAAAGGACAATCACGCTGACACTTGGGGTACAGGATAAAGACACTTACAATCGGGTTACAGGATAATGACCCTGACACTCGGGGTACAGGATAATGACACTCGGGGTACAGGATGACACTGACACTCGGGGTAGAGGATAATGACACTCGGGGTACAGGATAATGACACTGACACTCGGAGTACAGGATAATGACACTGACACTCGGCGTACAGGATAATGACACTGACACTCGGAGTACAGGATAATGACACTGACACTCGGGGTACAGGATAATGACACTGACACTCGGGGTACAGGATAATGACACTGACACTCGGGGTACAGGATAATGACACTGACACTCGGGGTACAGGATAATGACACTCGGGGTACAGGATAATGACACTGACACTCGGGGTACAGGATAATGACACTCGGGGTACAGGATAATGACACTGACACTCGGGGTACAGGATAATGACACTCGGGGTACAGGATAATGACACTGACACTTGGGGTACAGGATAATGACACTGACACTCGGGGTACAGGATAATGACACTGACACTCGGGGTACAGGATAATGACACTGACACTCGGAGTACAGGATAATGACCCTGACACTCGGAGTACAGGATAATGACACTGACACTCGGGGTACAGGATAATGACACTCGGGGTACAGGATAATGACACTGACACTCGGAGTACAGGCTACTGACGCTGACACTTGGGGTACAGGATAATGACACTGACACTTGGGGTACAGGATAATGACACTGACACTCGGAGTACAGGATAATGACTCACTTAATCTTGGGGTCTATTCACAATAGTCTTTTGACATTTCTGGTTGGGGAACAATCTCTCCATCACTGAAGCCTCTTCAGAAGCAGAAATATAATTGAATAATAAATGTGGATTTTGCGCCATTATCTCTCGGCTCCAGTTGCACAGATATCGCGGCCACTAATCTAAGACTTCTTCCTATTGATATTCTCCCCACATGAATGGGCAGACGGTGCAGGAGTGAAGGAAATTGACTGCGCTGTCGTTTTAGCACCATATTTGATGTGAAAATTCAGTTTCCCTGGTTCAAAGCCAATGCCAGCTGTACAAAATGATGTTTATAGACAACAGAAATGGTTCATTCGGTACAAAGCCGAGCAGCACAGACTCACGGCCTGATTGCAGGATTTACACTTTGTAGACAATGGTTTGGGGGAAGTTTCATTTTTTTAAGTAGATATCACAAAAACTGTGTGACACCCTCTAAAATACATGTCCATCATGGTGTAAAAATGTGGGTTATCCATTCTGGAGTCGCATCTGCGACCTCTAACCATTTTGAGATGCAGTCTGTGGATCTATAGCAACATAATGCATCTGTAAGGGTACACAGTATAGTGCTGGGGCACATATGGGGCATAGGGGTATATATGGCAAAATGATGGGGCACATATGGGGCAAAGGGGTACATATGGCGAAATGGTGGGGCACATATGGTGCACAGGGGTGCATATGGCGAAATGGTGGGGCACATATGGTGCACAGGGGTACATATGGCGAAATGGTGGGGCACATATGGGGCAAAGGGGTACATATGGCAAAATGGTGGGGCAGAATATAGTGGCATGGGATAGCTTTGAAGCATACATGGCAGCACAGTATATGTCTTGTTGCATATATGGAGTACAGCATAGCGCTGAGCACATATGATTGTCATAGGATAATATATGGACAGCCGGCTTCCATCAGAACTTTCTGGTTAATAGAAGGGGCAAAGTGAGAAACCCCCATATGATATCTATATATCCCAAAAGTTTCATCCTGATTCTATGTATAGAGAAAGCTAAAAACTAAGACTGTGAATTACAGTATATAACAGACTGGTGAATAGTTGTGTAAATCAATGTATAACTCCTGTTAAGTGTTTGGTGACACTCATATTCATTATGTTTATGTTGTTTTATTGTTTTGACTTCAAATTATTCACCCTTTTGTCATATTGTTATATGTTCTATTTAGATATATCATAAATATATCGCTGCATACATTAATTCATACATTAACTTATATATTACGTTGAATGTCGACTTTAACTTTTTGGAGACCTTTAAACTTTTTTTAAAAGACTTTCTCTGTAAGAGACCAATGTCTTAATATGATATATGCTCCAAATACATAATTTTAGCTGTGACCTATTGCCAAATTTGGTTTCTCCTCTAATCTACATATTCAGGAGTCAGCCGGAGTTAAAATGTTGCTTCTGGAAGTATTAATTTAACATAATTTACATATGAATCACCTGGAGTTAGGTTTTAGACTCAAGTCAAATCTTGCTTTGGGAGTTTCTCCAGTAATAGTTTGTAGTAAAACAATAGTAACAAAGTCTTATCAGTTCCTTCACATGCCAAATGGTTCGGCTCCATGCGCTAAACCCGCAAATAATCATCCAAAAATCCCTTCTTAACATTTTTCTTTAGCGGCGCCATTGAACTCGTTTACTAAAGAAAAGTCCACAATTTGGTGCATTTTATTGTAAGTGATTCCTGTGAAAAATATCTGCTGTTCTCAAACTTTTCTTTAGTTTCTGATATTAAAAGTATTTTGACTGTTACCATAAAAATGTTCGCATTTCTAAAAGCAGTAATAAAATCTTACCACTCATGAGTTCGATTTGCAGTTTAGACCAGTGATCTCTTTGCAATTAATGTTTTTTAAAAATATAATGTAATTTTTAATAAACCCACTACAAAAAAAATACATATTCAGATGTTCAAGGAGCACAACTTCCTCGGGGAACCAATGGATGCAGGCAGTGGCGGACACAGACAGGAGAGGGTCCTTGTGCAAAACCAAAAATCTGAGCCAGAGTACAAGATGGCAGAAATGCAACGCATAGGAGCTAGAGATGAGCGAAGGTGCTCGGATAAGGTGATATCTGAACATGCTCGGGTGTTAACCGAGTGGCTTCGGCGTGCTCGAAAAACATGTTTGAGGCTCCGCGGCTGCATGTCTCACAGGGATTGCTTGCTTGATAGTCAACTCCTGCATCTGTTGTGGCTGTTGTTAAAGGGAACCAGTCACCAGGTTATCCCAATATAAACTACGACCACCACCTTTAATGCCTCTTTTACAGTAGTCTAGTAAGATGTATATAAGTCCTCAACCCTCTGCTCAGCCCCAAAAATACATCTTATATTCCCCATATATGGTGCAGTCCGGTCAGAAGGGCGTTGTTGGTCTTGTATCGGTGTCTCCTCTCTCGTCTCAATCACCTTCCTTCTGTCCTTCACAGGGATGACGTGTAGCATATGGCGCATGCTCCGGCAGTGGGCATCAGCTGTATATTATAGCGGACACTCTGCTGTAACCGCCAGGAGCTGGCATTATTCCAACCCCTTAGCTGCTGCTGTCAGTAGTGACTTCGTCATCTATGGGGTTAGACAGAGGGACAGGGATTTCTCTGCTGCCCCTTTGCCCCTTCCGTTAATATGACCCCTTCCAAAGAAAAAAAATTTAAAACAAATTGAATTCACCCCCCAAAATAGTGGCTACAAAAATACAGCCGTCTGATGTAAAGTTTCACTATAACACAAGCGAAATGATCCACATCCGTCCCGCACAAGCCACCTTGTAAATTTGCAGATATTTTTGCGCAGAGCACGGTCCACCCGCTCGCACTTCTAGAATCCAGGATTTTCAGCTTGGATTAGCTGCTCACTTAGCTAGTAATTTGCAGTAAGATGGTTATATTATCCACCTGGCTGAGCAGCCTCTAAATACAGCGAAGATTTGTGAGCCCAATCTCTTTACATTCGACACAGAAGCTTCCGTATCTACCGCTGGCATTATACTCCCCGCAGACTGATCGCAGGCACAGAAGGGTCATTTCCACCGGCTATGGAGATAAATGACATCTGCCAAGAATCATCATTTACAATGTGGCCTCTTTTATATACACTGCATTACCATTTATACATAGATAGCCACTACTACAGCGACATTCATCTCCACAGCTGCATTTGCAATTCTGCAAAATGTAAGCGAAAAGCCCCCAGCATTTCCTCTTGTTTGGTGTCCGTGAAAGGTCCACATTTACCTCTTATAAAATTTTATCTTCAAGTCCCGGTCCCTTCAACATTTCTCCCAATCAGCTCAGAAGGAGTGTGTGCCATCAAGCTTGTTGACAGTTCCTGTAACAATCAGCAGAATTATGAATGCTGCTCTGGATCACCTACCTTGACATAATTGTAAGTGAAGGGCCAGCGTTAGATCGGACACCTTCACTATTTTATATCAAGATGACGGTATCAGAGAAAAGTTGATCCTGACAGTTAAAGTTATTGGATATGTATAGGTGATAAGTTGATGAATAATAGATGTCCTACCTTTTGGACCACCAGAGTTCACAAGAATGAGGGTCAGGTGTTTCCCTTATTTGTGGAGACTTTATCGGACTGAAATAAAGCACTTGATTTTCTCCATCCGTCTCATAGACTATTCTCAGCCACTATTTAAATGGGGGATGGAGGACTCCAACGTTGTGATACATGCCGATCCTAACGGCCTCTTCAGAGAGGAAGACGACTTGAAGTGTCACCTATTGGATGCAGCAATCCTAGAAGTCACTATTGACCCTTAAATGAGCCTAACTGTCACATGACATGAGATAAAGGCCAAACCACAATCTCAATTTGACAAATTTAGTTTCCAAGAGGAGCATACACGGCTTATAAGCCTCCTCACACTGGCATGCCAGGCATGTCACTCTCGACAAGGCGAAACATTATCTCTTAAGGGAACCTGTCACCCCCCCAGGCGTTTTTAAGTAAAAGAGCCACCTTGTGCAGCACTAATGCTGCTTTCTGTCAAGGTGTCTCTGTTACTTAGCTTCCGTTCCACCGCAGAAATAATCGTTTATAAAATTGTTCAAAAATACCTGAATTTTGACCGGGGGGCAGGTGTTTCCCCCTCTGACAGACGCCTCGCATCCATCAGTCATTTTGTATTTGGCGCCGCCTCCTCAGTTTTCTTTTGAAATGCTGGTGCCTGCGCTGTACTATAGTTTAGTGGGCATGTGCAGTTAGCGCTGCCCGACGTGCCCGTGCTCTCAGATCACATCCTGGCCTTCATATCGCGCGGCCACAGATCCCTCCCCGCAGTCGCTTATGATTTATTCACACTGCGGGGCTGGGAATCTTGGGCATGAGGGCTGCAGAGAACTACTGCGCATGTCCCAAGATTCCCAGCCCCGCAGTGTAAATAAATCATAAGCGACTGCTGGGCGGGATCTGTGTCCGCACGATATGAAGGCCGTGATGTGACCTGAGAGCCCGGGCAGCGCTGACTGCGCATGCCCAAGAAAATATAATATAGCGCAGGTGCCGCATTTCAAAAGAAAACTGAGGAGGCGGCGCCAAATACGAAATGACTGATGGATGTGAGGCGTCTGTCAGAGGGGGAAACACCTGCCCCCCTGTCAAAATTCAGGTATTTTTAAACAATTTTATAAACGATTATTTCTGCGGTGGAACGGAAGCTAAGTAACAGAGACACCTTGACAGAATGCAGCATTAGTGCTGCACAAGGTGGCTCTTTTACTTAAAAATGCCTGAGGGGGTGACAGGTTCCATTTAAATTCCCTTCAGAAGCCTCTCCTCCAGCCAAATCCGATCTCTTGCTTTGCACCGATGAGGGGCAACATCCTGAAACGTGTCTTCAAACTGCGATTCTGGTTTTGCTTTTATTCTAAGTCATATGACAAGGCTCCCTAAAGAGTTGATATTGATTTTCAGGATTGCTACTTCTAATCGGTGGCCCTAGAGTTCAGGTTCTCTTCTCCGAAGATTATTTGTATATTTAATTTCCCAGATGAGCACTGCCTGGCCTAAAAGTCTCCTAACAGCAACAAAATTATTTTACAATTGGGTTTCATTAAAAATGTTGCACCATTTGCCTTGTATAGTTTCCTTATTACACTTTATATTTCTGGCTGCCGAAGGAGTTATATAAAAAACTGTCAGGGGGCTCGTTCTGACGGGAGAGTTTTATATTTTATCTATATTTTTTCTAAGCTCCTACAGGCTGATTTATGACAAAAATTGAGCTGAAAATTAACTCAGAAGAAAACAGATAAAAAAAAGTTGCAAAATCTCCGTCAGAACCAGCTCACTGATGGATGTTCAGTTAACTCATTCTTCAAACAGAAATGTTTAGGGAACCAAAAGGGCACAGGAAAAAAAAGCCACATTTTTAATGAACCCAATTTTGAAAATTATTTTTAGCACAGAATATAAACATTTAGTTAAAAAAGTGTCAGAAGTGTCCAAATCCTGAAAAAAAAAAACACCAATTTCATACATTATAAGGCTAGTTTCACACTTGCTTTTTTTTGCAGCGCGTTTTTCCCGCAAAAAAACGCATTGAAAAAACGCATACATAAGCATACAACTGCTGCGTTTTTTTCAAGCATTTTTATGAGCATGCATGAAAAAAACGCAGCGTTTTTATGCGTTTGTATGCGTTTTTAGCGCGTTTTTACCGCGTTTGCGTTTTTTTCCAACATTTTTAGGTGGCCCCTCACACTACCCAAACCATGACTTTACTAACCCTAACCCTGACCCTAACCCTAACCCTGACCCTAACCCTAACCCTGACCCTAACCCTTAACCAAATCATACTTAACCCTAACCCAAACCCTAAACCCTAACTAACCCTAACCCTAACCCTAACCCTGACCCTAACCCTGACCCTAACCCTGACCCTAACCCTAACCCTGACCCTAACCCTAACCCTAACCCTGACCCTAACCCTTAACAAAACCATACTTAACCCTAACCCTGACCCTGACCCTAACCCTAACCCTAACCCTGACCCTAACCCTAACCCTAACCCTGACCCTAATCCTTAACAAAACCATACTTAACCCTAATCCTGACCCTAACCCTGACCCTAATCCTTAACAAAACCATACTTAACCCTAACCCTGACCCTAACCCTAACCCTGACCCTAACCCTAACCCTAACCCTAACCCTAACCCTAACCCTGACCCTAACCCTTAACAAAACCATACTTAACCCTAATCCTGACCCTAACCCTGACCCTAATCCTTAACAAAACCATACTTAACCCTAACCCTGACCCTAACCCTAACCCTGACCCTAACCCTAACCCTGACCCTAACCCTAACCCTAACCCTGACCCTAACCCTTAACAAAACCATACTTAACCCTAATCCTGACCCTAACCCTGACCCTAACCCTTAACCAAACCATACTAAACCCTAACCCTGACCCAAAACCCAACCCTAACCCTGACCCTGACCCTAAACCTAACCCTAAACCCCCTTAACTAACCCTAACTCTAACTCAAACCCCTAAATTCCATGGTTAAAAAAAAAAAACGCATATGCAAAAAAACGCTTACATGAGCATGCCAGTGCGCACATATGCGCATCCATAGGCTATAATGGCCCTTTTTAGCGCAAAACGTGCGCATATGTGCGCATGCGCTTTTTTGCAGGGCCAAAAAATGCAACATGATGCGTCTGGAAAATCCAATCGCACACCCCAAAAAAACGCAGCGCATGAAAATCGCATACATGCGCTTACAAGCGCGCAAGTATGCGCACCCATGTTAAAGATAGGGGAAAAAACGCATGCGCAGGTTAGCGTTTTTTTCCAGCGCTAAAAAACGCAAATGTGAAACCAGCCTAAAATCAGCACTTTGAGGAGGAGTACCAAAACTCCTTGGGAGCCTGCAAGATTCATTGTAGCCACATGTAGACACATATAGCATGAACAACTCCTGACAGAGTATCGTAAATCATGTTTCTTTTTCATGGTTTGTCTTCTTAGAGGACTCATATTGAGATATGGAGAAATAAGTGGAACGTTAAGAGAGGACATACGGAATAATATGTAAAATGTTTTCCATCAGCTAAAAAAACAACAACTCAGTTTTGGATAACACTTCTCTCATTGCCTCTGTTTTCCAGGGAACTTTTTGTTCTTCACATCACATGGAGGTCAAAGTCCCATTGTGGTGAGTCCGTGGCTGAGGAGTAATAATCCGAACTGTAGGGTGGAGATGGCAGTCTTCATGCAGAGAACTGGGAAATATTCTCTACGACTTCACCCAGACAATGTGCTGATTTACACCATGGAGGCTCCAAGGACAGCAGAGAGAAGCAGGTGAGTCACATTATTATGACTGCTGCGAATGAAAAGTTATAGCAATCACCTGACATGTTGTATCCAGTGGTCCATGGAGCAACATCTACTCCACAGTTCCAATACTGTTACAGGAGGGGTCTGGGACATCATGGAAACATCCATGTAGTCATGTCTCTACCCTTTGCCTTAGGTTCTACCACACCGTCGGCTCAAGTTGGAGAAGATTCGTATTGGGCAGGTCACTCAAATTTGTCCAGGAAATGCCATTTGCATCAGATTTATTTGGTGGTTCTTTATGTTCTGGGGTCTAATAAATGTAGGGATAAAAACATGAATATTCACCACTCTCCGTCCTTTACCTTATCCATGGAGCTCACCACTTGGTTGTTCTGGTCAGGTCATCATTCACAGGCCACCAGTCTTTTTTTTTTGGGTTATTGGCATCTAGTAGATCTTCCTTTGGTATAGCGTGCACCGTGCTGTGGTGCCATGATGTTGTAAAGTTTATAGAGGCAGTGAAGACCTGACGGGATCTGAGGAGTGAAGATGACTGGAATCCTGTGAATGAAGACCAGACTAAAACGATTAAAGTGGGACAAAATGAGGGCTGGGGAGAAGCGAGAATTCATTTTTTTTTTTAACGTTTTTTCCAACCATTTTGAATCCAGCAAAGAGTCACACAAAAAAAAACTAGGATACTGTTGAATCCAAATTTTTGGTGAAATTTAAGGTAAATTTGGTTTGTTTTAAAAAGATTCTACCTACTTCTACAATCTTGTAAAAAAAGCGGATGTTGGAGAACATGAGAGAGACGAATCCACCGTTTTAGGGAAATAATGAATGAGTTTTGTTCCATGTTCCTTGTGCTGAGACTTCCTTCTGTGAGAGGGGAAGAGAAGGCGGCAGCGGCAACATTAACATTTGGTCCGATGATGTGACTTCCTGTTGGAAGATGAGAACAGATAGCTGTACCTGTTGGAGATGAACAAATTCCATTCACCAAAGTCGATTTGCCTTGAGTTTATTCAGATTGAGTCGAATTGCAGGTAACAGCCATTTTTATGCTCTCTAGACTCCAAAGCATAATAATTGGATGCTTTAAAAGCTAAAAAAAAAAATTTACTCACCTTGCCGCTCACCTGTCCTGGCACCGCAGTTCCCCACTCACTTCTCTAGCAGCTCGATTCCTTCCTCCAGCTCCTATCTTCAGTCATCATCACACTTTGGCACCCATTAGACCAGACATGAGGTCATGACACGTTTCGCCTCGAAACACCATGACAGCACCTAAAGCCTTGTCAATGCCGCAGGGGCCGAAGACTGAAGACCAGAGGCGGAATTAAAAAGCACGCAAGAAGAAGACGAGGTCCAGGACAGGTGAAGGAGGGCGAGGAGATTTTTTTTTTTTAAACTCTTTTCCGACTCTCAAAAGAATTCATCAAAATAGCAACCGGTATAGAATGAATAAAATGGCGAAAAAAAAATGGATTCTGATAAATCTGATTTTTTTTTATGAAATGGAAATCAAAATTGATTCACTTCAAACCAATCCGCTCACCTGTAGCAGGTACTGATGCAGGGACATTCTGCTGAGCGAGGGAGGATAAGGCTGAGGCTGCTCGATTAGAGATCTAACCAAATGCTGGGACTTCTTGCTGTGGTAGTGGAGGAGAGAGCTGCAGATGTTCTGTTTGCAGACTAATGAGAATTACAAAGTGATCGTTTCATGTAGGACTGTCACCATTACTGGATGATTACATCTTATATATCTTACACCCAGACTAATATAAGACATATATGGATCAGACAGCCGCGGTTGCATTTGCCAGACATTATAACACCGCTTTGGGCTTCCCTGCTTCGAGTCCTTGATAAGTTTATGATGCAGTGAGAGGATTCTGGACTGAATTATGATGTAATCAACATATTTATTTAGTTCTGCTCTAAATGTTAGTTTAGTGTGCGCCGTAATATTTAATGTGGAATCCAGTAAAATATATAATCTTCAGAGCCATTATCACAAAGGTAGCAGATTTACCGCTCGGAAATAAGCATCTGGTAATAAGTTTGGTGCTGGCCTCCCGACAAATCATAAAAAATGTATTTTGACATAGAGCATGAATTGGAAATATAGCCTGATACTTCTGTAAGATTTCTTCAGCAAAGCGGCTGATGGAAGCAACTTTGGAGAAAGCAAAAAATGTAAGTTATAACCCCGAGGTTCATCTATAAAATGGAACGTTTCATGTATATCCGTGTATCTTAGGAAACAGTCAAGGCAATAAGGGGGGTAGAAAAGTCGATAAGAGGACACCATTATCTGTACTGGACGTCTGCAGAGATATCTGATCTCAAAATCTATAATAGTTATCTATTATCTATCAATATATGTATCTATTATCTATCTATATACTATCTATCTATAATGTATCTATCATCTATTATCAATCTATATTATCTATCTATTATCAATAAAAAAAGATTTTTATTTGAAATAATCATTTTCTCCTTCAAACTTTGCTTTCGTCACAGAATGCTCCTTTGCAGCAATTCCAGCATCGCAGACCTTTGGCATTCTAGCAGTTAATTTGCTGAGGTAATCTGGAGAAATTTCACCCCATGCTTCCAGAAGCCCCTCCCACAAGTTGGTTTGGCTTGATGGGCACTTTTTGGGTACCATACGGTCAAGCTGCTCCCACAACAGCTCAATGGGGCTGAGATCTGGTGACTGCGCTGGCCACTCCATTACAGATAGAATACCAGCTGCCGGCTTCTTCCCTAAATAGCTCTTGTATAATTTGGGGGTGTGCTTTGGGTCATCGTCCTGTTGTAGGATGAAATTGGCTCCAATCAAGCGCTGTCCACAGGGTATGGCATGGCGTTGCAAAATGGAGTGATAGTCTTCCTTATTCAATATCCCTTTCACCTTGCACAAATCTCCCACTTTACCAGTATCAAAACAACCCCAGACCATCACATTACCTCCACCATGCCTGACAGATGGCGTCAGGCACTCTTCCAGCATCTTTTCAGTTGTTCTGCATCTCACAAATGTTCTTCTTTGTGATCCAAATACCTCAAACTTGGATTCATCTGGCCATAACACTTTTTTCCAATCTTCCACTGTTCAATGTCTGTGTTCTTTTACGCATATTAATCTTTTCCTTTTATTAGCCAGTCTCAACTATGGCTTTTTCTTTGCCACTCTGCCCTGACTCATCCCGGAGTCGCCTCTTCACTGTAGACATTGACTCTGGCGTTTTGCATGTAGTACTTAATGAAGCTGCCAGTTGTCTACCTGGCTGTGAGGCGTCGATTTCTCAAACTACAGACTCTAATGTACTTGTCTTGTTGCTCAGTTGTGCAGGGGCCTCCATCTTCTCTTTCTACTCTGGTTAGAGCCTGTTTGTGCTCTCCCCTGAAGGGTGTTGTACACACCGTTGTAGGAAATCTTCAGTTTCTTGGCAGTTTCTCACATGAAATAGCCTTCATTTCTAAGGACAAGAATAGACTGTCGAGTTTCACATGAAAGTTCATTTTTTCTGGCCATTCTGAGAGTTTAATGGAACCAACAAATGTAATGCTCCAGATTCTCAACTAGCTCAAAGGAAGGTCAGGTTTATAGCTTCTCTAATCAGCCAAACTGTTTTCAGCTGTGCTAACATACTTGCACAAGGGATTCCAAGGGTATTCTAACCATCCATTAGCTTTCTTACACAGTTAGCAGACACAAACTACCATAAGAACACTAGAGTGATGGTCATTGGAAATGGGCCTATAAACCTATGAACATATTGCATTACAAACCAGACATTTGCAGCTAGAATAGTCATTTATCACTTTAACAATGTATAGAGTGTATCTCTGAATCATTTATTGTTAGCTTCATTGGAAAAAACTGTGCCTTTCTTTCAAAAATAAGGACATTTCTAAGTGACCCTAAACCTTTACACGGTAGTGTATATTATATATCTATTATCTATCTTTTTATCATTTTAATTTAAATTCAAGATAGCGTTAAAGCTTCTTCACCCTGATGTTGTTTCTCGTCCTCCATGAAGCTGAAGTCCAGGAAGAGATCAGAGAGTCTCCTGAAGTGAATGTCAACTTCTACGGCCTTCGGGTCACAGTGTGGGCACAATCTGTCCTCTTGGGTTTGTAGCTCTATCTGTGCCGGCCGGATTTGATAATCAAACTTGGGCACTGTCTGTAACTGCTAAGGATCTGGCGGACTCTGGGGCTCGAGAGTCTTTCATGGAGCCAAATTTACCGTTTTTTAGATATGGAAGTACAGTTTGTCCCCATGTGGTTCCATTATTCCCAGAAAGAGTGCTCTTGAAGGGCATTTTGGATTTGTTTGAGCTTGGTGGAGATGAAATGTTGCTTCTCCCTCCTGAGGATGGTTTTGTATCACCTTTGTATGGTGTCGTAAGCGTCCCTCAGACCCATATGTTTGGGGTTTTGTTTGAGGCTGGTCTCTATGTCTTACAAACGGCATTACACTCTGTGTCACACCAACCATGGAAGTGTTTTACTTTTGTCCTCTTGTAGTTGCCTCTTGAGATCAGACATTTCTGCCATGATGTATAATATATCATTGAGGTCTTTTGTAAAGGATTACAATATAGATGTGGTTTATTAATAATTATATCTATGTATATTGTTATATTTTACCTTTGAATACTTCTATTGTGTCTAACATGTACATAGGGAAAGTGTAGTACCCAAACTTAGCCACTAGATGGGGTACAGTATAGTTCCAGATAGAGCATTGTAAATAGTCTAGATAGGAGGGGCACGTTGGATAAGACAGAGAGGACTTCGTAATAGTTGCAGTTGGGCCAGGGAGCCCGTTCAGCTCACATGGGCTAATAGCACCGGGCAACACCATATCACGCAACGTTGAACAAGTCTAGGGCCCAGCCATATTGTATTCATGGCCAGGACCTCATCAAAAGTAGCAACAGCAGCAGTGCTAGTGTTGCAGCTTAAATGGGAACTGCAGCAGCTAGGAGAAGACTAAGCAGTATGGGCAGGTCACTCATCATGTGGCAGCTTATTGCATGGATTGATGCCCTCAGAACCGGGGCAACACAGCTGAGGAAACTCCCAACCTCAGTAAGTCTGGACAGGGAGGATGCTGAGGAACTGAAAGGTACGGTCCGCCCCGGAAGCGAGCTTAGTGACACAGAGAGGATACGGACAGAGGAAGAGTTGCCTGATGTGAATACTGATGCTGATGTTGAAACAAATATAGATGTGCTGTGTAAGAAGATCAGTAAACTTGTTTATTTGAAAGTTGATTTGGACTGTGGCTCATTTTGTGAAAAACCGGCCCGTGGAAGCCTCCAGAAATGTACAGAGGACGATGACTGTGCAGGTGGAGCATTTCTAGTGTACTGGGAACTGCTTTATATTTTATGGCCTACGTTTTTGACCATTTATAGGACGGGGGGCAGGTTGAAGAAGATGCTCTGCCTGATTTTATGTAGAGAAACAGGTTTGCGGGATCTCATGGGTACGTTTGTGAGGTGACTATGAAAGTGCCGATATTTTCCGGATCCATGTTTGTAATCTGCAGTGCTGCTCACATGAGCGTTTGGTGACTCCCTTGGTGCAGCCATTACATGTATGAAGTCCTATATCTCCTCAACGTCTTCTTAAGTTCTGGAACTTTAACCCTTTTTGGTGTTTGTTCTTTCATAGCTGTTTTTCTCCGTGTGTAGTGAGTGATGGCCGTCAGTCTCAGCTCCAAGTACGTAAAAGTTTCCATCCATGGTCAGAAAGTTCTTGCATTAAAGGGAATCTGTCACCCCATTTTTCGACTATGAGCTGCCGGCACCGACATCAGGGGCTTATCTACAGCATTCTGTAATGCTGTAGATAAGCCCCCGATGTAACCTGAAAGAGAAGAAAAATGAGACCTTTGTCCTTTTATTTTTTTATGTACCTGCAAACTCAATGAAGAGCTATCATCTTATCAACAGTGCGTCTGCGCGAAGTCAGGTAATATCTAAAAGTTTTTCCAAATCATTTTTGTATTTTTCAATATTTTTCATTTAATCTTTTTGACATTTTCTACATTTTGAGGTGTGAAATAAAATATTGTAATATCCTGTTTTTATAATGCCGCCTGGGTGTAAACGTCCTGTTCCACAATAGCTGTGGAAATTGCAAGTTTTGCTAATTCTTGACCTTAACGAAAGTGAAATGATCCGAGCGGGATCTGAAAATGGAATTGATAATATGACATCTCTCCACAGAGTATTTAAGAGTTCACATCATTTACTATTGACAGAAGTTTAATTAGAAAAGATAATGGGATTTTTGAGTGTTTCCCTTTATTTTTATATCCATTTTCTGTTTTATTAACCTGTCAGAGGAAATTACTTTTTCCTTAATTTAAAAGGCCTCAATATTTGCTTATCCCTTAAAAACACTGCCAGATAAATGAACGTTATTGTAAATGCAGCTTTAATTGTAGAAAAGCGAATTACATCTCCCTGATTAATGAGAGAGCACGACTCTGATACAAGCTCTCCCCGAGGAAAGACCCAAGGGGTGTCCAAATATTGAGACAAATGCCATTGACTAATTCTGTTGTAAATTGCAACAAAGACAGTTCATAGGAGCAGTATTATAGTAGTTATATTCTTGTACATAGGGGCAGTATTATAGTAGTTATATTCTTGTACATAGGGGGCAGTATTATAGTAGTTATATTCTTGTACATATGGGGCAGTATTATAGTAGTTATATTCTTGTACATAGGAGCAGTATTATAGTAGTTATATTCTTGTACATATGGGGCAGTATTATAGTAGTTATATTCTTGTACATAGGAGCAGTATTATAGTAGTTATATTCTTGTACATAGGAGCAGTATTATAGTAGTTATATTCTTGTACATAGGAGCAGTATTATAGTAGTTATATTCTTGTACATAGGAGGCAGTATTATAGTAGTTATATTCTTGTACATAGGGGGCAGTATTATAGTAGTTATATTCTTGTACATAGGAGCAGTATTATAGTAGTTATATTCTAGTACATACGAGCAGTATTATAGTAGTTATATTCTTGTACACAGGGGCAGTATTATAGTAGTTATATTCTTGTACATAGGTGCAGTATTATAGTAGTTATATTCCTGTACATAGGGGCAGTATTATAGTAGTTATATTCCTGTTCATAGGGGGACAGTATTATAGTAGTTATATTCCTGTTCATAGGGGGACAGTATTATAGTAGTTATATTCCTGTTCATAGGGGGACAGTATTATAGTAGTTATATTCTTGTACATAGGAGCAGTAGTATAGTAGTTATATTCTTGTACATAGGGGCAGTATTATAGTAGTTATATTCTTGTACATAGGAGCAGTATTATAGTAGTTATATTCTTGTACATAGGAGGCAGTATTATAGTAGTTATATTCTTGTACATAGGAGCAGTATTATAGTAGTTATATTCTTGTACATAGGAGCAGTATTATAGTAGTTATATTCTTGTACATAGGAGGCAGTATTATAGTAGTTATATTCTTGTACATAGGGGCAGTATTATAGTAGTTATATTCTTGTACATAGGAGCAGTATTATAGTAGTTATATTCTTGTACATAGGAGGCAGTATTATAGTAGTTATATTCTTGTACATAGGGGGCAGTATTATAGTAGTTATATTCTTGTACATAGGAGCAGTATTATAGTAGTTATATTCTAGTACATACGAGCAGTATTATAGTAGTTATATTCTTGTACACAGGGGCAGTATTATAGTAGTTATATTCTTGTACATAGGTGCAGTATTATAGTAGTTATATTCCTGTACATAGGGGCAGTATTATAGTAGTTATATTCCTGTTCATAGGGGGACAGTATTATAGTAGTTATATTCCTGTTCATAGGGGGACAGTATTATAGTAGTTATATTCCTGTTCATAGGGGGACAGTATTATAGTAGTTATATTCTTGTACATAGGAGCAGTAGTATAGTAGTTATATTCTTGTACATAGGGGCAGTATTATAGTAGTTATATTCTTGTACATAGGGGCAGTATTATAGTAGTTATATTCTTGTACATAGGGGCAGTATTATAGTAGTTATATTCTTGTACATAGGGGGCAGTATTATAGTAGTTATATTCTTGTACATAGGGACAGTATTATAGTAGTTATATTCTTGTACATAGGAGCAGTAGTATAGTAGTTATATTCTTGTACATAGGATGCAGTATTATAGTAGTTATATTCTTGTACATAGAGGCAGTATTATAGTAGTCGTATTCTTGTGCATAGGGGCAGTATTATAGTAATTGTATTGTATATAGGAGGCAGTATTATAGTAGTTATATTCTTGTACATAGGGGCAGTATTATAGTAGTTATATTCTTGTACATAGGGACAGTATTATAGTAGTTATATTCTTGTACATAGGAGCAGTATTATAGTAGTTATATTCTTGCACATAGGGAGCAGCATTATAGTAGTTATATTCTTGCACATAGGGACAGTATTATAGTAGTTATATTCTTGTACATAGGAGCAGTATTATAGTAGTTATATTCTTGTATATAGGGAGCAGTATTATAGTAGTTATATTCTTGTACATAGCAGTATTATAGTAGTTATATTCTTGTACATAGGAGCAGTATTATAGTAGTTATATTCTTGTACATAGGGGGCAGTATTATAGTAGTTATATTCTTGTACATAGCAGCAGTATTATAGTAGTTATATTCTTGTACACAGGGGCAGTATTATAGTAGTTATATTCTTGTACATAGGGAGCAGTATTATAGTAGTTATATTCTTGTACATAGGGGGCAGTATTATAGTAGTTATATTCCTGTACATAGGGGCAGTATTATAGTAGTTATATTCTTGTACATAGGAGCAGTATTATAGTAGTTATATTCGTGTACATAGGGGGCAGTATTATAGTAGTTGTATTCTTGTACATAGGGAGCAGTATTATGGTAGTTATATTCTTGTACATAGGGGGCAGTATTATAGTAGTTGTATTCTTCTACATAGGGGCAGTATTAGAGTAACTATTTTCTATACTGTGTGTATAACATGTCAGAATATTTCTCCATGTGAGTTAGTATCGGCGTGTCTTTTTCTTTGGCAGCAGTGATGGAATGATACTCTGTGCATTCGGTGCACTGATCACAATCTAATTTCCGTACCCCAGGCCGGTTAACACTGGGATCACTTTCTTAGTCACTTAATCTTCTGACAAGGCAGGACTCTAAACCTTGATTCCTCCTTTGCCTTCCTCTGTGATTCTGATGGTCGCGCGGCTTGAAGCCTGCAGCAACTTTAATACTTTTCTAGCTGAACAAACTGCTGTGGATCCAACTGTTTAATTACACATTAAAGTACAACAAAGGCGCCCCCTTAATGGCTTAAAGAAAAACGAGCTGCCAACCGGGGACACGTTACACAATTGTGCCGACTACCCGGGAACCGGGATTAGTGGAATGCGCTTTTTTTGCTGGAATTGTTTTCATTAAATATTTTCATACAGATTGGCTGATCATGAACTTGTCCTAGTGAGATCATAATCACTAGCGATTGTCAACAGCTGCGGTAACACTAGGCGGTACCAACGGGCAGTACTTATTATGCAATCTCCCCCTTATATCTGACATCAGGCTTGGACTGACCCACAGGAGAACAGGAGATTCCTCCGGTGGGCCACCGTCCAGGAGTGTGCCGCCACCCTCTTATATGAGCACGCAGTACTTGACACAATACACTTGATTCACTATTTGCAGACAAAGGCAGTGTCTTTTTTATTCAACACTCAGCCCATTTTATGGCTATAGAAATTTGTGAATGAGAATGCAGTCATATTTGCATGTAGCTGGAAAGTGGGGATCTGGGGTCGATGTTACCTGTGGGCCCTTGGCACCCCAGTCTGACACTGTCTGACATCCTTATAACACCATTGTACAGAATTCTTAGCTATTTTGAACTTTTGCATACACTGTAGGGGTTCACTCTCTCTGGCAGTCTGGGCACAGGGAAAATGGGTAGTTATATTACAGTCCATAAATCTCCAACACAAAATCAGGATAAGAAAAACAAAACAGTTTAAACGTCCACCTCCCTCTTAACTCCTGTCAAGGAGACCAGCACCAAGAGTTCTTTAACCTCCCATGTTGTGATTAGGTAACCGAGGAGGATAGCAGGGAAATAGACTAGGCAACCAGATAACCAGAGAGGTTGGTAACTTAGCGGATTGCAGACCCCTAAACTGACAATACAACTAGAATTAGCCGTGGGACGTACCTACAATGCCCTAGACACCTCGGCACAGCCACAGAATTAACTAAGTCTGAAGAGAGAAAGGGGAAAGCTAAACTGCCCCGAAGTAGAACCCCAAAGGAATAGATAGCCCCCGAACATATATTGCCGGTGAGACAAGATGAGGCACAAAACACAGGCAGAAAATAGAGTAAACAAATGATGGGGCCCAAACTGTCTAGATAGAACAGGAGAGGAAAGATACTGTCTGCAATCACGCAAAAAACCCTAAGAAAAATCCAGCACGTCTGATATGCAAAAATACTGAGGCCACACAACCTCTCCCCCACTAAATCAGCACTCTGGTGTGAACTGGACGCAAAACAAAAGATACTGATATAACAGGGGATTAGAAATACTGAAAAGACTGACATAAGCTATGGAAAATGAAACAGAGTCCAGCACAGGTCCCAGCAGGAAACAAGGCTGAACACACACCAGCAAAGCAGAAATCAGAGGAAAGCAAAAAATGGATCAAATCCAAAAAGATTAAAGCAGACAAATAATTTATCTGAAAGATGCAGGACAAAGCAGCAGGCAAGTAGACTTCCAAAATGCTCAGGAAGGAAACCAAATCACTGGCAACAACTGAGGGAAGGTTGCTCACTTAAATCGCTCCAGTCTGTAACACCTGACCTCCAATCATCCTCCTCAGGTGATTGACTTCTGTCAGCCAGACCAGCTCCATTACCAGCAGCAACCACCAGAGGGAGCCCAAACTCAGAAGCCAAATCAAAAGTGTTCACAACACGCTCATTCACCGACACAACTGAGGTGGCTCAGCTGCCTTAAATAAGCCATTTAAACCTGGAAGTTAATACATAGGAATGGCTGGTCCCACCTAGCTCTTCTAGCCGTTACTAAAACCCGGACCCAAAATTCATGAACATTAAAAATCCTCTCTGCACTAATGGTGCTGGAGCCTGCTTTTCCTGGCCTTACATCAACAAGGCTAATCCCCTCAGTGACACATATCTCCCCGTCCAGTACCTTGTCCAACTGCCGCCTTATATCATGTGCAAAATTATCAGCAGGGAGGATTGTCACCAAATTATCATTTTTATGCAGATATTCCACCTCTGAGCTGTATAACTGTGAATGATTATTGGATAAAGCAGATCAGGTCATGAGTATTTGTATAAATAAGGGGCCAAAAACAGCTTTACCTGACTGAGAAGTAAGAAATTGTTCACAGTCTATAGAGGACGAAGCTCCTGAGATTGTCATGTAATGGGATGATCACAGAATAGTAAAAGGTTCATAGCAAATAATCACCAGGTGCCAATAACAAGAGCGGAAGACGCTGAAAAACTGCCATAGATGCCAGAAGAATCAGACATGAAACCAGCAGGTGCCGTTATCCTCCTGTGCTGTCATATTGCACGGCCGAGGTGAGGAGGCTGAGCCTGACCACCACTGAGCAAGACACAGAGTTACAAGGTGTTCAGTGCACAGAGTCACGGCCGATGTGAGGAGGCTGAGCCCGACCACCACTGAGCTAGACACAGAGGTGCAAGGTTATCAGTGCTCAGAGACACGGCAAAGGTGAGGAGGCTGAGCCCAACCACCACTGAGGAAGACACAGAAGTATAAGGTGTTCAGTGCTCAGAGACACGGCCGAGGTGAGGAGGCTGAGCCCGACCACCATTGAGAAAGACACAGAAGTATAAGGCGATCAGTGCTCAGAGACACGGCCGAGGTGAGGAGGCTGAGCTCGACCACCACTGAGCAAGACACAGAAGTACAAGGTGTTCAGTGCTCAGAGACATGGCCGAGGTGAGGAGGCCGAGCCCGACCACCACTGAGCTAGACACAGGTGCAAGGTGATCAGTGCTCAGAGACACGGCTGATGTGAGGAGGCTGAGCCCGACCACCACTGAGCAAGACAAAGAAGTACAAGGTGATCAGTGCTCAGAGACACGGCCGAGGTGAGGAGGCTGAGCCCGACCACCACTGAGCTAGACACAGAGGTGCAAGGTGATCAGTGCTCAGAGACATGGCCGAGGTGAGGAGGCTGAGCCCGACCACCACTGAGCAAGACACAGAAGTACAAGGTGTTCAGTTCTCAGAGACATGGCCGAGGTGAGGAGGCTGAGCTCGACCACCACTGAGCAAGACACAGAAGTACAAGGTGCTTAGAGACACGGCTGATGTGAGGAGGCTGAGCCCGACCACCACTGAGCAAACAAAGAAGTACAAGGTGATCAGTGCTCAGAGACACGGCCGAGGTGAGGAGGCTGAGCCCGACCACCACTGAGCTAGACACAGAGGTGCAAGGTGATCAGTGCTCAGAGACACGGCCGATGTGAGGAGGCTGAGCCCGACCACCACTGAGCAAGACACAGAAGCACAAGGTGTTCAGTGCTCAGAGACATGGCGAAGGTGAGGAGGCTGAGCCCGACCACCACTGAGCAAGACACAGAAGTACAAGGTGCTTAGAGACACGGCCGAGGTGAGGAGGTTGTAAAACATCAAGAATGGGCTAATAAATATTTTCTATGGAATATACCTAGGCTTTCTGAACTGATGTGTCTTTCGAGTCAAACCATCGGGACAAATGATTATTTCTTTTGGGATGATTGATGAACAGCCCAGTCGCCAGTGGATCTTAGACTAATTTTCTCTTGTGTGCCCAAGAATCCTCAGTCTTACCATGGTTATATAGTCTCAATATTGTCAGAAACCTTTAAGGCCCTTTTACATTTAGCGATGCACCAGCGATCCGACCAGCGATCCGACCCGGTCAGGATCGCTGGTGCATCACTAAATGATCGCTAGTGAGCTTTCATACAGAAAGAACTCACAGCGATGCAGCAGCGACGCAGCGGACGATACTTACCTTTCACACACAGCGATCCTGACGTCCTCCCGCCCGCCTCCACGCGTCGCTCATCTCACACAGCAAGAAGTCTCAGCAGGAAGCAGACGACGAGAAATGGAGCCGCGCGATCAGCGATGGACAGCGGGGGAGCCGGTCGTTGGTAAGTATCACACATAGCGATATCGCTAGCAATATCGCTATAACGTCACAAAACCAGTGACGTTTTAGCGATATTGCTAGCGATATCGCTTAGTGTAAAACCCCCTTTACAGTCCTATTTTAAGCCCTAGGAAAGACTCAAGGTCAGATCAATCTGGTTGGCTTGGATTCCGAAATGCGTTACTCAGATATTTCAGATTCAGTCTAAATTTGACACCATTGAAAACAGTTGACCTGTGTGGGTGTCGGGCCCACACTGATCCAATATAAATTGGGATAGGTCATCAAAACTATAAGAAAAAAAAAAACTATAAGCCTGGAAAGCACCTTTATGTTTAAGGGGCTCCCAGCTTTGGTGGCTCTTGGCAGACTACATTTAGTAATATAGGTGTGGGTGTGAAAGTGAAGCAGTAGATTTAGAGTTCTCTATGAGAACAACAGTGCCCCGATCCCTACAAGTAATCTGGACCTGCGTAATTGAAATATATGTCCCTCCTTAACCTTCCTCTTGGCTTGATAGATCTGAAAAATAACGATCAAGTCGATCAGTTTTGAAAACAATGATTTTGCGATATTCTGTTGGGAGATCTTTATGCTACATGTGGCCTCCCGGTGGTTATGATGTGAACTGCAGCCTTTGGAGGTTTTTGCTCTTTGGTCGTGAAAACTTATTGAATTTGCATTTGCATTGTAAGAAATTACAGTAATTAATGAAATTTGTCAAGCAGCAAGGACACATCTGTATATCACATAAAATGAAATGAAAGACAGACTGTTTTGCAGTAGAGTGGCACCATTAAAAAATTTAATAGCATAATTTTATGTCATTATTACATTGTGAATCTTAGGAAATCATCCTAATCATCTCCCTCTCCTGAAGAACCCCTTCAAACACCCTGCAGGGGTATACTCACTCCCAAGCTCTCCATCCTTTGTTTGACAGTCGTGGATGACCCCCTCTCCATTAGACCGATGACTTACGGCCATTATTAAGCTTTATGGTGTCTCTGCAATACTAATTGAGTATAAAAAGAAAAGCAACAAAACATAAAATGACCGGGTAATGATGGAAGTAAATAATGCCCCGACCCGCGGCCTGTAAATAATATCATTCACCACCGCTTTTTACCACTGGTCCGAAGCCAACGCTGCCATGAGCCAATGGTCGTCTGAGAACGTTGCCTTTATTGCCGACATCCATTGCTCCCGCTGACAGGCAATCTCTGTGCTGCAGATGAAGCTGGACGCTCCACTTCTGGGTTATGTGCAGCAATGTCCGTCTACTTCCTACATGTGAAATGTTAATTGCCCCATAGATGTTATTTATCACCGAAACAAAGGCTCGCGAGCATCGTGTGCCGACATCCACCATTATGTCATCTAATGAATGGAAGCCAAAGAGGAATATACGTAGAGGTCACGGCCAGCGCCATCGTTTACCTGACACAGTCCCGCTCCATGTACCGCGCCGTACATTGGAATTAGATACATTAATGTGTTTTGTGTTATTTAGCATTATTAATGATTTATTGGTTCAGACCATAGTGCGCCATTTTTATGCACACACTAATTACAAGCAAACAGGTCACAGGTGAGGATGTTACCTTCAGTAGCCATTCAAACCCATTTGTTAATCACAGTTTGAACGCTGCTGACTGTCATTATCAGTTCCTTGGATATCTTTTTGTATCCCTTCCCTGTTTTATACAGTTCAACTACCTTTTCCCGTAGATCCGTTGACAATTCTTTTGCTTTCCCCATAACTCACAATCCAGAAATGTCAGTGGCTGGATGAAAGATGCAAGAGTCTGTCTGGATCCCAGAAACTCACTCAGCTTTAATGCACACACACTGATCACAAGCAAACAGGTCACAGGTGAGGATGTTACCTTTAGTAGCCAGTCAAACCCATTTGTGTCAACTTCTGTGCATGTTATCAGGCCAAAATCACCAGGGTATGTGAACTTTTGATCAGGGTCATTTGGATGTTTTGGGTTGTCATGATGATTTAAAAAGAGAAAACACAGTAGTGTGACAATAAATGGCTTCACCCAACCACTAACCATTAGTAGAGAACAAGTTTTGGTGTTATCATTCATATTCTCTGAAAAAAGGACAAGAAAGCAAAAATTCTGCCGGGGTATGTAAACTTTTGAGCACAACTGTATATACAGTATACAGTGAAGGAAATAAGTATTTGACCCCTTGCTGATTTTGTAAGTTTGCCCACTGACAAAGACATGAAGAGTCTATAATTTTAAGGGTAGGTTAATTTTAACATTGAGAGATAGAATATCAAAAATGAAATCCAGAAAGTCACATTGTATAAATTTATATAATTTTATTTGCATTTGGCAGTGAGAAATAAGTATTTGATCCCCCACCAACCTTTAAGATTTCTGGCTCCTACAGACCAGTTAGACGCTCCTAATCAAATCATTACCCGCATTAAAGACAGCTGTGTTGTGAGTTAATTTTCCCCTTCACTACTGAGGCCCGAGGAACTCCCTCTTCTGGTGAAGAAAGGTAGTGAGCCTGATTATCAAGCACCTGAACCTGATGATGATGACTGGCTGAGTGGAGTTACTGACTGGATATAAGGCTGCCGACGCCCTTCTGCCCTGCGGGTGATTTCTCTGTGGGATCCTTGGAGACCAGTCTGAATTCCTGCTCTTCTAAAGCTAAGTTTTCTGCTCGGCTTTTTGCATTTGTGCTTTGACTTTGTTTTGCTTTGTTTTTCTGGATTTCTGCCATTCCCTGCTGGGGTGAGCTGAATTCCTTTAGCTCTGTCTTCTGAAAATACCTGAGTGCTGATTTAGTGTTTGAAGCCTAGCTGCTTCAGGGTCTTTTTCCATTTCAGCTTGTTGGCTTATGTCTTTGATAGGGTTTTGGCAGATTGCAGACAGCAACCTTCCTTTCCTGTTCTGTTTAGTTAGCTTGGGCCCCATCGTTTGCTCAGCCTATCTTTCTATCTGTGTGAGTGTTTTTTTCATCTTGCTTCACCGTCATTATATGTTGGGGGCTGCCTTTTACTTTGGGGTCTGCTCTGGGGCAGTTTAGATTTCCTTTTCTGTCTTTAGGCTATTTAGCTCTCCGGCTGTGATCGAGGGGTCTAGGGCACCGTAGGAACCCCCCACGGCTACTGCTAGTTGTGTTGATAGGTTCAGGGGTCTGCAATCTGATAGTTGCCAACTTCTCTGGTTTTCTGGACGTAGCTTCTATTTTTGTGTCTGCCTCCTACGGTGACTCAATCATAACACAGCTGTCTTACATAGTCACCTTTATAAAAGACTCCTGTCCACAGACCTAATCAGTCAGACTCTAACCTCTACAACATGGGCAACACCAAAGAGCTTTATAAGGATGTCAAGGACAAGATCATAGACCTGCTAGCACGCCATGAGTCCCTTCCACCCACCAGTCCAATATTGCACTCTTTTTCCAACACGTACTTTAGAAAAATACAGATGTAATTATAGTTTGTCATTTGAACCTCTAAGTTTTGTTTTTTGTTTTGCTTTTTAAAATACAAAGTTATATAATTGTTATAAAAAAATTAATACAAAAAGGCAAAAAGATATATGTAAGTATTTTATTATCCTAGCCCTAACCATAACACCAACCCTAGTCCTAATCCATGCCCTAACCATAACCCTAGTGGACACTTAAAGAGTCAACAAGCTTTCAGAAGAGAATAGTGCAACAACAACCATGATTCAATACTTTCTCAGATTGTCATCAGCTGCTGCGCTCTGCATAGGCAGCAACTGAGACGGCAAAGCTCTCTTCATTATACTGAGAACCTTGTCCTCTGGGTGGACACTCATGGCACACGGGCACCTCTCAGTGCAGTGGAGTCCTGGCTCTTTTGACAGTAGGAGAGTGAGTCGAAATTTTGCACTAACTTAGAATTTGGAGCCTGCGGGATTTGTCCCAGTCTCTGCCTCGTCCCCACATTACACTATTCCCCTATGACCACATGCAGTGGTTGAACAATCCTGGTCAGGTCTTCAACCAGATACATGTACAGCAAAGAAGCAGAATGTTCACCAGAAACTTCAAGAAGTGATGAATTTAGTGCAGATCCAACATCTACACGCACAACATGGAGGCACCATCCGCTCCTCTGACCTTAGATACCTGCAGGTGAGGCCTTTACATGGAGATGGGGTCACTAATTACCGGGCATTAGAAGACTTATATATTGGAGGTTTATGACCTTTCTTCACCACCATTGTATCCGCCTCTCAGATGCATGATGCATAATATATTTGACGACTGTGCCCCAAACAAAACTACAACATTGATACTAAAACTTTTTTTCTTTTTCGGCCCCTCACTAGATGATATATTATTTATAAGCCATTAGGAGTTTATGAGAACGTCATATTTGTAAACTATATTCACCAGTCATTGTGGGAGTTTTTTTACCAGCGATCATTTTATGGCATTGGATAAAATGGAGCGGATCAAGCATCAGAACAACAAAGCATTTTCTCTCAAAACTATAGAAAGCGAGAAGAAGCGACCATTCAAGTCACAAAAAGAAATAATCGTACACCAAAAATTGCATCCAATGTGATAAGTTATCGTCAAGAACAATTTAATTGTGCAACAATTTCGTGATCCCCAAACCCCTTTCTTCTCCCGTGTCCACACTGAATACAGAAATTCCGTGTGGTCAAGCATAGAAGGCCTACACTTGGTTAGAAACCCAACAGGGCCAACAAAAGAAACTCTCAAAAGTAAGAAAATAAAACACAGTGATGAGCGAATCTGACAAAATTTGTCACTTCACTCAAATTTGGCGATGAAAATCAATTAGAATCGAATTTATTAAATGCAAATTATATGTTCCAAATTACAGTCTGTGGTGTCTCCAGATCCCAAAGCATAGTAAATGTAGGGGTTAAAAAATAAAAAAAAAGTCATATTCCCGTCGCCGCTTACTTTTCTCACTGCCAGAGCTTCCCATCTGGTGCTCCTCTAGCTCCTGCCGTCTCTTCTGCTCTTCATGGCAAAGGTCGTCTTCTTCCGGCCCTTTCTTCACTCTGCGCTGAGTAGATCTCGGGCAACATTTAGGCAGTGGAGGAGCAGAAAGGAAACTGCCGTGGTGGAACAGGTGAGTATTCAAATTTTTATGTTTTAACCCTTTTCTTGGCCCTCGACTGTGCAGCAAAACAGCCACTATTTTTCTGTATTTGCACAAAGAATGAGATTCTTGCAAACACGGATATTACTTACTGGTAATGTGTTTTTTTCATAACCCATGACGGCACCACGAGAGAGGGGATCCGCCCTTCAAGGACAGGAAACCTTCAAGATCACAAGGGCGGCTCCTCTCTCCGCATCAGTTGGTTTACAGAGAACGAGAGGAAACTTCCAGGTTAGTGTACACACATAAATCATATATCCTTATTCCTTTTTGACCACAACACCCAAAGGGAGTGTATGAACAAAACAAGATTCACTGAACCAAAAGAGTGATTAGATAGGGAGGGAATATAAGGGTGCCGTTAAGGGTTACGAAAAAAGACATTACCGGTAAGTAATATCTGTGTTTTTCAGTCACCCATGACGGCACCACGAGAGAATTTCAGAGACTTACATTCTTAGGGAGGGACCACAGCCTGTAGAACCCTTCTCCAGAACGTGAGGTCAGAGGAGGCCGATAGATCCAGCCTGTAGTGTTTAAAGAAGGTGGTGGAGAGGACCATGTAGCCGCCTTATAGATCTGGTCGATAGAGACGTCTGCTTTCTCCGCCCAGGATGCTGCCACAGCTCTTGTAGAATGGGCCTTTAGATCTTCAGGAATGGCCCTGCCTGCACTTACATAGGTTAGCTTGATAGCTTCTCTAACCCATCTCGCTTAGGTCCGTGTAGATACTCTAAAGCCCTTCCTAGATCCCTGGAAAGATACAAATAGGGCCCTCTGTTTCCTCCAAGGTTCTGTCACCTCTATATACCGCAGTAAGCACCTCCTGACATCTAGGGTGAGTAGCCTCTCCTCCTTTTGATTGCTGGGATTGGAACAAAAGGATGGTAATATTATCTCCTGTGTCCTATGAAACTTGGTAACCACCCAAATATTAACCGAGGTTTTCCCATCAAGGAAAGGAAACCAACTGATGTGGAGAGAGGAGCCACCCTTTTTATCTAGAAGGTTTCCTGTCCTTGAAGGGCAGATCCTCTCTCTCGCCATCATGGGTGACTGAAAAATACAATTTTTTTTTCCTCACTGATCACTGGTGGGGGACACTTTAAGATCAGCTGACTGTCAAGAGGCCCATTGCATTGTTCAAAGTGAAGAACACCAAACACTTGGCGCAGTTAAGTATTCACATTTATTTTCAGACTAAGGGATTCTCAATTTTTCAAAATATCTGTAGATATCTGAGACACACATACAGAGCAGATTGTGGGGGGACTCTGTGAATCAACTTAACTCCTAAAGTCAGGAAAACACATGTAACCAGAATTACTTTACAGCTGTTTTGTCCAGGGAATGATAAAGGGCCAGAATGATAAAGGGCCACTCCACTATACAGAATATTAAATGGCCACCTATAACACCTCCTAGCTGGTGGGTACCTATAGTGGATGCAGGGGTTGCAGTCTCATCTGGGCTCAGATGCCAAGGGGGTCTTAAAAGGTCCCTTTGTTCCATATGAGAAGACCAGTACTATTAAAGACCCCTGATATTTGAATTCCATTTTGGAGATTTTGCATTAGGGTCCAAGAGATTAAAGTTGCGCCAGTGCCTCCTAGGGTACAAATGTGAACAGTGGAGATATTACGTGGAATGCCAAAACTTTTTATTTCAGTTTGAAAGAATTTGCAGTCTACACAACTTCAGTCAGAAGAGATCAGATGAGGGTCCGGCTCCTGAGTTGAGTTGATGTGGATAAAAAAAAAAATCAGTTTCCCATTGGTTTTCGGGAGGTATCTGATCTTACAAAGCGATGGGATGTCGATAGGATATGTCATCAAGTTATGATCATTGGGACCTGACCGATAAGATTACCAACAATCCTGATAATGAAAGGTGGGAAACCACAGAACAACCCCAGTCATATGAATGTTTCCATGGGAGGTTCTCTGCCCTTGGCCAGAAGAGCCTCTCTGGCCCTTTATCCTGAAGATCAGTGGGGGTCGCAGAGTAATTCTCTGGCTGCTTATGAGCATAAAATGCCTTGTTATGACCATCGTAGAAGAGAAGAGATATCGCCATAAGAACCAACAAGCCATTCCGCCCTTGGTGATGGTCTTTAAATAAATTGCCAGGTTGAGCTAAAGCCTAACTATGACTTTGTAGATGGGGTGGAGAGTCGCTATAAAGAGCAGCCACATTACCTCCTGGTAATATCCGCTCATAAACTTAGTTCTGGACATGTATAATGGCAACTAAGGTCCCGTGCACAATGACGCTCATCCATATATTATACCCAAAGCATCATAAAAATAAAAGCCTCCATCAGTTCCAAACGCAAAAAGATGATTACCGGCAACGGAGATGCCACCAGGTTTCGGACCCAATGAATTCAAGCTTTCAATTTAATAGATATTCATTTTCCCGCAGCTTTTCTGTAATTAGATCAATAGTATACCCATAAACATGGCCGTTTTATCTTCCTGCTGTCACTGGATGAAGACTGGGCAAGTTATTGCCTCAATCAGGACGATGGAGAACGATGTCCTCCGGAGAGTCAACCAATAAAAGATCAGAGAGATATGATTTACGGGGGTCCTCGTAGATTTGGTTTCTGGCGAGGAGCCCTGTGCATTTAGATAATATATCTCCGATGGCCGAGCCAGCATTATCCTATATAGATAGGATCCGCCCACTTGTCATAAACATCATCCAGCCTGACAGAGCGTATTTCATGAGTGAAGAACTGAGGATAATGGCGCGGTGTCGCTTGGAGGAGAACCAGGAGAAATTAGAAGAGCGATGCGAAGAATTAAAACTTCACTAGACGAGAAATGGTCATAAATTATCTCCTGTCGTTCAATTTTATCTAGTCTCCTGCCGCAGCTCAAATCGTCACTTTACATTGACATTTAGTATCACAGTTTTGGTTTATGTTTTTAAAGGGTTTGCAAACTTTTGAAACATCTTTTTTTACATTTAGTGCATCTAAAACAAAATCAAAGTATCTGGGTAAATTGTGTTAATTAAAAATATAAAGAAAATTCTCCAAAGAAGCATTTTTAGTCCATTACTGTAAATACAAAAATTATGCCTCATGTAGGCTCAATCGACAGACGACTCCCACTAAATTGGAATGAAACAAGAGGATGCTGGAGTCCAGATCTCTCTAAAGCAGTGCAAAATTTTATTGACAAAAGACAGGCACATATAGAGTAACAGAACAATCATGATAGTATAATAAAAAGGCAATAAATGAATGCCCGGAGCCCAGAGAAACAGAGAAATCAGCAACAAATAAATTTGTTATCATGTGAAAAGCACTCAGGCCCTTTGTAAGGGAAATGAAAAGAGTTAATCCAAAAAGTATATTGCACTAGACCCTGGCAGTATGAATCTATAGTTGTCACGGTCACGCGCGGCTGGACACAGCGCCCCCAGCAGGGCGGATTTAGATGACACGCGTGACCCTGGATACACCACCTCCAGTGGGGCGAATTTAAATAATAATACGACGTGCAGCTGGATACGCCGCCTCCAACGGGCGAATTTAGGTAATACACGTAACACGTAAATCTGGAAACCCCGCATCCAGTAAGGCGAATTTAAACAATAAGGGAAACCTGGGTAACAATAACAATGGTGGCCCTGCGATAGGGAACGGGGACGTGGAGACCTCCTGCACTCCCCTGAGTCAGTGTCTCTACACTCCTAACGTTCCCTAGGCCGGTTCCGCACCGGGCGCCGATCTGGATACCTGATATCCCTAGCTCGCCCTATACCTAAACCCTCACTAGGGAATTGGTCGGTGCGGAAACTAATCCCACCACTGCACTAAACGCACATAAGGAAAAATAACAATACAGGGGAACACCACTTAACTTTGCTTTGTTGCTTATGCTCCCAGCAACAGAGCCACCACCTGCGTGCATCTTTTTCTCCAACCAGACCCATCACCATAGTGCAGCCTTGGAGTAAACAGAGTCCACCACCTATGTGCAGCTGTCCAGAAACAGAGTCCCGAAAATGAGTCCAGCTTCTGCCAATAAGTCCAGCATGCTTGAGTCCAACTTTTCTGCCAAAAAGTCCAGCATGCTTAAAACCAGCTTTCAGCAACCAAGTCCAGCATGCTGAGTGCAACTCTACACCATAGTTGCCACTCCACCAAGCCATGCAAGCACTTCCTGCTGACACCATAACTGCGACTCCACCACGCCATGCCAGCCCTTCTTGCAAACACCATAGTTGAACTCCACCAATCCATGCCAGCACTCCTTGCAGACACCATAGCTGCTACTCGAGGACTCTGGCTGGGCTGCCCAGGACTCTCCTTCAGCTCCATCCTTCACCCAGGCTTGCTTGTAACTCAAGACCTATCACCAACAGTGATTGATACACCTGACACTCTTTTATAGAGCATTCACACCTGTTACTTAATCACGTGCACAAACTAAGGTAAACAAGTGCAATGACCCTAATGGCCACCAGGGGGAAAACTACAACTGAAATCACCACAGTGCAATGACCCTAATGGCCACCGGGGGCAAAAAAAAACACCTTTGGAACACAGCCAAGGGAAAAAAAGTTAAATTATGCATTTAAACTGTCAGATCCAACCTGGATCATGACAATAGTGCTGTGGCAATGAGTATGACCCCCACTGATATCTAATTCGCTGTGGACAATATAATCTGAAAATGCAGCTTATCATGATGGGGGCAATAAGACATCACCACCGGACCAGCGTCCCTGCAGTAGCGAGTGCAGTACAACCAGGCGCGTTTCGCGGTGAGAATACCGCGTATTCTCACGCGAAACGCGCGTTGGGGTGCACAAATCAGCGCTCTCTTTGCACCAGGACATGATGGGTATGTACATACAATGATATTTTTCTTCCCCTTCGTTTGGGCATCTGTGCAATAGATATAATACATAGTGCTGGTCGTTTTATGCCTGGATTGTACTGCACTCGCTACTGCAGGGACGCTGGTCCGGTGGTGATGTCTTATTGCCCCCCTCATGATATGCTGTATTTTCAGATTATATTGTCCACAGTGAATTAGATATGAGTGTGGGTCATACTCATTGCCACAGCATTATAGATTCATACTGCCAGGGTCTAGTGCAATATACTTTTTGGACTAACTCTTTTCAGTGCAGACTCCCCAGCACTTTTTACCTGCACTAATTCATTTCCCTTACAAAGGGCCTGAGTGCTTTTCACATGATAACAAATTTATTTGTTGCCGATTTCTCTGTTTCTCTGGGCTCCGGGCATTCATTTATTGCCTTTTTATTATACTATCATGATTGTTCTGTTACTCTATATGTGCCTGTTTTTTGTCAATAAAATTTTGCACTGCTTTAGATATATCTGGACTCCAGCATTCTCTTGTCTCTTTCCAAATTGTGTTAATTGAAGATTTTTTATCGTTTTGTTCATACAACTCCAGAATCGACCAATGCGTCTCTATGGCAACAGACTACAAACAATCCTTTTCGTAGTCACTGCTCTCTTTTCCCTTCTTTTCGCTCATGAACATTTTGTAGGTGAGGAAGAAGTAAGGACTCTACTCCCAAAATTCTATTATGGTTGAGAATCGAAAAGGAAGGAGTGAAAAAACGATAAATAATTACACTCCTCTTATTCCTCCGCTCACCTGTCCCGATGCAGCAGCTTCCCACCCGGATGTCCGCTTGCTCCTCTTTGTTTTTTTTCTTGGTCCCGGTCATTCGGTGCTGCCACTGACTAAGACCCATGCGGTCACATTGAATATGATGAACGTCAATGACCTATTCCCGAGAAGCTCAAGAAGAAGAACAAAGAGGAGCAAACAGAGGACTGGACAGGGAGCTGCAGAGACCAGAAAGATGAGGGGAGTCACAAGAATACGTGAATATGTTAGTTTATATCTTCTAACCCTTTCCTGGGCCTAAACATTTTGCAAATTATCAATTGACTGGAGTCGGAGCCCATTTTGGTGGAGTCGGTGTCATGGAAATTGAAGAGTTGTAGTCGGAGTCGGAGGTTTGGCTCACCAACTCCTCAATCCTGGTATGAGGGAGTCAGAGTTGTGGAGTCGGAGTCATGGACACTGAGGAGTCGGAGTTGGAGTCGGAGGTTTGGCTTACCGACTCCACAGCCCTGTTTAGAACTTAACAGCAAAGCCGATTCTTTTAGAACCAATTTGCTCATCTCTAGCTCAAAGGAGAACTACTGCAGGATCAGACTACACTTGATTTATTTGTAGTCTGTTACCATGGAAACACATACATCTGTTCAGGAGATACATGCACAAAATGGTAAGGCAAAGTAATCAAGGCAGAAGGCATAAGTCCTCCACCTAGAGAGAGGAGGGAAGCCTGAAGTGCAGGGATGGCCGCTATTAGATGGGTCTAAGCTGGACGGGAGAAAGTAAGGCAGAAAGTAGGGCGATGCCAGTATCGCACACAAAGCCCATTCAAGGAGCAGTGAATTTCCTATATCACGAGAATAACAATCATGCAGGGAGATCAGTCTCATATCGGATGACTTATATCTTTGAGGACCTTCAGGTCAGAAAAGTGACGTTCTTGACCTGACTCATTCACCAGTGGTAGCCTGGTAGGACGTCAGTATAATTTGCAGGGCCCCAAGTATACCAATATGTCTCAAGCTTTATACTAGAGGAGGAAGCAAGACCCCGACAATCGGCAGAGACACAGGATGTCTCATACACTGATGGTCAGGAGCAGGAAAAGAGAAGAAAGTAGAATTTTCAGGGTAAATAATCCACAGAGCTGCAGTCACTTCCCAGGATGAGTTATTGGCCGTATAGAACATCAGACACTTTCATTTCTGGTGACTCATCTTCTGCTTATTAGGTTAGCTGCACAGGACCCGTGAAATATTGGGGAGATTATATATTGTCTTAGGTGATCGGGACGGAAAGAACATAAATCCTACATGAAACGCTGATATAACCGGAGCTTCTCATTGGGATGCACTGCCCGATGCCGGGATATCTGATGCATCCACTGTACATTGTTTCGGCACTGGCGGACACAGACAGAAGAGGCCCCTATACAAGAGCAATTTATGGGCCCTTTGAAGTTCAATGTAACGTGGTATGGGGTGGTAACCATAGGCAAGGTACTCTTCTTCCATGCCTCAGCACACTACCTGAAGATGGGGGTCCAGGCTGGGTGTGTGGACTTCGTCTATGGTGTTTTACATCCTTGCAGGCCACATGATGGTGACTTCGGTTGGCCAGCACCGGATGTTGTAAAGTTTAATGAGGGAGACCTCCAGCCAACAATAAAGTCTTTTACTGAACGGGTATTTGGTGGGGATTATGCAGGGCCATCTCCAGGTTTTCATGGGCCCTGGGCAAAAAAGTCTCAGTGGGCCGCTTTAACACATACCACAATTCATGATGGACACACAGATATGAAATATATGTATAGTACAATGCCAAAGATTTCACTTACTTCATACATGAAAGATATCTATTGTACATTCTACAATAGCTCATAAACCAGACACTATAGTCCTCCATACATAATAATAATCCCCATATATTGCTCCATACAGAATAATAATCCCCATATATTGCTCCATACAGTATTATGGGCACCACATAATGCTCCATACAGTATAATGAGCCCCATATATTGCTCCATACAGAATAATGAGCCCCATATATTGCTCCATACAGTATAATGTGCTCCATATATTGCTCCATACAGAATAATAATCCCCATATATTGCTCTATATAATATTATGGGCACCACAGTGCTCCATACAGTATATAGAGCCCCATATATTGCTCCATACAGTATAATGAGCCCATATATTGCTCCATACAGAATAATTTGCCCCATATATTGCTCCATACAGAATAATGAGCCCCATATATTACTCCATACAGTATAATGTGCCCCATATGCTCTGTGGCCTCCCCTCAAACACTCTCACACCCCTCCAATCTATTCTAAACTCTGCTGCCCGACTAATCCACCTGTCCCCCCGCTATTCCCCAGCTTCTCCCCTCTGTCAATCCCTTCACTGGCTCCCCATTGCCCAGAGACTCCATTACATAACCCTAACCATGACATACAAAGCCATCCACAACCTGTCTCCTCCATACATCTGTGACCTCATCTCCCGGTACTTTCCCGCACGCACCCTCCGATCCTCACAAGATCTCCTTCTCTACTCCCCTCTTATTTCCTTTTCCCACAATCGCATACAAGATTTCTCTCGCGCATCACCCCTACTCTGGAACTCTATACCACAACATATCAGACTCTCACCTACCATCGAAACCTTCAAAAAGAGCCTGAAGACCCACCTCTTCTGACAAGCCTATAACCTGCAGTAACCACCGATCGACCAAACCGCTGCACGACCAGCTCTACCCTCGCCTACTGTATTATCACCCATCCCTTGTAGATTGTGAGCCCTCGCGGGCAGGGTCCTCTCTCCTCCTGTACCAGTTATGACTTGTATTGTTTAAGATTATTGTACTTATTATTATTATGTATGCCCATACTTACATGTAAAGCGCCATGGAATAAATGGCGCTATAACAATAAATAATAATAATAATAATAATAATATATTGCTCCATACAGTACAATGTGCTCCATATATTGCTCCATACAGAATAATGTGCCCCATATATTACTCCATACAGTATAATGAGCCCCATATTATACTCCATACAGAATAATGAGCCCCATATATTGCTCTATACAGTATAATGAGCCCATATATTGCTCCATACAGAATAATGTGCCCCATATATTACTCCATACAGTATAATGTGCCCCATATATTGCTCCATACAGTACAATGAGCCCCATATATTGCTCCATACAGGATAATCAACCCCATATATTGCTCCATACAGTTTAATGTGCTCGATATATTGCTTTATTCAGTATAATGTGCTCCATATGTTGCTCCACACAGAATAATGAGCCCCATATATTGTTCCATACAGTATTATGGGCATCACATAGTTCTCCATACAGAATAATAAGCCCATATATTATTATTATTATTGCGCCATTTATTCCATGGCGCTTTACATGTGAAAAGGGTATACATAATAAAAACAAGTAAAGTAATATAAAACAATACAAGTCACAAATGGTCCAGGAGGAGAGAGGACCCTGCCCGCGAGGGCTCACAATCTACAAGGCTACAAAATGAGCCTCATATATTGCTTCATACAGAATAATGTGCCCCATATATTGCTCCATACAGTATAATGTGCTCCATATATTGCTCCATACAGTATAATGTGCCCCATATATTGCTCCATATTGTATAATGTGCCCCATATATTGCTCCATACAGTATTATGGGCATCACATATTGCTCCATACAGTACAATGGGTCCCATATATTGCTCCATACAGAATAATATGCCCCATATATTGCTCCATACAGTATAATGTGCCCCATATATTGCTCTATATGTAATGGGCCCCATAAGATGCTCCATACATTGAAAAATGTTTTAAAAAAATGAAATACTTTACGCTCCTCGCTGGCTGCTGCTCTGCTCTGGACTCATCAGCATCGGCATCTTCCAGCTCTCTGCACTGTGACTATGAAAAACCTGTGCGCCCTCTGCCTGACTATTCAGGCAGAGGGCGCACAGACCTGACGTCATCGCGATACGGGATAATGACACTGATACTCGGGGTACGGGATAATGACATGGAGACTCGGGGTGCAGGATAATGACACTGACACTTGGGGTACGGGATAATGACACTGACACTCGGGGTACGGGATAATGACAATGACACTCGGGGTACAGGATAATGATGCTGACATTCAGGGTACAGGGTAATGACACTCGGGGTACAGGATAATGATATCTCCATGCTCCATCACCTGTAGGATCAGGTTCCCGCATCCAGTTTATATACAGAGACCTCTCCGGGTTAGGACAATGGCGGTCTCTCTCTTTCTCGCTCTTCTCGGCTCGTCCTATGAGTTATGTCGGGGAAGCGGCGCAGTCACTGAGAACAGCATGAATCAGAGAAGTTGCTGCGCTCAGGACTCGGACGCCGAACCCGGCTCTGCAGGACGGATATTTATCAGCCTCCAGAGGTAATTTTATAACATGTGATGAATTGGACCCGGCAGCAAAAATATATTCACCCATTGTATCTGCGAGAGCGAGGTCCGTGCTGCTAATACATAGTGATATGAATGGGATATTCCCGGGGACGGCGCATTGTGATGGATAAAGCTCCGCACATGGAATATACTCATATTCCTATAAATATTAACATCCTCTCTCCAGGACTTCATCTCACAACTGACTGCAGGATTTATCACATCCGTGACCCATAATTATTATTAATGACTCGTAGATTTCACTCCAAACCCCTCATCTCATCATGATGTTAACCCCGTCACCTGCGCCCTGATCCTGACATACTCTGTGCTGCTGGGAGCTTGTGCATCCTCCAGTACAGAACTCTTAGGGTCACACTTACGTGTGCAGCTCGAGTCTCTCACATCAATACCCGGCACTGCCGCCAGCACTCGGCATAGAAATACATGCAGCCGCACACTCCGGTCCCCAGTGCTGGCAGCAGTGCCGGCTATTGATGCAAGAGACTTGCGCGAGTTTCTCGTATTGCACACGCAAGTGTGACCCCTGGCTTTAGTCTGTGTCCTTCCACAAGATCAGTACACTGCTTTCCCATATACCCTGAGCTGCTAGGGGTCTTGTAATGTATGTTATGTGGCTTCACACAGTAATTTTTTTATATATGAAGTTTTTATAATTTATGTGGTTATTCCTGTTCACTTTGGCCAATGGAGCAGATGACAAAGACTGATGCTTCCGACCCTCCATAGCTCACTTGTCAGTTTTGCTGTGTAAACTGGGAGTTGTGTCATCATAATTAGATAACAGAGTCATCTCATCATTAAGGGGATGGGCTCAGCAGAGTCATCTCATCATTAGAGGGCAGGGTCAGCAGAGTCATCTCATTATCATTAGTGGGCAGGGTCAGCAGAGTCATCTCATTATCATTAGTGGGCAGGGTCAGCAGAGTCATCTCATTATCATTAGTGGGCAGGGTCAGCAGAGTCATCTCATCATCATTAGTGGGCAGGGTCAGCTGAGTCATCTCATCATTAGAGGGCAGGGTCAGCAGAGTCATCTCATTATCATTAGTGGGCAGGGTCAGCAGAGTCATCTCATTATCATTAGAGGGCAGGGTCATCAGAGTCATCTCATCATTAGAGGGCAGGGTCAGCAGAGTCATCTCATCATTAGAGGGCAGGGTCAGCAGAGGCATCTCATTATCATTAGAGGGCAGGGTCAGCAGAGTCATCTCATTATCATTAGAGGGCAGGAACAATGGAGTAATCTCATTATTAGTATTATATGGCAGGGTCATCTCATTACCATTATTAGCAGCAACACGACCAATATTATAAAGACATAAATATTTATTCACAATTAGAATTATTAATACAAAATATATACAAAAAAAATCTATCACTTCATACATGTAACAGAGATGTATGACGTGATATATTTTTTGTATATAATTTGTATTAATAATTCTATTTGTGAATAAAGATTTGTTATGTTTTTATAATAATATTGGTCGTGTTGCTACTTCAGACTTTTTCCTTGGTTATATGTTGTGGGATCTGAAGAGGATCATTAATCAATTTTGAGGAATCATGTTAGTGTATCATTACCGTTATTAGGCAGGATCAGCAGAGTCATCTCAATATCATTAGAGGGCCGGGTCAGCAGACTCATCTCATTACCATTAGAGGGCAGGGTCAGCAGAGTCATCTCTTTATCATTATTAGGCAGGATCAGCAGAGTCATTTCATTACCATTATTAGGCAGGGTCAGCAGAGTCATCTCATTATCATTAGAGGGAGCATGATGGAGGTCTAGAAAGAGTAGCCTAGTAATACTTTGCAGTGTATTTGCACATTTGGCTGTGTACGCAGCCCCCTGCCACTCCATGGTCTCTAGTGTAGAGGTTTGTGCTCTATTAGTCTATTCCCACTTTTCTGTCCTTTAGTTCCCATTTTATGTGACTGTTATAAAGCGCATCCTCTCTGCTGCACAGTAAGAGGAGGGAGCCGAGTAGCAGGATGACGCTGCACAGGATTGACAGCCGCCGGTCACCATGTCGATCACTTGCATACTAGTACACTGTACATAATCCTTACATTCATAGTTCTGTAAAATTGCTTCGTCCTCATGAATTTCTATTTCATTAAACCCCATTGTTGCTACAGTCCGAGGACATGTCGGGAGCATGAGACGTCTGACGTGGCCGTCACATTCCGGCCTCCAGGGCCATTGTTATATCACTTACCGCACAGAACAAAAGCCCCCCCCGCTTCAGCGGCAGAGCGGGGGCCATATCTGGGTATCAGGTATTTAATGTGAGGTCTGGCAGACTGACAGGAGCGCAGCGCTGTCACTTACTGGGAGCAGAGCGGGGAGCGCCGAGTGTCTGAGCTGTGATGAACGCAGCCCGCGATGTCTACATGTCATCAATCACCGCTCCGGCACAGGTAAAGTGCCTTTTAATCAAATCACAGTGCATTAAAAAAGGGTTTTCGCCGGAGAACGGTGTGCCGCTGTGGAGGGGAAGCGGTGCATCACCCGCCATCGGGAGCACACGCTGTTATTAAAGGGAACTCCAGCCTCAAACCATATTATTATATTTGGGATTTGCGCAACCAGTAATTTCCTCCTTTATTGTAATTATCAGCGGTTCCATTGTTATCCCGTCTGTGAGGATATAAATGTTGTCATCATGTCAGCCATTACCCGATATGTCTTTATATCCATGTTTCTGATCCACAGCTCCAAACCCTCTGCAGAAACAGATTTAATTCTCCGTTTGCCTGCAGCCGCCACTAGAGGGAGCTCAGGAGCTTATACTGCAGACTGTGTAGACATTCAACCCCACAATAGCACAGTATATGGCGGGTTCCCTTCGGCTAATCAGGATGACTATGCAGATTTCACTGGCTGTGTACTGTGTATGGGTGTGACCCAACCCTGGAAGATTGATAGAATCCAACAGGACTGATCCTTTGTTCCTGCAGGAGATAAGCCGCTGCCAGATGGTTATATCAGCCGCTTATTCCATCCCACTATTGAAAACACATTCCAGAGATGTATGTAAGTGGTGTTGTCAGGAGGAATGGCCACCAGGGATCAGATCATAATATTACTAGACATCAGGACTAATATTGTTTGTCCTCTAGACATCAGGGATATTATTTTAGCCCACTAACACCAGGCATATTATTATAGCCCATTATACCCCAGGACATTACTATTAGCCCAGTAGGTCCAGAGCTGGTATGTCACTCTCCACAAGGCGAAACCTTACCCCTTAGACCTCAGTCCAGAGCCTCTCACCTAGCCAAATCAGTTCTCATACTTTGCACTGACGAGGGCCAAGAGCCCGAAACACCGTGTCTGCAAATTGAGATTCTGATTTGGCTTTTATCCTAAGTCATATTACAAGACTCGGTAAAGGGTTGATTGTGACTTGTAGGATCGCTGCTTCCAACAGGTGGCGCTGTAGAGTTCAAGTCCTCTTTTTCTCTGAAGAGGCAATGTGCATATTAGCCCAGTAGACACCAGGGATATCATCACCCACTACTGTATACCCCTGGACATTAGTATTAGCCCAGTAGACACTAGGGATTTTATTAAAGCCCACTAGGCACCTGGACATTATTATTCGCCCACTAGACAGCAGTGATATTATTAAAGCCCACTAGACACCAGGACATTATTATAGCCCACTATACCCCAGGACATTAGTATTAGCCCAGTAGAAACCAGGAGATTATTTTTCGCCCACTAGACACCAGGGATATTATTATAGCCCACTAGACACCAGGGATATTATTATAGACCACTAGCCACAGGACATCATTATTTCCCCACTAGACACCAGGGATATTATTATAGACCACTAGCCACAGGACATTATTATTTCCCCACTAGACACCAGGGATATTATTATAGCCCACTATACCCCAGGACATTATTATTTCCCCACTAGACACCAGGGATATTATTATAGACCACTAGCCACAGGACATTATTATTTCCCCACTAGACACCAGGGATATTATTATAGCCCACTATACCCCAGGACATCATTATTTCCCCACTAGACACCAGGGATATTATTATAGACCACTAGCCACAGGACATCATTATTTCCCCACTAGACACCAGGGATATTATTATAGCCCACTATACCCCAGGACATTATTATTTCCCCACTAGACACCAGGGATATTATTATAGACCACTAGCCACAGGACATTATTATTTCCCCACTAGACACCAGGGATATTGTTATAGCCCACTATACCCCAGGACATTATTATTTCCCCACTAGACACCAGGGATATTATTATAGACCACTAGCCACAGGACATTATTATTTCCCCACTAGACACCAGGGATATTATTATAGCCCACTATACCCCAGGACATCATTATTTCCCCACTAGACACCAGGGATATTATTATAGACCACTAGCCACAGGACATCATTATTTCCCCACTAGACACCAGGGATATTATTATAGACCACTATACCCCAGGACATTATTATTTCCCCACTAGACACCAGGGATATTATTATAGACCACTAGCCACAGGACATTATTATTTCCTCACTAGACACCAGGGATATTATTATAGCCCACTATACCCCAGGACATCATTATTTCCCCACTAGACACCAGGGATATTATTATAGACCACTATACCCCAGGACATTATTATTTCCCCACTAGACACCAGGGATATTATTATAGACCACTAGCCACAGGACATTATTATTTCCCCACTAGACACCAGGGATATTATTATCGCCCACTACACCCCAGGACATTATTATTTCCCCACTAGACACCAGGGATATTATTATCGCCCACTACACCCCAGGACATCATTATTTCCCCACTAGACACCAGGACATTTTTGGTATTCCACTAAACACTAGTTATAATATTACTAATAGCCCACTAGCTGTGAGGGATAATATCGGAGTATTGTTAGCCCACTGGACACCAGGATTATTCATTTAGTCTTCACAAATGTGACTATTCAACACAACAAAGCCCAATGATTACCCGATGCAATAGTGACTGGTCCGGACAATACAATGTGATTTCCCGTCCCCCACCCTCTTATCACCTTATGTCAGGGGGGCGCAGGAGACGTCTCCGTCCACCGTCTGTATGTCACCCCAGGACATGATGGGAAAGTTTAAAGGAATTTGGCGAAAAAAGATAAATACAATTTATTACCATTTAATCTGCATAATAATTACTCGGCCACTAATGTTAATATCAATAGTGATTGAAATGGGCCTGAAATAAAAGAGTGAACCCCCGGCCATATATTATTACACCGGAGGCCCCGGCCGGTCCCTGCAGCGCCTCGTTTATTGTCATTTTTATGGAGATATAGAGGATTAATGTTAAAAACTGATCTCTTAAAGTGACAGTAACTCACCATTTACAATGGCTCATAAACCAAGTACACGGGCGCCGGCGATAATTCCTGCCATTATAGTCCCTGATTACTTCATCTGCTCGGATAATCAGACATTGCAGCTAATGAAAAGTTCTTCCTTCTCTTTTTTTTTTTTTTCTTCAAGATGCCTGAAATAATTCCATTAATTTAAGTTACAGCGAGTCCTGCCGGCGTAATCCTCGCGGGTTATTACAGATGTGCATTAACTATAGTGCGGATCCTACAACGAAGCCTCGCAGGTGAATTAAGGCGCCGACCTTTCCCAGCTCCGGGATCAAACAACTTCATATAATGACTCGAGAGGCTCCGAAAAATGGGTCTGATGAGAAGTACGGCTGGATCGCTGCCCCCCTCCTCCATCGCCAGTACGGAGTGTGATCGGGGGGCCGATAGTCTGCAGCTCTGGAGTGGAGGCACCGTGGCCCCTGGAAGGATCAATACACTGTAATGTATGGAGGCAGGAAATTCTCCAGAGCGTATGTGGCGATACATTCAAATTGTCCGTACAATATATTAATCCCCCAGACACCAGGGACATCATTATTAACCCACCAGACACCAGGGACATCACTATTAATCCATCAGGGACTTAACTATTAAGTCCACTAAGTCCACCAGACAGCAGAGCCATGACTATTAATCCACCAGGGACATAACTATTAATCACCCAGACACCAGGGGCATTACTATTAATCCACTGGACACCAGGGACATAACTATTAATCCACCAGATACCAGGGACATACTGTAACTATAAATCCACCAGACACTAGGCCTAGGGGCATTACTATTAATCCACCAGATACCAGGGACATAACTATTAATCCACCAGATACATACGGTAACTATTAATCCCCCAGACACCAGGGACATAACTATTAATCCCCCAGACACCAGGGGCATTACTATTAATCCACTGGACACCAGGGATAAACTATTAATCCCCCAGACACCAGGGACATAACTATTAATCCACCAGACACATAACTATAAATCCAGCAGACACTAGACCTAGGGGCATTACTATTAATCCACCAGATACCAGGGACATAACTATTAATCCACCAGACACATAACTATTAGTACACCAGACACCAGAGCCATGACTATTAATCCACCAGGGACATAACTATTAATCCTCCAGATACCAGGGGCATTACTATTAATCCACTGGACACCAGGGACATAACTATTAATCCACCAGATACCAGGGACATAGCTATTAATCCACCAGACACCAGGCCTAGGGGCATTACTATTAATCCACCAGATACCAGGGACATAACTATTAATCCACCAGATACCAGGGACATAACTATTAATCAACTGGACACCAGGGACATAATAATTATTCCACCAGACACCAGGGACTTACTTAATCCACCAGACACTAAAGACATAACTATTAATCCACTAAACACCAGGGACATAACTATTAGTCCACCAGACACAAGGGATATAAGTATTAATCTACTAGAAAACAGGGGCATAATTATTGATTCAATAGGTACAAGTGATATAATTTTTAGCCCACAAGACACCAGCGATATTATTATTGGTCCATTAAACACTAGGGATATAATAATTGATCCATTAGACAGCGGGGATTTAATTATTGATCCACTAGACACCAGGTAAATAAATATTAATTTACTGGACGCCAGGGATATGATGATATATCCCCTAGACAACAGGCATAAGGGATATAACTATTAGCCCAGTAGACCCCATAGATCCACTAGACACCAGGGATATTATTATTGGTGCACACAACACCAGGGACATTATCAGTTAACACTGATGTTTATGCAGTGGCGTATCAACTGTTTGTGGCGCCCGGGGCGGTCGAAAAATTTGCCGCCCCTTTGGTCGTTGATAATCCGGAAGCATCCGAAGAGCCCACACTACACTCAAAGATCTAATTGGGGGCAGATGACAGGGGCAGCACTGGAGACCCCTAGAAAAGACCCCTGACTCATCTTTGGGGTATGGAGTGGGGGGCAGATGACAGGGGCAGCACTGGAGACCCCTAGAGAGGACCCCTGACTAATCTTTGGGGGTCTGGAGTGGGGGGCAGATGACAGGGGCAGCACTGGAGACCCCTAGAGAGGACCCCTGACTAATCTTTGGGGGTCTGGAGTGGGGGCAGATGACAGAGGCAGCACTGGAGACCCCCATAGAGGACCCTTGACCCAGCTTTGGTGGTCAGGTGTGGGGGGCAGATGACAGGGGCAGCACTGGAGACCCCTAGAGAGGACCCCTGACTAATCTTTGGGGGTCAGGAGTGGGGGGCAGATGACAGGGGCAGCACTGGAGACCCCTAGAGAGGACCCCTGACTAATCTTTGGTGGTCAGGAGTGGGGGCAGATGACAGAGGCAGCACTGGAGACCCCCATTGAGGATCCTTGACCCAGCTTTGGTGGTCAGGTGTGGGGGGCAGATGACAGGGGCAGCACTGGAGACCCCTAGAGAGGACCCCTGACTCATCTTTGGGGGTATGGAGTGGGGGGCAGATGACAGAGGCAGCACTGGAGACCCCCATAGAGGACCCTTGACCCAGCTTTGGTGGTCAGGTGTGGGGGGCAGATGACAGGGGCAGCACTGGAGACCCCTAGAGAGGACCCCTGACTCATCTTTGTGGGTCTGGAGTGGGGGCAGATGACAGGGGCAGCACTGGAGACCCCTAGAGAAGACCCCTGACTTATCTTTGTGGGTCTGGAGTGGGGGCAGATGACAGGGGCAGCACTGGAGACCCCTAGAGAGGACCCCAGACTTTTCTTTGGGGGTCAGGAGTGGGGGGCAGATGACAGGGGCAGCACTGGAGACCCCTAGAGAAGACCCCTGACAGGGGCAGCATTGGTAGACTCCAGTCCTGCCCCCCCATGTTGCACTCGGGGGTCTCATCTGTGGAGTAGGGCGAGAGCTGGTGGTCGCGCAGGCCGCCCAGGGTGCAGCTGGCCGGGGTGAGCGGGGGGCAGTCAGGGCTGGCGGAGAAGCTGCTCCGGATCGGGGTGTACTGGAAGGAACCGGCCTGACTGCAGCTGCTGTACTCGGTGTAGGCGGACGCTTCCATGGTGGCCATGCACGAGTCGTAGGAGTTCAGGTAGGTGTAATCCATGGCGGACATGCTGCGCTGCCCCAGCGCCCCGGACCCGCAGCTCTAATACCTGCGCCGGGACCCGGCCCCTCCGCGCGGTTATTGCGCTGCAGGCCCCCCTATAATAAAGTCCTGTAGCATAATACACACTGCGATGGGGCAGCGTTATAAAACCGCAGATAAACGGTTATAATGGAGCAGCGGCGGGGAGTATTTATTATCAGCTTATAACGGGGCAGTCATCTGTAATATCAGCTCATGTCAGTCATTACAGGGGCAGGGCTATAACAGTGCAGCGGCCTGCGGATTATATCTCTGTGCATTATATCTCTGTCAGGGGCGGACACAGACTGTAGTGGGCCCCTGTACAAGAAATTTTTTCGGGCCCCCCCAACCCTTCATAGGGCAACAAAGTTATTTGTTGTTATCTAATATTGAGGCTATGCAGGGCTGGATATAATATCTGTATAGAACATAATGTAACCCCCCATAGAATATAATGCAGTCCCCCCCATATAGTATAATGCAGCTCCTCCATAGAATATATGGCAACAACCTCATAGGATATAATGCAGTCCCCCCCATATAGTATAATGCAGCTCCTCCATAGAATATAATGCAGCCCCTTAAATAGTATAATGTAGCCCCTCCTTAGAATACAATGTAGCCCTCCTCATATAGTATAATGCAGCCCCCATAGAATATAATATAATACAGCCCCCTATAGAATATAATGTAGCCCCAAACAGAATATAATACAGCCCACCTCCCCATAGAATATAATGTAGCCCCCCATATTATATAACACAGCCTCCCATTATAGAATATAATGTAAAATGTACCCCCCATGGTATATAACAGCCGCATAGTATATAGCCCAGCACCACATGGTATACAGTCCAGCCCACCATGGTATACAGCCCACCATGGTATAATACAGCCCAGCATGGTATATAGCCCCCCCAGAATGGTATAATACAGCCCAGCATGGTATAATACATCCCAGCATGGTATATAGCCCCGCCAGCATGGTATAATACAGCCCAGCATGGTATATAGCCCCCCAGCATGGTATATAGCCCCCCCAGCATGGCCCCACAGTCCAGCATAGTATACACTGTGTTCCAAATTATTAAGCAAATTATATTTTTCTCTGATTTTCCTAAATAGTCGGTACAAATGACAGTCAGTCTAATAAAAGTCATCACCCGTTAGAGTATACATCAAATTTTATTGAAGAAACCTCCCAATGATAACAGTATAATCTCCAAAATGAATAAAAACTCAAATTGCACTGTTCCAAATTATTAGGCACATTAGAATTTCTAAACATTTGATGTTTTAAAGAACTGAAAATGCTCATTTGTGGAATTTGCAGCATTAGGAGGTCACATTCACTGAACAAAAAAGCTATTTAACTTCAAAACATCCTAACAGGCCAAGTTACATGCTATCATAGGAACCCTTCTGTGACATCACCTTCACAATTCTTGCATCCATTGAACTTGTGAGTTTTTGGAGAGTTTCTGCTTGGATTTCTTTGCATGAAGTCAGAATAGCCTCCCAGAGCTGCTGTTTTGATGTGAACTGCCTCCCTCATAGATCTTTTGCTTGATGATACTCCAGAGGTTCTCTATAGGGTTGAGGTCAGGGGAAGATGGTGGCCACGCCATAAGTTTATCTCCATTTATGCCCATAGCAGTCAATGACTCAGAGGTATTCTTTGCAGCATGAGATGGGGCATTGTCATGCATGAAGATGATTTTGCTCCTGAAGGCACATTTCTGCTTTTTATACCATGGAAGACAGCTGTCAGTCAGAAACTCGATATACTTTGCAGAGGTCATTTTCACACCTTCAGGAACCTTAAAGAGCCCTTCCAGCTGTTTCCCCATGATTCCGGCCCAAAACATGACTCCTCCACCTCCTTACTGACGTTGCAGCCTTGTTGGGGCATAGTGGCCATCCACCAACCATCCACTACTTCATCCATCTGGACCATCCAGGGTTGATTGACACTCATCAGTAAACAAGACTGTATGAAAATTAGTCTTCATGTATGTCTGGACCCACTGCTACAATTTCTGCTTGTGAACACTGTTTAGGGGTGGCCGAATAGTAGGTTTATGCACCACAGCAAGCCTTTGAAGGATCCTACACCTTGAGGTTCGAGGGACTCCAGAGGCACCAGCAGCTTTAAATATCTGTTTGCTGGTTTGTAATGGCTTTTTAGCAGCCACTCTCTTAATCCGATGAACTTGCCTGGCAGAATCCTTCCTCATTCTGCCTTTATCAGCACAAACATGTCTGTGCTCAGAATCAACCACAAATCTCTTAACAGTACGATGGTCACGTTTAAGTTTTTGGGAAATATCTAATGCTTTCATCTCTTGACCAAGGCATTGCACTATTTGATGCTTTTCAGCAGAAGAGAGATCGTTTTTCTTTCCTAAATTCCTTGAAACCTGTGCCCTGATTAATAATGTGGAACATCATTCTTAAGTAGTTTTCCTTTAATTGGGCTCACCTGGTAAACTAATTATCACAGGAATTTGAGATTGATTTCAGTGATCCAAAGAGCCCTGATACACAATACCATCTATGAGTTTATTTGAAAAACAAAAAATTACATCTTTAGGACACTTAAATCCAATTTGCATAATAATTTGGAACACAGTGTATAGCGCCCCCCAGCATGGTATAATACAGCCCAGCATGGTATATAGCTCCCCCAGCATGGTATATAGCCCCCCCAGCATGGTATGATACAGCCCAGCATGGTATATAGCCCCCCCAGCATGGTATGATACAGCCCAGCATGGTATATAGCCCCCCAGCATGGTATATAGCCCCCAGCATGGTATATAGCCCCCCCAGCATGGTATATAGCCTCCCCACAGTCACACTGACCTGCGGCTGAACTGCAGCCACCGTCTGGCCGGCACCAGAGTCAGGGCCAGCAGTGTAAGTGACAGTCTGTCTTCCCTCCTCTCCTCCCCCATGGCACTGACGCTGCTGGCTGGTCGATCTCAGTCCACTCTCCCCACAGTCTTCCCTCCTCTCCTCCCCCACGGCACTCATGCTGGGCTGCTGGCTGATCGCTGATGATCTCTCACCTCAGTCTGGCTCAGCCCTCAGGGCTGGCTCCTCTGCACTGGGCCCCACTGCTCTCCTCTCCTCCTTGCTGGCTCTGCAGTGCTCACTCCACAAGTCCACATGGCTAATTTGCATCCATAATTAGCCATGTGGTGCTGGAGGGTCCCCCTCTCCCCTGGGGCCCAGTGCAATGAACTGGCTGCACAGGTGGTAGGTCCTCCCCTGATCTCTGTGCGCCGCCCCCACACACTGCCACCTGGGGCGGACCGCCCCCACCACGCTACGCCACTGTGTTTATGCAATTTCTGCACCACTTTAGAGCTGTTTAGCTAATTGTACTGTAAAAAGCCTGATATATATATAAACACACACACACACACCGGTATATATTATTTTTTAATGTGACCCTGATTGCCTGTTCCGCATGGATCCTCTGGACTTTGCTATCTACGGCTCATTCGTTTTGGACATAAAACAACAAAATCTAGCTAGTTTGTTAATAGACAGACGCGGTTGATGGATCTGGGTCTTTGCTGCATCATTAGATATAACAGAAGCGCCGGTTTGGTTACGGAGTTGCACAGATTCACAGACCCGCGCACGAGGCTGACTAATGATGAGGACGGGCGTCGGGGTGCGGGTCTACCGCAACAACGTCACCTGGACTGCACCACCGGGTTCATCCTCAGCAATGGTCGGCGATACCAACCATCCGTTACCGGAGAGCGGAGTCTTGGCTTATTTGTGTATGATGTGCCGTGACCTTACGTGTCCACCTTCCTTTCACTGAAGGAGTTTTTTTATTAAAATCTATTTCCTTGTGATGTTCGCGGTCAGGCCGCGCCCCGCTGCACTCACTCTATGTTGCATATCTTATAGTATTTTGATGTTTTATGATTGCTGTTTTACGTCTTGACAGCTCCTTCCACTGAAAGGAATAGAAATCTGCATTTCTTAATAATGTAAAGCGCTGCGGAATATGTTGGTGCTATAGAAATAATAATAATAATTTTATTTTTATTATTAGTCGCTGGGAGGCATGTGGGCTGTCATGTGGATATACAGTACATACCATACCATAAAAAAATCTCCAGGTCCATAAAGGGAATCTGTTGCAATCTTTTTTCCACCTAATTGAAAGCAGCTTAATGTAGGAATAGAACACCTGATTCCAGCGATGTGTCACTTACTGGGCTGCCTGCTGTAATTTTGACACAATCACAGCTTTATCGACAGGAGATTATCAATAGAGGACTAGTAAATCTTCTACGAGGTAGTCCTCCATATGCATGAGCTCTGCATAACCCAGGCTGTATAACCAGCTTTCTGCCTATGCACAGTGTATACAGAAAGCTGTCAATCACTGATGTGGGTGGGGTTATACAGAGTTTAGCATTCAGAAGAGCACTGCTAGATCTGCAGCAGAGATTTTATCAAAACTGCAAGCAAGCCCAGTAAGTGATACATCGCTGGAATCAGGGTCTCTGTCCCTACATCATGCTGCTGTCATCAAAAACAAACCTGCTGACATGTTCCATTTAATGGTTAAAGTCATAGCGATTTTTCTACAAACTTGCAATAGCATTGAGCAACAAAAAAATCATTGACGTTCCCTCCAGTGAGGTCTGACCGCCACGTTGTTGTATCCTATTTACCATATAAAAGCGAGCTCGGAGCCCAGAGATCTGCAGCCGCCCTTTCATGTTCTTCCTCCTCCTCATCAGTAATTCTACAAAATGACGGCACTCACAGAGCACAGGATGGTCGGCTGGACAAATGGGTTTCGTCAAATTATAAGAGACTGATATCGGAGGTGACCTTGTTTTCCTTCTTCTCTACCAGGAGCGGTGAGGGACGGGGAGGTAACTGCCACCTGGGGGGAAGCAGAAGATTTCAAACTGTAAATTGTTACAATGTATCTGATGTTTGTTTATAAAGGAACATTCAAAATATTAACTGATACATTGTATCAAACCAAGGACAGGAAAGGGGCGGCGCGTGACAGGGATCCAATGTGTCATGCGCAACCCACTCAGAGGATCCTTTATCTTCTCATTGATTGAGTAGGAAATTGTACTCAGCTTTTCCTTAGTTATAGCTGGGAAAGCTGGATGATAATCAACCATGATTAAGACTTCCTCAAAAGTTGTCACCCAGCGTTCCCAGATTGTGGGCAGGGGGATATATCAGGGTATTCAGTAGAACCTCCCAATTTCCTAGTGTCCATGATGACCCGTAATCCTGGTTATGCCATGAGGAATGGCATTCTATATTACCAGGTACGTTTCCTATTAAAGGGGATCTCCACTTTGGGAAAACTTCAACTTTCTAGCAGGGACTCTGACATCATCTCAGGATAAATGGGCGAGGTGACCGGATTTGAAAAACAAAACAAAACACAATTTTGTGATCCTTTGGTCGGCAGATGTTTATGCTGTATGTGTCCATATGAGGCCACCTAGTGGTTGTAAAGTGAATTGCAGCTCGTTGATGTTTTTGAAAAGAGGTCACAATAATGAAATTAAGTTTGTATTAAATAGGAAATGGGTTTTCAGGAAAGTTACAAAAATCAATACTACAAGCGAATAGGAGAAATCTTATAATTTATCTAATAAAAAAAATCTGCCACTTTCTCCAATTCTTCCCCTTTTCCTGAACTCACTAATCACTCTGAATAAAATAGCTTAATGAGGAGATGTCAGATTATAATTCCTATTATACTCTATGGAGAGGGGAGCGAGGAGCAGCGAAAGAAAGCAGATGGAAAGAGACACAGATCTTTTACATCACCCAGAGCTGGATTCACATCTGTACTGCAAACTACTGATGTATAATTTCTTCCATGCTGCTTCTGCTTTTGTTTATGTGCTAAATAAAATCATAGATTCCTCATGCCTGTGTGTTCTGTGTAAGGGAGACATAACAGCTAATAAGTGTATCTCACTCAAGGGTTGGATTCACAGCTGCACTTCACACTATTGCTGTATAATGTTCTCCATGCTGCTGCTGCTACTGATCACATTTCACATAAAGACAGTAGAGCAGGAATTCCGCTTGTGTGCTGTGTGAGATAGGATTGTCACAGACCCACCGCTGACACCGGTATGTCACGGACGGAGGGGTGCGATACACTGCCGACACACGGCTATCACAGGTGCAGGGGGGCTTATCTTTGTTATCCCACCACTGGCACCATGTGATAAAAAACAGCAAGCTAGTCTTGCCCTAAGAATTTATCACAGGGGGGTTATTTTGGATGTCCCACCACTGCTCACAATCTTCCACGAACTGCCTAGATTTATGTGTATCCCACTTTTTCAGTTCCACTTTGGAACTTGCAGCTCTCTGGCGTCCCCCTTATCCTCAGGTCAGTCAGGGAACTACACCTGGGATAATTGGTCACCGGTCAGCTGCCTCAATGAGGTCTGGCCACCCGGCACACTGCAGTGAGGGAATTATAAAATGCTCTGGCTGCAGCCACCCAATTAGCTTATAAAATCCCTTCCGTCACTCTCAGCAGTACCCAGGGCCCAGATCACACTTTGCCGCCACCAGCTCCAGAGTTTCTCTGATTAAGTTATAAACTTAATAGAGGGGTTCGAAGCCAACCCACAAATTAGTAGCGTAATTATCTTAAAGGCACGTGTTCATTTTAGAGCATGAAGACAGACTAATAAATTATAATTTATTCCCCAAAAGGAGGGGGCAGTGATTACACAGATAAAAGATGCTACAAAGTTGAGACATTAGATATGTACAATGCAAATATAAAATAAATGGGATTAACATAGAAAATCAACACTTTTAGTTGCTTAATGGTCTTTAGCCATGTGGGGAGGAGGCGGGGCCACACGTCGCCCTGCATCTGGGGTCCTTTCAGCACGGACTCTGCAGTTCGAATGACTGATTTTTCGAGGGGAATGCCTTATAGCTTTGGGTTTGTGACATCACGAAAGGGACGGTCTGGGGATGTTCCTCCCCCTGCTCTAGGAGTACAATTCTGACTACAAAACTATATTCTGACTATATCTCGCAGAGGGTACCTGTATAAACACACACATGGTATCATTCTTTTAGCCTGTCGCAGATAAAAGTTAAAGACCAAACATGCAGTAATTATGTCACACCGTTTAGGAGGAACCCATTTCTCGGATTCCGTTGGGGTTAGAACTTCGCAAGAACCACCATAATGATGCTGGATCGGAGCATGTCACAGAAATGTCCGTTTCATTTTCCTGTCACGAACGCGATGCGAGCTATGGCTTCTTTTAATATTTCCCATACCTGAATTGGCCACATGGCAAGGACAAAGACATTCTTTCCACTCAGCTTAATTAACATTCCTTAGCTGGAGTGAATGTTTGCACAGGAAATGTCTGGTGTCCTATTACAGATGCAGGCAGAGGAGATACACACAGCTGCAGCTGCTAAGGGGGGGGAAGGAGGGGGTGGGGATCACCTCTGCAGCTTGTGACAAGCAGAAATCTCATCTGTAGTGTAAGGTACTCCTGGGGTGGACCCACTAGACCGTGGCAACGAACCCCCCAAGGGCGAGCTGACCAGGTGGACCACCCCCTATACAGGGAGTGTATGGGGCAGGCCCACGGGGGACTATCACCACGGCAGCCGGTACCCGGGAAGGTCAGGGCGGTCAGAGAGGTGGATCCGAAGGGCAGGCACTGGACAGACGACACGGCTCGGAGACACAGGAGAGACGGCAAGTCTTGGCGAGACAGGAGGAATGGCAAGGCTTGTAGACACAGGAGGGAAACGGGCGAGGACTGAAGCCACAGAACCTAGGAGAGGAAACACAAGAGGAGAAAGGTAAATGCACGGAAAAGGCAGGGGAGCGCTAGGAGAGCGGCCAGAGTCACTAGCAAAAACTAATGATAGTCAGGCATCGCCTCCAGAAGGAGGCGGCCTGATATAGGGAGAGCGAAGGCCTGCCGGGTCATGACCTCCAGCTGGAGGAGGAGACGCGCGTCCTCAGGCGGGGGAGAGCGCGCGCCCGGCCATAGTGAGGAGACGCACCCGCCGAGGAGGAGGAGCGGGAGCGCGCACCAGGGGGCCGGACAGAGGCAGGCGTGGGCCGTGGACGGGGGACCGGGAGAGGCCGCAGCGAGGCCCGCAGCGGCCGGTGAGGCAGAGAGGTGACCCCCGGAGAGCGGGTGAGCCGGGGCCGGAGGGAGGTAAGAGAGGAGGTCCGCGGCAGCCGCCGCGTGACAGTACCCCCCCCTTACGCGCCCTCCCCTGCAGACCGGACAAAAATTTAGCCAGGATTCGAGGAGCTTGGATATTCTCCTGGGGTTCCCAGGATCTCTCCTCAGGACCAAAGCCCTTCCAATCAACCAAGAAAAAGGTTTTCCCTTTTTGCTTTCTCATGGCCAAAATATCTCTCACCTCAAATACATCGTCTGCGGCGGCAGGCGGAGGTGAGTGAGGAGCTTCAGAAAGGAAACGATTGAAAATAACTGGCTTAAGCAAAGACACATGGAAAGCATTAGGGATGCGGAGAGAGGCGGGAAGACGCAATTTATAGGAGACATCATTGATACGGGACAAGACCTCAAAAGGTCCAATATAGCGGGACACCAGAAGAAGTGTCTTTTTATGGCCGAGATGACCTGCCAGTTTAGAAGCATGGCCCCAGTGGAGAATTCGTCTTCGGTCCGTCTCAGAAACAAAAGTCTTACCAGGTGGGGTAGCGAGGAGAGAAAGCGGAGCCACGGTGATGAACCTGGATGGATCCAAAATATGTGCAGGTTCCTCCTCGACATCCGTGGAAAGAGAGGACCTGGACAAGGCGTCGGCTTTGAGGTTCTTGTTGCCTGGACGAAAATGCAGATCAAAATCGAATCGGCCAAAGAACAGAGACCACCTGGCCTGCCGAGGTGCAGTCTTTGTGCAGACCGCAGGTACGCCAGATTCTTATGGTCTGTGTAGATTGTGAAGGGATGTGCGGCGCCCTCCAACAAGTACCTCCACTCTTCTAGCGCTAACTTGATGGCAAGCAGTTCTCGGTCTCCGATGGAATAATTCCGCTCAGGGGTGGAGAAGGATTTTGAAAAGAAACCGCACGTAACGAGCCTGCCGGAGGAGGACCTCTGAGACAAAACAGCTCCGGCTCCTGTTGCGGATGCATCCACCTCAAGGACGAATGGTTTGTTGACCTCAGGGCGACGGAGTACGGGGGCCGTGGCAAAGGCACGTTTCAGAGATAGAAAGGCTTCTTCTGCTTCAGGGGTCCAAACGTGTGGGTTGGCTCCCTTACGGATCAAAGATGAGATAGCGCCAGTCAAAGAGGAGAAATGGGAGATGAACTGCCGGTAGTAGTTTGCGAAGCCGAGAAAACGCTGAATGGCTCTCACCCCTTGAGGACGTGGCCAGTTAAGCACGGCCGAAACCTTCTCAGGATCCATACGCAGACCAGAGTCGGAGATGATATAGCCCAGAAATGGGAGAGAGGACTGCTCAAAGGCACACTTCTCCAACTTGGCGTACAGACGATTCTCCCTCAAACGGAACAGGACGCGCCGGACATCTCTTCTATGAGTGGACAGATCAGGAGAAAAGACCAGGATATCGTCGAGGTACACAACCACGCAGGAATACAGAAGGTCTCGGAAGACGTCGTTCACAAATTCCTGAAAGACTGCGGGAGCGTTGCATAACCCAAAGGGCATGACGAGATACTCATAGTGTCCATCTCTGGTGTTGAAGGCGGTCTTCCACTCATCTCCAGAGCGAATACGGATGAGATTATAGGCTCCACGGAGATCCAATTTAGAAAAGATTCGTGCCCCACGCAGCCGGTCAAACAACTCGGGGATGAGAGGTAGCGGATATCTATTCTTAACGGTAATCTCGTTGAGACCACGATAGTCAATACAGGGGCGCAGGGACCCGTCTTTTTTCTTGACAAAAAAGAAGCCCGCTCCAGCGGGGGAGGAAGACTTTCGGATGAAGCCCCTAGCCAAATTCTCCTGTACATATTCGGTCATGGCCTGGGACTCGAGTGGACTCAACGGATAGATCCGCCCTCGGGGCGGAGTCGAGCCGGGAACAAGCTCGATGGGACAATCATATTGCCGGTGCGGAGGAAGGACCTCTGCTTCCTTCTTATCGAAGACGTCCGCGAAGGCCCAGTAAGCCGAAGGCAAGTCCGCAGGACCCGAGACAGGAGACGAGCATTTGAGGGGTCGTACTGGGCGGAGACATCTGGTCTGGCAGAAACGGCCCCAACGAAGGATGTCTCCGGAGCGCCAATCCAGAACAGGTTCATGCATCCGCAACCACGGAAGACCCAGAAGCACGGTGTGGGACAAAGACGGCAGCACGAAGAAGGTTATCTTTTCACGGTGCAAGACCCCGATCTGTAAGTCCAGCTCTTCAGTGACCAGGGTAACGGCTTCGCGCAAGGGAGCACCGTCGACAGAGGCTAACTGCCGGGGAACCTCCAAGGACCTGACAGGTATCCCTAATCTCTTCACCGCCTCGAGTTGGATGAAGTTTCCCGCAGCCCCCGAATCAATATAGGCTAACTCCGAAAAACGTTTGGAGCCCAGGAAAAACACAACAGAAAGGGTCAAGGGTAGAGAGGTGTCAGTGACACCTAGGGAGGCCTCTCTTACCTGTCCTAGGCGGAGGAGTTTCCCGGCCTCACAGGACAGGAACGTAGGAGATGGGAGGCGCTGCCACAATAGAGACAAAGGCCATGAGCGAGTCTGTCCTGGCGGCGAAGCTCCGCGGGCCTTAGTCGGTCCACTTGCATGGGTTCGGGAGCTGTGGCTGCGGCGGAGGACCGTGAGCGTGGTGGGCTGTGTGTAGGAGGAGAAAAACGATTGGGCCTTCTCTCCCTGGCGATCTCGCGGGAACGCTCCCGGAAACGCAGATCAACTCGTGTTGCCAGCGAGATGAGGTCCTCCAAAGTCGAGGGTGTATCCCGGCCTGCCAGCTCGTCCTTGATTCGGGATGATAAGCCTCGCCAAAAAGCCCCAACCAGGGCCTCATTGTTCCACCCCAGCTCCGAGGATAACGTACGGAACTGGATGGCGTATTGTCCAACCGAGAGGGTACCCTGGCGCAGGCAGAACAAAGACTCGGTAGCAGAGACCAGGCGACCGGGCTCATCGAAGACCTTACGAAAGGTCTCCAAGAAAGTCGCGAGCTGGGAGACAATCGGGTCATCGCGTTCCCACAAGGGATTCACCCAGGACAGTGCCTCACCCTCAAGGTGGGAAATCATAAAGGCCACTTTGGCCCGGTCGGAGGGATACTGTAGGGGAGCCAACTCGAAATGCAACTGGCACTGGTTGATGAACCCCCGACAGAGTTTGGGATCTCCGCTATAACGTGGGGGTTTAGCCAACCGGGGAGAGGCGTGTGGAACAGCCACAGGTGCCGGAACTGCGGCTGCCGCCTGTAGGGCTAGTAAGCGGTTATCTACAGAGGCGATGTAGTTCAAAATATGGGCCTGGGTGTCGCGCTGCTGGGCCAGTTCCTGCTGCAGGCCGGAGATCTGGGAGGCAACTCCCGGATCGGAGGTCTGCAAAGCGGAAAGTCGGGAATCCATCGATTTGAGGAACGACATGATCCTCGCTTGGTTCTCTCGAAGGAACAAAAGTTCCTTTTGGGTCGGGGCCGAAGTACCAGCGGGATCCATGGCCTGACTATACTGTAAGGTACTCCTGGGGTGGACCCACTAGACCGTGGCAACGAACCCCCCAAGGGCGAGCTGACCAGGTGGACCACCCCCTATACAGGGAGTGTATGGGGCAGGCCCACGGGGGACTATCACCACGGCAGCCGGTACCCGGGAAGGTCAGGGCGGTCAGAGAGGTGGATCCGAAGGGCAGGCACTGGACAGACGACACGGCTCGGAGACACAGGAGAGACGGCAAGTCTTGGCGAGACAGGAGGAATGGCAAGGCTTGTAGACACAGGAGGGAAACGGGCGAGGACTGAAGCCACAGAACCTAGGAGAGGAAACACAAGAGGAGAAAGGTAAATGCACGGAAAAGGCAGGGGAGCGCTAGGAGAGCGGCCAGAGTCACTAGCAAAAACTAATGATAGTCAGGCATCGCCTCCAGAAGGAGGCGGCCTGATATAGGGAGAGCGAAGGCCTGCCGGGTCATGACCTCCAGCTGGAGGAGGAGACGCGCGTCCTCAGGCGGGGGAGAGCGCGCGCCCGGCCATAGTGAGGAGACGCACCCGCCGAGGAGGAGGAGCGGGAGCGCGCACCAGGGGGCCGGACAGAGGCAGGCGTGGGCCGTGGACGGGGGACCGGGAGAGGCCGCAGCGAGGCCCGCAGCGGCCGGTGAGGCAGAGAGGTGACCCCCGGAGAGCGGGTGAGCCGGGGCCGGAGGGAGGTAAGAGAGGAGGTCCGCGGCAGCCGCCGCGTGACATGTAGTGTAACAATGGGAGATCCTGGAATGTTCCAGCGAAGTGATATCTTACTTATTATAATGATAATAGCTAGTAAGTGTTTTATCTCACTCCAGGGTTGGATTCACAGCTGCACTTCACAGTATTGCTGTATAATGTTCTCCATGCTGCTGCTGATACTGAACATGTGACACATAGACAGTAGAGCAGGAATAACCTCTTGTGTGCTGTATAAGGGAGGCATGTTAATAGCTAGCAAGTGTTTTATCTCACTCCAGGGTTGTATTCACAGCCGCACTGCTCAGTATTGCGGCTTAATGTCCCCTCTGTGCTGCTGCTACTGAACATGTGACACAAAGACAGGGGAGCAGGAATCCCTCATGTCTGTTTGTGCTGTGTGTGGGAGACTAGCAGATAATCTACCTCAGAGTCAACTGCCAACTAAGAAATAGAGCCTACAGAGAGGGGAACTGGTGAAAAATACAGGATAAAAGTGAAATAATGTCCAGAAAGTGTTTTTCAAGTAAACACACAGGATGGCTGTTTTTGAAAAGTTATTTGAAACTTACCTTTTAAAAAAAATGTGTGTTCTTAGCAAAAGAGGATGGACAGATCCGTGATTTGTTAAGGAGGAGATAAAATAATATGCAACCAACACTAGGGGGAGCTCAGGAGCTTGCTGTATACTGTGCAGTCTCCTGAGCTCCCCCTAGTGGTGGCCGCAGGAAGTCAGATATGTATCACACTACCTTATGTCCATGCAGAGGATTTGGAGCTGTGTATCAGATCTTTATCCACTAGGAAAATATAAGATTTTTTTTTTACTTGTTTAGAAATGAAAAACAAAATCCTGCAGGTGAACCTCTGACTTTCAGGGGTTAAATAGCAGCTTTTTAGAAAATGATAAAATACATCCAATACCCAACACTTCTATGAGTCCTCCCCTCCTCCGAGATAAAAGACATTTTCGCCCATTTCTCGTCTGTATTCGTCAGTTTAACATCTCCACTGTTTGCAGAAAGCGCTGACTCCCTGGTATTTAATGGCGGTTTGTGGGTAATGTTCTGCTAGAATCGACTTCTCTGGGATGGAGGATTCGCCATAAAATCATCCAGATTGGATTTTTTTCTATATGTTTTTTCAGATGCAAGAAGGGCACATTGTGCGCGAGGCTGTACGAAGCGTCCCCTCGCCCATCAGTCTCTGCAGCCGGTACACGAGGCCTCCACCTGACACCGATGCTCAGAGTCGCCATGAATTAATGTCCTGTTCTGCCGCGATGTGAGGGGGACACGCTGAGTGATGGCCGTCATTAGCCGGAGATCTGGTCCTGCGCTCCGTACTGCTCCTGCTCTGCTTTCTCCATAGATATGGCTGGTACATTTTTAATGCAGAGACCTATAGGGTGGATGATGGATATTGGTTACTTGGCAGAAAAAGTCCATTAATCCAGAATCAGAAAATCCTGGATTATCAAACATTTCCAGTCCAGATTTGATTCAGGATAAGCTTTGCCAAAAAACTTTGGTAACTTTTCCTCCAAAACAGACTTTTTTTTTCTGTTTATTGCCCCTTTTCCCCTTCTAAAACTATTGTTTTGTCAAGATAAGCGGCGCCAGGAGTTTCTGGTAATTTCCAATCCACTGAAATAGAACATTAGGGTAGGTAGACGTTTGCAAGTTATTTTCTTGTTTATTGCTCTAATCCATCTTCGATATCAAATGAAGAAGCTTTGCCAAGAGTCCTGATTAAAGGGATTGTCCAGGATCACAATGCACGGTCTGCAGGTGAGACAGGAGACATCATGAAGACCGCAGACAGTAGCAGAGGTCTTGAAAGCCACAGGCAGGCAGGAGACATCCTGGATTGCTGCAGGCAGATAGGGGATTGGAAACAGGTTGAAGAGGTCCTTGAAGACCGGAAGCAGGTAGTAAAGGTCCTGGAAAACCGTGACCAGGTAGCAGAGGTCCTGAAAGCCACAGGCAGACAGGAGACATCCTGGATGCTGCAGGCAGATAGCGGATTGGAAACAGGTTGCAGAGGTCATGGAGGACTGGAAACAGATAGCTGAGGTCCTGAAAGCCACAGGCAGACAGGAGACATCCTGCATGCTGCAGTCAGATAGGAGACCGGAAACAGCTTGCAGAGGTCCTGGAAGAGCAGAAACAGGTAGCAGAGGTCCTGAAAGTTTAGGAAGAGGTAGCAGAGGTCCTGGAAGCTGAAGCAAACACGAGATATACTGGATGGTGCAGGCAGATAGTAGACCAGAAACAGGTTGCAGAGGTCCTGGAAGAACAGAAACAGCAGAGATCCTTGAAACTGCAGGCAGACAGAAGATGTCCTGAATGCTGAAGGCAGATAGGAGATCATAAACAGATATCAGAGGTCCTGGAAGACCAGAAATAGGTACCAGAGGTCCTGGAAGATGCATGCAGACAGGAGAAGGTGAACAGGTAGCAGAGGTCCTGGAAGACCAGGAACAGATAGCAGAGGTCCTGGAAGCCACAGACAGACAGGAGATGTCCTGGATGCTGCAGGCAAATAGAAGCCCAGCAACAGGTAGTGGAGGTCCTGGAAGAGCAGAAACACGTAGCAGAGGTCCTTAGAGACCGGGAACTGGTAGCAGAGGTCCTGGAAGTCACAGGCAGACAGGTTTCAGGAGCACTAAAGTCTTAATACCAAGACACAAGTGTTTTTTTTGGTACGTCTGAAATGGGTCCAGACAGGGGATTACATGGGATCACACCGGGCCATCTACAACGTTCAGCAGACCGGGGTGAGGGGAGCAAAGCACATATAATGTATTTAAGCCTTGATGTAAAATGTACTGCCCTGGCACTGCAATGATCAGTGACTCCAGCCTAGGTGCACTGTCTATTGGGATCTAAGATAGTTATTAAATCTACCCTCTGCCTATTCAAGGCTCTTTCCCTCATGCTTTACACTGCAGGTCTGCGTGGTTAGAGGGCTTGCTGTGTATCAGTATCCAGTGGTGCTGGATATTTCTAGATGCAGCTTATCTCCTCTTCTATAGCAAAAGATTCAGATCATCTAGATATTTAATGGCAGGTCATTTATGTCGATGGACGGCTCTAGTAGCAGCGGCTATGGACACGTTTCTTCTCTTGGCCTGAATTTTCACGAGTCTCCGGAGATGTTTCCTGTTATTAATGACCTGGGTCCTTGTAGGAATATGGTGGCGGTGTAGGTGTTGCCCACATCAAGACTTGTCGCTCCTCAGTCACCGCCATGGAGATGGGGCATTCTGAGGGTCCATAGCCCTTCAGTCAGATGATCCGGGGGGCTGCCGGAGCCGAAATTCTTATGTTCTGAGGGATAAGGTCAATTAATGTTATTTCCTCGGAGGAAAAATCTTACAGAAATCTGCAGATGAGAAACATCAGAAAAAAGAAAGACGAGGAAACGTTATTTCGGGAAGCGACAATGTATCTTCTGCCGGCGGAGAACAAAGAGCTCGACATTACCATAAGAATCCTCATTTCACATCAATAGTTTCCAATTCTGGAGAGGAGAGCGGCTCCTACACCCCCACAATAATAATCTCATCATTGGGGTCCGGGATATACAGTCAGCTCAGGGTGTACGCCGTATTCTCACACCGCAGTCTCTATATTCCCGTCATGGTGGAAAGATCAGCGGCAGCATGAATATGCGTATAATGATATTCTATATAGGGGACATGTATGTGCCCCCTCCACATTCCCCTCCAGGAGCTTCTCTGACCCCCCATTCTACATTCATAGACATTAATATGGAGTCGCCCGTCTGCAGATATAATGGTTCTCGTACTTCTTGTATTTTTACAAGGTTTTGGCGGTGTCTGAGGGAACTTTTGAGCATTTGTGGGGTCAAACCCTGATGTTGGGGGGGGGTCTAGGGTCACAATCTCCATTATAGGATGGGGCTGAGGTCCGGGCTCTGTGCAGCCGCTCGTGTTCCCCCCTCCATGTCTGTATGGGGCTTGTGCACGGGGCACAGTCATGGGGCAGATAAGGGTCTTCCCCAAACTGTTCCCACTAAGCTGAAGCTACAATTGTCCACAGTGTCTTGTGCTGAAGATTAAGATTTCCCATCACTAGAGCTGAGGGTCCGAGGCCGCCCCCTGATAACAGCACATAGCATTATCCTCCTCCACCATCTGTACAGTGGGCACAATGTAGTCAGGGGGTAACGTCCTCCTGGAATCACCAAACCCAGACTCCTCCATCAGACGCAGATAGAGAAGTGCGATCCGTCACTGCACAGAACACGTCTCCTCCAGAGTCCAGTGGTGGCGGCTCTACACCACTCCATCCGACGCTCGGCATTGTGCTTGGTGATGTACGGCTGCATGCATCTGCTTGGCCATTAAACTCTCGTCGGGGGGCACAGTCTCTGTGCTGATATCAGTTATGGGGTCAGCAGAGCGGTGGTGACTTTTCTGTCCTCTGCTCCTCAGTACTCATCCCCTCGTACTTTAACGATGTGGGGTCTCCACTTTTTGGCTGAGTTGCTGCGGTTCCTTCCACTTCTTAATAATATCACTCACCAGTGATAAGGGAAGATTCAGGAGATAGACTTGTTCCCCCGGTGGCTCCTACTACAGGACCGCACTGATATAAAGAGCTCTGCACCACCGGCCATTCTATCACATGGTAATAACGGCAGATGGCACGGCGGGGGGCTGGTGGTTATGTGGTACTAGCAGGTACGCAGGACGCAGTGACGAGGCACAAGACGGTTTAGTGCTTTTAGTAATAACTTTTATAGGCATAGAGGTAACTGTCCTCAGTCGTAGCCTGACTCACCAAAGGGGTAACAAGAGTTGCCCTCGCAGGGGCTCAATACAAGCAAACATGAACAGATTAGAACACGACTACGTCCGGCGAAAGCCGGTCACTATAGGGCCGCAGTATGGCCGACTAGGGGTCCTTAACTATATAATCAACTTAGCCATCCTGACATCCCTCGGCGTTCTGGACGGTGGTTCTTCGGCGTAGCAGCCGCTGGGCCCAGCGGCTGAAGAGTTGACCTAGTCTTCGAGCGTTCCGACGCTCCGGTGACACCGGGGCACCACAGGCCCCGGAGGAGTCCTTGGACGCAGCGGCAATGCGGGGTGGTGATTGGCAGGCCACCTGTGCAGCTAACAGCTGCGACGGGGAATCCGCGGCGAACAACGGCCCAGCCCTTGTCGCCGACCGGAGCGGGACAGTGGTGGCCGCCGACAGCACTGGACTTGCCGCGGCCATGGGTGAGAGCAGGGCGGCTGCGGGTGGTGGGGGACAGGCCGCAGCTGCGGGCTGGAGCGAGGCAGCAATGGCCGCAGCCGCGGGCTGACGTGGAGTGGCAATAGCCGCTGGCGACCGCGGGCAGGCCGCAGCCGCGGGCTGGAGCGAGGCGGCAGCGGCCGCGGGTTGAAGCGGGGCAGCGGCTCTCGGAAGGTCATCTGGGCGCCCCTCTGATGTCCTAGGTGAGCGTCTCTCCTGGCTCTGGTAAGTCGCTTTGGCTCTTAGTCGCTCCCACGGTCTCCTGCTGCTTCTGTCCCGGTCTGCTGACACACCGTGACTAGCGTTCCCCGCCCCTTTTATACTGGCTCCTCCCCCAGCCCATCTGTCCATCTCAACGGTCCGTCCCTGAACTCTGTCCCCCGGGAACAGTTTCCCCCGGAACCTAGGTGACGGTCCCCTTGGTTTCGGCCCGCACACTCAGCGGGGGCCCTTCTTCCCACACTCCCCCGTCCTGTATGCTCGCCAGTCCTCGGGCGAGGGTTTTGGTAGACTCGGGTTAGTCTTTCGAGACGACAGTCCTTGTAGTCATACGAACTGGTCCTGTTCGTAACGTTCAGGGGGTTTGCCAGCTGTTGATCGCTCGGAGCGTCGAAGTTCGGGTATGGTGGAGTCTTCTGGGGTGGTGGATGGTGGTAGGATAGTTGATTCTGGTGGGGTGCCCGGGTCCACTGCAGTGTCACTACTTGGCTGACCCGTGAATGCGGTTGAGGAGTCCTCTGCATCGTCCAGGTCCCAAACCGTGGGCGGGGGGTCGGGGACCTGAGGGATCGGCTCGGGTCGCATGGGATCAGTGGACGCACAAGGCCGTAACATGTTACGGTGCACAACACGAGTGAGAGGTGCGTCGTTTCCTTCGGATTGTATTTCATACACAGGCCCGTCGGGGATTATCTGGCGCAACACTCGGTACGGGTTCTCCTCCCACCGTGGTTCTAACTTGTTTTGGGGGCGTTGATCTAGTACGAGTACCCGATCCCCAGTCTGGAAGTCAATTGGTGGGGGCAGCGCTCCCCCCCCCGGGTGTTCTAGATCCTGGAGCTTTGTATGGACGATTCGGTGGAGGGTCTGCAGCCGGTGCCGGTGGTTTCGGACCCACGAGGATACTCCGGTCAAGGGTTGGGGTTCCTCCGGGTTTAACTCCACTTCCGTGATTCCTTTGCCTTCCCGTCCAAACAGCAATGAGTAGGGGGTGTAACCAGTCACCCAGTGCACCCGGTTATTATATACCCATACCAGCTCAGGGACGTATTCACGCCAACGAGCCTTTTGGTCGCTCTCCAGGGTGCGCAGCATTTGGATTAGTGTCCGATTGAATCGTACGCAGACCCCGTTTCCCTGCGGGTGGTATGATGTAGTCTGAGACTTATCGATACCGTAGAGATGATGTAGTTCTTCCATGACTCTTCCTAGGAAGCACGCTCCTTGGTCCGAATGTATTCGTTGCGGGCAGCCGTACACTTGGATAAAGTTTTTACAAATCGCTTAGGCGGCCGACTCCGCTGTCTGGTCTCAGGTGGGGGTGACCACGGCGAACTTGGTGAAATGATCCACCATAACGAGACAATGTTCATACCCCTGGTAGGCAGGACCTATGGTCAGATAGTCCGCCGTGAGGAGCTCAAGGGGAGCTGATGTTACAATTGTCTGCACCAGGGCTCGTTGCGCGGGAGGTTTAGCAAGCTCGCATGGGCGGCAGGTTCGGCAAACTTCTTCCACAGCAGCGTGCAAGCATGGATGGTACACTATCTGCAGCAACCGTTGCAAAGTCTTTTGAACACCAAAGTGAGCCCCCTTTTCGTGGGCTTCCCGAGCCAGTTGGCTGAGATGGGTTCCGGCAACGATCACCTGCCATATTGTAGCAGACGTTGTTCGTGATACGGCTTTCCAATATAAAAGTCCCTTTTTGATGACTAGTTTCTCCCACTGGCGCAACATCAGCAACATATCCTGGGTTAAAGTCTGTCTCTGTGAGCCAGTGGGCAATTTGCCGGTGGCCACCCATCAGCGCAAGAGTCCAATTTCTCCGTCTTCCTGCTGCTGCTGGATCCACTTGTCGCGTGGCTGTTCCAGCATTCCCTGTTATGATTGAGTCACCGTAGGAGGCAAAAACAGAAATGCTAGCTAAGTCCTGAAAACCAGAGAAGTTGGCAACTATCAGATTGCAGACCCCTGAACCTATCAACACAACTAGCAGTAGCCGTGGGGGGTTCCTACGATGACCTAGACCCCTCGATCACAGCCGGAGAGATACATAGGCCTAAAGAAGGAAAGGGGAAATCTAACTGCCCCAGAGCAGACCCCAAAGCAATAGGCAGCCCCCCATATATAATGACGGTGAAGCAAGATGAAAACACTTACACAGACAGAAAGACAGGCTGAGCAAAGACGGGGCCCAAAAACTACCTAGATAGGAACGGATAGGAAGGCTGCTGTCTGCAATCTGCCAAAACCCTATCAGAGACAAAAGCCAACAAGCTGATATAAAAATGGCCCTGAAGCAACTAAGCTTCAAAAACTAAATCAGCACTCAGGTACTTTCAGAAGACAGAGCTCACGGAACACTGCACACTCCAGCAGGGAGTGGCAGAATCCAAAAAGCAAGAAAAACAAAAACAAATCTTAGATGCAAAAGGCAAAACAGAAAACTTAGCTTTAGGAGAGCAGGAAACAGACTGGTGTCCAAGAGTCCACAGAGAAATCACCCGCAGGGCAGAAAGGGCGTAGGCTGCCTTAAATCCAGTCAGTGACTCCACTCAGCCAATCGTCTTCATTAGTCCCAGGTGCCTGATAATCAGGCTCACTACCTTCCTTCACTAGAATAGGGAGTTCACCAGGCCTCAGTGACGGAGGGGAAAATGAACTCACAACAATTCCCCCTAAGGGTCCCGGATGAGGCACTTCTTGCGCGGTGGCTGTAAGCGCGGCGGTGGTGAGGGTGAACGGCGTCTCTTCTTCTAATTCATCGTCTCGATTCCTCCCTGGGGTGGTGTGTCGGATTCTGGAGAGTGAGTCGTCAGTGTACACGTTTTCAGCCCCTCTTTTGTAGATGATCTTGTAGTTGAACTTCGCCATCCGAGCTACCCACTGCTGCTACAGGGCCCCCAGTTTGGCATTCTCCTAGTAGGTTGTTGTCTGTCCGCACCACCACCTCGGAGCCCGCCAGGTACTCTGCGAACCGCTCCGTCATTGCCCACACTACCGCGAGGAGCTCGAGCTTAAAGGAGCTGTAATTGTCCTCGTTGCGTTCGGAGTCATGCAGCGACTGGCTACCATAGGCGATCACTTTCTCTCGGCCGTCCTGCACCTGTGACAACACAGCTCCTAGTCCCTGGAGGCTCCCGTCGGTATGCAGGATGAACGGTTGCGAGGAATCCGCATACGCCAATACCGGGGCTTCCGAGAGTGCAGCTTTGAGATCTTGAAACACATCCTCTTGCGGTTGCTGCCACTGGACCTTCCGTCCATTCGCCCTGGCTGGAGTCCCCTTCAGCAGGTCCTGCAGGGCTCAGGATCGGCGTGCAAAATTCTTCACGAACCAACGGTAGTAGCCGGCCAACCCCAGGAAGGCTCGCACGTCTTTCACCGTCTCGGGGGTAGGCCACCCCTGGATGGCAGCAACCTTTTCCAGGGATGGTCTGACACCCTCCGCCTAGACGGTATGCCCCAGATATTCAATCTGGGTGCGGAACAGGTAGCATTTCTGGGGCTTTACCTTCAACCCGTACTTCTGCAGCTGGCTGAGCACCTGCCCCAACCGCCGCAGGTGGTCCTCGAACGTGGCGGAATAGATAATAATATCGTCCAGGTATATCAACGTGGCTTCAAAGTTGAGGTCTCCTAGACACCGCTCCATCAACCGCTGGAAGGTTCCTGGGGTGTTGGCCAGCCCGAACGGCATCTGATTAAACTCGAACAGTCCCATGGGAAGGATAAATGCCGTCTTGGCTCTGTCTTCCTCCGACATCGGCACCTGCCAATACCCACTGGCCAGGTCTAGAGTCGAGAAGTACGTAGCGTTCCCCAAGGCGGACAGAGACTCTTCTATGCGGGGCAGTGGATACGAGTCCTTGATGGTGCAGGCATTCAACTTTCGGTAATCCACACAAAAGGGCAGAGTACCATCTTTTTTGTGAACCAGTACAATGGGGGCCGCCCAGGGGCTCTGGCTTTCTCGAATGACCCCCTTCCGAGGCATTTGAGCTAATAGGGTTTTCACTTCCTGGTATAGCTGCGGTGGAATTTGCCGATATCGCTCCCGGATGGGGGCCGCTCCTGCCGTGGGGATTCCATGCGTGATGGCCATGGTACATCCAAAGTCATCCTCATGACTGGCGAAGACACTGTAATATTGTCCGAAAAGTGTCTCTACCTGGAGAAGTTGGGCTGGCGCTAGGCCGGAAAGTTCGGCCCGCATTCTCTCCAGGATGGCTCGACCTTTCTCCTGGGTCGAGGATACGGCAGTCTGTAGGGTCCGTATCATTACTGCCCAAGGATCTTCGAGCTGCACCTTCAACTGGACCGTGGGGTCCGGCAGCATCTCCTCCAAAGGCCCAGGGCTTCAAGGCGATATCTTGGTCTTCCAGGTTGACACAACGCATCAGGACGGTCCCTTCCCGCACCATGGCCAGGGAGCGGGCTACCAGTATGCCAGGGTGCAGGCGCTCTGAGTAGCATGGTTCCACCTGCACCTCCATGCCCTCCAGTGGCATGGGGGCGCGGATCGGCAGGTCCACCACCGTCTGCCCTGGAGGAAGCACGAGCGGGGGAGCCGCCGGCGCGATGACTTTGCCCAGCGCCTCACCCTCCTGGCATTCCTGGAGCACTCGCACCTCCCGCACCAACCATTGGAAGACCCGCCCTTGGGCCGTGCGAGAACCCCACTGGCTCAGGGTCTCCTGCGTGGGATCGTTGAGGAGTAGATTGCCGAACTCCCGTAGTATGTTCATGCCCAAGATAACTGGATGTTGGTCGTTAGTTTCTCCTTGGGTTAGGACCACTCCCCGGCAGCCGAGGGATTTACCACACAGCGTCATTTGGAGCCACACCACTCCGGCGACAGGAACTGGCAGTTGGTTCGCGGCTACTAGTCATATCATGGGCCCCCACTGGGGCCTTGTCGCTTCCGGGAAATGCTGCCGGAAGAAAGTTGCAGGCATGGTCGTTACTTGCGACCCCGTATCCACTAGGCACCGTACAGCATGACCCTCGACTTCGGCCCACACTATTGGGCACTTAGCGACCAGATCTTCGGGACTTCCACCACCCCTTGTTGTGGCTTCCGGCTCCGAGCGGCATCCCCCATGCCCGGAGCCCTCTAGTTTAATGTCCGCCGGGGTGGGTATCTCCCACGCCGCAGACACTCTCGTGCGAAGTGGCCCAGTTCTCCACACTCATAACACCAGGGCGATGAGGCCCGGCCACCCCGGGTATTGCGATGCCCCCAGGGCCCGGGATTGTAGCCAAGTTGGCAGGGCGCAGGCTCCGTTTTCTTCCTCACTTCTGCCAGCTCGCCCTGGATACTCTTCAGCTCTTGTCTCACTCCCTCAATCCACTGAGGCTCTCCGACAACATTTACGGGAGCCTCCATGCCCCGGGCCTTCCCCACGGGAACAGTCATCCCCTGCTCCTGCTCCTGCTCCCATACCCGGGCCTGACTCCCCACCTCAGAGAAAGCTATGCGTGGGTTCACTTGGATCTGCTCCCGCAATGCCTGCTTGATTAACGGGTCCCGGAGTCCAGTCACTAACAGGTCACGCAGGTGTCATAATCTGCTTAGTTATTGGGATTAGGTAGTTCAGAGGTTAATCTGGACGGCCACTCTGAGATTCTGGGAGGCTTTTTATAGCCTGATTGTGGACTCATTCCTCGTCGCTTATACTCAGATCCTTGGCCGAGTGTTTGTGACCCTGGTGTGCTTTGTGACTGTGATACTTTATGCTTGTTTGGTTTCGACCCGGTTCTGTCCCTGTTACGAGTTCTGCCTGTTCCTTTTGTACTGCGTTGCTATCTCTGTGTATGACTCATTGCTTATGTTCTGACTATTCTCTGCTTGCTCCTCTGGTACCACGCTGCCCTCTCTGTGTATGACCCCCCCACTTGTCTGACCTGAGTTCCCCTAATCTTTACTCCAAGATTCCTGTAATAGAATCCTACAGTCATCTACTGCAGCAGGACGCTAAGCCACGCCCCCTGTGGTCCCCTGATCGTAGGTCCTTGTACTCTTTACTACCTTTAGTGTCGCAGGTCCTGTTCTCAGAACTTTCCCTGCAGTTTCGGACCCCGGGCCCTCCCGTAGTCTGGGTGAGTGACCCTGCTCAACCGCGGCAGTCCGCCAGCGCTGACAGGATCCTGATAGCAGGGTAATGTCAATGGGCCCTACCTCTACTCCGTCCTTCCGCTCTATGGCTGTGTATAGTTCCTAGAGAGCGTTCATATACTGGGTGATGGTCTCTCCCTCCCCCTGCATCCGACTGAACAACCGGGTCCTCAACTCTCCCACGTTTGTTGGATCCCCGTGGGTTTCTTCCAGAATCTGCAAGACCCTGGCAAAGGTGTTGCGGTGTCCCGGGGGTCACAACATCACTGACTTCCGGGCTTCCCCATCTAGCTCCATGAGGGCCACCTCAGCCTCTAAATCGGGGGTCATCGGATGCATGCAGAAGAGGCCCTGCATGCGCTCTGTCCAGCTCCACAGCAGTGTATTGGAGCCAGGAAACCGGGGCAAGTTACTTAGCATAGCCCCCAGAGAGATGCTGGAGCGGGGGGCCCCCCATTATCGGCAGCCCCCGCAGCCCCACTCTGGTCGGGCGGACCGCCGTCTGTGCTCGGAGACTGCATCCTGCCGACTACACCAAATGTGGTACTTGCAGGTACGCAGGACGCAGTGACGAGGCGCGAGACGGTCTAGTGCTTTTAGTAATAACGTTTATAAGCCTAGAGGTAACTGTCCTCAGTCGTAGCCTGACCAACCAAAGGGGCTCAATACAAGCAAACACGAACAGATTAGAACACGACTACGTCCGGCGAAAGCCGGTCACTATAGGGCCGCGGTATGGCCGACTACAGGTCCTTAACTATATAATCAACTTAGCCGTCCAGATGTCCCTCGGCGTTCTGGATGGTGGCTCTTCGGCATAGCAGCCGCTGGGCCCAGCTGCTGAAGAGTTGACGTAGTCTTCGAGCGTTCCGACGCTCCGGTGACACCGGGGCCCAACAAGCCCCGGAGGAGTCCTTGGACGGATGGGCCGCAGCCCCCGGACTGGGGCAAGCAGCGGTGATGCGGGGTGGCGATTGGCAGGCCACCTGTGCAGCTAACAGCTGCGACGGGGAATCCGCGGCGAGCAACGGCCCAGCCCTTGCCGCCGACCGGAGTTGGACATTGGTGGCCACCGGCGGCACTGGACTTTGTGCGGCCACGGGCGAGAGCAGGGCGGCTGCGGGTGGCGGGGGACAGGCCGCCGCCGCGGGCTGGAGCGAGGCGGCAACGGCCGACAGCGACCGTGGGCAGGCCGCAGCCGCGGGCTGACGTGGAGAGGCAAGGACAGCTGGTGACCGCGGGCAGGCCGCAGCCGCGGGCTGGAGCGAGGAGGCAGCGGCTCTAGGACGGTTGTCTGGGCACCGTCCCTCTGATGTCCTAGGTGAACGTCTGTCCTGGCTCTGGTAAATCGCTTTGGCTCTCAGTCGCTCCCACGGTCTCCTGCTGCTTCTGTCCCGGTCTGCTGACTCACCGTGACTAGCGTTCCCCACCCCTCTTATACTGGCTCCTTCCCCAGGCCATCTATCCATCTCAACGGTCCGTCCCTGAACTCTGTCCCTCAGGAACAGCTTCCCCCAGAACCTAGGTGACGGTCCCCTTGGTTCCGGCCTGGACACTCAGCGGGGGCCCTTCTTCCCACAGTTATATACACTGGGGCAATGGGGCCAGACATTATACTATCGAGGTGAAGAGAGGAGGTTATACAGCATGGGTGGGGGGCTAGGGGTCAGGGGTTATACGCTGGCAATGAGGGGACATGTTATACACCAGGGGGACATGGGTCGGAGGTTATACACCAGGGCTCCTAATAAAGGGCTGGCATCAGTGAGCTCTTTACCACCAGCCGTTCTCCCAGGAGAACATTAAACCCATTTTCCCATTTTGCAGCCCACTCTACACCTCTTCTGTACCCCGTTACGCCTTTACCATGGTAGAAATCTTTTCTATCCTCAATGGAAAAAGTTTGAGAAGGGCTTCTGTCTGGGAGGATTGGTGCTGACCCGTGAGATTTGCCAACTTAGGATGTCTAGAAGGTTTCCAGTTTTTCTGGGAGTTTGCAGAGTTGCTGTAGGACAGCGATTCCCACTAGGGATGGGCGAATCCTGAAATACTCGGAATCGCTAGACTCTAACGAGTCCGACTCGGAAACTCGCTATTCGTTGCGAGTCTAGCGAGTCCAATGTTAATGAATGGGGATGCGAGTATTGCAGCGATTCCTGTGCTGCCATTTTTTTTGTTCCGCTTACTTCCCGCATGTGGCTGTGCACACCATGCGGAAAGTAAGCAGAACAATTGCGGATGGTACCCATGGTCCGGAGGAGAGGAGACTGTCCTCCGGGCTTTGTGTACCATATCCCTGTAAAAAATAGAATTTAAAAATAAAAAATATTGTTATTCTCACCCTCCGACGTCCCGCGCAGCCTTCCCGCCTCTCCACGCATCCGTTCCCAGTAGTCCTTTGCGAAAATGCCCGCGATGGCATCCGTTCTCGCGGGATCGCGAAGTCTCGCGGTCATTCGCGCGATGTCATCGCGAATTACCGCGAGACATCGCGATCCCGCAAGAACGGACGTCATCGCGGGCATTTTCGCAAAGGACTACTGGGAACGGATGCGTGGAGAGGCGGGAAGGCTGCGCGGGACGTCGGAGGGTAAGAATAACAATATTTTTAATTTTTTTTTTTACATTTTATCTTTTACTACTGATGCCGCATAGGCGGCCTCAGTAGTAAAAAGTTGGTCACACTCGTCAAACACTATGTTTGACGAGTGTGACCAACCTGTCAATCAGTTCTCCAAGCGATGCTACAGATCGCTTGAAAAACGCTAGCATTTTGCAAGCTAATTACGCTTGCAAAATGCTAGTTTTTCCGCGGAAAAATTGCGGGAATTTAAAATGCGATTTTCCCGCGGAATGGAATTCCGGAATTCTCGCGGTAATTTCCGCGAGAGTTCCGGTACGTGTGCACTGAGCCTTATTTGCATTGGACTCGTTACTGTGCGAGTAATCGCTTGGAAACTCGCAGAGTACCGACTCCTGCGAGTCCCCTACTACTCGCAGAGTAACGAGTCCTAACGAGTAGATTCGCCCATCCCTAATTCCCACGTATGTGATGTGTAGTGACACATATGTGCCTGTCGTGGACGGTGGAGCCAGTAACATGTTGATTAATAGCTCAGACAGCGGCCATCAGTAACAGTCATGGCGTCTCTGCCATTAATCAGCCCGGTCACAAACCTCGCTAATAACGACTTCCACCCCCGCCACAAACCGCATCTATCTGACCAATGTTCCGCACTCTGCTCTATAAAAACATCTCCTCTCACTGAGGGGCATTGATTATGGAGACCTCCGAGCTTTAATGTCAGACGTCACAGGTGAGGGGTCTCCATTCTGCTAGAGGTACGGGGAGACTCTTCCATCACCTCCATGTAAGAAAAGATCGATCGTGGTGATAAGTGATCAACCAATGATCAACCAGGGGACAAGATGAGACTTTCTGACCTCCAAAGTCTAGTATGTTGGTCTCACTGTCCTCACTGGAGTATTTTGATACATCGGACTTCTACGGATGGGACGATATTGAATATATTCTTTTTTCTCATTTATTCATTCTTAACCTGGAAAAAGGGGTCAAATTTTTATTGATTTTTTTTTTTATTTTTGGAATATTTTTAAAGATTTTTTTTACTTTAGTTTTTTGCAGCCATTCCAAGAACATTACCGACACTTTGTACAAATTATGACCAATCTCAGACTTCTCCGTATCCCAAAACTGGTGACAAGATCAGAACTGAGAAAAACCTAACAAATGAGGTGCCAATACTCTGAACCTGACCAAAAAAATAACACAGCCGAACAGTGCTCAACATATAGCACTACTATAACATCGCCATAATGATGACGCTGCTCCTACAGCTTCAGCACACTCTCTTTCTTGCACATTTGGAGGACCGCTGAAGATGGGACCCCCGAGCGGTCCTCACACACACTCCTTACTGCATCACACACTCTTTCAGCGCTGCTTTTCTCCCAAAGGTGCAGAAACTCGCACTTTCGTTCCACACCACAAACTCTTCTCATGTTTAATTACAGATTTCTATCTCTCGAGATCCCGTGCGCAAAGTCATCCGAGGTGACAAATGAGAATGGGAAATGCGACCGCTAAAGTATTAATGTTTAAAGCAGGAGTATGAATATTAACCAGGCCTGATTAATATTCATGATAACCGAGGTCAGGTGAGCTCATTAAATATGCTAATGGCTTCGGGTAAACGCAGATGACTTTGTGAATGCAAAATACAAAGGAGAGAGGAGATAAAAGTATAAATAGGAGGAAACATAACTAGACGAGAGGGGGCTTCAGCAAAAATGTTGCAATGGGGTCTCCTCCAGGAACAGTTACCACCAGAGACCCCCCCCAACTCAGAGCCGGAGGGCCGGGACTTACTTCTCACCACCCATGAAGAATAGGTTTGTGTTTTAGAGTCGCAGGTAACGGACCGTACAGACACTGCAGTTACACACATTCCCCGCATTAAAAAACAAAACACTTTTTTTTTTTTTTTAATATCCCACCACAGACATAATAAAAAAAAATCTGCTTCTTCCTGTCACTACTCAAACAGATCTGTATACGACTTCTATGCAGGTGACAAACATTTCTGTAATTGTTTAATGAAAGTTCTTAACCGTTTTGCATTTTCAGCTTGCATGTATGGCAGTAACCTGCAAGCTGCGCTATGCCGATCAATATCCACCCCAACCACCAGGCTCCCCATCGGCTCAGCCTCCAGCCCTTCTGTCTTTTTCTGATCAAACCTATTTGTAGATTATCATAGTATAGTTGGGTAATCATTCAGGGGAATATTTGGGAAGAGGGGGGCTGCAAACTAAGCTGGAAATGTCCCTTGACTGCTATGTTGTGGTAGAATACGTTGTCGCTGTAAGGATGAACATTGAACAGCACAGAGCAGCTTGCAGGGTTCTGTAATACATGCAAGCTGCAGAAGCAGAACTGGTGAGACTTTTTCATTATCATTTCATCAGTCTTAAAAATTTATGTTTTTTAGACTGAGTACATGAAGTGCAATAAATTTAGGGTAGTTGGACGAGATGGATGCCAGCTACCTAGTGTGTACAGCCACCTGTAGAGCTAAGTAAGTGCAAAAGTGGAGGAATAAAAAGAAAAAAAGTGTTTAAAATTTGAGACAAAGCTCCAAAACTGTGTGTACCTTGAATTGTTCCTTTTTGTTGTTTCTACGTGTCTGGAACAATGGACTGTTGTCTTTGTAGAATGTTTCGCATCCCAGAGGGTTCATCAGATGTGAAATCTTCATTTAATCGCCCCGTTGATCGTGCCGAAATCCCCGTCATCTCTGGAGTGTTTTTAGTTCGAGCGCAGCAATAAAAGCTTCCGTGTTTGTACTGTAAATCTTAATCATCTTCAATTTCACTCTACGTGTGAGATAATTGTGTACTTTCTCCGACCATCTGTCAGTCGTCTTGGAAAATTCTTTGGAGACTTCTAGTTAAAAAAAAAAAAAAAGTTTAAAAAAAAAAGAAAAGTTTAATTTGAATATAAAATGATCATTCTTCATACAATCCTGTTATTGCGGAAGTAGAGGAGCCCCATCTACTGACTGCCTAAAAACATTGGATCTGCTCTTCTTATGGAAACAATCAGCAAGAAAATAGGTCATGTGACCACTTATAGATGGGTTTAATAGCCGAGAGGACTGACGGGAGGATATCTGCGGAGAATGGAAGGGAAGTCTGCCTCCGGGCGACTCAGCATGGCGTTATACATGTGGCGGGTCATCATTGGGTAATGCAGTCCCATGAGCGGGACACCATAGACTGACCCAATGACTCCAGTCCATACGTTTTATGGAGCATCATATCTCCTAAGACTCTGGACCATTAGCGAAGAAGAAAGCGAGAAATCAATGTTTGAATCTAATTTCTCCTCTCTGATAGGGAAAAATATAATGACGGGAGTATCAACTCCAGGATAGGGCTATAACAAATATGGAGGGCTCCACCATGTACAGCTTTGTGTTTGGACTTCACTTTTGGAACATAAAAGCATTGGACATTCCTGATATAATTTCAATTAAATCCTTGCAGGAAGGATTGGGCATGTCGAAATCCAACCTGCCCAATCACAATTTTCACCCAATTTTTGAAGTCAGGGTACGGTCGGGATGTGCACGATCATTGGCCGATGCCACCAAAACTGTTTGGTTTTGGCAACTTCTGTCTCAAGCGTTTGGCCAGATTAAGACTTGTTGACGTTCCAGCTGGTCCCGTTTGGCTCTACTAGTCTGAGCTTATGGTGCTGGATCAGGACCACAAGAGGTGGTAAAAATGGTGCCAAAATAGGAACAGGTCAATATCTGTACAACACACTCGTCCTTATCTACAAATACTGGGGGAGTCTCCCTGCACCCTCACCTGAATTTGGCTGCCAAACTTTCTCCATCTGCTACATGAGAAATGTTCTGCACTATGGGGGCTCGTAGGATGAATGGCGTCCATGTAATACATGGATGCTGATACTATATGGAGACAGAACGATGGGACTAACAATCGTCCTTACGGCATCATTGTTCCTCATCCTGTGTATCCATAAAAACCACAGATATCACTCCTCCAATATTAGAGGTCGTGTGCGCGAGCCAATAGTGGGGGTCCTAAGCCGGTGCCCCCCGCAGTGATAGATATGTACTGATGGGGCAGATAGACAGCGGATGTCTTTTTAAGTTGTAAATTGCTGATTTTGGAGGAACATCTTGATTTTGTATCCGATTCCGGATCTTCTGCATCCTCGCCGCTCTCGTTTTGTTTTTAATTTTTTTTAAATTAGTTTTTCTTTTTACCCAACCAGATAGTAAAACAAAAGATTGCTGTGGGACCGAGTCCCAAATCTATTAGCAAGCGAGAAAGCTTAATATTGAAATCTGCTGAAAACCGGCGTAGCGGTAAAGTGCCGTGAACGTGTCCCAGAAGGAGCCGTGGAGAGAGACATAACCGTCCTGGAAACGGCATCAGATGAAACAATTGTCCTGATTTATTGCGTCTCCGTCAGGTGACGGAGGCCTCCGTAAACATTTACTGTCAATGGGGGGCAGGCGATTATATTACCCGAGATTTGTCCTTAAGCCAAAACGGTGCATTAACCTGGAAGATTATGGAATATTTTAGTGGCAAATTTCCAGCAATTTCTTTTTTTTTTTGCCTTTCGTCAAGAGATAAAAGGGACAGGAGACAAGAGAATCCTCTACAATCAGCAGTCGGGATCGGCAGCTCCTCTGATCCCCTTATAGATGGACAGCTGTCAATTCTGCAATGGGCAGCACTTATGGCGCAGGAAACAGAGTCTGTCGGTGATACACAACTGCATGATAATGCGTAAAAAAAGGAAAAGGATATGCCGGCACTTAAATTGTTAATAGTAATATTATTAATGTAATATTTGGATGTGGGTTTTTTTTATGTCAAAGTTCATCAAAAACCTCTTTAAATATTGTACTTATTATTGAAGCACAGACAAAAACTGACATATTCTGCTTTTTGCAGGTGACTTGTCAGCTTTGCTGTGTAGACTAGGACACAATAAGCAGAGTTATGGAGATAACTAGTGAATACATTTATGCTGGCTCTATTGTACCATACAGGTCTGGATATAGTAAGATATATATACACCCACACACTGTATACTATATTACCCATGGTCACACCCATACTGCGGCACTGACAATACTGAAAGGAAGTTCTCCAATAAAACAAAAATAAGTCAATGGCTACAGCATTAAAAAAAATAACAAGCATTATTTCTCTCCTGTAGACCGAACATGATTCTGTTTAATCAGGCCGAGCTCTGATACCAGATACAAGAATGGAGAGGATTCTGGAGTTAAAAAAAATATCACCGCTTTTCTCCAGTATTGTATATACTCGTGTATAAGCCGACTCGAGTATAAGCCAAGGCCCCTAATTTTGCCACAAAAAACTGGGAAAACTTATTGACTCGCCTATGCATAAGCCTAGGGTGGGAAATGCAGCAGCTACTGGTAAATTTTAAAAATAAAAATAGATACCAATAAAAGTAAAATTAATTGAGACATCAGTAGGTTAAATGTTTTTTAACATTTGAATAAGGAGCCCCATATAATGCTCCATACAGTTCATGATGGCCCCATACGATGCTCCATACAAAATACGCCCCATATAATGCTGCACAAAGGTTAATAATGGTCCTATAAGATGCTCCATAGAATAATGTGCCCCATATGCCGCCCCATAAAGGTTATGGCCCTATAAAATGCTGCATAGATATATATGCCCCATATGCTGCTGCGATTAAAAAAAAAAAAAGACATACTCACCTCTCATCGCTGGGGGCCAGGTGCCGGTGTACTGAGCAGGCGGGGACACCGGCGCGCTTTGAGGGACAGGTGCATGTGTCACCGCTGGCTCAGGGCCCTGGCATATTTACCTGTCCCCGTTCCACTGCAACGTGCCTCTCTGTCTTCCGGGTCTCTGCAGTGACTGTACAAGCAGAGGGCGTGCAGTAACCACGTCATTGTGCACTCTGACCTGAATGGCACAGCGGTGGAACGGGGACAGGTGAATATCGCATGGCTCCCCCATGATACTCACCCCCTCCTGGCACGGTCTCTGCAGTCCATGCTTCTGCGATGGTCTCCAGCGCCGCAGCTCCTTCCAGTGTTCAGCGGTCACGTGGTGCCGCTCATCAAAGTAATGAATATGAGGCACTGGAGACCATCGGAGAATCAGGGACTGCAGAGACCACGCCAGGAGGGCGTGGGTATGATCTGACAGCCATGCTCACCCTCCACCGCCGACCCCCTGGCACAATGACTCGAGTATAAGCCGAGAGGGGCACTTTCAGCCTAAAAAAATGGGCTGAAAATCTCGGCTTATACTCGAGTATATACAGTAATTTGTTTTTACATAGCTTTATGGACAATGATTTTGGGGGCAGAATACACCTGAAAACCATGGCAGGTTGCAGATTAACGCCATTAAATGCAGCTAATGCCCTTCCAACTAAAAAGTCAAATCCATATGAGGACCCTGAAAATGCAGAGGTTTCACCATCAGAAAAAATGCATAAAAATAATGAATGTACAAAGTCACAAACTGTGCTCTAGGAAATGCAGGAAAGTCACAGATTTTCTTACTGGCCAAAATAATAACACTATGCCCTAATAATACCAGTGATATACACAGCGGCCCCCCATATCAACAGCGATGTCCACAGTGCCCCCATAATAACAGCGATATCCACAGTGCCCCCATAATAACAGCGATGTCCACAGTGCCCCCATAATAACAGCGATGTCCACAGTGCCCCCATAATAACAGCGATATCCACAGTGCTCCCCATAATAACAGTGATATCCACAGTGCCCCCATAATAACAGCGATGTCCACAGTGCCCCCATAATACCAGTGATATACACAGTGGCCCTATAATAACAGCGATATCCACGGTGCCCCCATAATAACAGTGATATCCACAGTGCTCCCCTTAATAACAGTGATATCCAAAGTGTCCCCATAATAACAGCGATATCCACAGTGCTCCCCATAATACCAGTGATATCTACAGTGTCCCCATAATAACAGTGATATCCACAGTGCCCCCATAATACCAGTGATATCTACAGTGTCCCCATAATAACAGCGATATCCACAGTGCTCCCCATAATAACAGTGATATCCACAGTGCCCCCATAATAACAGCGATGTCCACAGTGCCCCCATAATACCAGTGATATACACAGTGCTCCCCATAATAACAGTGATATCCAAAGTGTCCCCATAATAACAGTGATATCCACAGTGCTCCCCATAATACCAGTGATATCTACAGTGTCCCCATAATAACAGTGATATCCACAGTGCTCCCCATAATAACAGTGATATCCACAGTGCCCCCATAATAACAGTGATATCCACAGTGTCCCATAATAACAGTGATATCCACAGTGCCCCCATAATAACAGTGATATCCACAGTGCCCCCATAATAACAGCGATGTCCACAGTGCCCCCATAATACCAGTGATATACACAGTGGCCCTATAATAACAGTGATATCCACAGTGCTCCCCATAATAACAGTGATATCCAAAGTGTCCCCATAATAACAGTGATATCCACAGTGCTCCCCATAATACCAGTGATATCTACAGTGTCCCCATAATAACAGTGATATCCACAGTGCTCCCCATAATAACAGTGATATCCACAGTGCCCCCATAATAACAGTGATATCCACAGTGTCCCATAATAACAGTGATATCCACAGTGCCCCCATAATAACAGTGATATCCACAGTGCTCCCATAATAACAGCGATATCCACAGTGCCCCCATAATAACAGCGATGTCCACAGTGCCCCCATAATAACAGCGATGTCCACAGTGCCCCCATAATAACAGCGATGTCCACAGTGCCCCCATAATAACAGCGATATCCACAGTGCTCCCCATAATAACAGTGATATCCACAGTGCCCCCATAATAACAGCGATGTCCACAGTGCCCCCATAATACCAGTGATATACACAGTGGCCCCATAATAACAGCGATATCCACAGTGTCCCCATAATAACAGTGATATCCACAGTGCTCCCCATAATAACAGTGATATCCAAAGTGTCCCCATAATAACAGTGATATCCACAGTGCTCCCCATAATAACAGTGATATCCACAGTGCCCCCATAATAACAGAGATATCCACAGTGTCCCCATAATAACAGTGATATCCACAGTGCCCCCATAATAACAGTGATATCCACAGTGCTCCCATAATAACAGTGATATCCACAGTGTCCCCATAATAACAGTGATATCCACAGTGTCCCCATAATAACAGAGATATCCACAGTGTCCCCATAATAACAGTGATATCCACAGTGCTCCCATAATAACAGTGATATCCACAGTGCTCCCATAATAACAGTGATATCCACAGTGCTCCCCATAATAACAGTGATATCCACAGTGCCCCCATAATAACAGTGATATCCACAGTGTCCCATAATAACAGTGATATCCACAGTGCCCCCATAATAACAGTGATATCCACAGTGCTCCCATAATAACAGTGATATCCACAGTGTCCCCATAATAACAGTGATATCCACAGTGTCCCCATAATAACAGAGATATCCACAGTGTCCCCATAATAACAGTGATATCCACAGTGCTCCCATAATAACAGTGATATCCACAGTGCTCCCATAATAACAGTGATATCCACAGTGCTCCCCATAATAACAGTGATATCCACAGTGCCCCCATAATAACAGTGATATCCACAGTGTCCCATAATAACAGTGATATCCACAGTGCCCCCATAATAACAGTGATATCCACAGTGCTCCCATAATAACAGTGATATCCACAGTGTCCCCATAATAACAGTGATATCCACAGTGTCCCCATAATAACAGAGATATCCACAGTGTCCCCATAATAACAGCGATATCCCCAGTGCCCCCATAATAACAGCGATATCCACAGTGCTCCCATAATAACAGCGATATCCACAGTGCTCCCATAATAACAGTGATATCCACAGTGTCCCCATAATAACAGTGATATCCACAGTGTCCCCATAATAACAGTGATATCCACAGTGCTCCCATAATAACAGTGATATCCACAGTGTCCCCATAATAACAGTGATATCCACAGTGTCCCCATAATAACAGAGATATCCACAGTGTCCCCATAATAACAGTGATATCCACAGTGCTCCCATAATAACAGTGATATCCACAGTGTCCCCATAATAACAGTGATATCCACAGTGTCCCCATAATAACAGTGATATCCACAGTGTCCCCATAATAACAGTGATATCCACAGTGCTCCCATAATAACAGTGATATCCACAGTGTCCCCATAATAACAGTGATATCCACAGTGTCCCCATAATAACAGAGATATCCACAGTGTCCCCATAATAACAGAGATATCCACAGTGTCCCCATAATAACAGTGATATCCCCAGTGCCCCCATAATAACAGTGATATCCACAGTGCTCCCCATAATAACAGTGATATCCACAGTGCTCCCATAATAACAGTGATATCCACAGTGTCCCCATAATAACAGTGATATCCACAGTGTCCCCATAATAACAGAGATATCCACAGTGTCCCCATAATAACAGTGATATCCCCAGTGCTCCCCATAATAACAATGATATCCACAGTGCTCCCATAATAACAGTGATATCCACAGTGTCCCCATAATAACAGTGATATCCACAGTGCCCCCATAATACCAGTGATATCCACAGTGCTCCCATAATAACAGTGATATCCACAGTGTCCCCATAATAACAGTGATATCCACAGTGTCCCCATAATAACAGTGATATCCACAGTGTCCCCATAATAACAGAGATATCCACAGTGTCCCCATAATAACAGCGATATCCACAGTGTCCCCAAAATAACAGCGATATCCACAGTGTCCCCATAATAACAGCGATATCCACAGTGTCCCCATAATAACAGTGATATCCACAGTGCTCCCCATAATAACAGTGATATCCACAGTGCTCCCCATAATAACAGAGATATCCACAGTGTCCCCATAATAACAGTGATATCCACAGTGTCCCCATAATAACAGTGATATCCACAGTGTCCCCATAATAACAGAGATATCCACAGTGTCCCCATAATAACAGCGATATCCACAGTGTCCCCATAATAACAGTGATATCCACAGTGTCCCCATAATAACAGTGATATCCACAGTGTCCCCATAATAACAGTGATATCCACAGTGTCCCCATAATAACAGAGATATCCACAGTGTCCCCATAATAACAGCGATATCCACAGTGCTCCCCATAATAACAGCGATATCCACAGTGCTCCCCATAATAACAGTGATATCCACAGTGTCCCCATAATAACAGAGATATCCACAGTGCCTCCCATAATAACAGTGATATCCACAGTGTCCCCATAATAACAGTGATATCCACAGTGCTCCCATAATAACAGCGATATCCACAGTGCTCCCCATAATAACAGTGATATCCACAGTGCCCCCATAATAACAGCGATATCCACAGTGCTCCCATAATAACAGCGATATCCACAGTGTCCCCATAATACCAGTGATATCCACAGTGCTCCCATAATAACAGTGATATCCACAGTGTCCCCATAATAACAGTGATATCCACAGTGTCCCCATAATAACAGTGATATCCACAGTGTCCCCATAATAACAGTGATATCCAAAGTGTCCCCATAATAACAGTGATATCCACAGTGCTCCCCATAATAACAGAGATATCCACAGTGTCCCCATAATAACAGTGATATCCACAGTGCCCCCATAATAACAGCGATATCCACAGTGCTCCCCATAATAACAGTGATATCCACAGTGTCCCCATAATAACAGAGATATCCACAGTGCCCCCATAATACCAGTGATATCCACAGTGCTCCCATAATAACAGTGATATCCACAGTGTCCCCATAATAACAGTGATATCCACAGTGCCCCCATAATAACAGTGATATCCACAGTGTCCCCATAATAACAGTGATATCCAAAGTGTCCCCATAATAACAGTGATATCCACAGTGCTCCCCATAATAACAGAGATATCCACAGTGTCCCCATAACAGTGATATCCACAGTGCCCCCATAATAACAGTGATATCCACAGTGTCCCATAATAACAGTGATATCCACAGTGCCCCCATAATACCAGTGATATCCACAGTGCTCCCATAATAACAGTGATATCCACAGTGTCCCCATAATAACAGCGATATCCACAGTGCCCCCATAATAACAGTGATATCCACAGTGCTCCCCATAATAACAGTGATATCCACAGTACTCCCATAATAACAGTGACATCCACAGTGCTCCCATAATAACAGTGATATCCACAGTGCCCCCATAATAACAGTGATATCCACAGTGCTCCCATAATAACAGTGATATCCACAGTGCCCCCATAATAACAGTGATATCCACAGTGCCCCCATAATACCAGTGATATCCACAGTGCTCCCATAATAACAGTGATATCCACAGTGCTCCCCATAATAACAGTGATATCCACAGTGCTCCCATAATAACAGTGATATCCACAGTGCCCCCATAATAACAGCGATATCCACAGTGCCCCCATAATAACAGCGATATCCACAGTGCTCCCATAATAACAGTGATATCCACAGTGCTCCCATAATAACAGTGATATCCACATTACCCCCATAATAACAGTGATATCCACAGTGCTCCCCATAATAACAGCGATATCCACAGTGCTCCCCATAATAACAGTGATATCCACAGTGTCCCCATAATATCAGTGATATCCACAGTGCTCCCATAATAACAGTGATATCCACAGTGCTCCCCATAATAACAGTGATATCCACATTACCCCCATAATAACAGTGATATCCACAGTGCTCCCCATAATAACAGCGATATCCACAGTGTCCCCATAATAACAGCGATATCCACAGTGCTCCCATAATAACAGTGATATCCACAGTGCTCCCCATAATAACAGTGATATCCACATTACCCCCATAATAACAGTGATATCCACAGTGCTCCCCATAATAACAGTGATATCCACAGTGCTCCCATAATAACAGTGATATCCACAGTGCTCCCATAATAACAGTGATATCCACAGTGCTCCCCATAATAACAGTGATATCCACATTACCCCCATAATAACAGTGATATCCACAGTGCTCCCCATAATAACAGCGATATCCACAGTGTCCCCATAATAACAGCGATATCCACAGTGCTCCCATAATAACAGTGATATCCACAGTGCTCCCATAATAACAGTGATATCCACAGTGCTCCCCATAATAACAGTGATATCCACATTACCCCCATAATAACAGTGATATCCACAGTGCTCCCCATAATAACAGTGATATCCACAGTGCCCCCATAATAACAGTGATATCCACAGTGACCCCATAATAACAGTGATATCCACAGTGCCCCCATAATAACAGTGATATCCACAGTGCCCCCATAACAGCGATATCCACACTGCCCCCATAATAACAGGGATATCCACAGTGTCCCCATAATAACAGCGATATCCACAGTGCTCCCATAATAACAGTGATATCCACAGTGCTCCCATAATAACAGTGATATCCACAGTGCCCCCATAATAACAGTGATATCCACAGTGCTCCCTATAATAACAGTGATATCCACAGTGCTCCCCATAATAACAGTGATATTCACAGTGCCCCCATAATAACAGTGATATCCACAGTGCTCCCCATAATAACAGTGATATCCACAGTGCTCCCATAATAACAGTGATATCCACAGTGCTCCCATAATAACAGTGATATCCACAGTGCCCCCATAATAACAGTGATATCCACAGTGCTCCCTATAATAACAGTGATATCCACAGTGCTCCCCATAATAACAGTGATATTCACAGTGCCCCCATAATAACAGTGATATCCACAGTGCTCCCCATAATAACAGTGATATCCACAGTGCTCCCATAATAACAGTGATATCCACAGTGCCCCCATAATAACAGTGATATCCACAGTGCTCCCCATAATAACAGCGATATCCACAGTGCTCCCCATAATAACAGTGATATCCACAGTGCCCCCATAATAACAGTGATATCCACAGTGCCCCCATAATAACAGCGATATCCACAGTGCCCCCATAATAACAGTGATATCCACAGTGCCCCCATAATAACAGTGATATCCACAGTGCCCCCATAATAACAGTGATATCCACAGTGCTCCCATAATAACAGTGATATCCACAGTGCTCCCATAATAACAGTGATATCCACAGTGTCCCCATAATAACAGCGATATCCACAGTGCCCCCATAATAACAGCGATATCCACAGTGCTCCCCATAATAACAGTGATATCCACAGTGCTCCCCATAATAACAGCGATATCCACAGTGCTCCCCATAATAACAGCGATATCCACAGTGTCCCCATAATAACAGTGATATCCACAGTGCCCCCATAATAACAGTGATATCCACAGTGCTCCCATAATAACAGTGATATCCACAGTGCTCCCCATAATAACAGTGATATCCACAGTGTCCCCATAATAACAGTGATATCCACAGTGCTCCCATAATAACAGTGATATCCACAGTGTCCCCATAATAACAGTGATATCCACAGTGCTCCCATAATAACAGTGATATCCACAGTGCTCCCCATAATAACAGTGATATCCACAGTGCCCCCATAATAACAGCGATATCCACAGTGCCCCCATAATAACAGCGATATCCACAGTGCTCCCATAATAACAGCGATATCCACAGTGCCCCCATAATAACAGTGATATCCACAGTGCTCCCCATAATAACAGTGATATCCACAGTGTCCCCATAATAACAGTGATATCCACAGTGCTCCCATAATAACAGTGATATCCACAGTGCCCCCATAATAACAGTGATATCCACAGTGCTCCCCATAATAACAGTGATATCCACAGTGCTCCCCATAATAACAGTGATATCCACAGTGCTCCCCATAATAACAGTGATATCCACAGTGCTCCCCATAATAACAGCGATATCCACAGTGCCCCCATAATACCAGTGATATCCACAGTGCTCCCATAATAACAGTGATATCCACAGTGTCCCCATAATAACAGTGATATCCACAGTGTCCCCATAATAACAGTGATATCCACAGTGCCCCCATAATAACAGTGATATCCACAGTGCTCCCCATAATAACAGTGATATCCACAGTGTCCCCATAATAACAGTGATATCCACAGTGCTCCCATAATAACAGCGATATCCACAGTGTCCCCATAATAACAGTGATATCCACAGTGTCCCCATAATAACAGCGATATCCACAGTGCCCCCATAACAGTGATATCCACAGTGTCCCCATAATAACAGCGATATCCACAGTGCTCCCCATAATAACAGCGATATCCACAGTGCCCCCATAATAACAGTGATATCCACAGTGCTCCCCATAATAACAGTGATATCCACAGTGCTCCCCATAATAACAGTGATATCCACAGTGCTCCCATAATAACAGTGATATCCACAGTGCTCCCCATAATAACAGTGATATCCACAGTGCTCCCATAATAACAGCGATATCCACAGTGTCCCCATAATAACAGTGATATCCACAGTGCTCCCCATAATAACAGTGATATCCACAGTGCCCCCATAATAACAGTGAGATCCACAGTGCCCCCATAATAACAGTGATATCCACAGTGCTCCCCATAATAACAGCGATATCCACAGTGCCCCCATAACAGTGATATCCACAGTGCCCCCATAATAACAGCGATATCCACAGTGCTCCCCATAATAACAGCGATATCCACAGTGCCCCCATAACAGTGATATCCACAGTGCCCCCATAATAACAGCGATATCCACAGTGCTCCCCATAATAACAGCGATATCCACAGTGCCCCCATAATAACAGTGATATCCACAGTGCTCCCCATAATAACAGTGATATCCACAGTGTCCCCATAATAACAGTGATATCCACAGTGTCCCCATAATAACAGTGATATCCACAGTGCTCCCCATAATAACAGTGATATCCACAGTGCTCCCCATAATAACAGTGATATCCACAGTGTCCCCATAATAACAGTGATATCCACAGTGTCCCCATAATAACAGTGATATCCACAGTGCTCCCATAATAACAGTGATATCCACAGTGTCCCCATAATAACAGCGATATCCACAGTGTCCCCATAATAACAGTGATATCCACAGTGCTCCCCATAATAACAGTGATATCCACAGTGCCCCCATAATAACAGTGAGATCCACAGTGCCCCCATAATAACAGTGATATCCACAGTGCTCCCCATAATAACAGTGATATCCACAGTGCCCCCATAATAACAGCGATATCCACAGTGTCCCCATAATAACAGTGATATCCACAGTGCCCCCATAATAACAGTGAGATCCACAGTGCCCCCATAATAACAGTGATATCCACAGTGCTCCCCATAATAACAGTGATATCCACAGTGCCCCCATAATAACAGCGATATCCACAGTGTCCCCATAATAACAGCGATATCCACAGTGCCCCCATAATACCAGTGATATCCACAGTGCCCCCCATAATAACAGTGATATCCACAGTGTCCCCATAATACCAGTGATATCCACAGTGTCCCCATAATAAGACCAGGATCACACATGGCGAGAAACACGGCCGAGTCTCACATGTTAATACCCGGCACTGCCGCCGGAACTTGGGAGCGGAGCGTGCGGCTCCATGTATTGCTATGCGGCCGCACGCTGCGATCTGAGTGCCGAGTATTAACATGCGGGACTCGGCCGTGATTCTCGCATGTGTGATCCCGGCCCAACAATGATTTCTCCTTAACACCGTTCTAACTTCTAGGTCTCCATATTGGACACATGGCCTGAGCTCACCCATTACGCCTTGCAGGAGCTGTTCTTCCGGAATGTGTGTTGCGCTCGGCAGGGCATGTGATCACAGACCGGCGGATCCTCCTGTCCACATCTAACGGGGGTTAGCTAACATTCCTTAAAATGAACCAGGCGTGGATCCCACAGGACTTGTCCGTACCTTCGGATGACTAGACAACTATTACAGCTGCAGCCTGCCCGTCTTCAACACTATCTGCCATTTGTTTCATTTTGGGATCTACCCAAATTAACCCCTTAATGACCAGGCCAAATTTGAACAGTGTCACTTTATGAGGTTCCAGCTCTGGAACGCTTCAACGGATCCCACTGATTCGGAGATTGTTTTCATGCGACATATTGTACTTCATGACAGCGGTAACAATTGTTCAATATGACTTGCATTTATTTATGAAAATATCGGAAATTTGGCGAAAAGTTAGAAAATTTCAAAAGTTTTCAAACTTTTAATTCTTATGCCCTTAAATCAGAAAGATATGTCATACAAAATAGTTAATAAATAACATTTCCCACTTGTCTACTTTACATCGGTATCATTTTTTAAACAATTTTTTTTCCCGTTAGGAAGCTATAAGGGTTAAAACTTGATCAGTAATTTCTCATTTTTCCATCAAAAGTAAAAAAAAAAAAAAAAAAAACATTTTTAGGGACCACCTCACATTTGAAATGACTAATGCCCAAACGTGACACCATTCAAAAAACTGCACCTCTCAAGTGATGAGGAGGATTTGGGCTGCGTTCCCACGTTGCTTTTTTTACGTGTGAAATCGCCGCGAAGATGCAAAAAAACCGCATCCCATGCTATTCTATGGGATTCCGCACATGCTGTGCTAATGCTGCAGATTTCTCCGCTGCGGAATCGCATAGCAGAAAAATCTGCAGCATGCCCATTCTTTTTGCAGAATCACGTGGATTCTGCACCCATAGGATTGCATTGAAACGCTCACTTTTCGCATGTGGCTATGCCCACCATGCGTGAAGTGAGCGCTTCATGTGCGGCTGGTACCCAGGGTCCAGAGGACATGACACTCTCCTCCAGGCCTTGGGTACCATATCCCTGTAAAAAAAAGTATTAAAATAAAAAAATAGTGACATACTCACCTTCCGACGGACGCCGGAGTCCTTCCCGCCTCTCTCCACACTCCCGGCATTTTCCGGTCCCAGTAATGCTTTGCGCGAATGACCGCTGATGGCGTCTCGCTCTCGAGAATGACATCATCACAGGTCCTTCGCGCCAAGCATTACTGGGACCGGAAGATGCCGGGAGCGCCGAAGAGCAGATCAGGGGCCGTCGGAAGGTGAGAATAACAATATTTTTTTTTTTTTTTTTTTTTTTTTACATTCTATCTTTTACTACTGATGCTGCATAGGCGGCCTCAATAGTGAAAAGTTGGTCACACTCGTCAAACACTATGCTTGACAAGTGTGACCAACCTGTCAATCAGTTCTCCAAGCGATGCTACAGATCGCCTGGAAAACACTAGCATTCTGCAAGCTAATTACGCTTGCAAAACGCTATTTTTTTGTGGGAATACCGCATGCGATTTTCCCGCGGCAAGGAGTTGCGGAATTGCCGCAGAAATTTCCGCAGAAATTCTGCACGTGGGCACATAGCCTTATTCTTCAGGCCGGTGTGATTACAGGGATACAAGATTTATATCTATTTTTTGCCAATATCACACAATAAAAATGATTTTTTATAATATAAGTAGTTTTTTTTGTCACCACATTGTGAGAGCTGTAACTTTTTTACTTTTCGGCAAACAGAGCTGCATGAAGGCTTTTTTTTTGCACGAAAAGTTGCAGATGTTTTTGGTCCCATTTTGGGGAACATAATATTTTTGAATCGCTTTTTATCAAGATTTTTCAGACACAGAATGAACAAAAACCAGCAGTTTTTTATTTCATTTTTACTTTGCACCGTTCACATAGTAACATAGTTATTAAGGTTGAAGGAAGACTTTAGGTCCATTTAGTTCAACCCATATCCTATCCTAACTTGCCCTAACATGTTGATCCAGAGGAAGGCCAAAAAAAAACCCCATGGGCAAACAGTAAGCTTCACATTGGGGAAAAAAATTCTTTCCCGACTCCACATACGGCAATCAGACTAGATCCTTGGATCAACGCAGTATTAAGGAAACTAGTGTATATACCCTGTAATATTATACTTTTCAAGGAAGGCATCCAGTCCCTTCTTAAATTTTATTAGGGAATCACTCATTACAACATCATATGGCAGAGAGTTCCATAGTCTCACTGCTCTTACAGTAAAGAATCCGCATCTGTGAGTATGCTTAAACCTTCTTTCCTCCAGACGTAGAGGATGCCCCCTTGTCCCCGTCACAGGTCTAAGAGTGAAAAGATCATTAGAAAGGTCTCTGTATTGTCCCCGCATATATTTATACATTGTAATAAGATCACCCCTAAGGCTACTTTCACACATCAGGTTTTCGGCGTCAGGCGCGATCCGGCGTCGTGCCGGAACGCCGGATCCGGCAAATGTTTCGTAAAACCGGATGTGACGGATCCGGTTTTCTGCCGGATCCGTCTTTTTCTTGACAGACAAAACCGGATCCGTCTCATCCGGTTCATCCGTTTTTCTATCCGTTTTTCGACGGATTACGCCGGATCCGGTTTTTAAAATTGACCCTTGTGGCCTTCCGAACGGGATTGGCTACTGGAAAACTATATATAGCGTGTTCCTACAGCCCTTCTTTGACAGGTTGTAGAGGAGAAAGTGCAGGTTGGAGAGAAGAGCAAGTTACTGGCGAAGATGGATGTTGTCATTGGAAATATTTTGAAGAATTTGGCGGATTTTATAGCGGAGGCGAATCGTTTGAGGGTGATTGTTCTGGAGAAGGAGAGAGCGAGACAGCAGCGCATCAGGCATCGTAGACGACGTTTGTGGATCCACCCCATCACAGCCAAGAGAATGACGCGTGGGGTCTATTCTACACTCTGCATGGACCTTCGACGAAACCCGGATAAATTTTTTGGATATGTTAGGATGAAAATGGAGAATTTTGATTACTTGGTGGAGCGCATTGCACACCTCATAAGAAAAGCGGACACCTATTGCCGCTTCTCTGTTTCACCCGCAGAGCGTCTGATGGTGACTTTAAGGTAAGCCACATTTATTGGATATGCTCGCATCAGAGCACACTTTCACTGCAATCTTGTTGGTGGTAGTTTGTATCTCCAAGTGTTATAGGTCAGTTTTGGTATGTAATGCTGTGATTTAAAACTAATTTATTGTTTTTTAATTCCCCACAGATTTCTTGCAACTGGAGAATCCCTTTCGTCACTGCATTTCCAGTACAGACTCGGGATTTCCACCATATCTGGAATAGTGAAGTACACATGCCGTGCACTGTGGGACTCCTTAGCTGAAGAGTTTTTACCAGAGCCCACAACAGAGAGGTGGATTGAAATTGCTGACAAGTTTCAACAGATATGTCAGTTTCCAAACTGCTTGGGCGCTGTGGACGGGAAACATATCCGCATTGTAAAGCCAGCTGGATCGGGATCGGAATATTTCAATTACAAGAAATATTTTTCAATTGTCCTCATGGCCATCGCTGACGCGGAATACAAATTTATTGCGGTTGATATTGGGGCCTATGGCCGCTCCAATGACTCTCAAGTTTTCAAACTGTCTGCCATGGGGCGTAAACTGTATGGAAACACCTTCCAGTTCCCACCACCTAGACCGCTGCCGCAAACATCTGGTCCACCTATGCCATTTGTCTGTGTAGGGGATGAAGCCTTCCAGCTGTCAGAACACCTTTTGAAACCGTACTCTAGCAGAGGATTGACAAGACCAAAACGCATTTTTAATTACCGCCTCACAAGAGCAAGAAGAATGGTTGAATGTACCTTTGGTATTCTGACAGCCAAATGGCGGGTCCTATTGACTGCGATCAACCTCAAGACAGAAACTGTGGACGAGGTGATCAAAGCGTGCGTGGTACTCCACAATTTTGTTATCTGCAAGGAACCCATTTCCATTGAGATCACCTCTGAAGAAACCACCTTGCAAGATTACCATGACATTACCACTAGAAGTTCTGTGACGGTTTCAGTAATGAGGGACAATTTTGCACTATACTTTATGTCACCTCAAGGCAGAGTACACTGGCAGGATGACAGAGTGTGAAAGATTTGTGCCCAACCAAACTTGTGTACCTTCTGTACCAACAGTATATACCTTTGCCAACCAAAGTTGGCTATCTTGTCATGGTCTCTATTTTTACCTTTAGGCCACAGGTGTGTACCTGGTTGTGTTTTATGCAAAGTATTTCACCTTTTAACAAAAGTTGTGTACATTGTTAGGAAATCACCAACAATAAACACAACTTTTTAGGTGAAATACTTTGCTTCAAACACAACCAGGAACACAACTGTGGCAAAAAGCTAAAATTTACCCACAGTTATATACCTAGTTTTGAAAACCATTTCACCTTTTAAATACCCTGTATTTAACCTTTTTCGCCGCAGAAAGAAATGACAGACAACCAGTGTAAAATAATTTAACTTTTATTGAAAAATGTTTTTTTTAGTAAAATTTTTTAAAATTTTAATAAACTTGTTTAATAAAGCTTTGAAACTATAAAACTGAAACCATAAAACTGGTCATTTTTATTTAAATACACACATTATAATTCTGTGTAGTGTGTGGTGGAAATACTGCTGTAGGGGCTGCGGGACACTTCGACACTGGGAGTGTGGAGAGAGGACTGGGATCGTGGTGGGGAAGGAACAGTTAGAGGTGAAGGTGTGGAAAAAACTACAGAATGGGTGGACATGTGGGAAGCAGAAGAGGTGGTGGGTGGTGGAGTGGAGGGTTGGGCAGGGACTGTAGGAGTAGATGATGTTGATGGCAAGTTGTATGGGGAAGGAGTTTGGTACGGGGCAGGTTGCTGGAAGTGGGGAGATGTCTGGTACAGGGCAGGTTGCTGGAAGTGGGGAGATGTCTGGTACGGGGCAGGTTGCTGGAAGTGGGGAGATGTCTGGTACGGGGCAGGTTGCTGGAAGTGGGGAGATGTCTGGTACGGGGCAGGTTGCTGGAAGTGGGGAGATGTCTGGTACTGGGGAGGTTGCTGGTACTGGGGAGTTTGCAGGTACTGGGGAGGTTGCTGGTACTGGGGAGGTTGCTGGTACTGGGGAGGTTGCTGGTGCTGGGGAGGTTGCTGGTGCTGGGGAGGTTGCTGGTGCTGGGGAGGTGGATGGTGCTGGGGAGGTGGATGGTGCTGGGGAGGTGGATGGTATGTAATAGGAGGGGGAGGATTGAAAGTGGCTGGAGGGGGTGTAGATGTAATAGGAGGGGGAGGATGGAAAGTGGCTGGAGGGGGTGTAGATGTAATAGGAGGGGGAGGATGGAAAGTGGCTGGAGGGGGTGTAGATGTAATAGGAGGGGGAGGATGGAAAGTGGCTGGAGGGGGTGCAGGTGGAGGAACTACTGTGGTGGGAGGAGGAGGTTGGGAGGTAACTTGCTGGAGAGCAGCGTGGCATGAATGCATTACATGCATCTGCTGGGCAGGAGAGAGCATTTCCATGCGCTCCACAACAGACCTGAGAAAGGTGTGGTTTGGCGAAGATCTTGCTTCTGAATGCATGGTTTGCAGAAGTGTCTTCACCTCCAGAATGCTGGAGTTGATCTGCTGATAGCCTGCGGAGATTTGCTCTGACAAGACTTTTAGACAGTTCTGGAAAGATGCATTCAGATGCAAGAACTCTGGCGCATAAGTCTTTTCCTGACCCCTCTGCCGCTGCCGCCCAGTACCCGCAGGTGTACTAGAGGTGGCAGGGGCAGAAGGGTGGGGTAAAGGGAAAGCGATCTCCTCACCAGCAGCTTCATGTAATGTAGGCGGCCACAATGCTCCTGTGCTGGTGGATGGGACAGATGGGTCGAATGTGTGGGAAGGCTGGGAAGGTGCAGATGTACCGGGGCGGTCGAAGTGTCCCTCGGTGCCGGTCTCCTCAGAGATCGCCTCAGAAGGGTCCAATCGTGCAGGCTCCCGAGTGCTGCTCACCGTGCTGTGGAATAAAGAGAAAAAAAAACAATTAAAATACTGACATGGTATGGCCCTGGCTGAAAAAAAAAATTTACATCTAACATTTTTTTTCACATGTGGTGTGTAATATTTACCTTCTGGTGACCATTGTTTCCCGGAGGAACGACAGGGCTTCTGCGTACTTGTACTTGCTCCTGCGTCCTCCAGATCCACTCGGGGCCCGCATCTCTTTATTGAACTCCTTCTTGAAACGATCCCTCACAGACCGCCACCGATTCACAATTCTGTTCCCTGAAACGAGAAAGGACAAAGTGGTTAGTATACAACATCAGTGTTTCACAAACTCCAGTCCTCATGGTCCCCAGGGGTCATGTTTTCAGGATTTCCATAGTAAATAGAAATCCTGAACACATGATCCGTGGGGACCACGAGGACTGGAGTTCGGGAAACACAGGTTTACATCAAGCAACCGGTACTGTATATACTTACGCTCTTTAATCTGGGCCCGAGCTTCGAGGTCCTCCCAGCGGCCCACAAGGAGAGAACAGATTTCCTCCCAGAGTCGTCGGGTAACGATCAGGTCAGCGTGGCGGCGGTCAGCCATATTCCAGAGCGGCTCCCTTTCTCTGACGAGATCGATGAGGTGGTCCACATCAATCCCTCCATCCTCACCGTCAGAGTCGGGAGCACGCTGTGAAGGCTGTTAAAGAAAAAGACAAAAATAACATAATTAGCCTCCACAAAAGAAATGAAATAAAAAGTGCAAAAAAACAAAGCAAAAATATTTATACTTACACGCTGGTGACCGCCGCGTTGCTGTCGCCGACGACCCTGGGAGGCACTGCGAGAACCTCTTGGCCGAGCACCAGATTGGGAAGACTAGAGAAGAAAACAAAAAATGTTATGTCTTTGGATGTAGGCATTTGTTTGCTGTGTGTGGTCTGCAGAACATTGTTTTCTATGTGTTGTGTGTAGTGTGATGTTGTGTTTCTGCGTTTGATGCAAAAAACTTACCAATTGTGAGCCCACTCCAGGTGTCTGTCCACCCCTTCCTTCTTCTTCTGGGAGCTCCTCTTCATCTTGTGAATCCTGTTTTGAAATAAAAGGCAATGAATAGACATATATTACAGAGATGATGGATTTTGGAAATAAAAACTTACCGTCAAACGCTGACGATGCGAGGGAGGGCTCCCAGAAGATGATGTGCTGTCTTCCTGGTGGCCACACTCCATGCCTGTGGGTGGTGTTCCAGCTGCTGCCATTGCTGCTGCTGCTGCTGCTGCATCTATTGGGCGGCTGTTGAATAAAGAGAAACAAAGGGCCAATGAATATCTTGATATTCAATAGCCCTAGTTTGGAGGAATGGGGGATTTGATAATTACCGTCTCTCATCTGCTGCTGGCCTCCCCTCCTCAGCATGTTCCATTTGCTGCTCCATTTGGGGTGGTGGTGCTGATGGTGCTGCAGTGGTCTCCTGCCTTCTCCTGCTGCGCTTGGTTGCTTTCTTGGGTGGCATGTTGGGTGTGGCTGTGGGTCCCACTGTCTTGCTTTTATATATGTCTTGTGGGCAGAGCTACTGAGCATGCTCAGACCAAAAGAACCGGATCCGGCCACCGGATCCGGCTTTCGCCGGATCAGGTGCATTGCGGCGCTCATAGGCTTTCATTGTGTGAAAAAGCCGGACGTGCCAGATCCGGCGTGTCTGGCTTTTTCGCCGGAGACAAAAAACGTTACAGTAGCCGTTTTTTCCAGACGCCGGATCGCGACACATTGCGACACATTGCCGGATCCGGCGAAAACCGGATGAAACGCATGGCCATCCGGCGCGATCCGGCGCAAATGCAAGTCAATGGGGGGGAAACCGGATCCGGCATTGCATTTCGCCGGATCCGGTTTCTGTCAAAAGCGCCGGATCGCGCCTGACGGCGAAAACCTGATGTGTGAAAGAGGCCTAAGCCTTCGATTCTCCAAACTAAATAACCCCAAGTGTAATAACCTGTCTTGGTATTGCAGACCCCCTAGTTCCCTAATAACCTTGGTCGCTCTTCTCTGCACCCGCTCCAGTTCAGCTATGTCTTTCTTATACACCGGAGACCAGAACTGTACACAGTATTCTAAGTGTTGTCGCACTAGTGACATATAGAGGTAACATTATGTTCTCCTCATGAGCATCTATGCCTCTTTTAATGCATCCCATTATTCTCTGTTGCTTCCATTATTTTTGGAGATTTATAACAAACCCCTATCAGTAATTTATTATTTTTCCCCCCTCCCCTTATCTCTACCCACAGGGACTCTACATTTTCATTAGATTCATATATATTATCACGCAGGATGGGTTTTAAGGATGATTTTACATATAAACACACGCCTCCCCCTCGCTTATTTGTACGGTCATTTCTGAACAGACTATAGCCCTGTAAATTATCCCCCGGTCATGGCTCTCGTCCAGCCATGTCTCAGATATCCCCACCATGTCAGAATTATGCTCCAACAACATTAACTCCAATTCCTCCATGTTGTTGGCGAGGCTTCTGGCATTAGTATACATGCACTTTATGTATCTCTCTGTACCTCTATTCTTTCTTAAATTATTAACTGTTCTAACCCCACCCCCCATGCCACCTCCACCCCCAATGTCATTATTTGTGCCCAGGTCTCTATCTGCACTGTCTTCCCCTCCTATAAAAGGAATACCCCCTCCCCCCCGTCCCTAGTTTAAACACTCCTCCAACCTTCTAGCCATTTTCTCCCCCAGCACAGCTGCACCCTCCCCATTGAGGTGCAGCCCGTCCCTAGCGTAGAACCTGTAGCCAACTGAGAAGTCGGCCCAGTTCTGCAGAAACCCAAACCCCTCCTTCCTACACCAATTCCTGAGCCACTTATTAACCTCCCTAATCTCCCGTTGCCTCTCTGGCGTGGCACGTGGCACAGGCAGTATTTCAGGGAATACCACCTTGGAGGTCCTTGCTTTAAGCTTACAGCCTAATTCCCTGAAATCATCTTTAAGGACCTTCCACCTACCTCTAACTTTGTCATTTGTGCCAATGTGCACCATGACCGCTGGATCCTCACCAGCCCCTCCCAGTAATCTGTCAACCCGATCAGCGATGTGTCGGACTCGAGCGCCAGGTAGGCAGCACACCGTTCGACGATTGAAAGAATTATGATGTCCCACCTGATAAAATTCACGCAGAAGCTATGGGACCCGCTTCAGTTTGCCTATAAGGAGAATCGTTCGGCAAACGACACTGTCAATCTGGCACTGAAGTACATTTTGGATCATACAGATGAACTGCACTCATATGTCCGGATTCTTTTCATGGACTTTAGCTCAGCGTTCAATACCATTGATCCGAATTTACTTCATAAGAAAATGGTAGCTCTTGGAGTCCCTCTCAACTTATGCTTGTGGATTTATAACTTCCTGACAGCCAGGATACAGAGTGTAAAAGTTGGACCATTCACTTCGGACACCTTGGTCACAAACATCGGGGCACCTCAGGGGTGTGTTTTGTCCCCGTTACTGTTTTCTCTCTATACGAATGATTGCATCTCTTCAGCAGACTCAGTAAAAATCTTGAAATTTGCCGATGATATGACACTGATTGGTCTCATCAGGGGAAATGCTGAAGACTTGTATCGGAGTGAGGTGGAAAGAATATGTGACTGGTGTAAAGCCAATAATCTTGTACTCAACACTAAAAAAACTGCTGAGATGGTTGTGGATTTTAGGAAAGATCAACATGAGATACTTCCAATCTACATCCATGACGAAGTGGTTCTTAGGGTCACAGAGACCAAATTCCTTGGTGTTATCATCTCTCATGATCTTAAATGGGAGAAAAACGTGGATGCTGTTATAAGAAAAGCACAACAGAGGATGTTCTTCCTGCGTCAGCTGAAAAGATATGGTTTGTCTAAGAATCTGCTGATCTTATTCTTTAATGCTATCATCAGATCTGTGATTTGTTCCTCTCTGATAGTCTGGTATGGGGGAGCCACTGCGCATGACAAACTCCGCTTACAAAGGACTTTCAGAACAGCAGAGAGAATTATAGGCTCCCCCCTGCCTAAAATCCAGGATCTTTATGATAAGAGTATTCGATCCCACGCATTGAAAATTTCATCCGATCCCTCTCACCCGGGACACTCCTCATTCCAACTACTCCCTTCAGGACGTCGCTTCAGAGTCCCCAAATGCAGTACCAACCGCCATATGAACAGCTTCTATCCACTCTCTGTTCAACAATTAAATCGTCATGTGTAGACTATATACTGTATCTGTCTTGTTAGATGTTACTTGTTGTATCTGTTGTTATATATTATGTTGCCTCTTTGCCACAAAGAATTCCTTGTATATATGTAATATGTACTTGGCGATAATAAATTTGATTGATTGATTGATCCCTGTCTTTGTGACAGATTGCCCTATCTGTTCCCCTAATAATTGAGTCCCCCACTACCAGAACCTGTCTGGCCTGCCCTGCTCTCCTATTTCCCACCTTACTGGAGCAGACACTCCTCCGGCTTTCAGAGCCATGTGCTACCCAGTATGTGCTACCCAGCTTGCCCCTATACTGACAAATATATACAATGTGTCACTGAAAGAGTGCGTTGTACCTCAGTGTTGGAAAAGTTCCACAATTATCCCTGTCCCCAAGAAAGTGGGATCCTCTGAGTTGAACGACTATAGACCAGTAGCACTCACATCTGTAGCTATGAAAGTCTTCAAAAGAATTATGATGTCCCACCTGATAAAATTCACGCAGAAGCTATGGGACCCGCTTCAGTTTGCCTATAAGGAGAATCGTTCGGCAAACGACACTGTCAATCTGGCACTGAAGTACATTTTGGATCATACAGATGAACTGCACTCATATGTCCGGATTCTTTTCATGGACTTTAGCTCAGCGTTCAATACCATTGATCCGAATTTACTTCATAAGAAAATGGTAGCTCTTGGAGTCCCTCTCAACTTATGCTTGTGGATTTATAACTTCCTGACAGCCAGGATACAGAGTGTAAAAGTTGGACCATTCACTTCGGACACCTTGGTCACAAACATCGGGGCACCTCAGGGGTGTGTTTTGTCCCCGTTACTGTTTTCTCTCTATACGAATGATTGCATCTCTTCAGCAGACTCAGTAAAAATCTTGAAATTTGCCGATGATATGACACTGATTGGTCTCATCAGGGGAAATGCTGAAGACTTGTATCGGAGTGAGGTGAAAAGAATATGTGACTGGTGTAAAGCCAATAATCTTGTACTCAACACTAAAAAAACTGCTGAGATGGTTGTGGATTTTAGGAAAGATCAACATGAGATACTTCCTATCTACATCCCTGACGAAGTGGTTCTTAGGGTCACAGAGACCAAATTCCTTGGTGTTATCATCTCTCATGATCTTAAATGGGGGAAAAACGTGGATGCTGTTATAAGAAAAGCACAACAGAGGATGTTCTTCCTGGGTCAGCTGAAAAGATGGTTTGTCTAAGAATCTGCTGATCTTATTCTTTAATGCTGTCATCAGATCTGTGATTTGTTCCTCTCTGATAGTCTGGTATGGGGGAGCCACTGCGCATGACAAACTCCGCTTACAAAGGACTTTCAGAACAGCAGAGAGAATTATAGGTTCCCCCCTGCCTAAAATCCAGGATCTTTATGATAAGAGTATTCAATCCCACGCATTGAAAATTTCATCCGATCCCTCTCATCCGAACACTCCTCATTCCAACTACTCCCTTCAGGACGTCGCTTCAGAGTCCCCAAATGCAGCACCAACCGCCATATGAACAGCTTCTATCCACTCTCTGTTCAACAATTAAATCGTCATGTGTAGACTATATACTGTATCTGTCTTGTTAGATGTTACTTGTTGTATCTGTTGTTATATATTATGTTGCCTCTTTGCCACAAAGAACTCCTTGTATATATGTAATATGTACTTGGCGATAATAAATTTGATTGATTGATTTCATTGATTGATTGAGGACATGCCTTGCTGCAGCAGTGCTACTCCTGCACTAACACTCCCCTCATCTGCCAACTTAGCAAACTTATTGGGGTGTGCCAGATCAGGACTAGCCTCCCTGGTGCTCTTCCCTCTACCCCGCCTTCTAATTGTCACCCAGCTAGCTGCTTCATTGTCCTGCAGCTCCAACCTAGCATCCCCCCCTCATCTATCCCATTGAGCGTCTGCACAGTGAGCAGAAGACTCCTTTCCATATTGTCTATGGATCTCAGTGTTGCCAGCTGCACATTTAGATCCAGTATCTGGGCTTCCAAATGCACAACGTGCTCACATCTCGCACAGCAGTATGCACCTCAATCGGCTGGTCAAGGATTACATACATGCGGCAAGACATGCACTGGATGGCATTGGCAATAGTGGAGCACATCCTAATGGGGATTGCACCGGACAATAAGATAAGTAAAAATAAATAAAAAGTATTAATATAATATAACAGTGATTCAGTAACACCTCCCTTGGAAACTCCCTGAATCCTAAGTCACTGAACCTTAAGTCACACACTTACCACAGTTCGCACTTACGCTCAGGTCACACTCAGCTCGTTCACACTCGCTCAGGCAGATTTAAAAGAGTTTTTTTTTTTTTCCCCCTTTTACCAGCACACCACCTTGCTGCTCAATGCACTTCCAAAAAACCGTTCAATAAAAGTGATAAGACCCATTCACTTGTTGGGTCGGTACGATAAAACGTGATATCAGATTCATATTCTTTTTTTATGTTTTGCTATTTTACACACTAAAAACAATGTTTTATCAAAATGCATTTGCTTTTGCGTCATCATATTCTGAGAGCTGAAACTTTTTTTTTTGGCCGAATGAGCAATATTAGTGCTTGTTCTTTGCGGAACAGTTTGGCGTTTTCATTTATACCATTTTATTTTATATATGACTTTTTGATCGCTTTTTATTAACGTTTATGTGAGTGGGTATGATGAAAAAGCGACATTTTGGGCGTGTTTATTATTTTTTATAGCATTTACCAAATGGAATAAATCACGTACCAGTTTTATAGAGTGGGGTGTTATGTATGCGGCGATACCAATTATGTGTACTTTTTTTTGTTTGTTTGTTTAATCAGAAACACTTCGTTTTGAGTGGCGAAACGGGTTTTTGTAATTTGTGTGCTCTTTTTTGTGTTTTTTACTCTCTTACATATTTTATTATCCTTTTCTTTTTTTCACTTTGTTACATTTTTTTTGGATATGTATAATTTTTATTTTGACCACTGGCCTCATACACTGCTGTACTCGTGTACCGCAGTGCATGATAGCAGTCAGTGTCTCACTGACACTCACTGACTCAGCTTATTGCTGAATCTCACAGGCCACCGTACCCTTGGGTCATCATCACATGACCTCAGGGTGCCATGGTAACCATTGGGACCCGTGATTTTTATTGCAGGGGTCCTGTGGTTACTAATGGGGTCTTGTGACCCCCTTGAAACATCTTAAATACCGCTGTCGCAATCAACAGATGTATTTAAAGGGATAATCAACCCCGATCGGTAGCCATACCAGCCGGGGCTGATACCGCAGGGTGTCAGATCTCATGTACAGCTGACACCCGTGGGAATCGCCACCGCCAGGAGGTGTTATTCCTTCATTCCCCATCACTGTTTTAAAAGAGCAATGAGGGAATAAGTGCCATTAATGACCGCCGTTTGAATGCATATCAGTGGTGAATAAGGGATTAAACAAAAGAAAAACAAAATTCACCTACACCGCCACGACAACCTCCACTTGGATCTCCACCTCCTCCACTAGGACCTTCACCTGTTCCTCCACTAGGATCTCCACCTCCTCCACTAGGATCTCCACCTCCTCTTCCACTAGGATCTCCTCCTCCTCCAATAGGATCTCCACCTACTCCACTAGGATCTCCACCTTTTCCTCCACTAGGATCTCCACCTCTTCCTCCACTTGGATCTCCACCTCCTTCACTTGGATCTCCACCTTCTTCACTTGGATCTCCACCTCCTCCACTTTGATCTCCACCTACTCCTCCACTGGGATCTCCTCCTCCTCCACTAGGATCTCCACCTCTTCCTCCACTAGGATCTCCACCTCCTCCACTTTGATCTCCACCTACTCCTCCACTGGGATCTCCTCCTCCTCCAATAGGATCTCCACCTCCTCCACTAGGATCTCCACCTCCTCCACTAGGATCTCCACCTCCTCTTCCACTAGGATCTCCTCCTCCTCCACTAGGATCTCCTCCTTTTCCTCCACTAGGATCTCCACCTCTTCCTCCACTTGGATCTCCACCTCCTTCACTTGGATCTCCACCTCCTTCACTTGGATCTCCACCTCCTCCACTTTGATCTCCACCTACTCCTCCACTGGGATCTCCTCCTCCTCCACTAGGATCTCCACCTCTTCCTCCACTAGGATCTCCACCTCCTTCACTTTGATCTCCACCTACTCCTCCACTGGGATCTCCTCCTCCACTAGGATCTCCACCTCTTCCTCCACTAGGATCTCCACCTCTTCCTCCACTAGGATCTCCACCTCTTCCTCAACTAGGATCTCCACCTCTTCCTCAACTAGGATCTCCACCTCTTCCTCCACTAGGATCTCCACCTCCTCCTCCACTAGGATCTCCACCTCCTCCTCCTCCACTAGGATCTCCACCTCCTCCTCCTCCACTAGGATCTCCACCTCCTCCTCCACTTGGATCTCCACCTCCTGGTTCAAGATTATTATCTTTTATTTTGCTTTATTCTGTGTTATTTTCCATCCTTTTCTTATCCACATTTGTTTGCAGGGAATTGTCCTGCTCTTACCCCCATTTTCTTCCTTTAGCCCCCTAGCCCTGACTACGATCATTTTACAGCCATTTTAAAGAACGGGTTCCCGTTGACTTCTAATGGGTTCGGAGTCAAGTTCCGATACCGAACTATGAACTACAATTCGTCTGAACCCAACGACCCCGAACACCCGTGAGTCTGCTCATCCGTAATCTTCTTATTCTTTCTGATGTTACTTTTGTGGAATAAAGCAGAATTACCCGTAGATGTGACTCCTCCATGCTGACATTTCGCACCAGCTCCAGTCTCCGCTTTGTCGCTAACCAGCAGGACCAGTTTGCTAATGGCCAACAGCTTGTTAATAGCTACAGAAGCGAAACGCGCAGCGACTGATCCTGGACTGAGGAGACCAGGACAATACAATTACCATAGTCTGTGTCCGTTCTGTTCTCCAACTGGAGGCCTCCTACTGTAACAGACTGGAAATGATCTCCGCTGATTCCGCGGCTTATTAATGGCTTCATGGAAAGTTCTAGAGACCAAAACAAGGGAAAAGCTTCAAATGAAAAATGTGAGAAGGTTCAGATAATCTTTCATTTTCATAAACAAAAAAACGCAAATTATTATTTTGTTCTATGGATTTCAGGCTCTCCATGCTGAATAATGATGGAGAGGTACAGACTTGTTAACAGAAAACTCCAAACTTATACCTCATTTTTTTTTAGTATTTCAGGGGATAAAAATCACTTTTTATACTTTTGCAGTATTTCTTCATAGCGGTCACTGCTGCATGAAACAAAGCTCCAAACCCACAGCACAAATGTTACATCTCCCCTGGTAAAGTGATTCTCGAAGCCCTCAGTGCTGATAAGTGATTGTTGAGCAGCACGGACAGATGATGGTAGTGCAGCGAGATGGACGGCAACGGGAGGAGTAGTGTAGTACACCACAACTAAGCCGGAGGCTCAGCAAAAGAGGACCGATGAAGCAGAGTCCTAGTAACTGCACAGTAGAGTAGACAGCAGCAGAGCCCAGTGATGTAGCAGAGTTGAACAGATCAGGAGATTCAGATCAATAATGTTGTAGAGCCCAGCAATGTAGCAGAGGTAAGTCAATGACTCATGAAATGATGTAGCAGAGCCCAGCAATGCAGCAGAATTAAGTAGGTCAGGTGATTCATGAAATGATATAGCAGAGCCCAGCAATGTAGCAGAATTAACTAGGTCAGGTGATTCATAAAATGATATGGCAGAGCCCAGCAATATAGCAGAATTAAGTAGGTCAGGTGATTTATGAAATGATGTAGCAGAGCCCAGCAATGCAGCAGAAATAAGTAGATCAGGTGATTCATGAAATGATGTAGCAGAGCCCAGCAGTGATCAATGTAGCAGAATTAAGCAGGTCAGGTGACATTTGTAAGGATATAGAATAGGCCAGTAATGTAGCAGAGCTGAGTAGGTCTGGTGACTGACTGTAGTGATATACCAGAGTTGAGTAGATCGGGTGACTAACTGTAGCAATGTAGCAGAGCCCAGCAATGTAGAAGAATTGATCAGGTCAGGTGACTTAATTAGGATATAGAATAGCACTGTAATGGAATAGAGTTGAGTAGGTCCAGTGACTCACAGCAGCAATGTAGCAGAACCCAGTGATGTAGCTGAGTTGAGTAGGTCAAGTGGCTCAATATAGAAGTGTAGCAGAGTCCAGCAGTGTACCAGAGTTCAGTAGAGCAGGTGACTCATGTAGCAATGTAGCAGAAACCAGCAGTGTAGCAGAAATGATCAGGCCATGTGACTTAAATAATGATACAGTATAGTCCAATAATGTAGCAGATTTAAGTGTTGTAGCAAAGCCCAGAGGTGTAGCAGAGCTTGTTATGTCAGGAAACTTACAGTAAGGAACATTATCAAGTAGCACAATAGCACACCAACTGCCTGACTTCTCAGACCTGTAAGGCCTCTGTCTACTGTATCTATTATCTATCTCATATCTACGGTGGCATGTAAAAGTTTGGGCACCCCTGTTCAAAATTACTGTTATTGGGAACAGTTAAGCAAGAGGTAGGTGAAATGATCTAAAAGGCCTAAAGTTACAGATGACACATTTCCTTTGTATTTTAGGCAAAAATAAATGCATATTTTCAACTTTTAAATATTAAAAATTGCAAAAAGGAAAATGAGCTGATGCAAAGTTTGTGCACCCTGCATAGTTAGTATCTAGTAGCGCCCCCTTTTTGCAAGTATCACAGGTTGTAAACACTTTTTGTAGCCAGACAAGAGTCTTCCAATTCTTGTTTGAGGGATTTTCCTCCATTCTTCCTTGGAGAATTCCTCCAGTTCTGTGAGATTCCTGGGCCGTCTTCCATCCTCTACTATTTTGAGGTCTAGCCACAGATCATCAATGATGTTCAGATCAGGGGACTGTGAGTACCATTGTAAAACCTTCATCTTGTGCCTTTTGAGGTCGTCTATTGTGGATTTTGCCGTGAGTTTAGGATCATTTTCCATTTGTAGAAGCCATCCTCTTCCTCTTTTCACCTTCAGCTTTTTTACAGGTGTTATGTTTGCATCAAGAATTTGTTGAAATTTCATTGAATCCATTCTTCCCTTTTCCCGTGAAATGTTCCCCGTGCCATTGGCTGTAACACAACCCCAAAGTATGATTGATCCACCACCATGCTTAATGGTTGGCGAGATGTTCTTTTCCTGAAATTCTGTGCCCCTTTTTTCTTCACACATACCTTTGATCATTGTGGCCAAATATTTCTATTTTAATCTCATCGGTCCACAGGACTTGTTTCTAAAATTCATCAGGCTTATTTAGATGTTCTTTTGCATACTTCTAAAGCTGAATTTTATGATGAGGACACAGGAGAGGTTTTCTTCTGATGACTCTTCCATGAAGGCCTCATTTGTGCAGGTGTCTCTGAACAGTTGAATAATGTACCACAACTCCAGAGTCTGTTAAATGTTTCTGAAGGTCTTTTTCAGTCAAGCAGGGGTTCTGATTGGCCTCTCTAGCAATCCTATGAGAAGCTCTCAGTGAAATTTTGCTTGGTCTTCCAGACTTTATCTTGACCTCCACTGTTCTTGGTAGCTGCCATTTCTTAATTATATTTCGAACTGATAATTTTAGTCTCATTCTTTAGCTTTTAGTTTCTAGAACAGAATCAATTTTATGTTTCTTCTTTTCGTAACGTTATTTTCTTTTATTTTTATCACCTTCCCTGGAGGCATCCCGATGTATTGTATATATAGACAGTGCAGCAAGCGAGCGCTTGTTATGGCTGCTCCAGGAATCAATTGACAGATAACTGATTGATTGTTACATCCTCCAGGATGAGAGTTGGGGGTGGCCGGGGGGCTGCGTACAGTTATCTGTGTATTGTTACACTCGGGGGTGTAACCTTAGACCTTGCAGCGGCTGCAATAGGACCCAGAGGTCCTTGGGTTTCGCTCAGTTGCAAGTACATTTTTCTGCCTTTTCTCCTCATTTCTCATCTTGTTTGTAAAACAAGCTGCTTCGTGATTTCCATAAACTTCCACTGGGCAGACGGCGCGTGTACTTCTTGTATCAAATCTTCTTCATCAGAATTCCATTAAAAGGCATAAAAAATATTCACCGTGGGAGACGGACTGATGCGTTTCCGGCATATAAAGTGTCAGAGGCCAAGAAACAGGAATCCTGGGAACATTCTCATAAAACAAAGAGATTTTTATTTTATTTATCTTTTGCTTATGATTCGTTGCCTGGGTTACCAGCCACCTCTGGCATCTGTCAGTGGAGGCTAGAAAAGGAGGACAGCGCTTACAATCTCTTTAAAGCTTGTAAATGCTGCTCTGAAGCTGTTTGCCTTGCTGCGTCAATCCCCCTGTGTAAAGCTGCCTCGTACAGAAGCATTGCAGAGGTCATAGTTCGGGTCCGAGGATCAACCTTGCTACTGGCCTAAACTGTCAGTCAGAAGAGCAACGCCTCACTACAAGCAGGAAGCCAAGAGGCAGGGGAGATGTGTGCTCCTGAAGACAAGATAAGAGCAGTTCTCTAGCTCCTCCATCCCCTATGATGACATGACTCTGCTCATCCTGACCTAGTCTACACAGCAAAGTGATAAACACAAGTCATGGTTGGATAAGGTGCCAATGAATTTGCAGGGTAGGGATGGTGCCAGCTCAGTAGCCATTTCAGCAGACTCTTACTGCAATGGCTGGATTCGAAGATAACTCCACTCCCCAAGGAAACCCCTTTGATGTTGCAGTAAATAGTGACAACAGCATATAATCAGTTAGACACAGAGGGTTCGGCTCACCAGGGGAGGTGGATGTTCTAAGCCCCAGGTCCCGGTGGGCACATGGACCCCGGGTGTTGAAGCAGCAAGCTGGAAAGCACATGGGCAGCGAGGATTTATCACACTCTTGGATCTCAGGAGTGGCAGGACGGAGAAGTGGAACCCAGCAGGGATGGAAGCAAGAAAAACACAGTATGTGCAGAAGATGGAGGGCACCAAACATAAAGGTCTGGAGACTCATTCCAAAGACACGGGGGGGGGGGTGTCACTGGACCATAAGTCGGTCTAGATATGATGATTGATCCCCTCTGGACAACCTGCAAAACCTGTGTGGAGCACAACAGAGGGCAGCGGACCCAGGAGAAGGGAGCAGAGCCTGTGATAATACCTGGGACAGGTGTGTAAAATAGAGAAGGGGTTACACATTTTTAACATCTGCGATGTGATTGTGGCCTGCCGTAGGGTATGAGTGGCATCAAAGGTGTCTCAGCAATGTAGCAGAGATGTGTTTGTCACAGGGTCCAAGGCAGAATTGACCAGTGGTGAAGCACAGTATACACTTATGTAGCAGTGCTGGGTTTGTAAAGTAGTGCAGTCTAGGAACGATGAAACAGTCTACGGTGGTCGCATGGTGCCAACGAGCCGCCAGCTCAGCGGGCTTATGAGACCTGTGGGCACGATGTCAGAGGTGCGAGATGGGTTATCATGCCATATGGAGGACAATGTGTCGCCCGGTGATGAGTCCAGGAGTAGTAACATTATGTATTACGCTTCGTACAATGTATTATATGGGCACAGTGTGGCGGCACTGCTACATCGGCCCTTTACTCTGCCCGTCCCCCATTGAGCCCGCCAGCTGACTAATAGGCGTTGTAATCAAGCCTTGTGTCAGGAGACGGCTCGGGACTCACATTCCCACCAGGGACTCGAGCCTCCACTTATGCCGTTAGTAATTTTACAGTTTTCTTTTAATCTCTCAGGTAATTAATTGTAACGCATGTAGAATCATTTCACGCCGGTTTCCCTTCTAATTCTCCCGTTATTAAGTTGCTCTTCTCAGGGACGGATGGTTCGGCGCTGATGGCGGACGCTGGCGGCTCGGCTTCTGCATCATTTCATTGATCTACCCCAGTTCTGTGCAAGAAGAACATAAAGGCCAAAGACGACATAACGATTAGTTCTGAGCCGCTGTAACGTCTGTGTCCTCAGAGCCGAGTGTGAACAGACATTGACATTCGCCCGACATTGCCTCCATGGTGTGTAATTAGTAAAATGGAACAGAAAACACAATTCTCGTCATATAGTACAAATGTCCATTCCATACCTTCGGCTACATTACTGGGGGCGGAGGCGTAACAACAAACCCTCAAATGATTCTGGTTTCCTAGAAAACAGACAAAAGTCAAAATACAAACCTTTCCACTCACATTTGTGAACTGTCTTTCTAAGACTTTCAGCCCACATAATACAGTCATTACAGTCCATGGTGGCATGTATGTAGGGGAGAAGACCTGGCTGTGGGTGCCGACATCGCACTGGGTCCGGAACTGCTGGGGCTGGGCCTATTGTTGCAAGTGGGAAGGAAACTGAGGACGGAGGAGACCCATGAGGTGCGTAGAGGGGGCGTGGTGAGCCAGGAGACGGGAAGAGAGAGAGGGTTCCCGCCAGAGAGAAGTGATAGGACCTGAGTCGCGCCGCGAGTAACGATAGGCCGCGCGGCAGCGAAAAAGGTCAGGTGTAGAAAGGACCCGAAATGTTGTAGGGCATGCAGAAGAGTGCCGAGCGGGAGACTGCTGTGAAATACTCTTGGCTGCAGAGCAGCGTAACGGACTAGGGGCTCGGCGGGTCAGAATGGTGACCGCCCTCTGCCCCCAGAAGAGAGAAGACCGACTTGTTAGGCGGGGAAGCCGGAAGAGCTCAGCACCGGCCTCAGCCAGCAGTCAGCATTCAATCCAGAGGAAGTGCAAGGCACCGGACTCGCGCTAAGTGAAATTGACTTACACATAGACTGCCACCTTAAGTTGCGCCGTCCTTTTTGTAATCCCTAGCATTAGTCTGATTTATCCCCTGCTGCTCCCTGCAAGATTTATCCCTGTAACAATCAAACAATTGTTTTACCCTGTTAACCCTTGCTCTGTGCCTCTGTGTCGCTGCATCCAATTACCTGTGTTACATTTACAGGCCACATAATACATCTATTTGGTGCCAAGGTTGTACTACTAGGTACAAAATGCATATTACCATCGCGAAGTACCAAAATAATAGTTCCATAATATAGCCCATAAAATACTGCCACATATTGCTAGTAAAATACAGCCACATACTGCTGGGAAAAATACTGCCAAATACGACCGATTTAACGATGCCATATAGTGCTACGATATTAGTGACATATACAGCCCACATGATGTTAAAATTAAACTGCCCTATATAGCTCAAGTACTTCCATGCCGTAAAAAGATAATATAGCCATATACAACCTCCTACAAAATACTGCCATATAATGCCAAGTTAATAGTACTATATACAACCTGAATATTCCAATCATATAGTACCAAAATACTAGTTCCACATAATATATCCTATAAAATACTGCCACATACTGCTAATAAAATACTGCCCATCAAATACTGCCACATACTGCTAATAAAATACTGCAACATACAGCCCATATAATGATGATATATAGCTATGATATCACTGCCATTTTCTTCCCACATGTTGCTAAATCAAAACTGCCATATAAAGATCACAAAATATCTCCATGTTGTAAAAAAGATAATATAGCCACATACAACCTACAAAACACTGCTATATAATGCCAAGTCAGTACTACATTGTACAACCTGCATTATTCCAGCCATATAGTACCAAGATACCAGGTCTATATACACCCTGTAAAATACTGCCATATAGTGCTAATAAAATGCTGCCACACACTACACATATAATGCTGCTATATAGTGCTAATAAAATACTGCCCGTATAATGCTGCCATATAGTGCTAATACAATACTGCCCATACAATGATGCCATATAGTACTAAGATATTAATGCTACATAAAACCCACATAATACCACCATATATTACTAAAGTAATACTGCCATATAAAACTCACAAAATAACTCCATGCCATAAAGAGATAATGCTGCCATATAATGCCAACTATTACTGTTGTGATGTGTTCATTTTTGCATCTTATGAATTACTGTTGTTATAGGAGCCTTCTGTTTCTAAGTAGGGTCAACAAATTTACCTGCTCTGTGCCGCCGCAGGACATCAAGGAAAGATAATATAACCATATGCAGTTTACATAATACTGCTATACAATGCCAGCATAAACCTGGGATACTTATATACATATACTGTATTACTGGTTATTCACAACCCCCTTTGCATTATGCCTTAGATATGAACACAAATGGATGATCTTTCATACTTATGGTGGAGCGGAGGAATAGTGACAACTGCTATGACCACATATCTGACTTAGGCTGGTTTCACATTAGCGTTTTTTTGCGCATGCATCATGCGCACCAATGTTTAACATGGGGGGGGTGCATGGTCTAGCATTTGCACGCGTTCTTATGCATTTTCGTGTGCATGCAGTTTTTGTAGTGTGCGCCTAAGCGCTAGACGCGACCTGTTGCATTTTTGGGTCCGTCCAACGGCGTAAAAAAACGTATGCGCACGCTTGCGCACAGAATGTAACAAAATAACGCATTACAGTCTATGGGAACGCAGGCATGCGCATGGACTTGTGCACGCCTGAGTTTGAAAACGCATGCATTTTAAGAGTTAACATGGCTAGAAACTGGTTAAAACGCATGCGCCTAAAAAACGCAAACGCATGCAAAACGCATGATGCCTTTTTTACATGCGTTTCTATTGCGCACGAAGCTCAGCGCTAAAAAACGCTAATGTGAAAGTAGCCTTACACAGGAAGTTGTCAGTTTTCATTCTCATTGTTGTAGTACAATACTGCCTCCTATAGGCAGAAATCTCACAAGAATAATGTCTTAGGTCATCAATGTCTGATCGGTGGGGGTGCGACACCTGGTACTCCCGCTGATCAGCCGCTCCCGGTGTCGGCGGCTGGAACTGCTCAATTACAGAGCTCTACAGCTCTATCGATGGAATAGTGGCCGCAGGCGGGTACTGCACATCCACATTCTATTGATCTGAATAGGGGGCGGATGTTCAGTTCTGCTATACTCTCAACAGCCGGCCAGCGACTATTCCTCTCGGAGAACGCGCCCAGGTGACTGGTCCTCAGTGCGTTCTCATTGTCTTACACCCCTAGACGGCCAGGGCTCTTCCTCTGTATGTGGGGGTATAGGGAGAAGACCAGCTTTAGAAAAGTCACCCAAGATGCATAGTCCCCGGGCGAGCAGTCAAAGTATGTATTCTCTTACGGTCTGAATCATGATGTAAGTAATTTAAGCAGCACGAACCTCATGGCGGGTCCCTTTTAATATTGATAAGCCATGGTGGCTTATGGGTAAAATTAAAATGTCCCTGGAAGTCTGGGGTAATTTAATGATTAAAAATAATATTGATAATGTTTTAAATGACCATCACCCAGCAAAGTAAAGTGTACATATAATATTAATCATACTTCATTTTACCTAAATGGGTTCACAGTTCTTTTCAGTGGCTGTAACTTACTTTTAATGTTATAAAACTCAAAATCTTGAATCAATTCATTTAGTCCATCGTTACATAATAAAATATTATCTGCCTGCAGCCACCACTAGAGGGAGCTCACACAACACTAAGATAAATGTCAGGGAGCTCCCTCTAGTGGTGACAGGAAAATTATTATTATAAAACTTTATGTTTTCTATTTAAGATCTTATTCTGGTGCCTTATTCACCACTGGTGACCTAAAGCCAAGAGAGCTCTGACATGATGATAACAGGTTCCCATTAAATAGTCCTAAGATTTCTCCTTAATTACATTAATTAAAATACGGAAAACATGAAGTTACCCTTTACGTAAACCTTTCTGTATTTTTCAGCACAATATTATTTAGAAGCAAATCTCTTTTATTGAAGCTTTCTGTTCCATCGCTGAAGGCGATTGTCTCCCACAATTAATATCAACAGTGCAAAGAACTGTTAATTCCCTCTCATTGGAGCCTTAACCTCTGTGAGAGTGCACGCTCGCTAATCCATTAGAATGTATTATGCCGGGATGGAGATGCCTATTGCAGCCTCTGCAGATATTTAAGCACCCTCAGTCCTATTCATTAAGGCTAATATTTACTAAGTGCTCTAAAATAACACATTGTAACATTTACCGAACCAGCAATTGCTAATGGATTTATAGCTGTTTAACCTCCCTGGAAAAACATTACATGAAATGAAAAACAAATCTACTCATGTAATCAAGCAAATAGAGGAAAGGAAGCAACGGAGAAATACTTTATATTCTAAATAACGACAGAACCAATGTCTGCCCGAGGAAAATACTATAAAACTACTACCTTCCATGAATATAGCTACTATAATACTGCCCCTATGTACAAGAATATAACTACTATAATACTGCCCCTATGTACAAGAATATAACTGCTATAATACTGCCCCTATGTACAAGAATACAACTACTATAATACTGCTCCTATGTACAATAATATATCTACTGTAATACTGCCCCTATGTACAAGAATATAACTGCTATAATACTGCCCCTATGTACAAGAATATAACTGCTATAATACTGCCCCTATGTACAAGAATATAACTACTATAATACTGCCCCCTATGTACAAGAATATAACTACTATAATACTGCCCCTATGTACAAGAATATAACTACTATAATACTGCCCCTATGTACAAGAATATAACTACTATGATACTTCTCCTATGTACAAGAATATAGCTACTATAATACTGCCCCTATGTACAAGAATATAACTGCTATAATACTGCTCCTATGTACAAGAATATAACTACTATAATACTGCCCCCTATGTACAAGAATATAACTACTATAATACTGCTCCTATGTACAATAATATATCTACTGTAATACTGCCCCCTGTGTACAAGAATATAGCTACTATAATACTGCCCCTATGTACAAGAATATAACTGCTATAATACTGCTCCTATGTACAAGAATATAACTACTATAATACTGCCCCCTATGTACAAGAATATAACTACTATAATACTGCCCCTATGTACAACAATATATCTACTGTAATACTGCCCCCTGTGTACAAGAATATAGCTACTATAATACTGCTCCCTATGTACAAGAATATAACTGCTATAATACTGCTCCTATGTACAAGAATATAACTACTATAATACTGCTCCTATGTACAAGAATATAACTACTATAATACTGCCCCTATATACAAGAATATAACTACTATAATACTGCCCCTATGTACAAGAATATAACTACTATAATACTGTCCCCTATGTACAAGAATATAACTACTATAATACTGCCCCCTATGTACAAGAATATAACTACTATAATACTGCTCCTATGTACAAGAATATAACTACTATAATACTGCACCTATGTACAAGAATATAACTACTATAATATGCTCCTATGTACAAGAATATGACTACTATAATACTGCTCCTATGTACAAGAATATAACTACTATAATACTGCCCCTATGTACAAGAATATAACTACTATAATACTGCTCCTATGTAGAAGAATATAACTGCTATAATACTGCTTCCTATGTACAAGAATATAACTACTATAATACTGCTCCTATGTAGAAGAATATAACTACTATAATACAGCCCCTATGTACAAGAATATAACTACTATAATACTGCTCCTATGTACAAGAATATAACTACTAAAATACTGCCTCCTATGTACAAGAATATAACTACTATAATATTGCCCCTTTATACAAGAATATAGCTACTATAATACTGCCCCCTATATACAAGAATATAGCTACTATAATACTGCCCCCTATATGCAAGAATATAACTGCTATAATACTGCTCCTATGTACAAGAATATAACTACTATAATACTGCCTCCTATGTACAAGAATATCTGCTAAAATACTGCCCCTATATACAAGAATATAACTACTATAATACTGCCCCCTATATACAAGAATATGACTGCTATAATACTGCTCCTATGTACAAGAATATAACTACTATAATACTGCTCCTATGTACAAGAATATAACTACTATAACACTGCCCCCTTTGTACAAGAATATAACTACTATAATACTGCTCCTATGTACAAGAATATAACTACTATAATACTGCTCCTATGTACAAGAATATAACTACTATAATACTGCCCCTATGTACAAGAATATATCTACTATAATACTGCCCCTATGTACAAGAATATAACAACTATAATACTGCCCCCTATGTACAAGAATATAACTACTATAATACTGCTCCTATGTACAATAATATATCTACTGTAATACTGCCCCTATGTGCAAGAATATAACTACTATAATACTGCCCCTATGTACAGGAATATAACTGCTATAATACTGCCCCTATGTACAAGAATATAACTACTATAATACTGCCCCCTATGTACAAGAATATAACTACTATAATACTGCCCCTATGTACAAGAATATAACTAATATAATACTGCCCCTATGTACAAGAATATAACTACTATAATACTGCTCCTATGTACAAGAATATAGCTACTATAATACTGCCCCTATGTACAAGAATATAACTACTATAATACTGCCCCTATGTACAAGAATATAACTGCTATAATACTGCTCCTATGTACAAGAATATAACTACTATAATACTGCTCCTATGTACAAGAATATAACTACTATAATACTGCCTCCTATGTACAAGAATATAACTACTGTAATATTGCCCCTTTATACAAGAATATAGCTACTATAATACTGCCCCCTATATACAAGAATATAGCTACTATAATACTGCCCCCTATATGCAAGAATATAACTGCTATAATACTGCTCCTATGTACAAGAATATAACTACTATAATACTGCCTCCTATGTACAAGAATATCTGCTAAAATACTGCCCCTATATACAAGAATATAACTACTATAATACTGCCCCCTATATACAAGAATATAACTGCTATAATACTGCTCCTATGTACAAGAATATAACTACTATAATACTGCCCCTATGTACAAGAATATATCTACTATAATACTGCCCCTATGTACAAGAATATAACTACTATAATACTGCCCCCTATGTACAAGAATATAACTACTATAATACTGCTCCTATGTACAAGAATATAACTACTATAATAATGCCCCTATGTACAAGAATATAACTACTATAATACTGCTCCTATGTACAAGAATATAGCTACTATAATACTGCCCCTATGTACAAGAATATAACTACTATAATACTGCCCCTATGTACAAGAATATAACTGCTATAATACTGCTCCTATGTACAAGAATATAACTACTATAATACTGCTCCTATGTACAAGAATATAACTACTATAATACTGCCCCTATATACAAGAATATAACTACTATAATACTGTCCCCTATGTACAAGAATATAACTACTATAATACTGTCCCCTATGTACAAGAATATAACTACTATAATACTGCCCCCTATGAACAAGAATATAACTACTATAATACTGCTCCTATGTACAAGAATATAAGTACTATAATACTGCCCCTATGTACAAGACTATAACTACTATAATATGCTCCTATGTACAAGAATATAACTACTATAATACTGCTCCTATGTACAAGAATATAACTACTATAATACTGCCCCTATGTACAAGAATATAACTACTATAATACTGCTCCTATGTAGAAGAATATAACTGCTATAATACTGCTTCCTATGTACAAGAATATAACTACTATAATACAGCCCCTATGTACAAGAATATAACTACTATAATACTGCTCCTATGTACAAGAATATAACTACTATAATACTGCCTCCTATGTACAAGAATATAACTACTATAATACTGCCCCTATATACAAGAATATAGCTACTATAATACTACCCCCTATATACAAGAATATAGCTACTATAATACTGCCCCCTATATGCAAGAATATAACTGCTATAATACTGCTCCTATGTACAAGAATATAACTGCTATAATACTGCCTCCTATGTACAAGAATATCTGCTATAATACTGCCCCTATATACAAGAATATAACTACTATAATACTATAATACTGCCCCCTATATCCAAGAATATAACTGCTATAATACTGCCCCTATGTACAAGAATATAACTACTATAATACTGCTCTTATGTACAAGAATATAACTACTATAATACTGCTCCTATGTACAAGAATATAACTACTATAATACTGCCCCTATGTACAAGAATATAACTACTATAATACTGCTCCTATGTAGAAGAATATAACTGCTATAATACTGCTTCCTATGTACAAGAATATAACTACTATAATACAGCCCCTATGTACAAGAATATAACTACTATAATACTGCTCCTATGTACAAGAATATAACTACTATAATACTGCCTCCTATGTACAAGAATATAACTACTATAATACTGCCCCCTATATACAAGAATATTACTGCTATAATACTGCCCCTATGTACAAGAATATAACTACTATAATACTGCTCCTATGTACAAGAATATAACTACTATAATACTGCCCCTCTGTACAAGAATATAACTACTATAATACTGTCCCTATATATAAGAATATAACTACTATAATACTGCTCCTGTGTACAGGAATATAACTACTATAGAAATGACTTTATAACCTTTTTCACATTGATAGATCTCAATTACTTTGTTTCTCATTTGTTCCAGAATTTCTTTGGATCGATGTGTAGCTTTTGAGGCTCTTTTGCTCTACTTCACTTTGTCAGGCAGGTCCTATTTAAGTGATTTCTTGATTGAGGACAGGTGTGGCAGTAATCAGGTCTGGGTGTGGCTAGGGAAATTGAGCTCAGATTCTTAAAGATGTAATAATCCACAATCAATTTATGTTTTGAGTAGGGGAACTATTACTTTCACACAGGGCCCTGTAGGTTTGGATTTCTTTTTCCCCTAATAATAAAAACCTTCATTTAAAAACTGCATTTTGTGATTACTTGTCTTATCTTTGTCTAATATTTACATTTGTTTGGTGATCTAAAACATCTAAGTGTGACAAACATGTAAAAAAGTAGGAAATCAGAAAGAGGGTGAACATTTTTTCACACAACTTTATATATCATTGTATATATGTCACTGGTAAAATACTGGATATGTTTCACTGAGGATGTTAGCCTCAATGATATGAACCCGGAAGTATGCTCCAACATCTTAATGCTGAAAGGTGTTAATTGGCTATAATAAAAACTGGGCTTTTGTGAACAGCTGAAGAGTTGGGTGGGAGGATGTTTACTATATCTTCATCCCAGTGTGGGGTCCAGAAGATAAATCTGAAGCCTTTGGACTCATTCAGTGTTCGGTGTGTCTGTGCTCATGTTAAAGAGAGTTGAACCTTGTTTTTTTTATTCCTGAGTGGGCAAACCCCACAGTCACACTGTGTATGCTATTTTGTTTTCTCTTTATGCCAGAAGGGATGTGTATGCTTACCTAATTTTGGACTGGTTTAAGCAGTACATAAACCAGCTGAAAACTTAAATGTAAAGCATGCCTCTGTGAGCAGCCGAGTGAGTCAATCTACCACAGTATATGTACTGTATATATGGTAGGTGTCGTGCTGCTGTCCTAACTAATATGAGGCTCATTGCAGAGAATCTAAATATGCAATTCTGCAGTGTAAAGAATAAGGGATGGACAGAGCATAAACATTAGACTATGATGAGAAACCAGAGTAAATTAAGAAAACAGAGAATTTGGCAAAATTTAAACCAACTAATAAAGCTTTGCACTAATAGAGAAAAGCTGAAGTGTAAAGTAGAAGGGATGGAGTGACATTTATACATCCACCACTATGGGGAGCTCACTACATACAGATTTATACAGTCAGCAACAGTAGTAGCTCACTACAAACAGAAACCACCAGAGGGATCATTATATACAGATTTACACAGCTATCACTAAACGTAGCTCAGTATTGGTGGCTGCATAAATATGTATGTAATAAGCTCCTACTTGTGCTGGACATTGTATTTAAAGGCTTCCCCTAACTGGTATCCTGTGGTTGGGACCCGGTCCTTGTCTGCCCTTATTCACACAGACGTCAACTTTGACACATGATAAGGTTACTAATACTAGACAGTGTAGGACCGCCCCGACCACAGAGTCACCTTGTCGATGGTGGGACGGCTTTTATTTTGATCAAATACAGTATTACTAAGAACTCTGTATGATTTAGATGCACTTTTGCTTTTTACTTATTTAATTACAGCAGGGTTTTTTTCATACCTACAGTAGGTTTTGTATGCTTTTTGGCCATGTGAACATGCATTTATATGCTGCATGTGTACCAACTCAAACCAAGCTCAATTTTTGTGTTTTTTCTTTGTATTTTTGCATTCTGTGCAAGCTGGGGTGTGGCCTCCCTCTCCTGAGCTGGACATTGTATTTAAAGGTTTCCCCTGACTGGTGTCCGGTAGAGTTGAGCGACTTTTGGTTTTTTAGGGTCGAGTTTCGTTTCCCTATAATCGGACGATCTTGCTCGACCCGACTTTTGGAAAAGTCGGGGTCGTCCCGAAACACGAAACCCAATGTAAGTCAATGGGGAATAAAAGTCGGCAGTGAGAGGAGGACAGGAAACACACCTACAGTGCCCATTTGAATGCCAAAAGCATCAATTCTTCTTACTTAAGCTTGTCAACCTTAATTAACTTCATAATACAAGTTACGCACTGAAAAATGGGGGTTATTTGGCTAAAGTTGTGGGGGGGGAGGGCTGGCTCCAGGTTTTCATGTGCCCTGGGCGAAAGAGCGCCCCTTTAACACATACCACAACTCATCATGCTCCGATACGGCAGAGAAATAGCGGTATAGTACAATGAAAAATACTTCACTTTTTACATCTCATGACAAGGCCCATCTATTTCTCCATACAGAATCATTGGTCCCATATAATTTTTGAAACAGTATATGATGAGCTCCACATAATGCTACAGTATATGTTGGTCCCCATGGATGAAGCTCCACTGTCTTATGGGCCCAAATAATGCTCCAAACATAATGGGCCCCATTTCTAATGCTCTAGTGTATAATGGGCCCTGTAAATGCTGCTCCAGTGTCTGATGTCCACCTTTGGAATGTTCCAGTGTATGGTGGGCCCCATCTATCATTCTCCAGAGTATAGTGCTCCCCAAAAATTGCTGTCCCAACATTGAAAACAATGAAATAAGTCTCCTCGCTAGGGAATCCCTGTACTAGTCTGGACTCCTCGTCGTCCCCATCTTCCATCTCACTGCACAGTATTTCAACCTTGCAAGTGCTGTGATCCTGAGCAAGCAGAGGGGGCCCACTCGTTGGCGACGGCACTGGCACAGGGCCTCTGATAGTACGGTGGTGTGTCTGATGGCGGGTGGGCCGAACCTGCACTTTCATCTGCAGCTTCCTCTTTGTCACCGTGTAAGATGGAACTGTATATGGGAAGGGTAATCTGGGTTTCATCAGGGTCAGATTCAGGCCATGTAGCGTGCGAGGGGAATGTAGTGGTCTGGGTCAATGTACCAGCAGATTCATCGAGCAGTGGCTGGGCATCAGTGCACTTGTGTCGCCCCCAGGAGTACGGTCGCCACAGTGGCATTACCTTCTTCCTAGGGAGTGTGATGTCATGCTTGGGAGCAACGAACGATCTCTCTAGCAGGTTAACTGATTGGGCGACGTTATTCCCACGAGTCATGACCCTCCAAACAGCGTTCATGAAGGCAAAGTGTTTGTTTTACGTGGGCAGTATGGTTGCAAAGCTGAACCTTAAAGGAATGTCCAGAAGGGCACCACCAGGAGTGGAGCCTACGGTTAAATTCGACTCCACCTGGGAAACCTCAACCATGCCAGCTACAGAACAGATGCACACATTGCAAGCTTAATTCCGTTAACGAACGAGACTCCGTCATGCCCCGTGGTCCGAGTCCGGCTTACTAGAGGGACACGTGAGGCTCTGGCACATGAGATTGGCCAATAACTGGTGTGTCATGCCCTTACATGTCCGTGGCTGCATGTGCGCTACACTGAAAAGGCCAGCGTTTGTCGCTTACAGGTGCAGATAACCCGCTGAACAACGTTAGTGATGGGGATCACTGATTACAATTATTACCCGCGAACAATGATTTCCCAGTAAGTGCAGGTCAACCGCAGTTCCGGAATTAAGCCTAACCGTCATTCCTGAAAAAATGAAAAACTTACGTATGCAAACCACAGGTGCTGTAGCTTGCTTAAAAGCTCGCCAGCCATTCTCACGCCCAGTATGGATTACACGTGATTGCACAAAGGTGAGAAAGGGGACCGTATCCCCGGATAACATGTATGGATAGTGTACACATTCAAAATATATGTCTATACATCAGGAGACAGGCTCAGACGGTGTTAGGCCCAGTATGGATTGCACGTGATTGCACAAAGGTGAGAAAGGGTACCGTATCCCCAGATAACATGTATGGATAGCGTACACATTCAAAATATATGTCTATACATCAGGAGGCAGGCTCAAACGGTGTCAAGCACAGTATGGATTTGACGGCCCAGACTACACAGCGGAGGAGCAGGGAGAGGTAAAGATTGCAAATGCTGGGGCCCTGCCCAAGCAAGGGGGGCCCACTTGTGGGCGTCGGTACTGGCACTGGGCCCCTCATAGTACGGCGGTGTGTCTAAGCCTAACCGTCATTCCTGAAAAAATGAAAAACTTACGTATGCAAACCACAGGTGCTGTAGCTTGCTTAACAGCTCGCCAGCCATTCTCACGCCCAGTATGGATTACACGTGATTGCACAAAGGTGAGAAAGGGGACCGTATCCCCGGATAACATGTATGGATAGTGTACACATTCAAAATATATGTCTATACATCAGGAGGCAGGCTCAGACGGTGTTAGGCCCAGTATGGATTGCACGTGTTTGCACAAAGGTGAGAAAGGGTACCGTATCCCCAGATAACATGTATGGATAGCGTACACATTCAAAATATATGTCTATACATCAGGAGACAGGCTCAGACGGTGTTAGGCCCAGTATGGATTGCACGTGATTGCACAAAGGTGAGAAAGGGTACCGTATCCCCAGATAACATGTATGGATAGCGTACACATTCAAAATATATGTCTATACATCAGGAGGCAGGCTCAAACGGTGTCAAGCACAGTATGGATTTGACGGCCCAGACTACACAGCGGAGGAGCAGGGAGAGGTAAAGATTGCAAATGCTGGGGCCCTGCCCAAGCAAGGGGGGCCCACTCGTGGGCGTCGGTACTGGCACTGGGCCCCTCATAGTACGGCGGTGTGTCTGACGGCGGGTGTGCACCACCACCATCAGAGACACTTGATTGCACTATGAGGGACCCTGTGCCAGTGCCCGCGCCCAAGAGTCGGCCTACCCACCTGTCCAGGGCAACGGCACTCGCACGGTGTCGTGCGCTAGGTGGTGACCCTGGCCATGGGGGGGAGGCAGCACAGTTAGGGAGTTTTAGAAAGTGGCATATGTTGATGTTGGACATTCAGCTGATGCAAAAGGTGAAATAGGTCAAGTCCCAGGAAGAGGTGGACCAAAGCAAGCCATTTTTCTGTCACTCTATGTGTCATCAGGGGAAGGTGGGACAAAATCCTTGGAAACCCATGCATGGTTCATTTTAATGAAGGTTAGATCATCCACATTTTGGGTTGACAGATGGGTCCTTTTTTCTGTCAGGATTGATCCAGCTGCACTGAAGACTCTTTCCGATAGCACACTTGCAGCTGGGCAAGCGAGCTCCTGTAAGGCATATTGTGCCAATTCAGGCCAGGTGTCCAGTTTAGCGGCCCAATAGTCGAAGGGGAATGACCTGTGTGGGAGAACATCGATATGGGAGGAAAAGTAGTTTGTAACCATAGTTGACAACTGCTGTCTCCTGTCACTTTCCATCGATGCAGTATTACCAGTTGTGTGAGCGGTACTTGAAAAATCAGTCCACAACATTGTCATGAAACCCCTGTCTCCAACGCCACTTCTGCTGTGTGCACCACGAACACCTCTGCCAAGCTGCCCCCGGCCCGTACGGCTCGTGTGAGAACCATCACCGCTGCTGTGTGCTGGGAATGCCTCAAGCAACCGATTTACCAGAGTTGCTTGTTTATTAGCCAATATTAGGTCAAGGTTCTCCTGTGGCATGATGTTTTGTAATTTGCCTTTATAGCGTGGATCCAGGATGCTGGCCAACCAGTAGTCGTCATGGTTCATCATTTTGGCAATGCGGGGGTCCCTTTTTAGGATCTGCAAGGCATAATCTGACATGTGGGCCAATGTTCCCGGTGTCAATGATGCACTGCGAGTGCTGGTTGGAGGAGCACTTTCTGGCAAATCCACATCCCTCCAGTCACGCACAAACCCTGTACCAGACCTTGCCACGCCAACATTTTCACTTGCCCCACGAGATGCATCCTCCTCCCCTAAGTAATCATCCCCATCATCCTCCTCCTCCTCTTCTTCCTCCACCTCGTCCAGGAGAGGTCCCTGAGCAGACAATGGCTGAATGTCATCAAGGATTCCCTCCTCCTCTTCCTCCTCATCAACATTGGCTGCAGACGCCTGCTCCTTAAGGTGCGTCAAAGTTTGCATGAGCAGACGCATAAGTGGGATGCTCATGCTTAGGATGGCGTCGTCTGCGCTTACCAGCCGTGTGCATTCCTCAAAACACTGAAGGACTTTACAGAGGTCTTTCAGCTTCGACCACTGCACACCTGTCAACTCCATGTCTGCTCTCAAAGTGCCTGGCCGTGTATCCTCCCACAAATGCATTATGGCCTGCCTCTGCTCGCACAGCCGCTCCACCATGTGCAGGGTGGAGTTCCACCTTGTTGCAATGTTGATAATGAGGCGGTGGTTGGGAAGGTGGAGCAATCGCTGCAGTTTCTGCATACGAACGGAGTGTACAGGCGACCGGCGGATGTGCGCGCACAGTCTTCGCACCTTCTGGAGCAGGGCTGTTAACTCCGGATAATTTTTGAGGAAGCACTGCACCACCAGGTTCAAGGTGTGAGCCAAGCAAGGTATGTGGCTGAGTTTTGAAAGGACTATGGCTGCCACAAAATTACGGCCGTTATCACTAACTACCTTGCCTGCCTCAAGATGTACACTGCCCAGCCATGACTCAGTTTGTCGCTGAAAGTACTCGGCCAGCAGCTCGGCGGTGTGTCTGTCGCCCAAACACATCATCTGCAACACAGCCTGCTGACGCTTTCCACTAGCTGCTCGATAGGGGGACACATCGTGTGCAACAGTGGCAGCTGCAGATGGAGTGCTCGTACGACTGCGCTCTGTGGACGAGCTTTCGCTTCTGGAGGAGGAGGAGGGTTGAACGCCTACAGCCAACTGTTTCCTATACCGTGGGCTAGGCAGCACTGTCCCACCACCGCTGTCCCCTGTGGACCCTGCATCCACCACATTAACCCAGTGCGCAGTGATGGACACGTAACGGCCCTGGCCATGCCGACTGGACCATGCATCAGTAGTGAGGTGCACCTTTCCGCTCACTGACTGCTTGAGTGCATGGACAATGCGGTCTTTCACATGATGGTGGAGGGCTGGGATGGCTTTGCGAGAGAAGAAGTGGCGACTGGGTAGGTCATAGCGTGGTACTGCATAGGCCATGAGTTCGCGGAAAGCTGTGCTTTCCACCAACCGAAAGGGCATCATCTCAAACGAGATTAGTTTGGCAATGTGGGCGTTCAAACCCAGTGTACGCGGATGAGAGACTGAGTACTTTCTTGACCTACTCAAAGTGTCTGGGAGGGTGAGGTGGACTTGAGAGCTGCATATGGTGGAAGTAGCGGTGGACAGGGCGGACTGAGAGAGGGTTGATGATGGTGATGGAGTTGTTGTTCTTTCTGATGGCCTAGAATCAGATTTTCGTTGATATAACAGTGGGATTCCCTGACTGCTGTGGCATTGCAACGACACCTCAACATTTGCTGCTGTGCTAACCGGTGGGCTTACAGTGGGGGAAACAATGTAGCGTTGCTGACTACCTTCGTTGTGATCAGTTACACATGTGGCACTTGAGGTTTGGTGTTGTGTCCACGCTTGCAAGTGCATGCTGGTTAAATGTCTAAGCATGCAACTGGTATTCAAATTTTTCAGATTTTTCCCTCGGCTAAAGGTCTTTGCGCACTTCTTACAGATAACCTTGGCCTGATCATGAGGATTTTGTTCAAAAAAGTGCCACACTGCACTCTTCCTACTTTGGCAGACATTTTGCGGCCTAGCACGCTGTGATCTTTTGACCCTCTGGACAAGCTGTCCAGCAACTCTTTTGATGTTTGGAACCTGTCTTTGGAGTGCTCCGGGCCTGCCAGATAACAGCTGTTGCGATGTCGATGTCTGCTGTGGATGCTCCTCATCTGAGCTATTGGAAGCAGCACCCTCTTCCCCCAATGGATGCCAATCTGGGTCAACAACTGGGTCATCCATCACCTCCTCTTCTATGTCATGTGCACCTTCCTCTGTGTCACCGTGTATGGTGGTATAGTGTGCGGGAAGGTGCACCTGAGTCTCATCAGGGTCAGAATCTGGCTCTGTACACTGCGAGGACAATGTAGTGCTCTGAGTGAATGTACCAGCAGAATCATCCATCAGCGGCTGTGCATCAGTGCACTCCATGTCAGATTCATCTTGGCCTGGGTAATTCACCATTTCACTTGATAATCCAGGCATGGTATGTGAAAACAGCTCCATGGAGTAATCAGTAGTATGGCCTGCGTCATCCTTCAATCTTGGTTGGGGTGAAGGACACAAGGAAAGGTGTGGTTCATGAACATGAGCCTCCAATGATGACTCAGTGCTTTTACTTTTTACAACTGAAGAAGAGGAGGCGATAGAGCTGGAGGCTGAGTCAGCAATGTAAGACAAAACTTTTTCCTGATGCTCTGGCTTTAAAAGCGGTTTGCCAACTCCTAGAAAACTAAGCGTTCGAGGCCTTATGTAGCCAGACAATGACGCAGGCTCAACACCTCCTGCATTCGGTCCTATTTTGCTCTTGCTTCTACCATCAGATCCACCACCAACACCATCATTACCAGCTGCCAACCCCCGCCCAATTCCACGGCCTCTTCCACCAGCCTTCCTCATTTTTGGTAGAAATGTAGACAAAATCCAACAAACTATATAGTAATGTAAAACAAGGTACAAGGTATCTATAGGACAGGGGAGATTATGAATTTCTGCAGACACTTGTGGACACTGGACACTTATGGATTGTGTGAGGCCCACTGAGTATCTGAGCGCTCTGTCACAGGCTCGATGGCAGAGCTGTGACCAAAGTGACTAGAGGATAAGGGAGATTTTTAATTTCTGCACACACTTGTGGACACTGGACACTTATGGATTGTGTAAGGCCCACTGAGTATCTGAGCGCTCTGTCACAGGCTCGATGGCAGAGCTGTGACCAAAGTGACTAGAGGATAAGGGAGATTTTTAATTTCTGCACACACTTGTGGACACTGGACACTTATGGATTGTGTGAGGCCCACTGAGTATCTGAGCGCTCTGTCACAGGCTCGATGGCAGAGCTGTGACCAAAGTGACTAGAGGATAAGGGAGATTTTTAATTTCTGCACACACTTGTGGACACTGGACACTTATGGATTGTGTGAGGCCCACTGAGTATCTGAGCGCTCTGTCACAGGCTCGATGGCAGAGCTGTGACCAAAGTGACTAGAGGATAAGGGAGATTTTTAATTTCTGCACACACTTGTGGACACTGGACACTTATGGATTGTGTGAGGCCCACTGAGTATCTGAGCGCTCTGTCACAGGCTCGATGGCAGAGCTGTGACCAAAGTGACTAGAGGATAAGGGAGATTTTTAATTTCTGCACACACTTGTAGACACTGGACACTTATGGATTGTGTGAGGCCCACTGAGTATCTGAGCGCTCTGTCACAGGCTCGATGGCAGAGCTGTGACCAAAGTGACTAGAGGATAAGGGAGATTTTTAATTTCTGCACACACTTGTGGACACTGGACACTTATGGATTGTGTGAGGCCCACTGAGTATCTGAGCGCTCTGTCACAGGCTCGATGGCAGAGCTGTGACCAAAGTGACTAGAGGATAAGGGAGATTTTTAATTTCTGCACACACTTGTGGACACTGGACACTTATGGATTGTGTGAGGCCCACTGAGTATCTGAGCGCTCTGTCACAGGCTCGATGGCAGAGCTGTGACCAAAGTGACTAGAGGATAAGGGAGATTTTTAATTTCTGCACACACTTGTGGACACTGGACACTTATAGATTGTGTGAGGCCCACTGAGTATCTGAGCGCTCTGTCACAGGCTCGATGGCAGAGCTGTGACCAAAGTGACTAGAGGATAAGGGAGATTTTTAATTTCTGCACACACTTGTGGACACTGGACACTTATAGATTGTGTGAGGCCCACTGAGTATCTGAGCGCTCTGTCACAGGCTCGATGGCAGAGCTGTGACCTAAGTGACTAGAGGATAAGGGAGATTTTTAATTTCTGCACACACTTGTGGACACTGGACACTTATGGATTGTGTGAGGCCCACTGAGTATCTGAGCGCTCTGTCACAGGCTCGATGGCAGAGCTGTGACCAAAGTGACTAGAGGATAAGGGAGATTTTTAATTTCTGCACACACTTGTGGACACTGGACACTTATGGATTGTGTGAGGCCCACTGAGTATCTGAGCGCTCTGTCACAGGCTCGATGGCAGAGCTGTGACCAAAGTGACTAGAGGATAAGGGAGATTTTTAATTTCTGCACACACTTGTGGACACTGGACACTTATGGATTGTGTGAGGCCCACTGAGTATCTGAGCGCTCTGTCACAGGCTCGATGGCAGAGCTGTGACCAAAGTGACTAGAGGATAAGGGAGATTTTTAATTTCTGCACACACTTGTGGACACTGGACACTTATAGATTGTGTGAGGCCCACTGAGTATCTGAGCGCTCTGTCACAGGCTCGATGGCAGAGCTGTGACCAAAGTGACTAGAGGATAAGGGAGATTTTTAATTTCTGCACACACTGGACACTTATAGATTGTGTGAGGCCCACTGAGTATCTGAGCGCTCTGTCACAGGCTCGATGGCAGAGCTGTGACCTAAGTGACTAGAGGATAAGGGAGATTTTTAATTTCTGCACACACTTGTGGACACTGGACACTTATGGATTGTGTGAGGCCCACTGAGTATCTGAGCGCTCTGTCACAGGCTCGATGGCAGAGCTGTGACCAAAGTGACTAGAGGAGAAGGGAGATATTTAATTTCTGCACACACTTGTGGACACTGGACACTTATGGATTGTGTGAGGCCCACTGAGTATCTGAGCGCTCTGTCACAGGCTCGATGGCAGAGCTGTGACCAAAGTGACTAGAGGATAAGGGAGATTTTTAATTTCTGCACACACTTGTGGACACTGGACACTTATGGATTGTGTGAGGCCCACTGAATATCTGAGCGCTATGTCACAGGCAGAAATTGGCTAGTGTATCACAAACTACAAGGTGTATGTAGAATTGGGCAGAATTGGAATCTCCCTAGAGTGCAGGTCTGTAAGAACGGAACATGTCCTCGACTTATTCTCACAGAGTTACTCACTGATAGCTTCACTGTGGCTGTGATAACAGCCGTTACACGGTACTGTGTGAGGAGCGTACACTGCTGTATGGTGTGAAAAAATGCACGCTCAGTACCTCAGCAGGACAAAAAAAAAAAATTGTGATTGCTTTTAAAAAAGCAGTTTGCGGAGCAGTGGGTAAACAGCAATGCAGGAATGTCAGGAAGCCTTAGAAGGCAGCCCAACAACCAACACCACTGATACACCACTATATAGCCTCCCCTTGCACTGCACAGTGACTGGTGTGTTGTACAGGCAAAATCGCTAGCAGCAGAAGCAGTTTTTTTTTCTTCTCAGCAGGACAAAAAAAAAATTGTGATTGCTTTTAAAAAAGCAGTTTGCGGAGCAGTGGGTAAACAGCAATGCAGGAATGTCAGGAAGCCTTAGAAAGGCAGCCCAACAACCAACACCACTGATACACCACTATATAGCCTCCCCTTGCACTGCACAGTGACTGGTGTGTTGTACAGGCAAAATCGCTAGCAGCAGAAGCAGTTTTTTTTTCTTCTTCTCAGCAGGACAAAAAAAAAAATTGGGATTGCTTTTAAAAAAGCAGTTTGCGGAGCAGTGGGTAAACAGCAATGCAGGAATGTCAGGAAGCCTTAGAAGGCAGCCCAACAACCAACACCACTGATACACCACTATATAGCCTCCCCTTGCACTGCACAGTGACTGGTGTGTTGTACAGGCAAAATCGCTAGCAGCAGAAGCAGTTTTTTTTTCTTCTTCTCAGCAGGACAAAAAAAAAAATTGGGATTGCTTTTAAAAAAGCAGTTTGCGGAGCAGTGGGTAAACAGCAATGCAGGAATGTCAGGAAGCCTTAGAAGGCAGCCCAACAACCAACACCACTGATACACCACTATATAGCCTCCCCTTGCACTGCACAGTGACTGGTGTGTTGTACAGGCAAAATCGCTAGCAGCAGAAGCAGTTTTTGGTGTCTTCTTCCCTGCCTAACGCTCTCCCTACAAAATCAGCAGCAGCAGCAGCTCTCTCTATTCTGAGATCAGCATGAGTAACATGGCGGTCGGCGTGCACGCCCTTTTATACCCCCTGTGACGCCCACCAAAGCAAGCCAATCACTTGCATGCCCTTCTGAAAGATGGTGGTGACCCGTGCCTATGTCATCACGTTGCCCACAGTGTCCGTGGATCCTGATTGGCTGAAAAAGAGCGCAAAACAAACTTTTGAAACGCGACTTTGGCGCGTAAGTCGCCGACCTCGTGGCCGACCTCATCCTAGGGTCGGGTTTCGTTTCATGAAACCCGACTTTGCCAAAAGTCGGCGACTTTTGAATTTTTTCGACCCGTTTCGCTCAACTCTAGTGTCCGGTGGTTGGGACCCGGTCCTTGTCTGCCCTTATTCACACAGACGTCAACTTTGACACATGATAAGTAGTGTTGAGCATTCCGATACTGCAAATATCGGGTATCAGCCGATATTCGCTGTATCGGAGTTCCGATACCGAGTTCCGATATTTTTACAATATCGAATACCGGAATCAGAAGTTCCCATAATGCAATGAGCAGGTTGTGTTAGCCATGTTAACTAATTGCATGGCTGTGATTGGCTGCTGAAATGATGTCATCATTATGCGCCGTCTGTGCGGGCCTGCCCGGGGTCTGTACGGGCCTGCCGGGGGTCTGTGCGGGCCTGCCGGGGGTCTGTGCGGGCTGCCGTGGGTCTGTGAGGGCCTGCCGGGGGTCTGTGCGGGCTGCCGGGGGTCTGTACGGGCCTGCCGGGGGCCTGTGTGGGCTGCCGAGGGTCTGAGCGGGCCTGCCGGGGTCTGAGCGGGCTGCCGGGGGTCTGTGCGGGCCTGCCGGGGGTCTGTGCGGGCTGCCGGTGGTCTGTGCGGACCTGCCGGGGGCCTGTGCCGGCTGCCGGTGGTCTGTGCGGGCCTGCCGGGGGTCTTGTGTGTGTGTGCAGGCATCGTCCGATGGGACTACAAGTCCCATCGGGCTATGCCTGCTACAATGATAGTAATTGACACATTAGCCAATGATGGGACAGTAGTAGTCCCATCATCCGGCTAATGTGTTGAATGTAAAAAAAAAAAAAAACATACTACATACATACTACATATATACAACATTCATACAACATACATACATCATATATACTACATTCATACAACATACATACATACTACATATATACTACATTCATACATCATACATACATACTACATAATACATACATACTACCTGTATACTACATGCATACAACATACATACATACTACAAACATACTACATATACTACATACATACATACTACATAATACATACATACTACATATATACTATATTCATATAACATACATACATACTACATACATACTACATATATACTACATTCATACAACATACATACATACTACATACATACTACATATATACTACATTCATACAACATACAAACTACATACATACAACATACATACAACATGCATACTACATACATGCTACATACAATACATTCATACTTTCATACAATGCATACATATAGACATACAGTACATACTCACCATCATTTGTCACTTTGATCCCCGAAGCCAGTGTCATCTCACTGTAAAAAATATTAAAATAACAAACAACCAATATACTCCCTGATCCACAGAAATCCACGAGTGTCCCACGACGATCTCCTGCAGTGCATCACTGAGAGGTTACTATAGTTCACTGGTCTCACTTTATGGCAAAATCTGCGTGGGAACTTTCTCACACAGCAATGCCAAAAGTGAGACTAGGGACTATTTTTTTACAGTGGCGGAGGAATACAGTGCGGGAGGATACCTACCTCCCATCATTGTATTCCTGGAGCCTCTAGAGAGCGGTAGCATCAGCTGATGCTGCTGTTCTCCACGGGAGATCGTCGTGGGACACTCGTGGATTTCTGAGGATCAGGGAGTTTATTGGTTGTTTGTTATTTTAATATTTTTTACAGATGACACTGGCTTCGGGGATCAAAGTGACAAGTGATGGTGAGTATGTACTCTATGTTATATGTACTGTATGTATGTACTGTATGAATGTATTGTATGTAGTATGTAGTATGTATGTAGTATGTATGTTGTATGTCTGTAGCATGTTTTATGTATGTTGTATGTATGTAGTATGAATGTAGTATGTATGTAGTATGTATGTTGTATGTCTGTAGCATGTTTTATGTATGTTGTATGTATGTAGTATGAATGTAGTATGTACTATGTATGTATGTATGTTGTATGAATGTAGTATGAATGTAGTATATATGTAGCATATATGTATGTATGTTGTATGAATGTAGTATATATGTAGTATGTATGTAGTATGTATGTATGTATGTTGTATGAATGTAGTATATATGTAGTATGTATGTATGAATGTAGTATATATGAAGTATGTATGCAGTATGTAGTATGTGTGTTGTATGAATGTAGTATATATGTAGTATGTATGTATTATGTAGTATGTATGTATTATATATGTAGTATGTATGTAGTATGTATGTATGTATGTTGTATGAATGTAGTATATATGTAGTATGCATGTAGTATGTATGTATGTTGTATGAATGTAGTATATATGAAGTATGTATGTAGTATGTATGTTGTATGTATGTAGTATGTATGTAGTATGTTGTTTTTTTTATATTCAACACATTATTAGCCGGATGATGGGACTACTACTGTCCCATCATTGGCTAAAGTGTAAATCACTATCATTGTAGCAGGCATAGCCCGATGGGACTTGTAGTCCCATCGGACGATGCCTGCACACACACACAACCCCCAGCAGCCCGCACAGACTCCCGGCAGGCCCGCACAGACCCCCGGCAGCCTGCACTGACCCCCGGCAGGCCTGCACAGACCCCCGGCAGTCCGCACAGACCCCCGGCAGGCCCGTACAAACCCTCGGCAGGCCTGCACAGACCCCCAGCAGGCCCGCACAGACCCCCAGCAGGCCCGCACAGACCCCCCCCGGCAACCCGCACAGACCCCCGGCATGCCCGCACAGACCCATGGCAGGCCCACACAGACCCCCGGCAGGCCTGCACAGACCCCCGAGAGGCCCGTACAGACCCCGCCCGCACACACACACACAAACAGTCTCCGCCCACGCACCTCCCACACTCTTCCCCCCTCCCGAACTGGATGTGCAAGGAAAGAAAGGGTTTATTTTCATTCCGATATTTGTGCCCCATTGACTTGCATTGGTTTCCGGTATCGGTATCGATCCGATATTTCCCGATATCGGAAGGTATCGCTCAACACTAATGATAAGGTTACTAATACTAGACAGTGTTGGACCGCCCCGACCACAGAGTCACCATGTCGATGGTGGGACAGCTTTTATGCTATGTTTGATCAAATACAGTATTACTAAGAACTCTGTATAATTTAAATGCACTTTTGCTTTTTACTTATTTAATTATAGCAGGGTTTTTTTCATTTTGTTTTTTGTAGGTTTTTGTATAAATCTGTATGTAGTGAGCTCCTTCTAGTGGTGCATCTATAAATCTCTATGTAGTGAGCTTCCCCTAGCAGAGGCTGTATAAATCTCTAGGTAGTGAGCTCCTCCTAGTGGTGGCTGTATGACTCTGTATGTAGTGAGCTCTCCCTTGTAGTGAATGTATAATCTGTATGTATTGAGCTCCCTCTAGTGGTGACTGTATAATCTGTATGTAGTGAGCTCCCTCTAAAGGTGGCTGTATAAATCTGTATGTAGGGCACTCCTCCTAGTGGTGGCTGTATAAATCTGTATGTAGTGAGCTCCTCCTAGTGGTGGCTGTATAAATCTGTATGTAGTGAGCTCCCTCTAGTGGTGGCTGTATAAATCTGTATGTAGTGAGATCCCTCTAGTGGTGGCTGTATAAATCTGTATGCAGTGAGCTCCCCCTAGTGGTGAATTTATAAATCTGTATGTAGTGAGCTCCTCCCAGTGGTGGCTGTATAAATCTGTATGTAGTGAGCTCCTCCTAGTGGTGGCTGTATAAATCTGTATGTAGTGTGCTCCCTCTAGTGGTGGCTGTATAACTCTGTATGTATTGAGCTCCCTCTAATGGTGGCTGTATAAATCTGTATGCAGTGAGCTCCCCCTAGTGGTGAATTTATAAATCTGTATGTAGTGAGCTCCTCCCTGTGGTGGCTGTATAAATCTGTATGTAGTGAGCTCCCCCTAGTGGTGGCTGTATAAATCTGCATGTAGTGAGCTCCTCCTAGTGGTGGCTGTATAATTCTGTATGTAGTGAGCTTCCCCTAGTGGTGTCTATACAAATCTGTATGCAGTGAGCTCCCTGTACTTGTGTCAGTATAATCTGAATGTAGTGAGCTCCCTCTAGTGGCGGCTGTATAAATTTGTATGTAGTGAAGCTCTCACTAGTGGTGACAGTATAAATCTGTATGTAGTGAGCTCTCCCTAGTGGTCACTGTATAATCTGTATGCAGTGAGCTCCCTGTATTGGTGTCTGTATAAATCTGTATGTAGTGAGCTTCCTCTAGTGGTGACTGTATAAATCTATATGTATTGAGCTTCTCCTAGTGGTAACATAGTAACATAGTAACATAGTTTTGAAGGCTGAAGGAAGACCTTATGTCCATCTAGTTCAGCCTATTTTTAGTGCAGCTTGTTCTGCATTGTTGATCCTGGGGAAGGCAAAAAACCCACCGAGTAGAAGCCAATTTTCTCCATAGGGAAAAAAATTCCTTCCCCTAAGCTGGGTCAACCATCTACCTATAATATTCTGTTATTCGTAACCTTCTATACTGTTACTCACAAGAAAAGCATCCATTCCTTTCTTAAATTCATTCAGTGAGTTAGCCATCACCACTTCCTCAGGAAGAGAATTCCAGAGCCTCACTGCTCTTACCGTGAAGAACCCTCTTCTATGCTGGTGCAGAAATTGTCTTTCCTCCAAACGAAGAGAATGCCCCCTTGTTCTTGTCACAGTCCTTGGTACAAACAGCTCATTGGAGAGATCTCTGTATTGCCCTCTGATATACTTGTACTTATATATTAGGTCTCCCCTAAGTCTTCTCTTTTCTAGAGTAAATAGACCTAAGTTTGATAACCTTTCTGGGTATTGTAGTGAACCAACTCCATTTATCATTTTAGAAGCCCGCCTTTGAACCCTTTCAAGTTCAATAATATCTTTCTTGAGCACCGGCGTCCAAAATTGCACACAATACTCCTGTCATGGTTAGGACATGGTTAATGTCCTGTTCTCACAGGGTTAACTTTTGCCGGCCTCTCTTTGGATCTGGGAGGGGTATTTATACTCACTCCAAACTAGCATTCTCTGTTAGTTATACTGCTGTTCTGGTGTGTCTGATCCCTGGTGTGCGTGTATTCTGCATTGCTTGTTTGCTTCCCGTGTATGACCCGGTCCGTTCCTTCACTCTGTACTGTGTCTCGTTTTTTTACTATTGTCTTTTCTGGTTCTGACCTCCTGGCTTGGCTATTGTTACTCCGTTACAGGTTACCCTATTGTGCCGTCTAATGCCCGTTCTGGTTTTCTGATCTATTGCTACGTCCTGACTGTCCTTTCTGTCTATGCCCCTTGGTAACATTGTCCAGTAGTTACCTTTCTAGGAGTTTCCCTGCAGCTCCTGGCTCTGTGAAGCTTAGGCCACGCCCCCAGCAGTCACGTGCTTCAGGTCCAGGAGGATGCATTGTCACCACTGCTGCCCACTCCGTAGGTATCTTTGTGCACAGTCTTTGTACTCAGGACACGCGCTCTGGCTCAGTGAGCAAGTGCAGTGCGGTGTTCCTGATATAACTGACCGTTTCAGGTTTTTTTTCCTCTGAAAAGAAAAAAAAAAAAAAAGTGTGTGTTATCCTCATGGATCCCATACAAGCTTTGGCTGATCAGGTCAAGCACCTGACCCAAATGTTCCATAAACTCAATGTGGAACAGCGCACGATGGCCCATACCCAGCAACAGTTGGTGGTTACTGTGCAGGGGGCTGTCGATGCAGGGGCTTCTAGTTCTGGGGGGTAGAGATGTGTCATTAGTGTCCCCCAAATCTTCGATCAAATTGCCCGACCCTTTCTCAGGGGATAAAAAGGAGTTCAGATCTTTCAGAGAAGGATGCAAGCTTTTTTTTTCTCTAAGGCCCCGCTCCTCCGGGGATGAGTTCCAGAGGGTGGGGGTCATCATTTCTCTACTTCGGGGGGCTCCGCAGGCATGGGCTTTCTCACTGTCTTCCTCTGCTCCTGAACGTATGTCCGTGAACTTGTTCTTTGAGGCTCTGGGGCACATCTATGACGAGCCTGATAGAGTGCGTCTGGCTGAGGATATGGTGATGAGTGTGACACAGGGGAGGCACTCTGCTGAATGGTTCTGATCAGAGTTTAGACGTTGGACCGCCGAAGTATCCTGGAACGCTGCCGCCCTGAGGGGGTTGTTCCGCAGGGGCCTGACTGACCATCTGCAGGACGCTCTGGCATTACATCCGCCTCCTGATACCCTGGAGGACGCCATGATGCTGGCGGTCCGTATGGACCGGAGACTCCGTGCTAGAGGAATGATGCAACAAGAGTCTCCCTTGTACCCAAATTGTGTGACTCTGCACCTGTATCTGAGCCCATGAAGGTTGGGTCAGTCTCGGTTAAGGAGAAAGAGTGAAGGCACCGTAGAGACAACCTACTATGCTTTTACTGTGGAGCCTCTGGACATTGGAAAAGGAATTGCCCCTCCTGCCCTTCTTCAGAGAAACCATCAGAGAAACGACTGAGTCTGGGCAACAATCGAGGAGGTTGTCCAGACTCCCAGGTACATTTTTTCTCACGTACAAAAATGGTGCTCCAGGTTGAATTGGAAATTGCTGGCGGTCCTATTATGACCACCGCCTTTGTTGACTGTGGTTCCTCCATTAATCTGATTGATGCCCAAGTTGTGACTCTTAAGATAGGGACAGTCAGGTTAAAAGACCTTGTTAAAATTGTGGCTGTGGATTCATCCCCTCTTACCCGGGATGGAATTTGCTTTATGTCTGAAGTTTTTTCTATGAAAATGGGTTCCACTCATGTGGAAAAGTTAAGTTGTTTCGTTATGAATAATCTGCCTGCAGGACTGGTATTGGGAATGCCCTGGTTGCAATGTCACAATCCTCTTATTGATTGGGTGAAGGGGGAGATCACCTGATGGGGATGTAATGATAATTGTCTGTGTTGTAACCCGCTTCCTTTTGTCAATCAGATAAAATCCGTATCTGTGTCATCTGTTGGTCTGGAGGATATTCCGGAGTACCTGAGAGACTTTAAAGATGTGTTTTCCGAAAGCAAGGCTGAGGCGCTCCCACCACATCGACCATATGATTGTGCTATCAATTTAGTACTTGGAGCTAAATTACCCAAAGCTCGTTTGTTTAATTTGTCCGGGCCTGAGCTCCAAGCTATGAAAGAGTACATTAAAGAAAGCCTTTGCAAGGGGCATATTCGGCCCTCGGTCTCACCCGTGGCAGCGGGGTTTTTCTTTGTAAAGAAAAATGATGGTGGGTTGCGACCGTGCCTCGACTTTCGAGAACTGAACAAAATTACTGTTAAGAACACGTACCCTCTCCCGTTGATTCCTGATCTATGCAATCAACTCACGGGGGCCAAATGGTTTTCTAAGCTCGATCTATGAGGGGCTTATAACCTTATAAGGATCCGAGAGGGGGACAAATGGAAAACAGCGTTCCTGACAACTGAGGGGCTGTTTGAAAACCTGGTTATGCCCTTTGGCCTCACTAACGCTCCTGCTGTTTTTCAGAATTTTATTAATGTTGTTTTTTTAATACTTGATTGGACGTTACGTAGTCATTTACCTTGATGACATCTTGATTTACTCTGAGGACAGTCAGTCACACTTACACCATCTACGTACGGTTCTTATGAGACTCTGGGAGAACCATTTGTATGCTAAGCTGGAGAAGTGCTCATTTTTTATGCAAGAACTGTCTTTTCTGGGTGTAATTGTATCCGGGGAGGGATTCCGCATGGATCCAGGGAAGGTTCAGGCCATTACCGATTGGGTGCAGCCTCATGACCTGAAGGGGTTGCAGCGATTTCCGGGCTTCGCTATAGGAAGTTCATTAAAGGGTTCTCGCAGGTGGTAAAACCCTTGACGGACCTCACTCTTAAAAGGGGCAGACGTAAAAAATTGGTCCGTGGCCGCAAAAAATTCCTTCCTGGCATTAAAGAAGTGTTTTACTACAGCCCCTGTGTTGCTACAACCCTATTCGTCAAGACCTTTTATCATCGAGGTCGACGCTTTGGGGGTGGGGGCAGTATTGTCACAGGGCCCCTCTACCCTGACTGACCTCAAACCCTGTGCCTTTTTCACTAAGAAGTTCTCTTCGGCCGAGAGAAACTATGATGTCGGTAACAGGGAAATGTTAGTGGTAAAATAGGCCTTCGAAGAATGGAGGCATTTTTTGGAGGGGGCCGCTCATCCCATTATGGTCATCACTGATCATAAAAACCTGGCCTATATCGAGTCTGCTAAGAGACTGACCCCCCCAGACAGGCTCGGTGGGCACTTTTTTTTTCTCGATTTAATTTTACCATAACGTTCCGACCAGGGTCTAAAAATGTAAAGGCGGTTGCCTTATCCTGAAGTTTTGATTCTGTGTCCCCTCCAGAATCTCCTTCCTCCATTCTTCAACCGGGAGTGGTTGTAGCCGAAATCTCCTCTGAGTTACAGAGAGAGATTCTGGAAGCACAAGCACAAGCTCCCAGGAATAAACCCCCAAGTAAATTGTTTGTACCTGAACAATTCCGTCCCACACTCCTTCAAAAATTTCATGTCTCTGTGTTAAGTGCACACCCTGGTATTGCAGCTACCCGGGGGGGCAGTAGCTAGGGGTTTTTGGTGGCCCTCTATGGGTATTGATATAAAAAGGTTTGTAAATACTTGTGGGGTGTGCGCGCGCTCTAAAAGCTCTCAGGTCCGTCCGGCCGGGGAATTGGTGCCTTTGCCAATTCCGGATAAACCATTGACACACCTGTCCATGGACTTTATCACTAATCTTCCACCTTCCAAGGGCAACTCAGTGGTATGGGTAGTGGTTGATTACCATCCGCATTACCATCCGCTGAAACCTTGGCCCGCTTGTTTATACAGCACATTGTTCGACTGCATGGAGTGCCTGTGAACGTGGTGTCGGACAGGGGTGTGCAATTTGTGGCCAGGTTTTGGAGAGCGTTTTGTATGAAGTTGGGGGTCACGTTGTCATTCTCCTCTGCCTATCACCCGGAATCCAACGGACAAATGGAACGCACCAACCGGTCATTGGAGCAGATTCTGAGATGCCTGGCCTCCTCCAGACAGGAAGACTGGTGTGAGGTATTACCCATGGCAGAATTTGCATTCAACTGTCGGATTAATCAGTCTACCGGAAAGTCTCCCTTTCAGGTAAATTATGGGTTTGTTCCGCAGTTTGGGGAATTTTCCCGTATGGATTCGGATTGCCCTGGTGCCGAGGGGATGGTACAACAATTAAAAACCCGCTGGAAGGAGGTGCAGGGGAACATCTCCAAAGCCCAGAAAAAGTTCAAACATTTTGCAGACAGGAGGAGGGGGGTGGTTCCTGTGTTGACAGTGGGGGGAAAAAGTCTGGTTGTCCACCCGTAACATCAAACTTAAAATACCCTCTATGAAGTTGGGCCCCAAATTTATCGGCCCATACAAGATTGTAGAGGTCATCAACCCGGTGGCATACAGATTACAGTTGCCCACCTCCTTCAAAATATCTAACGTCTTCCACAGGTCCCTATTAAAATCTGTGGGGACAGTTAGAGAAGATCCCTCATCTGTGGCTCCACCAGTGTTGGTAGAGGGTCAACTGGAGTACAAGGTAGGGCGCATCATTGATTCGCGGTGGGTGCGCCGAGACTTCAGTACCTTATCCATTAGAAGGGATATTCCGTTGAGGATCGGTCATGGGTTCCGGCCAGTTCGGTGCACGCTGATCGACTGGTGCGGGCTTTTCATGCCAGGTACCCTGAGAAACCTGGGAGTCCAGTGGCCCCCCATTAAAAGGGGGGTACTGTCATGGTTAGGACATGGTTAATGTCCTGTTCTCACAGGGTTAACTTTTGCCGGCCTCTCTTTGGATCTGGGAGGAGTATTTATACTCACTCCAAACTAGCATTCTCTGTCAGTTATACTGCTGTTCTGGTGTGTCTGACCCCTGGTGTGCGTGTACTCTGCGTTGTTTGTTTGCTTCCTGTGTATTACCTGGCTTGTTCCTTCACTCTGTACTCCGTCTCTTGTTTTGGTACTATTGTCTTTTCTGGTTCTGACCTCCTGGCTTGGCTATCATTACTCCGTTACAGGTTACCCCTATTGTACCGTCTAATGCCCGTTCAGGTTTTCTAATCTATTGCTACGTCCTGACTGTCCTTTCTGTCTAATCCTTTGGTACTGTATTGCTATCTCGTGCTTTGACCTTGGCTTGATCTGGTTTCTGTCTGTCTATGCCCCTTGGTAACATTGTCCAGTAGTTACCTTTCTAGGAGTTTCCCTGCAGCTCCTGGCTCTGTGAAGCTTAGGCCACGCCCCCAGCAGTCACGTGCTTCAGGTCCAGGAGGATGCATTGTCACCACTGCTGCCCACTCCGTAGGTATCTTTGTGCACATTCTTTGTACTCAGGACACGCGCTCTGGCTCAGTGAGCAAGTGCAGTGCGGTGTTCCTGATATTATAACTGACCGTTTCAGGTTTTTTTCCTCTGAAGAGAAAAAAAAAATAAAAAGTGTGTGTTATCCTCATGGATCCCATACAAGCTTTGGCTGATCAGGTCAAGCACCTGACCCAAATGTTCCATAAACTCAATGTGGAACAGCGCACGATGGCCCATACCCAGCAACAGTTGGTGGTTACTGTGCAGGGGGCTGTCGATGCAGGGGCTTCTAGTTCTGGGGGGTAGAGATGTGTCATTAGTGTCCCCCAAATCTTCGATCAAATTGCCCGACCCTTTCTCAGGGGATAAAAAGGAGTTCAGATCTTTCAGAGAAGGATGCAAGCTTTTTTTTTCTCTAAGGCCCCGCTCCTCCAGGGATGAGTTCCAGAGGGTGGGGGTCATCATTTCTCTACTTCGGGGGGCTCCGCAGGCATGGGCTTTCTCACTGTCTTCCTCTGCTCCTGAACGTATGTCCGTGAACTTGTTCTTTGAGGCTCTGGGGCACATCTATGACGAGCCTGATAGAGTGCGTCTGGCTGAGGATATGGTGATGAGTGTGACACAGGGGAGGCACTCTGCTGAATGGTTCTGATCAGAGTTTAGACGTTGGACCGCCGAAGTATCCTGGAACGCTGCCGCCCTGAGGGGGTTGTTCCGCAGGGGCCTGACTGACCATCTGCAGGACGCTCTGGCATTACATCCGCCTCCTGATACCCTGGAGGACGCCATGATGCTGGCGGTCCGTATGGACCGGAGACTCCGTGCTAGAGGAATGATGCAACAAGAGTCTCCCTTGTACCCAAATTGTGTGACTCTGCACCTGTATCTGAGCCCATGAAGGTTGGGTCAGTCTCGGTTAAGGAGAAAGAGTGAAGGCACCGTAGAGACAACCTACTATGCTTTTACTGTGGAGCCTCTGGACATTGGAAAAGGAATTGCCCCTCCTGCCCTTCTTCAGAGAAACCATCAGAGAAACGACTGAGTCTGGGCAACAATCGAGGAGGTTGTCCAGACTCCCAGGTACATTTTTTCTCACGTACAAAAATGGTGCTCCAGGTTGAATTGGAAATTGCTGGCGGTCCTATTATGACCACCGCCTTTGTTGACTGTGGTTCCTCCATTAATCTGATTGATGCCCAAGTTGTGACTCTTAAGATAGGGACAGTCAGGTTAAAAGACCTTGTTAAAATTGTGGCTGTGGATTCATCCCCTCTTACCCGGGATGGAATTTGCTTTATGTCTGAAGTTTTTTCTATGAAAATGGGTTCCACTCATGTGGAAAAGTTAAGTTGTTTCGTTATGAATAATCTGCCTGCAGGACTGGTATTGGGAATGCCCTGGTTGCAATGTCACAATCCTCTTATTGATTGGGTGAAGGGGGAGATCACCTGATGGGGATGTAATGATAATTGTCTGTGTTGTAACCCGCTTCCTTTTGTCAATCAGATAAAATCCGTATCTGTGTCATCTGTTGGTCTGGAGGATATTCCGGAGTACCTGAGAGACTTTAAAGATGTGTTTTCCGAAAGCAAGGCTGAGGCGCTCCCACCACATCGACCATATGATTGTGCTATCAATTTAGTACCTGGAGCTAAATTACCCAAAGCTCGTTTGTTTAATTTGTCCGGGCCTGAGCTCCAAGCTATGAAAGAGTACATTAAAGAAAGCCTTTGCAAGGGGCATATTCGGCCCTCGGTCTCACCCGTGGCAGCGGGGTTTTTCTTTGTAAAGAAAAAAGATGGTGGGTTGCGACCGTGCCTCGACTTTCGAGAACTGAACAAAATTACTGTTAAGAACACGTACCCTCTCCCGTTGATTCCTGATCTATGCAATCAACTCACGGGGGCCAAATGGTTTTCTAAGCTCGATCTATGAGGGGCTTATAACCTTATAAGGATCCGAGAGGGGGACAAATGGAAAACAGCGTTCCTGACAACTGAGGGGCTGTTTGAAAACCTGGTTATGCCCTTTGGCCTCACTAACGCTCCTGCTGTTTTTCAGAATTTTATTAATGTTGTTTTTTTTACTTGATTGGACGTTACGTAGTCATTTACCTGGATGACATCTTGATTTACTCTGAGGACAGTCAGTCACACTTACACCATCTACGTACGGTTCTTATGAGACTCTGGGAGAACCATTTGTATGCTAAGCTGGAGAAGTGCTCATTTTTTATGCAAGAACTGTCTTTTCTGGGTGTAATTGTATCCGGGGAGGGATTCCGCATGGATCCAGGGAAGGTTCAGGCCATTACCGATTGGGTGCAGCCTCATGACCTGAAGGGGTTGCAGCGATTTCCGGGCTTCGCTATAGGAAGTTCATTAAAGGGTTCTCGCAGGTGGTAAAACCCTTGACGGACCTCACTCTTAAAAGGGGCAGACGTAAAAAATTGGTCCGTGGCCGCAAAAAATTCCTTCCTGGCATTAAAGAAGTGTTTTACTACAGCCCCTGTGTTGCTACAACCCTATTCGTCAAGACCTTTTATCATCGAGGTCGACGCTTTGGGGGTGGGGGCAGTATTGTCACAGGGCCCCTCTACCCTGACTGACCTCAAACCCTGTGCCTTTTTCACTAAGAAGTTCTCTTCGGCCGAGAGAAACTATGATGTCGGTAACAGGGAAATGTTAGTGGTAAAATAGGCCTTCGAAGAATGGAGGCATTTTTTGGAGGGGGCCGCTCATCCCATTATGGTCATCACTGATCATAAAAACCTGGCCTATATCGAGTCTGCTAAGAGACTGACCCCCCCAGACAGGCTCGGTGGGCACTTTTTTTTTCTCGATTTAATTTTACCATAACGTTCCGACCAGGGTCTAAAAATGTAAAGGCGGTTGCCTTATCCTGAAGTTTTGATTCTGTGTCCCCTCCAGAATCTCCTTCCTCCATTCTTCAACCGGGAGTGGTTGTAGCCGAAATCTCCTCTGAGTTACAGAGAGAGATTCTGGAAGCACAAGCTCCCAGGAATAAACCCCCAAGTAAATTGTTTGTACCTGAACAATTCCGTCCCACACTCCTTCAAGAATTTCATGTCTCTGTGTTAAGTGCACACCCTGGTATTGCAGCTACCCGGGGGGCAGTAGCTAGGGGTTTTTGGTGGCCCTCTATGGGTACTGATATAAAAAGGTTTGTAAATACTTGTGGGGTGTGCGCGCGCTCTAAAAGCTCTCAGGTCCGTCCGGCCGGGGAATTGGTGCCTTTGCCAATTCCGGATAAACCATTGACACACCTGTCCATGGACTTTATCACTAATCTTCCACCTTCCAAGGGCAACTCAGTGGTATGGGTAGTGGTTGATTACCATCCGCATTACCATCCGCTGAAACCTTGGCCCGCTTGTTTATACAGCACATTGTTCGACTGCATGGAGTGCCTGTGAACGTGGTGTCGGACAGGGGTGTGCAATTTGTGGCCAGGTTTTGGAGAGCGTTTTGTATGAAGTTGGGGGTCACGTTGTCATTCTCCTCTGCCTATCACCCGGAATCCAACGGACAAATGGAACGCACCAACCAGTCATTGGAGCAGATTCTGAGATGCCTGGCCTCCTCCAGACAGGAAGACTGGTGTGAGGTATTACCCATGGCAGAATTTGCATTCAACTGTCGGATTAATCAGTCTACCGGAAAGTCTCCCTTTCAGGTAAATTATGGGTTTGTTCCGCAGTTTGGGGAATTTTCCCGTATGGATTCGGATTGCCCTGGTGCCGAGGGGATGGTACAACAATTAAAAACCCGCTGGAAGGAGGTGCAGGGGAACATCTCCAAAGCCCAGAAAAAGTTCAAACATTTTGCAGACAGGAGGAGGGGGGTGGTTCCTGTGTTGACAGTGGGGGGAAAAAGTCTGGTTGTCCACCTGTAACATCAAGCTTAAAATACCCTCTATGAAGTTGGGCCCCAAATTTATTGGCCCATACAAGATTGTACAGGTCATCAACCCGGTGGCATACAGATTACAGTTGCCCACCTCCTTCAAAATATCTAACGTCTTCCACAGGTCCCTATTAAAATCTGTGGGGACAGTTAGAGAAGATCCCTCATCTGTGGCTCCACCAGTGTTGGTAGAGGGTCAACTGGAGTACAAGGTAGGGCGCATCATTGATTCGCGGTGGGTGCGCCGAGACTTCAGTACCTTATCCATTAGAAGGGATATTCCGTTGAGGATCGGTCATGGGTTCCGGCCAGTTCGGTGCACGCTGATCGACTGGTGCGGGCTTTTCATGCCAGGTACCCTGAGAAACCTGGGGGTCCAGTGGCCCCCCATTAAAAGGGGGGTACTGTCATGGTTAGGACATGGTTAATGTCCTGTTCTCACAGGGTTAACTTTTGCCGGCCTCTCTTTGGATCTGGGAGGAGTATTTATACTCACTCCAAACTAGCATTCTCTGTCAGTTATACTGCTGTTCTGGTGTGTCTGACCCCTGGTGTGCGTGTACTCTGCGTTGTTTGTTTGCTTCCTGTGTATTACCTGGCTTGTTCCTTCACTCTGTACTCCGTCTCTTGTTTTGGTACTATTGTCTTTTCTGGTTCTGACCTCCTGGCTTGGCTATCATTACTCCGTTACAGGTTACCCCTATTGTACCGTCTAATGCCCATTCAGGTTTTCTGATCTATTGCTACGTCCTGACTGTCCTTTCTGTCTAATCCTTTGGTACTGTATTGCTATCTCGTGCTTTGACCTTGGCTTGATCTGGTTTCTGTCTGTCTATGCCCCTTGGTAACATTGTCCTGTAGTTACCTTTCTAGGAGTTTCCCTGCAGCTCCTAGCTCTGTGGAGCTTAGGCCACGCCCCCAGCAGTCACGTGCTTCAGGTCCTGAAGCATGCATTGTCACCACAGCTGCCCGCTCCGCAGATATCTTTGTGCACAGTCTTTGTACTCAGGACACGCGCACTGGCTCAGTGAGCAAGTGCAGTGCGATGTTCCTGACAACTCCAAGTGTGGTCTGACGAGTGATTTGTACAGAGGGAGAATTATGTTTTCATCTCGTGTCCTCAGACCTCTTCTAATGCATCCCATGACCCTATTTGCTTTGGTGGCAGCTGCCTGACACTGGGCACTCCAATTTAGCTTCTTATAGACTAAGATGCCTAAGTCTTTTTCCATGTCTGATTTCCCCAGCAGTTTCCCATTTAGTAAGTAATTGTAGCATCTGTTTCTCCTTCCCATGTGCATAACCTGACACTTATCTGTGTTAAACCTCATTTGCCATTTTTCAGCCCAATTCTCCAATTTACTCAAATCTGTCTGTAGTTGCAAACTGTCCTCCTTTGTGTTGACTACCTTCCATAGTTTTGTATCATCTGCAAATACTGATATTTTACTGTGTAATCCATCCACTAGATCACTAATAAATATATTAAATAGTAGGGGGCCCAATACAGACCCCTGTGGTACCCCACTAGTAACCCTGGCCCAATCTGAGGATGCCCCATTAATAACCACTCTTTGTTTTCTATCACTAAGCCAGCTACCTACCCATATACACACATTTTCCCCTAGCCCAAGCTTTCTCCTCTTACTTACCAATCTTTTATGTGGGACAGTGTCAGATGCTTCAGAGAAGTCAAGATAAATGACATCCGATGATTCTCCTTGGTCTGTATGTAGTGAGCTCCTCCTAGTGGTGACTGTATAAATCTGTATGTAGTGAGCTCCTTCTAGTGGTGGCTGTATAAATCTGTATGTAGTGAGCTCCTCCTAGTGGTGACTGTATAAATCTGTATGTAGTGATCTCCCTCTAGTGGTGACTGTATAAATCTGTATGTAGTGAGCTCCTCCTAGTGGTGACTGTATAAATCTGTATGTAGTGAGCTCCTCCTAGTGGTGACTGTATAAATCTGTATGTAGTGAGCTCCCCCTAGTGGTGGCTGTATAAATCTGTATGTAGTGAGCTCCCCCTAGTGGTGGCTGTATAAATCTGTATGTAGTGAGCTCCTCCTAGTGGTGACTGTATAAATCTGTATGTAGTGAGCTCCCTCTAGTGGTGGCTATATATCTGTATGTAGTGAGCTCCCTCTAGTGGTGACTGTATAAATCTGTATGTAGTGAGCTCCTTCTAGTGGTGGCTGTATAAATCTGTATGTAGTGAGCTCATTCTAGTGGTGGCTGTATAAATCTGTATGTAGTGAGCTCTTCCTAGTGTTGGCTGTATAAATCTGTATGTAGTGAGCTCCTCCTAGTGGTGACTATAGATCTGTATGTAGTGAGCTGCCCCTAGTGGTGGCTGTATAAATCTGTATGTAGTGAGCTCCTTCTAGTGGTGGCTGTATAAATCTGTATGTAGTGAGCTCCTTCTAGTGGTGGCTGTATAAATCTGTATGTAGTGAACTCCCCCTAGTGATGACTGTATAAATCTATATGTAGTGAGCTCCCTCTAGTGGTGATTGTATAAATCTATGTAGTGAGCTTCCTCTAGTGGTGGCTGTATAAATCTGTATGTAGTGAGTTCCCTCTAGTGGTGACTGTATAAATCTGCATGTAGCGAGCTCCCCCTAATGGTGATTGTATAAATCTGTATGTAGTGAGCTCCCCCTAGTGGTGACTGTATAAATCTCTATTTAGTGAGCTCCTTCTAGTAGTGGTTGTATAATCTGTGTAGTGGAGGCTGTATAAATTAGTGTTCAGTGTGCTCCCCACAGTTATACAGTGCCTACAAGTAGTATTCAACCCCCTGCAGATTTAGCAGGTTTGATAAGATGCAAATAAGTTAGAGCCTTCAAACTTCACACAAGAGCAGGATTTATTAACAGATGCATAAATCTTACAAACCAAAAAGTTATGTTGCTCAGTTAAATTTTAATAAATTTGAAACATACAAGTGTGGGTCAATTATTATTCAACCCCTAGGTTTAATATTTTGTGGAATAACCCTTGTTTGCAATTACAGCTAATAATCGTCTTTTATAAGAGCTGATCAGGCCGGCACAGGTCTCTGGAGTTATCTTGGCCCACTCCTCCATGCAGATCTTCTCCAAGTTATCTAGGTTCTTTGGGTGTCTCATGTGGACTTTAATCTTGAGCTCCTTCCACAAGTTTTCAATTGGGTTAAGGTCAGGAGACTGACTAGGCCACTCCAACACCTTGATTTTTTGCCTCTTGAACCAGGCCTTGGTTTTCTTGGCTGTGTGCTTTGGGTCGTTGTCTTGTTGGAAGATGAAATGACGACCCATCTTAAGATCCTTGATGGAGGAGCGGAGGTTCTTGGCCAAAATCTCCAGGTAGGCCGTGCTATCCATCTTCCCATGGATGCGGACCAGATGGCCAGGCCCCTTGGCTGAGAAACAGCCCCACAGCATGATGCTGACACCACCATGCTTGACTGTAGGGATGGTATTCTTGGGGTCGTATGCAGTGCCATCCAGTCTCCAAACGTCACGTGTGTGGTTGGCACCAAAGATCTCGATCTTGGTATCATCAGACCAGAGAACCTTGAACCAGTCTGTCTCAGAGTCCTCCAAGTGATCATGAGCAAACTGTAGACGAGCCTTGACATGACGCTTTGAAAGTAAAGGTACCTTACGGGCTCGTCTGGAACGGAGACCATTGCGGTGGAGTACGTTACTTATGGTATTGACTGAAACCAATGTCCCCACTGCCATGAGATCTTCCCGGAGCTCCTTCCTTGTTGTCCTTGGGTTAGCCTTGACTCTTCGGACAAGCCTGGCCTCGGCACGGGAGGAAACCTTCAAAGGCTGTCCAGGCCGTGGAAGGCTAACAGTAGTTCCATAAGCCTTCCACTTCTGGATGATGCTCCCAACAGTGGAGACAGGTAGGCCCAACTCCTTGGAAAGGGTTTTGTACCCCTTGCCAGCCTTGTGACCCTCCACGATCTTGTCTCTGATGGCCTTGGAATGCTCCTTTGTCTTTCCCATGTTGACCATGTATGAGTGCTGTTCACAAGTTTGGGGAGGGTCTTAAATAGTCAGAAAAGGCTGGAAAAAGAGATAATTAATCAAAACATGTGAAGCTCATTGTTCTTTGTGCCTGAAATACTTCTTAATACTTTAGGGGAACCAAACAGAATTCTGGTGGTTTGAGGGGTTGAATAATAAATGACCCTCTGAATAAACTTTTCACAATTTAAAAAAAAATTAAACAAAGAAATAACATTCTTTTTTGCTGCAGTGCATTTCACTCTTCCAGGCTGATCTACAGTCCAAATGTCACAATGCCAAGTTAATTCCGAATGTGTAAACCTGCTAAATCTGCAGGGGGTTGAATACTACTTGTAGGCACTGTAGATATAGATGCACCAATTCATAACACTAAACTCAGAAGTTACAAATTCCTCTATGGAACCTCAAAATTTTCAAGGTCTGACGTGCCAAGGCTTTTGTTGTCAGCCTGTTGTCAGACAATTCTATAGCTTCTGATGAAGTATGCTCGCAGGAACGCGGGATGCAGTGACGAGCAGGATGCAAACCAAGAGTTAACAGGTCTTTTATGCAAGAATAAGCAGTTTATGCTCCTCGCAGGGAGCGCGGGGGTTAACAACGGTAAAACAGTACACAGACAATGTGCAATAAACACTTTGCAGAGAGAATAGTCAAAAAAATAAAATGTGTAAACTTATCAGTTCGTAGCTCCTAGATGGAGGGAGGTTGGAAGAGTCCTCGGTGGAGATGTCGCGAGATGACGTTGAAACGGTCCTGGATGAAGTTACCGCACGGTCTCTGTCCTGCAGCGGTGCTCCTGGACTTTTCCTGGTGAAGACTCTCCGTCCTGGTAGACGGAGGAGAACAGGTGAAGCACTCTGGCACTGAGTGCTTAGTGCGAGATCCCGGGGAGCAGGCCACAGACGCGCCCTTGTGTACAGGGTGGTGAAGAGGCTCAGCGGTGGTGAGCGTGTCGGACCAAGTCGGGGACACCAGTCTGCGAGGGCAGCTATGAACCCCAGTCTGAGGTAATAGGCGGTCAGGTAGCGCACAATCAGCGTGCGTGGAGGAGGGCAGGCGGTCGACCTGGCTGAAAGCTGTGTCAGGCCGGGTGGAGACGGAGTCAACCTTCTCCCTAGGCTCCCGCCAAAAGCCCCGAAAGCGCGCGCTCCCTTCCTTTTATAACTGAGCCGCCCCTTAAAGTCAGATGCTCAGGTCTGTCTAGGTCAGAAAGGTTTCTCCCCCCAGCAATGAAGGTGACAGACCCAACAGTTCCAGCCCAGAGATGAGTGAAGTAGCCCTGGCCCGGTCCATCCTTCCCCCACCAACATAACATTAGATTTGCTGTCTACATAGAACTTACTTTCTTCTCATAGTTAAGTAGAAACTTTTATTTTAGCCACAAAGCTCCAGAGATAATTCTAAAGGCAGAAGTATAAGAGCCAATGGAATAAGTGAAGCCCAAAGAGACTTGAGCACATCCAGCACATTATATCTCTATAACTCCAGAATACAGATATTTCCTCAGGTTCTCTCTCCGGGGTCCACGTTTATCCAGTCCCCCGAGTTCACATTACTCACACCACCAGATATCGATTCTTTGTCTCCATTCACAGCAATGTCTTGTTTGTAAGATTTTCATCATATGTGAGCCAAAAGACTGCGAGAGAGTGAACGTAAAGAGTCTACACACCGGGTTTTCGACAAGTAAACAAATCCTACCAAGGAGAATCATTCAGGAACGTTTTCCATCTTTAATGTCGCCCATTATCTGTACAAATCCATTGAGAAACACAGTAAAATCAATTTGAGGGGAAAAATAATAGTAAAAAAGAATAATATTGGGGATGTGATTGTGTCCATGATCACATTTAGGCCGGAGTCACGCGAGCGATTTAAAAATCGGTCCGATTTTGATGCAGGAGAGTTGGGCGAGTGTAATGCGTGCGTCATGCGTTTTTTTATGCGAGCACAATCTGATTTTTCACACTGTGATAAAACGCTCCGGGATCGCCTTTGCTGGGGTCAAAGGCCACGTGGGTTCAGCATGAAACTCAGATGCACAGCACGGATCCGGTCATAACTGACACTGGGTCAGATTTATTTCAGGTGAAAGCAAAACATACAGAAAAATAAAGCATAAAACAAAAACCTTGTCTGTCCGCCACTAACTAAGGCCTGTTTCACACTTCCGTTTTTTGACGTCAGTCAAAATCCGCCAATTTTAGAAAAAAAATGGATCCGCCAAAAAAGGGTCAGATCTGGTTTTTTTTCCCCCCATAGACTTACATTAGTGGCGGATCTTGACTGAAGGTCGTCCGTCCCACCCCTTTTTTTGACGGATCCGCCAAGATTTTAGCGTCTCCGGGGCGGATGAGATGGACCCTGCAATGTTTTTTTTTTTTCCTTGACGGTCTGTCAACTTTAAGTGCGCATGCCCGGAAGCTTTACTCCAGAAAGCATTTTAACACTGAAATGTCGTTCCGGGATTCTCTTTCTCTCTTTCTCTTTCTCTCTCTACTCATTAGTCATCAGGTGAGATACTGACCAGACTAGGCCACATAGGAAAGGTATCTGGGCGACATATACCTGCCTTCATCCACTATTCCCCCATGATTCTCGCAACACCTAGCATTCGATGTACATCCGAGTGCAGTGCGATTTTAACATGAGCTATTACATAGAGAAATTCTCTAAGTCATTTATACATCATTTTCAAAGGAAATGTTCTTCAAAACACATATTATATATCAGATAGATAGAAGAAAAGCCGGCAATTCATGTGCCTTGTACTGTAAAATCACTGCAGGAGCTGACAGGATAGAAGAGATTAATTACATATGGTAAATACAAATAGAATAGGTAGATATATAGATGACAGTGACAAACATAATTAGTACAGTGTGTGTAAATTACTGTACATGTCTTTAGCTAATAATAATTATTTTTCAGAAAAAAATTGCGTGGGCTCCCATCCAATTTTCGTAACCAGCAGAGGGAAAGCCAATGGCTGGGGGCAGATGTTTATAGCCTGGGAAAGGGGTAATACCCTTGGAGCTTCCCAGGCTATTAATATCAGCTCACAACTGTATACTTTGCCTTTACTGGCTATTTAAAATGGGGACCCTCAAAAAAATGACGTGGGGTCCACCTATAACCTCCCCCAACTATCACCCCAGTTGTCACCGCTACAGGGCAAGTGGGAAGAGCAAATCTAAGTGCCAGAATTGGCACATCTTAGAGATGCGCCTTTTCTGGGGCAGCTGAGAGCTAATGTTTTCAGCCTGGGGGGGTCAGTATCCATGGCTCCTTCCTAGGCTATTAATATCAGCCCACAGCTCTCTACATAGACTTTGCGGGTTATTAATTATAGGGGGACCTCACATCATTTTTTGGGGGGTCCCCCATTTTAATAGCCAGTAAAGGTGAAGTATACAGTTGTGAGCAGATATTAATAGCCTGGGAAGCTCCATGGGTATTACCCCCTTCCCAGGCTATAAACATCTGCCCCCAGCCGTCAGATTTCTCTCTGCTGGTTACAAAAATTGCGCGGGAGCCCACGCCATTTTTTTCCGAAAAATAATCTTTTATTAATTAAATACATGTACAGTAAGCTGCACACGCACTGTACTAATTGTATTTGTCACAGACATCTATATCTACCTATTCTATTTGTGTTTATTGTATGTAATCCACCTCTCCTATCCTGTCAGCTCCTGCAATGGTTTTACAGTACACGGCACATGAATTGCCAGCTTTTCTTCTATCTAATTTATATACATATATATGGGTGTGTCACTGACATCTATATATCTATGTATTCTATGTGTATGTATCTATTCTATTCTAACCCGTCAGTGTGATTTTACTGTATGCGGCAGATGAATTGCCGGCTTTTCAAATGCTATCGGTGTGTAAAAATCGGACAGCACTCACATGGTCAAAGTGATGTGTGATTTTTTTTTTTCTTGCACCCATTGACTTCTATTGTGGGATGCAATCCAATTTCCGATTACAATCGCAGCATGCTGTGACTTTTTTACAGTCCGATCGTGATCCAATCTGAGATGGGAAAAAAACGCAGATGAGCACACAATCATAGAATCACATTGGTCTGAATTCAATCCGATTTTTTTTTTTTTTTTATCAGACTGCATTTGTCCGATTTCATCGCAAGTGGAAATAAGCCCTTACCCTCTTGTGACAAACTGTAATAGTCAATGAATGGCCGCCATTATTTACAACGATTCTGAGTAACCCCTTAGAAAGTATTGCTGTTGTAGAATAATTTTCCTCATATTTTCTTAGTGGCAGTTTACTGTAAAAGTCATGGTCTGTAAACAGCTGACAACACAGCAAAGGGATCTCATTGCAAAAATTGATCAGTCATTAGAATGGGGACAGAAACATTTCCAAGACATTAGATCTACCATGAAGCACTGTGAAGATAGTTATTAAGAAGTGACTTGAATTTGACACAAGAGTGACATTACCTAGAAATGGATGTTCGTCAAAAATTGCTGAAAAGACAAGAAAATTGGTCCACGTAGCTGCCAAGAGGCAGACAGCAACATTAAAGGAGCTTCAGGAATTTACGACAAGTCCTGGTTGTGTCCCGCATGTGGCGACCATCTCCAGCATTCAATATATGTCTGGTCTGTGGGGTGGTGGGGCCAGGGGCAAGGCTGAAGCTTTTTGTTACAAAGAAAAAACATCCAATTCTGGCTATGTTTTGCCAAAACCTTCTGTCAAAAGCATGTTGGAAATGTGTTACGTCTGATGAGACCAGAAGGTAGAACTTTTTGGTCATAATTCCAAAAGGTGCAAAACTACCACTGCTCATCACCAAAAGATCACTATCCCCACAGGGAGGCATGGTGGAGGCAGCAACATGATTTGAGGCTGTTTTTCAGCAGCTCGAACTGGGGCTTTAGTCAAGGTGGAGGGGATCATGAACAATTCCAAATATCAGTCAACAGAAGACCAGTAAGGATTGGCCACTAATCTGAAACTAATGGTTTAAGAAAGGTCCTAGTAATATGCACTGAAAAATAGATAGATCTTTGTATTATGACAGACCTTTGGTTTTTATGCTGCAATCACAATCACTTAACAAACCAGATCAATCAGGGGACTAACGTGCCCCCACCCCATGATTAATATGTCGCAGTTATTATTATTAGCAGGTAGATGTAAGACGCTTCACCTCGGTGCTGATTGCTCCTTCAGTATATAAAGGAGTCTTAAGGACCAAAAAAGAAGAGCTGCATTTAATTAAAAAGTCAGTGATAAAAGTCGAGCAGGACATTCAAAGTCACATTAATCACGACCCCCTCCTGATGACACACTGCTTCTATAGTGTGAAGTGTTAGAACATTCTGTTTAGTCGTTTATATGTGATTTATTAGTTATTGAGCTCTAACACTTATTAAAATATGGGACCAACATTCTGTTTTTAGTTCCTCATGTCTCTGCTGATTACATACTGTATATATTAATGGTAGGGCATCTACATTTTTTTGTGAACTGAAAATGAATGCAATTTATGGCTGGCTGCAGTCACCACTAGGGGGCTCACTGTTTGATTCCATACAGCCACCACTAGAGAAAAGTCATGTATACAATGGGGAAAATAAGTATTTGATCCACTGCCGATTTTGCAAGTTTTCCCACCTACAAAGAATGGAGAGTTCTTTAATTTTTATCGTAGGTACACCACCTGTGATGGGCAGAATCTAAAAATAAAAAACAGAAAGTTACACTACATGATTTTTAACATAATATTTGGTACAGAAACCTTTGTTTTCAGTTACAGTGGTCAGACGTTTCCTGTAGTTATTGATCAAGTTTGCACACTCTGCAGCAGGGATTTTGGCCCCCTCCTCCATACAGATCTTCTCCAGATCTTTCAGGTTTTGGGGCCTTGAAATGCTTCTTACTGAGCCACTCCTTAGTTGCCCTGGCTGTGTGTTTCGGGTCATTGTCATGCTAGAAGACCCAGCCATGACCCATCTTCAATGGTCTTACTGAGGGAAGAATGGTGTTGGCCAAAATCTCGCGACACATGACTCCTTCCTACTTTCAATATGGAGCAGTCGTCCTGTCCCCATTGGAGGAAAGCACACCCAAAGTGTAATGTTTCCCCCACCATGTTTCATGGTTGGGACTATGTTCTTGGAGTTGTACTCATCCTTCTTCCTCCAGATAGTGGAGTTGATGTCAAAAAGTTCTATTTGGTCTTATCTCACCCCATGACCTTCTTCCATGGCTCCCCCGGATCATCCAGATGGTCAAGGCGAACTTCACATGGGCCTTGACAAGTGCTGGCATGAGCAGGGGGACCTTGCGTACCCTGCAGATTTTAATCCATAACTGCATAGTGTGTTACTAACGGTAATGTTTGATACTGTGGTCCCACCTCTCTTCAGGTCATTGACTAGGTTCTCCCGTACAATTCTGGGCTGATTCCTGACCTTTCTCAGAATCATTGTTACCCCACGAGATGAGATCTTGCATGGAGCCCCAGACCGAGGAAGATTGACTGTCATGTTGTGTTTCTTCCATTTTCTAATAATTGTGCCAACAGTTGTTGCCTCCTTACCAAGTTGCTTGCCTATTGTCCTATAGTCCATCCCAGCCTTATGCAGGTCTACAATTTTGTCCCTGATGTCCTAAGAAAGCTCTTTGGTCTTGCCCATGGTGGAAAGGTTGGAGTGTGATTGATTGAGTGTGTGGACAGGTGTCTTTAATACAGGTAATGAGGTCAGACAGGTGCAATTAATACAGGTAATGAGTGCATAGTAGCAGGCTTCTAAAAGAAAAACTAACAGGTCTGTGAGAGCCAGAATTCTTGCTGGTTGGTCGGTGATCAAATACTGATTTTATTGAATAAAATGCTATTTAATTATTTAAAATCATACAATGTGATTTTTTTTTAATTTTTAGAATCTGTCTCTCACAGTTGAAGTGTACCTGCAATAAAAATTAGAGACCTTTATATTCTTTGTAGGTGGGAAATGTTGCAAAATCGGCAGTGTATCAGATACTTATTTTCCTCGCTGTACATATTTATATCGCCACTGCTAGTAGATACTCACAATACACAGATTTATGCAACCATCACAAGAAGGAGCTCACAATATAGAGATATATACAGTCACCACTAGGAAGAGCTCACTAAATACAGATTTATACAGCCACCACTAGAGAGAGCTCACTACATACAGATTTATACAGCCACCACTAGGAGGAGCTCACTACATACAGATTTATACAGCCACCACTAGAGAGAGCTCACTATATACAGATTTATACAGTCACCACTAGAGGGAGCTCACTACATACAGATTTATACAGCCACCACTAGAGAGAGCTCACTATATACAGATTTATACAGGCACCACTAGAGGGAGCTCACTACATACAGATTTATACAGCCACCACTAGAGAGAGCTCACTATATACAGATTTATACAGTCATCACTAGAGGGAGCTCACTACATACAGATTTATACAGTCACCACTAGGAGGAGCTAACTACATACAGATTTATACAGTCACCACTAGGAGGAGCTCACTACATACAGATTTATACTGTCATCAATAGGGAGAGCTCACTACATGCAGAGTTAGCTCACTACATAGAGTTATATAGCTACCACTAGGAAGAGCTCACTATATACAGATTTATACAGTCACCACTAGAGGGAGCTCACTACATACAGATTTATACAGTCACCACTAGGGAGACCTTGTATTGTGCAAATAAGCAGCAAACATTTTGCAGGGAAGTCCTTTCCTCCCACAATCTCATGTTCGGTACCGATGACCAGGATCAGTGTATCTAAGCCTCTGGGTCTCTTTCTGCAATAATCCTGCTGTGTATGACAATGATATATCTTAGATTCTGATGACTTCTAATTACTCTTTGACTTCGTTATTTCAATTTTTGATCTTTATTACTTTTTCTATGATCTCATTCCACCCAGGGAGATTATGAGTCATCTATCGGGTGTTAATAGCCCCATCAGGAGCAGAATCTTCCATGTCGGAGGCGACTTCATTATGATAATGCACAGGTACTAGTGATTATTTGTGGCAGGAGTGACACACACAAGAGACCCATTCAATGACTAAGACTCCAAATATTACCAGCCCTTCATTGCTTTGTAATTGAAAACCAGGCAGCCATCTTTCTTTTAAGACATCTGAAATAGCAGCCACCTGGAAGCATAATGCGTGTTTGTGCGTTATTGGTCAAGGTGATGGAAATGGTTTATATTGGTGATCAGTGGACACAGCGGGTTGTAATGGGCCTGTAAATTATTCATCTCCTACAAGAGTGAAATTTCAAAAATATTAATATATGGCTTCTGTGCCAAAGTTAGTAAATGCGGAGTAAGAGGGCAAAAATTATTAAGTTTTGCTATAATATGATGGGAGATACCTAATATCAAAAACCTCAATGGCGTTATATCATCACAACATAAAAGGCAAAACAAGGTTAAAAAAAAAAACGACATATGGTACGTAATTTAATAATTGGGAAAAAAAATGAAAAATGAAAGGGCTAAACAAGTGATAACATATATGGTGAACTGCAATTGTCATATATCTGAACATAGGAGCAGTATGGTATTATAACTACTATAATACTGCCCCTATGTACAAGAATATAACTACTATAATACTGTCCCTATGTACAAGAATATAACTACTATAATACTGCTCCTATGTACAAGAATATAACTACTATAATACTGCCCCTATGTACAAGAATATAACTACTATAATACTGTCCCTATGTACAAGAATATAACTACTATCATACTGCCTCTATGTACAAGAATATAACTACTATAATACTGCCCCTATATGCAAGAATATAACTACTATAATACTGCTCCTATGTACAAGAATATAACTACTATAATACTGCCCCTATGTACAAGAATATAACTACTATAATACTGCCCCTATGTACAAGAATATAACTACTATAATACTGCCCCTATATACAAGAATATAACTATTATAATACTGCCCCTATGTACAAGAATATAACTACTATAATACTGTCCCTATGTACAAGAATATAACTACTATAATACTGCCCCTATGTACAAGAATATAACTATTATAATACTGCCCCTATGTACAAGAATATAACTACTATAATACTGCTCCTATGTACAAGAATATAACTACTATAATACTGCTCCCTATGTACAAGAATATAACTATTATAATACTGCCCCTATGTACAAGAATATAACTACTATAATACTGCCCCTATGTACAAGAATATAACTACTATAATACTGTCCCTATGTACAAGAATATAACTATTATAATACTGCCCCTATGTACTAGAATATAACTACTATAATACTGCTCCCTATGTACAAGAATATAACTATTATAATACTGCCCCTATGTACAAGAATATAACTACTATAATACTGTCCCTATGTACAAGAATATAACTACTATAATACTGTCCCTATGTACTAGAATATAACTACTATAATACTGCCCCTATATACAAGAATATAACTACAATAATACTGCTCCTATGTACAAGAATATAACTACTATAATACTGCCCCCTATGTACAAGAATACAACTACTATAATACTGCCTCTATGTACAAGAATATAACTACTATAATACTGCCCCCTATGTACAAGAATATAACTACTATAATACTGCTCCTATATACAAGAATATAACTATTATAATACTGCCCCTATGTACAAGAATATAACTACTATAATACTGCCCCTATATACAAGAATATAACTATTATAATACTGCCCCTATGTACAAGAATATAACTACTATAATACTGTCCCTATGTACAAGAATATAACTACTATAATACTGCCCCTATGTACAAGAATATAACTATTATAATACTGCCCCTATGTACAAGAATATAACTACTATAATACTGCTCCTATGTACAAGAATATAACTACTATAATACTGCTCCCTATGTACAAGAATATAACTATTATAATACTGCCCCTATGTACAAGAATATAACTACTATAATACTGCCCCTATGTACAAGAATATAACTACTATAATACTGTCCCTATGTACAAGAATATAACTATTATAATACTGCCCCTATGTACTAGAATATAACTACTATAATACTGCTCCCTATGTACAAGAATATAACTATTATAATACTGCCCCTATGTACAAGAATATAACTACTATAATACTGTCCCTATGTACTAGAATATAACTACTATAATACTGCCCCTATATACATGAATATAACTACAATAATACTGCTCCTATGTACAAGAATATAACTACTATAATACTGCCCCCTATGTACAAGAATATAACTACTATAATACTGCCTCTATGTACAAGAATATAACTACTATAATACTGCCCCCTATGTACAAGAATATAACTACTATAATACTGCTCCTATATACAAGAATATAACTATTATAATACTGCCCCTATGTACAAGAATATAACTACTATAATACTGCCCCTATCTACAAGAATATAACTACTATAATACTGCTTTCTATATAGAATAATATATCTGCTTTATAATTGTCCACCTCAGAACAATATGTGGAAGTGAAATTTTCTATTCTAGGATTTTAGGATATCCGAACCATAACATTAATGGCTTTTTTTACTTTTAGTAAAGAGTAGAGATGAGCGACTTTGCCTTTTTTAGGGTCGAGTCGGGTTTCATGAAACCCGACTTTCTCAAAAGTCGAGTCGAACGAAATCGGCCGACTATAGGGAAAAGTCGTGAAATACGAAACCCAATGCAAGTCAATGGGGAGATAAGTCGGCAGTGAGTGGAGGACAGGAAACACACCTGGCATGAATTTTAACCCTAGAGGCGGCAAAATCTCCCTCTCCCTCTCTCTCTCCCTCTCTCTATCTCCCTCTCTTCCCCTCTCTCTCCCTCTCTCTCCCTCTCTCTCTCTCTCTCTCTCGCTCCCACTCCCGCTACGCTACGCTTCTCTCATTGGCTGAAAAAAGTCATGTGCAAGCATTTGGCGAAACCCGACTTTGACGCTTGGGTCGCCGACCGCATGGCCGACTTCACACTGTGGTCCAGTTTCGTTTCATGAAACCCGACTTTGGTGACAGTCGGCAACTTTTGAATCTGACCGACCTGTTTCGTCAACTCTAGTAAAGAGTCATTGAATCCTTTATTTGTTTTCTAAGTTTTGGACTCTCTGTATTGTACAATTATCCATCTTATGCAGAACATTCATAGTTTGCACATTCTGATGCTTTATAATGAGATGAGCAGGATATAATCCCTTATGTAGCATATTAGCGCCCCTAGTGGCAAGAAGAATGTAGTTATATAATTTGAAACATTAGCAATTTTCTTTTATTCTTGTGTGGGAGAAAAGTTTGCTCAGCAGATAAGTTTTCCTCTGCAGTTTTTGTTTTATTAATCTCCAGGTAACGGTGATTACATTTTGTTTTTGCAGAGGATAATTGTATTTTACCACCTACTGTGTCCTAGTCCGGAGCGATACCTCTCTGACCTTATTCTTGCAATGATGATACTGGGATAGGGCTTGTTGTTTGTGCACAGCCACTCAGGTCTTGTTCACATGTTGCACTTTTTCGATGCCATGATGCAGAGTTTTCAACCATGAATTATACAGAGGACTTTTCACCAGTTTTAGCTGAGGCTTACCTATAATAGGTGCGATTTCACCTCCTGCACCTGGTTTCTGGAGCCTAGGGGGCCCAAAAGGTCCTTTTGGCTCAAACACTATTATTGTTCAAAACTTGCAATAATTTGGTGTTCTGTTGAAGATTTTGTGCTTCAGAGCTGTGTAAAATGTTTTTTTTATTTTTTTTATTTCTTCTCTCTGTTGTAGAGTATTAGCTTGTAAAGTTTGAGTTCTTGTTTATAATAAGTTGAAGCGGACATTACCAGAGATTCTTATTTTTTTCCCCTACATTACAGTGACCGGTCATAAGCAGCGATAAAAAGTTCACTCCCTTCTCTCAGCCCTCATATCTGCAGCTACTGTGTAGTATAGAGAAGAGTGTGATTACAAATACTTCCAGATCTTGTTTCTGGACAGTATTAGAGTAGGGGAGAGCTACAGTTACAGACCTGTTTGTAATTGCTTAGCTTTGCTATATTCTACCTCTCTCACACACTGCCTCTCATGAGGGGAGATCTGGAAGTGTTTGTAATGATGCTCAGCTTTACTATATTCTTCCTCTCCCCACACTGACTGTTATGAGGGGAGATCTGGAAGTGTTTGTAATGACCCTCAGCTTTACTATATTCTTCCTCTCCCCACACTGACTGTTATGAGGGGAGATCTGGAAGTGTTAGTAATGACACTAAGCTTTGCTTTATTTTCCCTCACACCATACTGACTGCCATGAGGAGAGATCTGGAAGTGTTTGTAATGACGCTCAGCTTTACTATATTCTCCTTCACACCACACTGACTGCCAAGTGGGGAGATCTGGAAGTGTTTGTAATGACACTCAGCTTTGCTCTATTCTCCATCACACCACACTGACTGCAATGAGGGGAGATCTGGAAGTGTTTGTAATGAAACTCATATTTGCTATATTCTTCCTCCCCTACATTGACTGTCATGAGAAAAGATCTGGAAGTCTTTGTAATGACACTCAGCTGTGCTATATTCTCCCTTCCCCACACTGACTGCCATGAAGGAAAATCTGGAAGTGTTTATAATGACACTTAACTCTGCTCTATACTACACAGTAGCTGCAGAGATATCAGGGTGTGGTCTTTTTTTCCCTGTACTGTTTAATAAAAGTGGAGAAACCAAGATGCATTACAGGAAGCAGGATCTTTGTTTTCCAACAGAAACTGAGGGCTTGGCTTTTTCTGTGCTTCTGCTCTCCATAATAGAGAGACACCCTTTCAGCTCAGGTAGGCAAGTCATTTGACAAATAGCAATGTATACTAGATAATGAAAGTAAGAATCAGCACCTATAGTGCTGGCAGAATAAGGATGAAGAGGAATGCTGAAAAATAGTGAATGGCAAGTTGCAGAGCACGAGTGTTGGTAACTTCTTCTTTATGTATAAATATCCCTTTAATATGTGTCCTTCTAGGGAAAAGCTCAAATGAGGATTTTCTCCCCAATAAGTAGCAGACACGTCCAGTTTGTTTCTAGAGTCTCTCTTCTCCGACCACTTCTGGTCCTTCTACCCTGAGTGAGAACTTTCACAGAATACATTATGAAGGTGTCACTCCCCCACTGGCACCGGCACATATTAATAGTTTGTTGTCATTACACCCACAATATGGCCACTGTGGATACTACCCAGTGCACTTAATTGGTTGATTATGCATCAATTACAAAAATATTAAAGCTTTGGCAGGAGCGGAGCCCCGGAGCAGTGGACAGCTGGGCCTCCGATAATGAGTTTTGCAATTCATTTACTTGTGTCACTGAGTAATAAACAAGCAGAGTCTGATGTTTGTTATCGGGTGATTATGTGATGGCTACAAGTGAGGAGGAGGATGATGGAGGGGTTTGGGGGTGAGGTGAGTGAGATAGCGGAGAACTAGTAAAAATGAGCATCCTATGGCCTTGCTATAGGGGACGTCTGGCTACAAATCTCTGCGCTGATACTTTGGAATGGGCCCCTGCTCTGATGTGTGAACAGGACTATGGCTCGAAATGCAAAGAACAATTGTTTTATTGGCTGACAGCAAGCAGAGATACTGATACAGGAGAAGAGCCTGCTGGACACTGCAACAAAATCAGTACCACCAGAAGGGCAGGAGACACCGATCACAGGATCGGGGCTGCGGACCGGTAGAATTGATGGAACCCAAGAAATAGGGCAATTCTCAGCACCAGAACGAGATGAGAAGGAGCTGCAGGCTTTATGATGGAGAAGATACGTGATACTTGTTACTTACTTCATGAAAATTACCATTATCACAATATTTTATATGAGCAAAACAATCAGAGGTCATTAGCAGCTATGGTCGGCAGGTATAAAAGCACTATAAATCCCAGCAAATTCTGGTTCAGATTCTTCAAAATAATCTGTCGTGTGTGTACATGAAGAATGACACAATGTCTGGCCATTATATTACTTCTGTCCTGCATTTTCACCATTTTTCTCCTCTGCAAGCTCTTTCTTTTATTTCCACTTGTCTCTGAGTTGGTGGGTGGAGGCAAGCTGCTATAATGTCTCACATACACAGCACACACAGGTGTGAGGGATTTCAGCTCTCTTGTCTCTATGTAACGTATGACCAGAAGCAGAATGGAGGACATTAAACACTGAGCTGTGGAGCTGTGAATCCTGCTCCAGTGTGAGATAAGCCTCTTACTAGAAAGGAGCAGCACAAGTACAGCAGTATTAAGCAATATAGCTGTGAATCCAACATTAGAATGAGCTGAAAGCAGTGTAGATTTGAATTTAACAACACTATAGTGACATAAAACACATACTAGAAATCAGTGTGGTGGACATTATACAGCAGTACTAAGCAATGTAGCTGTGAATCCAGCACTTTGCACAAGCTTAGAAATCAGCAACACTGATACTGTGCCTCTTAGCTCCTTTCATTTTCTCCTCTTCCCCTTTCCATAGACTTCAATAGGCAGCTGTATTCTTATCCCTCACTGTGCTGGCCGTCCTTAATATCTGGAGCAAAAGGAATTTTAGCCAATTTTTCTAGGTGAATGGTGAGGATAGGAGGCCGGAGGAGGGGAAGAAGTGGCAGATATATTTGCTTGTAACATAGATTTATGCAAAGTTTGTTAAAACGACAGTGACCATTATAAAGCAATAATATTTCATGATTTGTGTCTGGGCTATTAATGATGTGTAAGTCACTATATTGGCCAATCACAAATGTAACAACTTAAAGGACATAAATTCAAAGAAGAAACCAGAAAACACCAACACCAGGTCAGATCACGGATGCACACGCAGGATGCAGCAGATCCAAATTGTAAAGGCGGGAGCAGCACAGGTGCAAACTACTGATGAAAGCAGCCACTCACAAGCCTACCGATTTATGGAGGGGGTGGCTGCCTAGTAAAAAATGCACACAAATGAGGCTTGAATAGAACGCCAGTCACACAGGTATGTGTGATGCACAGTGTCCCGGCTTACAGCACTCATACTGTATAGTGCTGGGCAGCCCGCCTGATACTATTATGGGCATCATTGATAGGCTGCAAGCCGGACACTGTGCATCACACATACCTGTGTGACTGGCGTTCTACTCATGCCTCATTTGTGTGCATTTTTTACTAGGCAGCCACCCCCTTCATAAATTAGTAGGTGTGTCATGGTATTAGTAATCAGAAGGAAGTTTTTTTCCCAGGAATTGAAGTGCATCTTATATACAGAAAGATTATACATTAATGTCCCTTCTGCCTGCCTTCTGCACCCTTATTGTACTTGAATCTGTCAAAAAGTCATAGGATGTTCCCCTATTATATCCAACTAAAGCTTGAAGGCACAGGAAATGTATATGGCTGCTGTGACTATACCTACCACTAGATGGAGCTATATATTATTGGACTGAGAGCAAGTGATTGGTGATCAGTGCTGAGTGCACGCCATGTGGTCATAGGTGGTATTGCAGGCAAAAAGCATGAAGGATGATAAAATGAACTGCAAATCTGTGATAACCTAGAGGCAAAAAAAATCTTCCCGGTTTCAAAATAAGTTCTCTGTGCGCTGATTTACTGATGAGTGTTTGCTTCTATACCACTGACAATCTGAGCAAGGTGGCAGCCCAAACCTCACCCAAGATACTGAAGGAAATGAGTTTTAGATGACCTCTAATACTCTAACAAACATTGCTGCTAAGCTGATGTCAGTGATCATATGTGCCCTAATGGATCAGAGCTGCAGTGTAAACCATGAAGGAAGGAAGAAAAAATAGAACAAAAAATCAGTGTAGTAAATTAGCTGCAGATAGAAAGACCACAACTGGAATTTATTGCATTAGTGTAAAACCTCCAGAAAATAAAATTTATATTATCCTAGATCACATACACTAATAAATGTAATTCTACTAAATCATTATATTGCACTTTATATTGAAAAATGCTTTTAAATATGTTAAATATAATAATAATAATAATACAAATTTCACGATAAAATTATTTTCCACAAATCACGAGCCGGTATGAAGTGATGTGTGCATAAAGGTCGCCCTAAAGTCTGCAGCAAGAACAGTCATCTGATTAATGTGCCGCTTATTTTCCTCCATAAGTATCATTCATTTCAGTGGCATCTTTCAGAATTTATATCTATCGCCATCTTGTTACATTCTGACCTAGTATATGTATTTTAACTTTTTTTCTTTTGCATTAAAGTGCAGAGTCAGCGACTTGTAAGAGTAATCCCGGAGAGTGCGCTGATTTGAGCAATCTCCATACAAACAAAACCTTTTAAAATAACAATTATTTATGAGGCTCAGGGCACAAGGCAGGAAAACCAATAGAAAATTATAATGAACAAGTAACCACTTAACGAGAGGAATAAAGTCACAGTGTTATACAAGATTTATGCACGAAGCTTGAATATAACGGAGGAAACTTCACCTGAACAGGGCTCTATCTACCATACTACTGCCCCATATATGCAGGAATATAACTACTATAATACTGCCCCATATATGCAGGAATATAACTACTATAATACTGGAATATTACCATTACAATACTGCCCCTATGTACAAGAATATAACTACCATAATACTACCCCCTATGTACAAGAATATAACTACTATAATACTGCTCCTATGTACAAGAATATAACTACTATAATACTGCCTCTATGTACAAGAATATAACTACTATAATACTGCTCCTATGTACAAGAATATAACTACTATAATACTGCTCATATGTACAAGAATATAACTACTATAATACTGCCCCCTATGTACAAGAATATAACTACTGTAAAACTGCCTCCTATGTACAAGAATATAACTACTATAATACTGCTCCTATGTACAAGAATATAACTACTATAATACTGCTCATATGTACAAGAATATAACTACTATAATATTGCCCCCTATGTACAAGAATATAACTACTGTAATACTGCCTCCTATGTACAAGAATATAACTACTATAATACTGCCCCTATGTACAAGAATATAACTACTATAATACTGCCCCCTATGTACAAGAATATAACTACTATAATACTGCTCATATGTACAAGAATATAACTACTATAATACTGCCCCCTATGTACAAGAATATAGCTACTGTAATACTGCCCCTATGTACAAGAATATAACTACTATAATACTGCTCCTATGTACAAGAATTTAACTACTGTAATACTGCCCCTATGTACAAGAATATAACTACTATAATACTGCTCCTATGTACAGGAATATAACTACTATAATACTGCCCCTATGTACAAGAATATAACTACTATAATACTGCCTCCTATGTACAAGAACATAACTACTATAATACTGCTCCTATGTACAAGAATATAACTACTATAATACTGCCCCCCTATGTACAAGAATATAACTACTATAATACTGCTCCTATGTACAAGAATATAACTACTATAATACTGCTCCTATGTACAAGAATATAACTACTATAATACTGCTCCTATGTACAAGAATATAACTACTATAATACTGCTCCTATGTACAAGAATATAACTACTATAATACTGCCCCTATGTATAAGAATATAACTACTATAATACTGCCCCCTATGTACAAGAATATAACTACTATAATACTGCCCCCTATGTACAAGAATATAACTACTATAATACTGTCCCTATGTACAAGAATTTAACTACTGTAATACTGCCCCTATGTATAAGTATATAACTATTGTAATACTGCTCCTATGTACAAGAATATAACTACTATAATACTGCTCCTATGTACAGGAATATAACTACTATAATACTGCCCTTATGTACAAGATTATAACTACTATAATTGTGACGAACAGCGCGGCCAGTGCCGCAAATACACCACGATCCCACCACTGACACGGGTTTATCAGCGGACGGAGGGACACAACGCACTGCCGGCCCACGGCTATCACAGGCACAGTGGGGGCTTATCTTAGTTATCGCACCACTAGCACCATGTGACCAAAACACAGCAAGCTAATCTTGCTCTAACAATTTACCGCAGGGGGGTATTTTGGATGCCCCACCACTGCTAACAACCTTCCAAGAACTGCAGGGATTTATGTTTATCCCACATTCTCAGTTCCACTTTGGAACTCGCAGCTCTCCGGCGCCCCCCTTGCCCTCAGGTCAGTCAGGGAACTGTACCTAGGATAATTAGTTGCCGGACGGTCTGCTTGTTGTGCACGGCCAATCGGACTGCTGCAGTAAGGGAATTATCAATGCTGTGGCCTCAACCACTCATCCAGCAATATAAGACCCTTCCGGACTGCCAACCAGCATAACCAACCGCACACACCACGCTGCCACCAGCCACGCTTTACTTAATCAAAGAGTTAATTAAGAGGGTCCATGGCAAACCCCCAAATTAGTAGCGATTATCTAGAAAAGGCACATAGTTCGTTTCTTAGAGCATGGAGACAGAGCGAATAGATTTTTATCATTTATTCCCAAAATGTGGGCAGTAATTACATAGATAAAAGTTGCTATAAAGTTGAGACATTAAATATGTACAATGCAGTATAAAACAAAAGGATTAAAACCACAGATTAGCACTTACATTTGCTTAGGTGGTATTAGGCAGACCATTTGGCTGTGGGATGGGCCGCTTAGCTAAACACCCCCACTCATCTGGGGTTCTTGTCAGCACGGACTCTGCAGCTCCAACTGACTGGAATTTGGTAGGGAATAACTTATAGCCTAGGGTCTGTGACTTCACGAAATGAGCGGTCTGGTGAGGTCCAACCCCCCTTTCTCTAAGTTATAATTTGGCTACAAAACTTAGAATAACTATATCTAAATGAGAAAAACCCATACCAACACACATAGGGCATCATTGTTTGTGATTTATCGAATAGAATCCAACAACACTAATCATGCCATAATTAAGACACTTCATTTGGGAGCAATCCATTTCAATTTCTGAAGGTCCGAGAACCTCGTAGGAGCCACCGTAGCGAAGCCGGGTCCACTCAGATCATAGAAATGTCCGTTTCATTTTTCTGCCGGGGCCCATGCTAGCTTAGTTTAATATCTCTTTATACTTTTCATTTGGCCTGTCAGAGAGCAAAAGAAATGCTTTCCCTTTAGCTGTGCAGGAGGGGGAGGAGGAGAAGGCTTCGAGAGGAAATGCCCGGTATCAGGTTTCAGATGCAGGCAGAGAGCTGTACACACACACTGCTGCTAGGGGGGCAAAAGGAGGGGACTGCAAAAGCTGACAGGCTACTTTCTCATAGAATGAAGGATTCTAGAAGGTTACAGAAAACATCATACTTTATAGACATTTTACATTACACCTCCCCCCTTTAGAGGGCGCTACGGAGGCATTACCTGATGGTAATCGGCCATGCGCACCTCAGCGGGTTCGCCCCGGTGGGACAACCCAGCAGCATTTTCATGTTCTCTGCCCTTTTTGTGTTGCACAGTAAATTCGTACTGTTGAAGGGCAAAGCTCCAGCGGAGCAACCTTCCATTGGTTCCGGACACAGTGTGCAACCAGCTCAGAGGTTTGTGATCGGTAACCACCGTGAAGGTGCGCTCGTACAGGTAGGGCTGCAAACGTAAACAATAATACTGCCCCTATGTATAAGAATATAACTACTATAATACTGCCCCTATGTACAAGAATATAACTGGTATAATACTGCTCCTATGTACAAGGATATAACTACTATAATACTGCTCCTATGTACAGGAATATAACGACTATAATACTGCCCCTATGTATAAGAATATAACTACTGTAATACTGCTCCTATGTACAAGAATATAACTACTATAATACTGCCCCCTATGTACAAGAATATAACTACTATCATACTGCCCTCTATGTACAAGAATATAACTACTATAATACTGCCCCTATGTACAAGACTATAACTACTATAATACTGTCCCTATGTACAAGAATATAACTACTATAATACTGCCCTTATGTACAAGAATATAACTACTATAATACTGCCACTATGTACAAGACTATAACTACTATAATACTGTCCCTATTTACAAGAATATAACTACTATAATACTGCCTTGTATGTACAGGAATATGCCTCCTATGATACATTGTTTTGTGTCTGGTGTATAATATGAGTCTGTCTTAGTTCTTTCCTTTTATCTAATTATCTTTCTCAGCTCTCAGACTGTCAGGGGATGGATGGATGTTGCACACAGACTTGTGATTTAACCACTGAACACATCCTCTATTTAATAGGACATAGTATATTACAGACTTTGCTTGTGTCTCTGGGGCCGGGTTCTCTGTGACTCTTTGCATCACCAGGACATATATGTAGTGGGAAGAATAGCCCTTGTGTTCAGGAATTAAAGGGCCGGCATGCATTCTGCTGGTGAGGACCTGATGAGATTAGGCGGGTAATTGCTGCTGGTTTTGGTAGAGGGAAACTCATTCACAAAGTTCCAAAACTTAGAAGGCCGTCGGCCAATTCATACGATGCTGCTGACCCGCCATCATGGTGGCTCGGTGGCCATGTGGGTGCAGGCCACGTCTGGCGGGAAGAACAGTTACCTGCGTTCTCATCAGCCTTTCCCTCTTGTCTCTTTTTCTCATTTCTACTGATCACAGATGGGCGACTATTGGAGGACCTGTTGGATTCAGAATGAAACCCTTCCGGATCTCTTTGGAGTATATGGATGAAAGGGGCCCGAGCGTCGCTGCTGTAGATTCCGTCACTATGAAGAACTGCACTAAAGGTAATGACCCGCTGATTATTATCCGCACACAGTCCGCCACTTATTTCCCGTGATATTTATTTATTTAAAATGATTTTGTTTTAACACAATTTGTTATTAATCGTTTGCGGATATAATCCGTGTAGTGACGTTTGAAAGGATTTAATGGGCAAATTACATTTTAAAGATGAAGTTCCAGTTCTACGTCTTTTTTTATACTTGGTATTTCGAATCTTCACCACATTCGAAATGCAGTTTTTAGGTTATTTGCGCCGGTTGAGTATTTGCTTGCAGAAATCTCTGCATCTCTTGGAAGAAAAAAAAAACGCATCAAAAACGCATGGTGTGCACATAGCCCTACTGTCAGTGAATGAGGACGCGCTTGTTTCCATTCCTGGGCAGAAATCCTGTACCTGCTTATTCCTGCTATCAGCTGAGATGTGGATACAATAGTATCTGAGCTGCTCACTACAGCAGCTGCATAAATATCTCTGGTAGTTTGCTACAGTGTATCAGGCATAGATTGGATACAATTGCTCCATCTTCTGCAGGTCTCACTGTGTACAGGATTACTGATTCCTCATTCACTGACAGCAAATAGTGTATCGTGTAAGTGATATGGAATTGTAACATAAAGAGGATAAATGCTGTTGCCGACCACTGTGCTGTGCGTGACCGTAGGGGAAAGAGAATGACGGCGAGCGCCAAAGAGAGTCCAGCGCAGACCCGGCCATAACATCGTGGATGTGACATGGACTCGAAATTAGATTTATATCGCTGTACACAGTTTTCTTTGTAGCTGAGAACAGTGAAAATCTCAGTGAGGTCAGGCACGTATTGTTTTTACCATAGAGAGATACTGCAGCAATTTTTTATCTACCAGTTTCTTTACAGGCATCATGATCGCTGTCTCCAATGGGCTCACAATGTAAATTCCCAGTTTGTTTGGAGGAAACCCACACAAACATGAGGAGAACATGCCAACTCCTTCCAGTCCTTGGTGGGATTTGAACCCAGGAACCCAATGCTGCAAAGCACTGAACCACCGTACAATGCTAACCTCTGAGTTACTGCACAGTGCTAACCACTGAGCCATCATGCAGTGCTAATCACTAATCCACTGTACAGTTTTAGCTACCTAGCTACTGCACAGTGCTAACCACTGAGCCACTGTACAATGCTAACCACAGATCCACTGCACAGTGCAAATCACTTTGCCACTGCACAGTGCTAACCACTGAGCCACCATACAGTGTTATTCACTGATCCGATGTACAGTGCTAGCCACCTAGCCACCTTACAGTGCTAACCATTAAGCCACTTCACAGTGCAAATCACCTATCCACCGTACAGTGCTAACCACTGAGCCACCATACATTGTCAATCACTGGTCCCATGTACAGTGCTAACCACCTAACCACCGTATAGTGCTAACCACTGAGCCACTGCACAGTGCTAACCACTGATCCACCATACAGTGATAATCATGGACAAAATGCGTGACACACACTGATGACACATGGATGACATCCCCTGACGAAGCCGTACAGGTTACGGCGATACGCGTGGGGTAATGGTCCTGGGTATGGCATCCGTGAATCTTTATTTCCATTGTGACTATTGATTGTCTTGGTGGCAGTTTTAGATATTGTTTTGCTTTACTACGTGTCCTGGCACCACTGACATGTGGAGTTAACTTCTCTTTCCCCTTCTCCTTGCTATCTGGGCTTATTAGGGTCCTAGCATGAAAACTATATAACATGGATTTTTGTTTGTGGTTGCTTTATTATGGGCTGGGCTTGGTTTAGGGTTATTTAGTCCTCATGAGCCTGGGAATAGGGAGGGATACTGCTATAGTGCTATAGTGTCGCTGGATTATATGCTCAGATTATATGGACTTATACGTATGACATTTTTGTATTGATATGCATTTTAGGTACCATGGATGCCATAGTTTTGTGATTTTATCATGTTTTTATTGTGTATAACTCTTTTGAATCAATAAAAATTACTTATTTCAGTCGTCACTTTAATTGGTGCAGTGTGCGCTTTTTTTGCAGTGGTGCTTTTTCTTTTCCTTTTTCTATTGTCATTATTCCACTGTAGCGGCACCTGGCCATATCACTGATGTTGCTATCATGCACAGCTGAGTGCGCCAACAATTGTATCTTGTATTTTCCATGTGTCATCAGTGTGACATGTACCAGCGCCTGGGAAGAAGCGATACAGTTCACTCTGTTCCCAAGCTGCTGAAGGCATCTCTCATCAGTGTCTCCTGGTCTCCCTGTGATCAGTGTGAACAGGCGACAATGATGGGAATTGTATTCAACACCCATTGTGTACATCCTGTGGAAAAGAAGAAATTAAATTTAAAAAAAGGTGTGGGCTCCCACATTTATTTAAAAATAAAAAACAAGGTTATACTCACCATTACACCTAATCCATTGAAGCCCTTGTCTCCTGCAAAAGACAGTAAATAATGACCATATACTCAGCTGTCAAAAATAATCAAAAATAATAAACAACCATATTCCTCACCTGTCAGGCATGAAGATAATCATCTGATGCCCATGTCCCCTGTAAAAAAATAAAAAAATAAAATAAACAACCATATCCCTCACCTGTTCAATGTAAAGATAATCCACACTGTCCCACACTGTAATCCATCTCTGCGACATCTGGTTTACAAACTGCTATGATTCGACCGTTCAGGCTGAAAACCAGAATACAATGAGGTGCTGCAATCTCAGCTTCAGTGATGAGCGATGACATCATAGATTTGCTATGGATTTTTCTTTAATTTGTTACTGCTTTCACAACATGCAAATGACATGTTTGTTATGTGGTGACACCTTAAAGTTGCTTAAATTTACACAGTGTATTTTTAGTTCTGACAACTGTGATATATAAATGGTTCACAAATTTGTAATTGCCCAGGATTATGAAAAACAAGACTGGAGTCATTAAAAAAACAGCGCCACCACAGTCGTTAGGTTATGTCTGGTACTGCAGCTCATCTGTGTTGAATTGAAGAGGCTGCAATATCACAAACAGTGCACCAGTGTAGTGATGTTTTAGGCAGAGAATCAGCCGTGTTTATCACGTATGGACAGCTCCTTTAATAATACCTAATCCATAGTCCTTAGCTTATAATAGAAACTGGAGATGTGTCAAAAAAAGTTGTGGTCACAGTGGTCCAGAAGGTTACAGAAACCATCATTCATCCTATTGGAGAGCCCTAAAGTCAGGGGTTTCCCAGTCTGAAAGGGCTGATAACAGAGAACAATAACTTCTATCCACCTGTACTTCAGACTGCAGGTCCAGTGTCTTATTTAGTGCAGGAGATGAGCAGGACGTGAGCCACCTGTGCTGTGACCTTGTGTCTCCTCTCCTGTGTTTCATCCTCTCATATTTCACTTTTCCACCGCACAGAGATGCCGGGTTTTCCAGATGTGGCGAATCCAATGCATCATCCTCTGTGATCGTGGATATAAATAAGACGTGGTGCCTGCCGCAGATAAATCATCTCACGGACCCATCTCTGAAGTCTCTTTACCTGCTGTGTTCTAGCTATGGGAAAGTAAATATTTGGCCACGTGGGATTATTTTTATAGACTTGTCACTTAGACTGGTTTCACACTTGCGTTTTTTTGCGCTGCTTTTTAGCGCAAAAAAGCATGCGTTTTTTCCCCTATACTTTAACATGGGTGCGCGTTTGTATGGGCATTCCTTTTTTTGCAGTGTGCGCTTGGGCGCACAAAATGCATCCTGTTGCATTTTTTGTGCGTCCGACTTGCCCCAAAAAAACGCATGCGCAGCAATGCGCTTTTTTTTTACAGCAAAACACCCATTAAAGTCTATGGGTGCGCATACGTGCGCATTGTAATGTGCACGTATGCGCAAAAAACGCATGCTTTTTTTTTAAAAAATGCACCAAAACCCACAAAAAACGCACACAAACGCATGATGCGTTTTTTTTCATGCGTTTGTGTGCGCAAAAAATGTGCAGCAAAAAAACGCAAGTGTGAAAGTAGCCTTAGACCCTGGACTCCTGCTCAGGAGGCGACAATAAGACCTGACCACACAACATGAAGAGCTGATGTGGGCAAGAAACAGTGGCTGTATGAATGGACATGTGCTTAGCTCTAGAGGTGGCTGTATAAATCTGTATGTAGTGAGCGCCCTCTAGTGGTGACTGTATAAATCTGTATGCAGTGAGCTCCTCCTATTGGTAACTGTATAAATCTGTATGTAGTGAGCTCCCCCTAGTGGTGGCTGTATAAATCTGTATGTAGTGAGCTCCCTCTAGTGGTGACTGTATAAATCTGTATGTAGTGAGCTCCTCCTAGTGGTGGCTGTATAAATCTGTATGTAGTGAGCTACCTCTAGTGGTTGCTGTATAAATCTGTATGTAGTGAGCTCTCCCTAGTGGTGGCTGTATAAATCTGTATGTAGTGAACTACCTCTAGTGGTGGCTGTATAAATCTGTATGTAGTGAGCTCCTCCTAGTGGTGGCTGTATAAATCTGTATGTAGTGAGCTCCTCCTAGTGGTGGCTGTATAAATCTGTATGTAGTGAGCTCCTCCTATTGGTGGCTGTATAAATCTGTATGTACTGAGCTCCTCCTAGCGGTGGCTGTATAAATCTGTATGTAGTGAGCTCCTCCTAGTGGTGGGTGTATAAATCTGTATGTATTGAGCTCCTCCTAGTGGTGGCTGTATAAATCTGTATGTAGTGAGCTCCTCCTAGTGGTGGGTGTATAAATCTGTATGTAGTGAGCCCCCTCTAGTGGTAGCTGTATAAATCTGTATGTAGTGAGCTCCCCCAAGTGGTGACTGTATAAATCTGTATGTAGTGAGATCCCCCTAGTGGTGGCTGTATAAATCTGTATGTAGTGAGCTCCTCCTAGTGGTGGCTGTATAAATCTGTATGTAGTGAGCTCCTCCTAGTGGTGGCTGTATAAATCTGTATGTAGTGAGCTCCTCCTATTGGTGGCTGTATAAATCTGTATGTACTGAGCTCTCCCTAGTGGTGACTGTATAAATCTGTATGTAGTGAGCTCCTCCTAGTGGTGGCTGTATAAATCTGTATGTAGTGAGCTCCTCCTAGTGGTGGCTGTATAAATCTGTATGTAGTGAGCTCCTCCTAGCGGTGACTGTATAAATCTGTATGTAGTGAGCTCCCCCTAGTGGTAGCTGTATAAATCTGTATGTAGTGAGCTCCCCCTAGTGGTAGCTGTCTATATTAATATATGAGCTCACTCGTGGTGGTATAAATCAATATACAGGGTACTCCCTTACTTGCAGCTGTCAGGAGCCAAAGTTTTAGTATCTTACATGTGAAGGAAAGATATGGAATGGATTTGTAGCTCTTAGTGACAATTTATCAAAGTGTTCATGCTAAAAACCATTAAACAATTTGGAGTTTGGGCTGAAAGACATTCCTAAAGTCGCTGTAAAGATTTTTCCAACACATATAAGTGTGATTCAAAAGTGCAGATCATCAGATATTTACTTAAGGCATTGTCTTTAAATGGTTACTGTGATTTCAAGAAGTTTTGCATAACTTAAAAGTGCAAGCAAATATAGGAAACTGTACGATCTATCGGAGAAATCTGCTTCTCTCTCTACATAGTTTCGTTATTTACTGGTAGAAATCAATTTTGCTCATAAGATGGATTGCCATGTCACTTATCTATCACACTACAGCTGCATATTGAAGTCTCTAGAGAGGGGAGGAAGAGTGAAAAAGAGATAAGACAGAGATAGATCATGCTGCTGCTTTCTAGTAAGTGTTTCATCCCATTCCAGTGCTGGATTTACAGCTGCACTGCTCAGTACTACTGTATCATGTCTTCCATGACACTGCTGTATATTTTAAGTGATCTGTTTGCCAGGTTTTCCTAATATAAACTAAAGCCACCGCCTTTAACTGCTGTATTACTGTAGTCCATCGGTCTGTATCTAAGCCCCCGCTCCTCCTGCATATGCCAAAAAATACCTTACTTACCTCTATGCATCGCCTAACTAGAGGGAAAAAAAGTTGGTTACCCAACTTATGACCACTAACTCGTAAAACTATGGAATGGACCTTAAAGGGGTGGTTTGATTTGTGTAGTTTTTTTTTTGTGATGTTCTCCCAGAGATCACTTGATTGCAGAATGGATTGATGCTGGGACCTCCAATGATCAGCTGTAAGAAACAGTTAGAAGGGCTCAGGTGTCCTAAAATGCTAGTGATCCACCGCAGCACCATAAGGATTGTCTTATTCCGGTCCTCCCTGCTTTTCCCTTACTACACTGCCTGTACTGTACAGATTAAGTGTCAGCCAACTGTCAGTCTTCACTGTAGTTCTGGCCTTTAATTCATGAATCAGGAAGATCAGGATGCACATGAGGCTTATTTCTTTTATCATACCATGATTTGATCTGTGGCTCTATCGCTTTAAAACCCGAATGTAGGACATGTGAGACGAGCTCCTGCTCCACATCATGACCCCATCGGATCATCTGTGCTTCTGTGACCGCACAGTTTCTTAGAAGGCCAGGACCTGCCAGGAAGCCGCTCCTGTTTTCTCCGATAATAAAGCTTTTCCTGCTGCAGCATTTTAATATGCAAAGCGCGTCGGGTTCACTGGAAATCTCGCTGCCTAAGGAAAGTTTTTATGTTTTCTCTAAAATGAAAAGATTAGTCACCGTGTCTCTCCCGGACATCTGTGTGATGATGTGAACCTTGGCGGCGGCTCTCCGCCATCAAATCTCTTCTGTCTGTGTGTTTTTTATTATTGGAATTATTCGCTAACACATTTTACTTCATTATGGAATTGCCAAAAAATAGACAATGTGCAGAGACATCGCCGGGCGCCAGAGTAGTCATCCCCGCAACCGGCGCCGCGCTCCGCGGTCCCTTTATGATCACTGTTATCTGGTACTGTCAGCGTGAATTTATGAAAGACGTACGCCACAATTATGGCACAAAGGGACAATAAAAGCAGGGACTTACTCTGATACTTGTCACAAATTGGTGAAAATTTGCTCGTCTACCTCTGTTCGTAACGAAAGTTGATTTCTTGGGCACAGATCGGACCAAGATGCGCCAAATATTCGAAACAACGCTCACTTTATACTCCAGTGCAATACACATTCTCAAATGTTTACCCCATGCTGTATTACAGGCTGCAGCGTACAAGGACCAATGTGATAATGGTAAATACAAAGCATACAGTGGCTTGCGAAAGTATTCACCCCCTTGGCTTTTTACCTATTTTGTTACTTGGGTGTAAATATTTTTGTAATTCGATTTGTATGTGATGCATTCAGCACTAAATAGTCTAAGCTGGTGAAAGTGAAGTGAGAAAAAATAGGGATAAACTAAATGGATGGGATCAGAGAGGCAGCACAGAGACCAAAGGTAACCCTGAAGGAGCTGCAGAGTTCCCATGCAGAGACTGGAGTATCTGTCCATACGACCACAATAAGCCGTACACTCAATAGAGGTGGCCTTTATGGAAGAGTGGGCAGAAAAAGCCTTTACTTACACACAAAAATTGTAAGGCTCCTTTTGAGTTTGCCAAAGGACTTGTGGGAGACTCCCCAAATGTATGGAGGGAGGTGCTCTGGTCAGATGAGACCAAAATTGAACTTTTTTGGCCACCTATGTAAACGCTATGTCTGGCGCCAAACCAAAACACTCATCACCCCAACAACACCATCCCCACAGTGAAACATGGTGGTGGCAGCATCATGCTGTGGTGATGTTTTTCGGGAGCAGGGAAAGGAAAATTGGTCCAAGTCAAGGGGAAGATGAATGGTGCGGAATACAGGGATATTCTTGCGCAAAACCTGTTTCTGTCTGTCAGTGATTCGAGACTGGGACAGAGGTTCACCTTCCAACAAGACAATAACCCTAAGCATACTGCTAAAGCAACACTCGAGTGGTTTCAGGCGAAACGTGTAAATGTTTTGGAGCAGCCGAGTCAAAGCCCAGACCTTAATCCAATGGAGAATCTGTGGTCAGACTTGAAGATTGCTGTTCACCAGAGGAAACCAGGAAACCATCTAACTTGAAGGAAATGGAGAAGTTTTGCCTTGAGGACGGGACAAAAATCCCAGTGGCAAAAATGTGGAAAGCTTATCCAAAGCAACTTGCAGCTATAATTGCCACAAAAGAAGGCTTTACAAAGTACTTACTGACTTTTGGGGGATGAATAGTTATGCACACTGAAGTTTTCAGTTATTTTGTTGTTTCTCAATAAAAAGAAAATCAAATGTTCACAGTTGTCAGCAGGTTCTGTACATGAACTGATCAAACCATCAAAAAAAAGAAAGAGTGAAATTCCAGGTTGTGTGGTAGCAAAACACGAAAAAGCGAAAGAGATGTCACAGGGTCTTACTCTGGTATCACACAATCGAGTGAGAGATGAGTGAACAGTCCCAAGAACCTTTAATACATGCAAACCAAAAGGTTCATCAAACAATCCACTACACAGAGGATAAAATCATCCAGGAACACGGTTACTGTCCAGAAACGGGATAAATGCCCCATGAGATGAAAGTCACAATCCTCCACTTGGAGATCAATATGGAAATGCGGCTCCAGACACTTCTCCGTACAGGGCTCCTCCAGCAGTATTTCCAGGGCAATCTGGGTTTTTCCAAGTCTCTCTCGGGTGCTGGCCTCAGCATCAGCGTCCCACAAAGGATCTAAGGATCTAAAGATAGAAAATTCCTTTTAATACCCACATTTGTGTTTCAGGTCATCATCCACAGGTCAGGAAGGACGTGGCAGCGCCTCATTTCTCATTGTTTGAGTATTTAATCATTAGGCATAGTTTGTTCCCTCCTCTGCAGGTCAACAAGCCCCAGGGTCCCTTACAATGGTCACTCAACTATCGATTGTTCAATTACCCTGTGTCCCTGTCTTGCAAAGATAGCAGAGAACACCCTGTAGGAGCTGGTATGAGAGGCAAACAGCAGCCATTATAAAATATCAAGAGTCAACTTTTAAAACTCATATTACAATAGCCCATGGTTCTTGACCCACTGAAAATAGACATCTGGATAATTAACATTAAATACTGTGTGGTCACATTAGAGGAAATAAACAGAATGATACAGACAACAAGACAACGTTCAGAAAATCAGTAAAAATATGAACATAGAGAAAATGATACCCCACACACCATATCACACCATCACAACTTCTCCCCTGTTAATAAATGAGCACGCCATGCAGTCTACATAGACCTACGGCCACCTCACAGCCAAAAGAGCGCTAATATAGTAAACATTGTAAATATAATGGCACAATATAACAGTACGGCAGTTTGTTGGTGTCAATGGAGTGCTAATACGATAAGGAAAAAATATACAATGCTAATATTATAGGGCCATAAATTACCATATCGTAGTGCCATACAAATATGAAACCTTCGCAGTCTTATGTAGTGGTGACATATGTTGCCACTAATACTGCATATTGCCGATACACAATGGACTTATAACACCAAACACTGATGTAAACCGAAGAGCATGCTAATATAACATACAGTGTTAAGATAGTAGTGCCAATAGATAGTGTCTCATACTGACAATATAGGGATCCTTGACTTTTCTAATATAATAGTGCCATATATTGCCAATATCGTAACACAATATATTGTCAACGGGTCCAATCATAGAAGAGAGTGAGAGAGGCACCATTACAGAGTGTAGATTGGCCCCCATTATGGTGTTGAGTTTGTCCCCCTGGACAGGAGGACCTTGTGTTTATTCCACTCTCCTCCTCCATGACACTCAGGTCTGTTCTCCCTTATTTACTCCCAATGCAGTTTGTATGTATAGGGGTCTCCTGTATATGTTTCCATACATACGTAATGTAAAGAAGATGAGACCAACCTTGGCTGGGACCCCTACCTCCAAAACTGACCCTCATGGTGAGAGGTTATCATTCCCCCTACAAATATGCAGATAACTCCACCCATGATACTGGATTAAAGAAATCCCAACCCTTATTGGTGTAAATGCCGCTGTTCTCCTGAATCCGGTGATGTTTTTCTTTTGTTTCTGTGCCTCTCCATTCCTGAGATATGGCCACCTTTACTCTATTTATAAATGTAGGATTTTTAGCCAATGGGGTGTGGCCTTCAAAGAACACACCCACAGAGCTAGATTTATATGCATGAAAGACAACGCCTTATCTCGGGAACGGAGAGGTTCAGGAACTAAAGAAAAACATCGCCGGATTCAGGAGAACAGCGTTTTTTTTTTACACCAGGTAAAACAATTACATTTTTACACCAAGTGTCAGGTCCCCTTTAAAAGAGGGTGACTCTACATTGTCATGAAAACTTACAATATTTCAGAAGACGGATCTGACGTTACACACATCTGACGTTACCTTGATGAGGAGCAGAGGAAGCTCCTGTTTCTTTATGATACTTGGCGGCAGAGTCTTCTTAATGACATGTCTGTGTGCCAGCACCGGGCCGAGCGCCACCGGTAGCTGATGAGTGCATCTAGTTATTTGGACGTAGGCCGCATGTGAAAGTTCATTAGACACATGGCAAGGAGAACATCTAATGTTTCTTTTGGCTCTGCGCTCATTAAAGCCGTCATCTCCAGAGGCGCATTACTTAACCATCTCATGGCTGATAGATGGAGATGAACAAAAGTGATTTTCAGTCGTAGATATTTTTGCAATAAAATCTGCAGCTCGGGAATGAACCCATAGGGGCGCGCTGCTTTGCAAAATGGAGTCTTCCGATTGGAAGAGTTACTATAAATGTTGAGTGTCCTATGGGAGTATCACGTTTGGCGCAGTCATTTTGGAGGCCCTCTACTATGAGTATAGCAGGACTTTTGTAAGCGCAGTGGGTGTGCTGTGGCACAATTGTTATTGGTGACACAATGTGGGCATCTACTGATTCTGCCATGTTTCTCGACAGGGCCGGACTGGCCATCTGGCAATTCTGGCAAATGCCAGAAGGGCCTGTCTGGTCGTGGTCCACCTTGACTGCTACATTGTTAACAGAATTGATGTTCTCAAGACACCCATACTATTAAGAGTTGTGACAGAGCACAAAGTTGCTTACCTCAGCAGGCCACGGGTATCGTTAGAAATATTGGTCTTGTCGTGAATCTTGCTTTCCTCCATCCAGGGTAATATTAGTAATATATCCCATCTGTTGCTTTGGGACGGGGACACAATGCGCTTGTGTGATTTCAAATTCCAGTGCTGAATTTCAGCCAGTCCATACCTGTTTCTCGGCATTTTTGGGGTAGTACATTTTTTGGAAGCCCTGTAGGCACAGTATTGTATTTGCAATTATTTTGTGGGCAGAATGTAGGAACCATTACTGAGTGCATGCAATATCTGTCTAGCAAGAGTTTTAGGGCCACTATCTATTTGGCACCATTATTGTTAGATGCACCTTTTGGCAGTAGGGGGGACTACGTGGTACTAAAAGAGCAGTATCCTCTAGGCACCATGATTATGAGAGGTGCTCTACATGGCACTATAACTGTCAGTGCATGATCTACATGGCACCATTTTTGTTGGAGGCACTTTGTGTAGCCCTGATTACAGTTGGAGGCACTATGTGGCACTATTATTGTTGGGCAGTGTCGACTAGGCAGCACCATTATGCGTCACTGCATAGGGCACCAATTACTGTCAGGGCCCAGATAATATATTCATGTTCTGGTTTTTACATGTTGTTCTTTTTCGGATGGTTTTGTAAACTCCTCTGTTCTCCCGAGGTCCATATTCCTCACTTTTTCACACTGCAAGGGATTTCAGTTCCCTTAGTTCATGATGACACAGCCGCTACAATAAAAAGTTGGTGGAGGATGCGGGCGCCATCAAATAAAAGTGACTCTCTACTGTTTAATTAATCTCATGTATGACAGCACCCCGTCCCCCAAAACTGTGAGTTCTGTCATAGAGGACAAGGGGGACACTGTTTTATCTGCAGATAGAACAATGATTGCATTCTTTCATGAGTTGATTGATGTCTACCTCAGGGTTGTAAAAAATGCAAACTGATGGTTCCTCAGCTTAATCGTTTGTTGCACGACTTTCGTTGTGAGGCGATCACTGCACACAGACGATCTCTGAGCCTCTCAGTGAGACTTCTGCCTCCGTCCACAGGTGTTTTGGCCGACTCCTCGCAAGCAGACGGCTCCTCGTGTCTCCGGTGTCTTCTCCAGACTGCAGGTCTCAGCTCCGTCCACAGATGTTCAGTAATATTTAGATCAGGGTCATAGAAGCCTCTTCAGAAGAGTCCGATGCTTTGCTCTCAGCCATTATTGGATGTTTTTAGCTTATTTTGGGTCATTATCCTGTTGGGGGACCCATGACCGGCGGCTCAGACTGAGCTTCCTGATATTGGGCTCCAGAGTGTCTTGATAATCTTGAGATTTCATTGTGCCTTGCACAGATACAAGACTCCTTGTGCCAGATGAAGCAAGGCCGCCCCAAACATTCCTGAGATCCTCCATGTGTCACCGGAGGAACAATATTGTTTTCTTTGCTTCACTTTTGCGTCTGTGGACATAAAGATGATGTGGCTCCAGTTTTGTCTCCTCCGTCCACAGGATGTTCTCCTCGAAGCTTTGTGACTTGTCATTATGTATTTTGGCAAATTCCTGTCTCGCTTTTCTATGATTTGCTTTCAGCGGTGGTTTCCTACTTGGTCGTCTTCCATGAAGTCCACTTTGGACAAGAGAGCGCTAGACGGTGCGATCTGACACTGATGGACCTTGACCTCTGCGTTCACCTCTAATCTCTTTGTAAGTTGTTCTGGGCTCTGTGGTTCCCATTTGTATTATCAGTCTCTTCAATTTGTCATCAGTTTTCCTCCTGCGGCTACGTCCAGACCTGGAACTTCTGAATAGTATGTGTAGCTGTAGTAACAGGAACATCAGGCTGTGTGGAGATGTCTTATAGCCTTTATCTTTATCGATAATTTTCTATTTATTCTCCTGAGACCACTCTCTCTTCAGCTTTCTTTGCTCTTTGTTTGGTGTGGTGCACACAATGATACCAAACAGCACAGTGACTACTTTTCACCCTATAAATAGATGACTGACTAAGTTTGTAGACACCTGTGATGCTAATTACAGGACACCGTAGTTTACCATGTTCCTATAGTCAAATTAATTTCAGTCTTTTCTAGGGGAGCCATCATTTTTGTTCAGGCTGGTTTCATAATTTTTTTTTTTTTTGTGTTAAACCACAATTTAAATGCAAAAAAGAAAAGTGTGATCTTCATTAGCTCATATTCAGTAAATTTAAAATTACTTTTATCAGCCTCAAGTTATTTCAATCATTATTGTGGGTTCTTCTTAGTGTTATTAGCAGGGTGACAAATATGTTGTCCACGTGTGTAAACAGATAGATAGACAATAGATAATAGATAGATAATAGATATATAATATGATAGATGATAGATTATAGGTAATAGAGAGATAGATGATAGAAAGATAATAGATAACAGATAATATATAGATAGATAATAGATAGCTACTATGATAGATAGTAGAGATAGATAATAGATAGATAACAGATAATGGATAGATAATATATAGATAGATAATATTCTTGTCCTGCGGTTTTGTATTTATATCATAGATCAGGAGACTTTTGCTATGAGACAGTTTGTGGCTTTTCATCAGAATTCATCTTCTGTGCGGAAAGTTCATCAGCATTCGGTTCTCGGCCTCGTTATTTGCCAACTGGTTTAGTGCTGATAAAGTGACCTCATTATATCGTCCCGATGTTACTGAAGGCACGCAGTGTGGAATATGTAAAGCTGCAGTGTCAGACACCTCACCTGCGGCGGAGGTGTCAGGAGTGGTGGTGGCACTTTTTTTTTTTTGAAAAAAAATGAAAAATGTACAAAAACCACGTGCTCCAAAAATAGTCCTATGATGAAGTCCAAGCATCAATGTCCATGGTCCATTCCTGGGCAAATGGTGAACTATATACAAAGAAAGTTTTTTTTGACCACACATGTCCTGTGGTACAATGTCCATAAATGTCAATTCTTTCTGCGGAATCTGCTGCGGTTTGCCACCTATTCCATTGTCCAGGTGGCAAACCGCAGGGAAAAACCGCAGGCCAATCCGCAGGTAAAACCGCAGGTCATTTTACCTGCGGTTTTACCTGCGGTTCAGCAGATAAGAATCCGCAGACCAATCCGCAGTGTGTGCACATAGACTCACCATGGGTATGACAGATTCACCACTGGCAGGGCGAGGATTCTCTGGCTCCACTGCTGGTGTGGCATCTGCTGCCAGATTTTCCTGATCTTCAGGATTTTCTTGAGTCACTTCTTCCTGTGCTACCAATTGGGGAAATGTCAACACTGGCACCACTATTGCATCATTCACCTTAGTCCAATTGGCAGGAAACTCTCCAAGTATGGTGCTGACCTTTTCTTCTTCTATGGGTTGGATGTTATCTTGTTCTTCCATTCTTTCTCTTAACTGGTCAGGGCATAATTTCAAATGATCCCTTGATACTGCGGCTGAGGTTTCGCCTCCACCTTTACTAATAAGGCATACCTTGGTATTGTCAAAATTTGAGGGTAGAATGGTGTAAGGCTCCGCTTCCCATTGGTCATCCAATTTATGCAATCTTCTTTTCCTCTTTAAGACTTGTTCTCCTGGTGACAAGGGAACTGCCGGTGCATGTTGGTTGTAAAGCTTCTCCTGCTTTTGCCTTGCCTGAGCTAGACTCTTTTCCACATACTCTTGAACTCTTTTGTACCGTTGTTGTCTTTCTGCATCACAGTCAGCATCTGGTGACGTTACTTCAGGTGTCAGGACTCCCATGTCCAAATCAATAGGCAGTTTCCCAGGTCTTGCTCTCATTAGGTAGGCTGGAGTGCAGTTAGTGGAATTCACAGGAATGTGGTTGTAGAGGTCTACCAGATCTGGCAACTTTTCTGGCCACAGATTCCTCTCCTCCAAAGGCAAGGTCTTCAGTAGGTCAATCACTACCTGGTTCATCTTCTCACACATGCCATTGGTCTGTGGGTGGTACGGTGTTATCCGGATCTTCTTACAACCATACAAGTTACAGAATTTCTGGAACACTTCTGCCTCAAAAGCTGGACCTTGATCTGTAAGCACTTGCTCAGGATATCCATGTGGTCTACAGAAGTGCTGTTGGAATGCTCTGGTTGCTGTCCTGGCTGCTTTATCTTTGACAGGCACAACTACCAGGAATCTTGAGTAGTGGTCAACGATGGTAAGAGCATAGATGTAGCCTGACCGGCTTGGAACCAGCTTCACATGGTCCAGGGCTACCAACTCAAGTGGCTGTTTGGTGATGATTTGCTGTAGAGGAGCTCTCTGGCTGTTTCGATCCTTTCTGCGCAGGTTACATTGTCCACACTCCCGGCACCACTTTTCCATGGCTTTCCTCATACCAGCCCAGTAGAATCTCTCCCGGAGCAACGCTTCCAACTTCTTCCATCCGAAGTGTCCAGCTCCATTGTGGTATGCTTCCAAGACCATTGATGCCTCTCTCTTTGGGACTACCACCTGCCAGACCAGCTCATGAGTCCGGGCATTGATACTCCTCCGACACAGCTTTCCTTCATAGATGAACAGCCGACCTCTTTCCTTCCACAACTGCTGGGTCTCTTCAGGAGCATCCGACTCTGGGCGTGAGACAGCTTTTGACAGTAGCTCCTTCACCAGGCGGACTGCGGGGTCATTATCCTGAGTTTCTGCCCAGTCATGATGGGGCAATGGATTTAGGGTAACCTCTTTCAAGGCAGACCTCCTGTTTCTCACTCCCTGGGCACGTTGGGCCGCAAGGGGCCGGTGGAAGGGAGGCAACTCTATTTCCTCAAGAGCCTCAGGGTCTTCTCCTGCATCCTGCAGATTAGGCATCCTGGACAGCGCATCAGCATTGGCATTCTTGTGCCCTGTTTGGTACTTGATGGTAAACTCATAGTTAGACAGCCGAGCCATCCATCGCTGCTCCAGTGCACCTAGTTTTGCAGTGTCCAAGTGTGTCAACGGGTTGTTGTCCGTGAAGATGGTAAACTTGGCTGAAGCTAGGTAATGCTTGAATCTTTTAGTCACAGGCCAGACTATAGCGAGGAACTCCAGCTTGAAGGAACTGTAGTTGTCAGGGTTCCTTTCAGTGGGACGAAGCTTCCTACTGGCGTAGGAGATCAATCTTTCTTTTCCATTCTGTACCTGCGACAGTACTGCTCCAAGTCCCACGTTGCTGGCATCAGTATACAACACAAAGGGTTTGTCATAATCTGGGTAGGCCAGAACTTCATCTCCTGTAAGAGCCATCTTCAGTCTGGTGAAGGACCTCTCCAACTCCTCAGTCCATTCAAATGCGGAACTTTTCTGTTTGGCTTTCTTGGACTGTCCCACCAGGAGATTTTGCATAGGAGTGGCTATTTCAGTGAAGCCTTTGATGAACCTTCGGTAGTAGCCTACCAATCCGAGGAATTGGCGTACTTTGTGGAGGTTGCTGGGCTTCGGCCAGTCCCGGATGACTGTGACTTTGTCAGGATCTGGTGCCACACCTTCTGCACTCACTACATGACCGAGGTACTGTACCTTGGGCTTCAGGAGGTGGCATTTGGAAGGCCTTGCCTTCAGGCCAAAGTTGGACAAGGCTTCAAACACCTCAGCCAGGTGCTCCAGATGGTCTTCATAAGTCTTGGAGAAAACAATGACATCATCAAGGTACAACCGGACTGTCTCAAAGTTCATGTGTCCCAGGCAGCACTCCATCAGCCGTTGAAATGTTCCTTGGGCGGTGCAGAGCCCAAGTGGCATATACTTGAACTCAGAGACCCATGGGGGTGGTAAATGCTGTTTTCTCCTTGTTTGCCTCTGCCACGGGAACCTGTCAATACCCACTAGTGAGATCCAAGGTGGAAAAGTAGTTAGCAGTTTTAAGTGCAGCTAATGACTCTTCAATTCTGGGTAATGGGTAGGCATCTTTATGTGTAATGCTGTTAATTTTTCTGTAATCAACACACATTCTAATGGTACCATCCTTTTTCTTTACAAAAACTATTGGAGCTGCCCAAGGGCTACAACTCTCTCTGATGACCCCTGCTTCCTTCATCTCTCTCAACATACCTTTAGCACATTGGTATTGTGTTGGGGGTATAGGTCTGTACCTCTCCTTTATGGGTGGATGGTCTCCAGTAGGGATATGATGTTGAACCCCATTTGCCTTCCCAAAATCTAGTGGGTGTTTACTGAATGCCAGCTCATATTCCTGGGTCACCCTGTAAACCCCATTTCTCTGGTATGAAGGTGTAGAGTCAGTCCCCACCTGCAGTTGCTGGCACCACTCCTCTAGCTGCTTTGCAGAGCCATTGTCCTCCACCTGGTCGGATGAGACCACGGGCTCTGCTGCCTGCAAAGAGTTGTTATTGACAGTGAGCAGCTTAGCAACTGTGGCGTACCGAGGTATTGTGGCCTCCTCCTCCCCACAATTCAAAAGGCGTACAGGTACTCTCCCTTTACGTACATCAACCACCCCTCTGACTGTCAGGACAGTGGACCTGCTATCAGAGTATACTGGCTCTACCAATGCCTGGTAATCTCTTCCTCTGAGGCCTATGGCTGCCCGACACCAAATCAACATCTCACATCTGGGGGGTATTGCAATGGGGAAAGCATCACTCACTCTGACGCTGCCAATTTCTCCGCCAGAGAGTTCTACCTGTTGTCTTTGCATCAGGGCTCTGATCTCCTTCTGCAGGACTCGTTGTTCACTGGAACCAGCAGTCTCATCCACCTGTTGCAACAAGACAATAACCTCGGAAAGACAATTTTCAATTACATTTGTGCCAAGAGTCATCATGGGATTACATTCTCGTCGATCAATATCCACCACTATCAGACCTTGAGATTTTAACTCCACCCTCCCCACTTTAGCAGTAATTTCTTTACATCCCACTTGTGGTAAAGACTGACCATTACTGGCAACTACTGTCAGTTCATCAGTTGGGCCATGGGTGAGTTCAGAGTCAGCCTAATATCGCTTGTAGAGGATATAGGGCATAGTGGTCACCTGGGAGCCAGGGTCCAGCAAAGCGTTCATTGGGATGCCGTCAATCACCATTGGAAGGACCGGTCTCCCTCCAACATACTTGGCTCACCAGTTCCTTGGGCTTTGTGGTCCTACTCCTGAGGGTTGGCCCTCTGCCCCAGGGGTTGCCCGTTTAAAGGACAAAATCTTGCAAGATGACCTGCCTTGTAGCAGCGACGACAGATGGGACGTCCGTCCTGGTCATAGCGGTCGTTGTTCCTCCCTCGGAGTGGAGGGGCTCTCCTCTTCCGGAGCCACGGGACATCCTCTGGACTGGACGCAAGCTGGATCTTCTCTTTGGAGGACACCTGCAGGGACTGCACGGTTTTGAAGTTACATCTGTGACATAATGTAGTAATATAGTTAGCACTGGAGGCATCCTCTAGTATCAGGACTGAGATGTGCATGCGACCATTGCTCCCCCTGTCGCCCCGTCAGCACCCGGTCCTTTACTACGCCTCCTGACATTTTTTTTTGCACCTTCCCCATTTTTTCACATTGTGGATTGATTCTCTGTATTATCATCTGTAACATTTCTGGATAATTGTCGCAGTTACTGCATCGATGAGACGCCCTCGCAGCGATCAATAAGCGCAGGCTGTTCAGACATTTTCTCTATTTGTACCTTCTGTCCAGAATGTTATTGATAAAATGCATTTACCTAAAAGTCTCTTTGGCTCAATACAAAGATAATGGGGTGTAATGGAGGAAGCGATTTGTGTAACAGCCACCTGCGAGCTGCCAGCTGATGGAATCTTTGCCCGCTGCCTTTGGTGACACCGTCCTTTGCCGCAGGCAGGACCAACCCCCGGCGAACCCAGGAAAGTGCCGGAGCTCACAGCCCAGGGTCCGATTAGCACTATCTGTCGTAAATGTACATGATGTGACAGCACACAAGTGTAACCGCTACAATCGGAGCTTGCTTTACATTCGTAGATGCAGCTGTCAATTGTGGCCGCAGCACTTAAGAGGTTGCAGATGGGCCTAGGTGTCCCTTCAGACTCTCATCAACCCCCTGTGTGTCTGCTGCCATGTTTGTATACCTGTGAAGCCCATGGATAGACTTTATAGGAGACTGGTAATTTTGTAGTATTGCAACGTATTGTACAAGAAATCACATCTTTAAGTTCCCCAAGGGGACCAATATTAAAAACATAAACAAAATTAACTATATTTTTAAAACTTTATACATTTCATATTACCCCTCCACCATTTTTCTCAGAATGTAAACAAAATCTAAAAAATAAAAAATTAAGGTAATTGGTATTGCAGCCTGTCTTTCTGCCTGAATCTATAAAATAAGAGAATATATATCCCATGCGACGAATGAAAAAAGAGAAGAACAGAAATGGCAGAATTGACGTTTTTTGGTCATTTCGCCTCACAAAAAAAGGCATAAAAAAGAAAAACTCTACTATATCTGAGTGTCCCGATAATACAGAATCCCAGCAGCAGAGATCATAGCAACTAGTGGTGAATGCTAAGTAATCTACACCACAAACAGGCATTAGCCCATGGAAAGCTCCAATATATACTGCAAACAAAGTTATCATATATAAAGCTAGTGCCATTATATACAAGAGGCTCCATGGGTACTAATTAGCATAGGTGAAATAATCCCACAGTGAGGTGTGAATTTCTGAATAATTCCCTGCTACTAATCCTAAGGTCATAACCTCCAAGTCATTGCTCACCCATTTGCTGTCAGGACCACCACACACTGCGCCCCTACGCGCGTTTCGCGTGGGCTTCTTCCAGGGGCTGTCCGCAACCGTTAGTATCCATGGGGCCTCTTGTATATAATGGCACTAGCTTTATATATGATAACTTTGTTTGCTGTTAGTAACCCTGCACGTAGTTGCACCTTAGTCTCTTACATTGTCATATATATGGTTTACTTTTGTCTATGTATTTTATACAATCTTTTGTGAGTATAAATAAATAATGAAGTGATTTTATTCTTGGATATAGACTCCTGTTCTTTTTGTTTGTTTATATATCTGAGTGTCCGCCTCCAGTTGTCCACGCTGTGACGGTCTTCATTAAGGAAGAGGGACCTCAAACTGTTACTGGAACTGGGACCCCCAACTGTCCCAGGGGTACCCTTGAAGGTAGTGAGACCCAAGTCTCTGACCTTACTGTCCTCCTGTTAAACCCTGATCTGTCTCCTCCCCCACCCCATAAGGCATGGAACAGAAATTTAAGGGAAACCAGACACAAATACAAAGTAGGGATAACGGAAAACCTCTATCATACCAAAGCATTAACCAACAATAGGGAGAAAGATGGGGACAGGGAGGAATAAGCTAAACAGGAAACAGGGGCCAGGAGATAAACACACAGCTACTACAGCAAACCGCAGAAAACTACTACAACAACTCCACTCTAACCACTTAGCTTTAGCACACGGCTCAGGAAGACAAATCTTTCACCAGCAGGAACAAGAAAGTCTGATCAGTTTATATAGGAAGAGGTGATGACTAGATCAGAAGCAGCTGAAATAGAGCAGCATGTTTCTGACCAACATACAATCTCTTCAGCACCAGAAGAAACTGATGCACGGCAGAGCACACGTTCGCTCTGTCTACACCTTTATAGTCTATGACTCTGTCGGCGCATGCACCCGAATCCTGTTTTACAGGAGGTTCAAACGTAAACCCCGACGGGGTCGCTGATTGGGTGTCAGTGTGAAAGCATCCTTAGAGATCAGTATCCCTGGGGACTTCCAGTAGACGGTTTGGGCGCGGTGCACAGAGTATGCACAGGTCTGGCTTCCAGGTCAAATAGGGCTAAAAGGGGATGTTCTGCAACACCAATGTAAAGTAGTTAAATCCCCCCAAATTGTGTCCTGAAAAAAAACAAAAATCCAAAACGTGTCCAGATATTAGGCTGTGTGATTGCCAACAGCGCCTCTACAGGAATAAATAAGCATTGCAGGCGGATGTTAAAAAAGAATAGGCATCCGTTTTGGTCTGGGGGTAACTCTGGTCCTCCAGAGGGATCGTTTGTAGTAAGAGATCCCACGTTGTTCTATTAGCTGAAATATCCCAGTGAGGATTGTGAAAAGCGCGGGGTCCTATGAGAAGGATTGCATCTTAGCTAGTAGATGGGTGAAATCTCTGTCCCATGGACATCAGTGCAGCCTGATCCCTTCTTAGGTACAAACATTTTATTCTGAACCGACAGGATGTCTTCTCCTCTAATCACCTCCAGAATCGCACATTCTCCAGGTGTAAAGCTGCAGGAGGCCGTCCCTGAATGATCGCTGCTTCTCAGCGCTGCATGTGCCCCGACCAAAAGGCTCCATATATAAGCTGATGGATACAAGTGGAAAATAGAGAAATTCTAAATGCAGCTCTGGATGTGACTGGAGTATAAAATATGGGACAAATGGATGTGGGAAGTAACTGAACGTTAGATGCAGATTGATCCATAACATGATGTAACAATTATACAGAAATACAGAAAAAAATAACTAAAAAAGAAGGATCTAAAAAGAAGTCTGAATTCTGATACCGGGCTCGGGGGTCTCTGGGGGTCCCAGTCAATAAATTAACATAAAGAACATTTTATCTACAATCTTTGATATGTAAAATTTTCTCTTTGGAGAATTTCTTGGTCTAAATCTAAACTTCCAGTCACTTGGATCAAACGCAATCAATGTGATTCTCACTGAGGAGAAAGATGGGAAATGTGATTTATAAATGCTGAACTAATGAGATCCCCCTCGTGGGATGTGAGGAATTCTGTATACTCCTGAGCCAAAGCAGAGAGATAGATAGATAATAGACTGATAGCTAGATAATATATAATAGATGACCTGTCCAGACTATCCTGTTTAGTGAGTAAAGGTGCCAGAACCCCCGGCTTTGGGCAGAGGGCGGGATATGTGACAAAGTCACTGGCAATGTGCTGGAGGGGAGATACATTTCACTAAGGCTAATAGCTTCAGTGATTTGAAACCCAGAAGTTTGGTCCAGTATACTATGTGTTGAGAGGGGTTAATCGGCCATTGTAAGGGCTGGATTTTTGCGGAAAACCATAGAACGGGTGGAAGGATGTCCACCTTATCTCCACCCTAGGGTGGGGTCTGGGGTTTAAATAGTTGGCCTTCTGAGACATTCAGTGTTCAGTGTGTCTGGAGAGAGTAACTCCAGGAAAAGGGCTTGTGTTGGTGCTAAACTGAACCATGTGTCTTGCTAACCCTGAGAAGGGCGGATCCCCGTAGACATATTGCCTGTGATATACCATTTCAGTTTGTTTTCCTGTTTTGCCCAAAGGGCCGTATTTATTGTACTTCACCATAGTTTAAGCTGTATGTATAATAAACTAGTGAAGCTCTTAAAGAGAGAGGGTTCCCTTGTCTACCTCTGTGTACAGGTGAGTGAGTCGATTTATCACAATGGATACAATACAAATAATAATCGCATCGGGATGAGTCGTGCTTCAAATCAAAATTCATGATTCAAAATTTAAAAAAATAAGAAAAAATTGTATTACTGACCAGGATAAATATCCTATCTACACTGTGTAAAGAGCAAAGAGCAGTGTGATAAGAGAAAGAACAAATACAACATGACTGAGCAGCTAAATACATTTTACATTCAACATTCAGTCCTTTTGGTCGTAAAGTTTCTAATCTATGTTTCAGTGCAATTCTTTGATTTTTAATAACTTGACTCTATCACCTCCTCTCCTCAGCGGTGGCACATGATCAATAATTCTAAATGTAAGATTTTGCTCACTGTGGTTTTGTTCAGCAAATGTTTAGAGACTGGTAAGTCAATGTTGTTCTTTCCGATAGTGTATCTATGATGGTTCAGCCTGGATTTTTAATCCCAGGTGCTCTCTCCCACATACAACAGATTGCAAGGGCACTGAAGAAGGTATATGACGTACAATTGTGCTCAAAGATTTACATACCCAGGCAGAATTTTTGCTTTCTTGGCCTTTTTTCAGAGAATATTATTATTATACATTTTTATAGCGCCATTTATTCCTTGGTGCTTTACATGTGAAAAGGGGAAATATAGACAAGTACAATAAACATGAGCAAAACAGGCACATACAAGTACAGAAGGAGAGGGGACCCTGCCCGCGAGGGCTCACAGTCTACAGAGGATGGGTGAGGATACACTAGGAGAGGGTAGAGCTGGTCGTGCGGCGGTTCAGCAGACTGAGGATCACTGCAGGCTGTAGGCTTGTCGGAAGAGGTGGTGTCACGATCCATTTTTGGATCGATGTCAGATCTGGATCCTCATATATAAACTTTTTTTTTCCTTTTAGGCCATCGGGTGTTAACATCAATTTTTCCACCCGGGGGCCCCTGGTGCAATTACATTGCATTGCTAGGTGGGTTTTGCTTAGGGAGCTGGTGCAGTCCCACCTTCCTTTAAAAGGTCACCTCATGCTTCAGCTAACTGTTGGTGATACTCTTCCTCTTTGGAGACCAACCAAGCTGGAGTCAGGAGCTGGCTGTGCACAGTGAACTTCAGCTATTACCTTCATCTGGTGCCTAACCCTGCTCTTCGGTGCATTACAGCAGAGAAAGCTAAGTTTTGTTTTTTTAGTTTATTTAACTCCGAGGTGTCTGTATTATCTTTCCTTTGGTTTTTGGCGCAGTTCACTTTATGCCCTGTCTCACCTCCTGGGGAGGGGGTTGGGGGTTTCAGCGCTAAAATCTCATCCCTCGAGATCTCAGTCCCGAGATCACCATCAGCGCATGCGCCGTCCCCGGCGGCGGCCGCCATATTGCCGGAGCCAGCTAATACAGAGGGAACCGAGAGGGAGCCCCGGGGCTCTGGCCTGTCGCAAAATGTCAGCAGAGCCCCGGGATGGGAACCAGAGACACCACTGGACACGTGGAGACACGGCTGGGCACCCGGCGATACCCACAGCACCGACGGACACCCGGAGACGCCCGGACACCCCTGCGGCCTACACCTGGTAAGTGTCGGCAGAGCCCCAGCAGCACAAGCCCCCCTGATAGCAGCACAGACCCCTGGCAGCAGGACAAGCCCCCCTGATAGCAGCACGAGCCACCATGGTAGCAGCACAGACCCCTGGCAGCAGCACAAGCCCCCTGATAGCAGCACAGACCCCTGGCAGCAGGACAAGCCCCCCTGATAGCAGCACGAGCCCCCATGGCAGCAGCACAAGCCCCCTGATAGCAGCACGTGCCCCCCTGATAGCATCACGAGCCCCCCTGGCAGCGCGCTGCACATCGGAGCACCCTCTCATCCCTTCCTGCGGCCTGCAGTATCACCCCACTCCTGCCTCCTCCAGCAGTGACCCTGGGACCCCGCTTCACCGCAGCCACCACCCCCGGTAAGCAATAAGACACCTGGATTATAAGAGGCACCACCATTTTATTAAAAAAAAGTTTTTTCCTATTTTTCTCCTCAAAATTTGTGGTGCGTCTTATAATCCGGAGCGTCTTATAAAGCGAAAAATACGGTCCATCTGCATATAGGGACTCATCATGAAGAGTCCCTGTCATGCTACGTCTTGGGGGTAGAGTTCACCAAACGTGTGCGTGGCAAGAAACGTTCAGGTCCGTACCTGTGTGTGAATGAGTACGTATGGGTGTCCACCAAAAACATCTGGTGGAAGTGTGCTGCTGGGGTCTGGAGTTCTCGGGTGATCGGGCCATATCGGGTGTCGGCCATTCTCGGCCCGGGGACTTACCAGCTGGAGTTACCCCCTGTTATGCCCATACACAACTCATTCCCCAGGTCGGCACTCTGGAGATTTGTGGCACCTCCAGAGCATATGTTGTCATCTCCATCAGTCCACGTTAGCCATAAACCTGAGAGTGAGGTGACTGCCGAGGTGAACTCTGGTGGATCGAGACGTCCTCATTGTACGTTGTTTTCTGGTGAGGTGCGGTGTTGAGGGTCCAGATGCCCCTCATTGTAAGGGGGCTACTGTCACGATCCATTATTGGATCGATGTCAGATCTGGATCCTCATATGTAAACTTTTTTTCCTTTCAGGCCATCGGGGGTTAACATCAGTTTTTTCCCCCCGGTGGCCGCTGGTGCAATTACATTGCATTGCTAGGTGAGTTTTGCTTAGGCAGCTGGTGACCACTCCCACCTTCCTTTAAAAGGTCACCAGGTGCTGCAGCTAACTGTTGGTGATACGCTTCCTCTTTGGAGACCAACCAAGCTGGTGTCAGGAGCTGGCTGTGTGCAGTGAACTTCAGCGATTACCATCATCTGGTGCCTAACTCTGCTCTTCAGTGCATTACAGCAGAAAAAGCTAAGTTTTGTTTTTCAGTTGATTTAACTCTGAGGTATCTCTCGTATCTTTCCTTTTGTTATATTGGTGCAGTTCACCTATTTCCATTATCACCTCCTGGGGAGGGGGTTGGGGGTTTAGCTCACGGCTAAACAGGAGATAGGGACAGGTCGGTGACTTGGGCCTCACTACCATCAAGTGTACCCCCAAGTTAAGGAAAGTCAGGTCACCCCCTTAGCCTGAGGGGCAGTTCAGGGGCCCAGGTTCCTCATCCCCTGTTTTCCCACACCTGCCCCGTGACAGGTGGGTCTTCAGGTTCCATTTGAAGGTTTACATGGTAGATAAAAGCCTGATGTGTTGGAGTAGAGGGTTCCAGAATATAGGGGAAGCATGGGAGAAGTCCTGTATGCGTTGTGGGAAGAAGAGATAAGAGTGGAGTAGATAAGGAGGTCTTGAGGGGATCGAAGAATGTGTGTAGGTAAGTACCAGGAGACCATGTCACAGATGGAAGGAGGAGACAGGTTGTGGATGGCTTTGAATGCCATGGTTAGGGTTTTGAACTGAAGCCTCTGGACAATGGGAAGCCAGTGAAGGGCTTGATAGAGGAGAGGCTGGGGTATAGCGTTTTTGCGGTTTTTTGGTCAAGGAATGCACGGATCCGGGAAATATTTTTGAGTTGGAGTCGGCAGAAGGAGGCAAGTGCTTGGACATCTGGCTTGAAAGAGAGGGCAAAGTCGAGGATCACGCCGAGGCACCGAGCATACGGGACTGGGGAAAGTGAGCAGCCATTGACATTGATGGATAGGTCTGCTGGAGGGGTAGAGTGAGATGGGGAAAGATGATGAATTCTGTTTTGTCCATGTTAAGTTTTAGGAAGCGAGCAGAAAAGAAAGATGAAATAGCGGACAGACATTGTGGGATATTGGTCAGTAAGGAGGTGATGTAAGGTCCAGATAGGTAGATCTGCATGTCATCGGCGTAGAGATGATATTGCAAACTGTGGGATTCTATGATCTGTCCCAGGCCTAAGGTGTAGATGGAGAAGAGTAGTAAGGGTCCTAGAACTCAGCCTTGGGGAACACCGACAGATAGGGGGCGAGGTGAGGAGGTGGTGTGTGAGAGGGAGACACTAAATGTTCGGTCTGTTAGATGTGACGATATCAGGATAGGGCCAGGTCTGTGATGCCAAGAGATGAGAGAATCTGTAACAGGAGGGAATGGTCCACAGTGTCAAAGGCAGAAGACAGGTCCAGGAGAAGGAGAACAGAGTAGTGTCGCTTGCTCTTGGCGGTTAGTAGGTCGTTAGTGACTTTAGTTGTGGCACTTCCAGTTGAGTGATGCTATCGGAAGCCTGATTGTAAGCGGTCAAAGAGGGAGTAGAAGGAGAGGTGTGAGGACAGTTCAAGATGGACATGATGTTCCAGTAGTTTTGAGGCATAAGGGAGAAGTGATATCGGACGATAGCTGGATACAGGAGATGGGTCAAAGGAGGGTTTTTTGAGGATGGGTGTGATTGAGGCATGTTTGAAGGATGAGGGGAAGACACCATTTGTAAGTGAGAGGTTGAAGAGGTGTGCTAAGGTTGTGATGAAGACTGTGGCAAGGTTAGGAATGAGGTGGGATGGGAGCGGGTTAAGCATGCAAGTAGTGAGATGTGATCTTGCCAGAAGGGTGGTGAGCTGATCGTCTGTCATGGTGGAATATGAATGATAACACCAAAACTTTTTCTTCTCTCATGGTTAGTGGTTGGGTGAAGCCATTTGTCAAACTACTGTGTTTTCTCTTTTTAAATCATAATGTCAACCCAAAACATCCAAATTACCCTGATCAAAAGTTTACATACCCTTGTGATTTTGGCCTGTTAACAGGCACAGAAGTTGACACAAATGAGTTTGACTGTCTACTAAAGGTAACATCCTCACCTGTGACCTGTCTGCTTGTAATTAGTGTGTGTGCATAAAAGTTGAGTGAGTTTCTGGGATCCAGACAGACTCTTGCATCTTTAATCCAGCCACTGACATTTCTGGATTATGAGTCATGGGGAAAGCAAAAGATTTGTCAACGGATCTACAGTAAAAGGTAGTTCAACTCTATAAAACAGCAAAGTGATACAAAAAGATATCCAAGGAATTGATAATGCCAGTCAGCAGCGTTCAAACTGTGATTAACAAATGGAAAATCAGGGGCTCTGTAAAAACAAAACCACAATCAGGTAGACCAACAAAAATGTTTTCCACAACTGCCAGGAAAATTGTTCGGGATTCAAAGAAAAACCCACAAATAACATCAGCTGAAATACTGGACTCTCTGAAAACTATCAGTGTGGCTGTTTCAAGATGCACAATAAGAAGGAACTTGAAGAAAAATGGGCTGCATGGTCGAGTCACCAGAAGAAAGCCATTACTGTGCAAATGCCACAAAGTATCTCACCTGCAATACGCAAAACACCACAGAGACAAGCCTCTGGAACAAGGTAATTTGGAGTGATGAGACCAAAATTAAACTTTCTAGCCACAGCCATAAACGTTACATTTGGAGAGAGGTCAACAAGGCCTATGATTAAAGGAACACCATTCCTATTGTAAAGCACAGAGGTGGATTGCTGATGTTTTGGGGATGTGTGAGCTACAAAGGCACAGGAAACTTGGTCAAAGTTGAAGAAAAGATGAATGCAGAACGTTATCAGCAAATACTGGAGGCAAATCTGCAATCATCAGCCCGGAAGCTGAGCATGGGACGTACTTGGACGTTCCAACATGACAATGATCCAAAACACAAGGCAAAGTTGATCTGTCATTGGCTACAGCAGAACAAAGTGAAGGTTCTGGAGTGGCCATCTCAGTCTCCTGACCTCAATATCAATGAGCCACTCTGGGGAGATCTCAAGTGCGCAGTTCATGCTAGACAGCCCAGGAATTTACAGGAACTGGAGGCTTTTTGCCAAGAAGAGTGGGCAGCTTTATCTGAGAAAATAAAGAACCTCATCCACAAATACCACAAAAGACTTCAAGCTGTCATTGATGTTAGAGGGAGCAATACATGGTATTAAGAAATGGGGATGTTTAGGGTTGTCATTTTGAATTATAAAGAGAAAACACAATAGTCTGACAATAAATGGCTTCACCCAACCACTAACCATGAGTGGAGAAGAGGTTTTGGTGTTATCATTCATATTCTCTGAAAAAAGGCCAAGAAAGCAAAAATTCTGCTGGGGTATGTAAGCTTTTGAGCACAACTGTATTCCCGAGTCACACGTTAAATATTGATCAATCAAACATTTCTCCTTGGTAAAGGGGTGTATAAACTGATTGCCTTTCTACATATTTTTACCCTAATTATTTATTACTATAGCACCATTTATTCCATGGCGCTTTACATATGAGGAGGGGGTATACATAATAAAAGACAAATACAGTAATCTTAAATAATACAAGTCATGACTGGTACAGGAGGAGAGAGGACCCTGCCCACGAGGGCTCACAATCTACAAATGAAATTAAGTCAGAGATAATAGCCAGTCCATTGTATCCATGTCAATAATTATTGTTTAGTAACTTTCAAGAGTCCAACATCAGCACATACTAGTTTGTCCCTCAGATTCCTAGCACGTTTATAAGAGAAGAGGGGTGGATTTACATACTCTATTATTTCAGGCATACATCTACCAAACATTGGCCATTGCTTTTTTTATTATACCAGCAATCAAATAAGTAGTCACCACTGGTATTCCTTTAAAGTCCCTCCCTGTTCTTAGTAGAAACCGAATGAAGAAGACTGTCTCAATCTTAAGCATCTACTTTACCTTCCCATTTTTTAAAGTTTCCTAGGATCATTTCTCTGTACAAAACTTGTTTGTCACATCTTTATAGTTAAGTTTCAACGTATTCTTACCACTTACTATTCTTTTTATACATAAAAGTTCGCTACATGTTAAATAGTCAATCATTTTTCTCGGATGATGGATTTCATATTTCATTGTTATTTTAATCAGTTGTTTCGTATATATGGAGTGAGAGAGAGTTTGCCATCTCCATATTTCACCAGCACATTTAAAAATTGAATTTCATTTTCAGAATGTATTAGAGTAAATTTAATGTCATCATCACAATTTGATTCAGAAATTCGTGAAAAAGATTAAATTCTGTGATTCAGTCCATAGGAGAAAGACATTGTCTATGTATCACCCACCATCTTTGGCATAGTCATGAGATACATAGATGAGGTCCTCCTCCAACAACGTCATCATTAAATTTACATATGCAGGTGCCATGTTGGCACCCATTGCAGTACCACGTAGTTGAATATAATAATCGTTTCCAAAAAGGAAATAATTTTTGATAAGTACCATTTCAAGTAATTCCAATATAAACTCAATGCTTTTCTACTTTTAAGCAGTATTAATTTCTTTTAAACTGCTAATAAACACCTATTATGGCGGATCAAGGAGAAACCACATCAAAGGAGGCTAGTATCACTTTATTATTTAACTCAACATTTTGCAATTTGCCTAGGAAATTTGTTGTGTCTTGTATACATGAAAAAGCCTCTCCGGCAAAGGGACCCACATCTATTTCAGTAAGAACTTTTTTAGTTAGATTTATCATGAGTAGTGATCCTTCCTCTTGGCTGCTTGTTTCTCTACCTTGTCTTACCTTGTCTACCTTGTACGGTGTTTCCTTTTTTCCTTTCTTTTCCTTTTGTGCTGTAGTCTGAAGTTCCCATGGATCCATCTAAAAAAAAAACTGCATCTTCAGTAGATATATACCCATTATCTTTCTTAAAAAGTTATTTTGAGTGATTTTGATATTGTGTGTCTTTAGTTTGTTTATCTTTTGCCGGTGATACACATTGCCAGTTCAATAGTCATTATCGTCTTAGGCCTCTTTCACACATCAGGTTTTCGCCGTCAGGCGCGATCCGGCGCTTTTGACAGAAACCGGATCCGGCGAAATGCAATGCCGGATCCGGTTTCCCCCCCATTGACTTGCATTTGCGCCGGATCGCGCCGGATGGCCATGCGTTTCATCCGGTTTTCGCCGGATCCGGCAATGTGTCGCGATCCGGCGTCTGGAAAAAACGGCTACTGTAACGTTTTTTGTCTCCGGCGAAAAAGCCGGACACGCCGGATCCGGCGCGTCCGTCTTTTTCACACAATGAAAGCCTATGAGCGCCGCAATGCGCCTGATCCGGCGAAAGCCGGATCCGGTGGCCAGATCCGGTTTTTTGGTCTGAGCATGCTCAGTAGCTCTGCCCACAAGACATATATAAAAGCAAGACAGTGGGACCCATTGCCACACCCAACATGCCACCCAAGAAAGCAACCAAGCGCAGCAAGAGAAGGCAGGAGACCACTGCAGCACCATCAGCACCACCACCACCCCAAATGGAGCAGCAAATGGAACATGCTGAGGAGGGGAGGCCAGCAGCAGATGAGAGACGGTAATTATCGAATCCCCCATTCCTCCAAACTAGGGCTATTGATTATCAAGATATTCATTGGCCCTTTGTTTCTCTTTATTCAACAGCCGCCCAATAGATGCAGCAGCAGCAGCAGCAATGGCAGCAGCTGGAACACCACCCACAGGCATGGAGTGTGGCCACCAGGAAGACAGCACATCATCTTCTGGGAGCCCTCCCTCGCATCGTCAGCGTTTGACGGTAAGTTTTTATTTCCAAAATCCATCATCTCTGTAATATATGTCTATTCATTGCCTTTTATTTCAAAACAGGAATCACAAGATGAAGAGGAGCTCCCAGAAGAAGAAGGAAGGGGTGGACAGACACCTGGAGTGGGCTCACAATTGGTAAGTTTTTTGCATCAAACGCAGAAACACATCACACTACACACAACACATAGAAAACAATGTTCTGCAGACCACACACAGCAAACAAATGCCTACATCCAAAGACATAACATTTTTTGTTTTCTTCTCTAGTCTTCCCAATCTGGTGCTCGGCCAAGAGGTCCTCGCAGTGCCTCCCAGGGTCGTCGGCGACAGCAACGCGGCGGTCACCAGCGTGTAAGTATAAATATTTTTGCTTTGTTTTTTTGCACTTTTTATTTCATTTCTTTTGTGGAGGCTAATTATGTTATTTTTGTCTTTTTCTTTAACAGCCTTCACAGCGTGCTCCCGACTCTGACGGTGAGGATGGAGGACTCGATGTGGACCACCTCATCGATCTCGTCAGAGAAAGGGAGCCGCTCTGGAATATGGCTGACCGCCGCCACGCTGACCTTATCGTTACCCGACGACTCTGGGAGGAAATCTGTTCGCTCCTTGTGGGCCGCTGGGAGGACCTCGATGTTCGGGCCCAGATTAAAGAGCGTAAGTATATACAGTACCGGTTGCTTGATGTAAACCAGTGTTTCCCGAACTCCAGTCCTCGTGGTCCCCACGGATCATGTGTTCAGGATTTCTATTTACTATGGAAATCCTGAAAACATGAACCCTGGGGACCTTGAGGACTGGAGCTTGGGAAACACTGATGTTGTATACTAACCACTCCTTTCTCGTTTCAGGGAACAGAATTGTGAATCGGTGGCGGTCTGTGAGGGATCGTTTCAAGAAGGAGTTCAATAAAGAGATGCGGGCCCCGAGTGGATCTGGAGGACGCAGGAGCAAGTACAAGTACGCACAAGCCCTGTCGTTCCTCCGGGAAACAATGGTCACTAGAAGGTAAATATTACACACCACATGTGAAAAAAAATGTTAGATGTAACTTTTTTTTTCAGCCAGGGCCATACCATGTCAGTATTTTAATTGTTTTTTTTTCTCTTTATTCCACAGCACGGTGAGCAGCACTCGGGAGCCTGCACGATTGGACCCTTCTGAGGCGATCCCTGAGGAGACCGGCTCCGAGGGACACTTCGACCGCCCCGGTACATCTGCACCTTCCCAGCCTTCCCACACATTCGACCCATCTGTCCCATCCACCAGCACAGGAGCATCGTGGCCGCCTACATTACATGAAGCTGCTGGTGAGATGATCGCTTTCCCTTTACCCCACCCTTCTGCCCCTGCCACCTCTAGTACACCTGCGGGTACTGGGCGGCAGCGGCAGAGGGGTCAGGAAAAGAGTTATGCGCAAGAGTTCTTGCATCTGAATGCATCTTTCCAGAACTGTCTCAAAGTCTTGTCAGAGCAAATCTCCGCAGGCTTTCAGCAGATCAACTCCAGCATTCTGGAGGTGAAGACACTTCTGCAAACCATGCATTCAGAAGCAAGATCTTCGCCAAACCACACCTTTTTCAGGTCTGTTGTGGAGTGCATGGCAACACTATCTCCTACCCAGCAGATGCATGTAATGCATTCGTGCCACGGTGCTCTACAGCAGGTTACCTCCCAACCTCCACCTCCCACCACAGTAGTTCCTCCACCTGCACCACCTCCAGCCACTTTCCATCCTCCCCCTCCTATTACATCTGCACCCCCTCCAGCCACTTTCCATCCTCCCCCTCCTATTACATCAGCACCCCCTCCAGCCACTTTCCATCCTCCCCCTCCTATTACATCTGCACCCCCTCCAGCCACTTTCCATCCTCCCCCTCCTATTACATTCCAGCAACCTCACCAGTACCAGCAACCTTCCCAGTACCAGCAACCTCCCCAGTACCAGACATCTCCCCACTTCCAGCAAACTGCCCCGTACCAAACTCCTTCCACGTACCAAACTCCTTCCCCGTACCAAACTCCTTCCCCATACAACTTTCCATCAACATCATCTGCTCCTACTGTCCCTGCCCAACCCTCCATTCCACCGCCCACCACCTCTTCTGCCTCCCACATGTCCACCCATTCTGTAGCTTTTTCCACACCATCACCTCTAACTGTTCCTTCCCCACCATGATCCCAGTCCTCTCTCCACACTCCCAGTGTCGAAGTGTCCCGCAGCCCCTCCAGCAGTATTTCCACCCCACACTACACCGAGTTATAATGTTTTTTTTGTAATAAAAATGCCCATTTGGTTGGTTTCAAACCTTTATTAAAAAAGTTTTTTTAACTTTAAAAACAGTTTACACAAAAAAAAAAAATTTTAAATAAAAGTTAAATTATTGTTTACACTGGTTGTCTGTCATTTCTTTCTGCGGCGAAATATGTTTAAAAAAAAGGTTAAATACAGGGTATTTAAAAGGTAAAAAGGTATTCAAAACCAGGTATATAACTGTGGGTAAATTTTAGCTTTTTGCCACAGTTGTGTTCCTGGTTGTGTTTGAAGCAAAGTATTTCACCTAAAAAGTTGTGTTTATTGTTGGTGATTTCCTAACAATGTACACAACTTTTGTTAAAAGGTGAAATACTTTGCATAAAACACAACCAGGTACACACCTGTGGCCTAAAGCTAAAAATAGTGAGACCATGACAAGATAGCCAACTTTGGTTGGCAAAGGTATATACTGTTGGTCCAGAAGGTACACAAGTTTGGTTAGGGCACAAATCTTTCACACTCTGTCATCCTGCCAGTGTACTCTGCCTTGAGGTGACATAAAGTATAGTGCAAAATTGTCCCTCATTACTGAAACCGTCACAGAACTTCTAGTGGTAATATTTCCAATGACAACATCCATCTTCGCCAGTAACTTGCTCTTCTCTCCAACCTGCACTTTCTCCTCTACAACCTGTCAAAGAAGGGCTGTAGGAACATGCTATATATAGTTTTCCAGTAGCCAATCCCGTTCGGAAGGCCACAAGGGTCAATTTTAAAAACCAGATCCGGCGTAATCCGTCGAAAAACGGATAGAAAAACGGATGAACCGGATGAGACGGATCCGGTTTTGTCTGTCAAGAACAAGACGGATCCGGCAGAAAACCGGATCCGGCACATCAGGTTTTACAAAACATTTGCCGGATCCGGCATTCCGGCACGACGCCGGATCGCGCCTGACGCCGAAAACCTGATGTGTGAAAGTAGCCTTAATGCCATTTCTGTCTTTTAACTTCCTCAAGCTCTTCTTTGATTTTTGTAAGCCTTGTGGTTACTGTCTCTTTAAATCTTTCTCAATTACCATTACATAATATTCCTTACAATGTAGCTTCAGCCTCAGCAATATTTAGAGTAAGACTTTGTATCCCGTGTTGTAATAAATCCATATTGAGCAAAAAAAATATCCATCGCATATTTGTTATAAATAGAAATACATTTTTCACAATAACTTGCACTATTAGAAAACATATTAGGACACATATTGGAGCGTCTGCCCCTTGGTATACGTTTATATAACACTCCTTCAATATAGTGAGATGTAATTTCAAACTCATAAATTTTTTGGTCTTAAGACCATACTTGCGATTCAGTTCAAGCAATGACGGTGAGCTCAGAAATGACGCATCACCCTCTCCCCTCCGGATCTGCTCCTCATCCTCCAAGGTGTAGGGAAAAACGTCAGTAGCTTCTTGTATTTCTTCAGGTGCAGAACTTATTAAACAGCCTTGCAGGCTTCAGTTGTGCAAATAGAAAGAAACAGATTTGAAAGCAGCACTAGCAAACCATTTATACAAATCTGAGCTTCAATATGGCGCTTCTTCCCTTCTGAGCTTTGCACTGTGCCTCAAAAGTAGTTTTCCACCACATATGGGGTATCCTTGTGAAAATGAAAAACATTGGGGTTATGGGAAAAAAATTTTTGCGATTTTTCACAGATCAACCTTGTAAAATTTTGTGAAGCACCTGTGGGATCAAGGAGCTCTCCTCACATCTAGATAAATTCCTTGAGGGGTCCAGTTTCCAAAATAAGGTCACTTGTGGGACTTGTGGGGAGGTTCTCCACTGTTTAGGCACATCAGGGGCTCTCCAAAAGAGACATGACACCTGCAGAACATTCCATCAAAATGTGGGTTCCAAAACATCACTCCATCCTTTCTGAGCCCTGCCGTGCGCCCAAAGAGTAGTTTTCCCCCACATATGGGGTATCTATATACTCAGGAAAAATAGCACAGTAAATTTTGATGTCAATTTTCTCCTGCTACATTTGTAAAAAAAATTAAAAATATAGGACTAAAAGAATATTTTTGTAGGAAAAATGTGATTTTTTTTTTTTTTTTCACTTTCACGGCTCAACGTTATAAACTTCTGTGAAGCACCTGGGGGTTTAAGTTGCTGAACACACATCTAGATAAGTTCTGTGAGGGATCTAGTTTCCAAAATTGAGTCACTTGTGGGGCGTTTCCACTGTTTAGGCACAATAGGGGCTCTCCAAACGCAACATGGTGTTCATTAAGAATTCCAGCAAATATTGCATTCCAAAAGTCAAATAGCGCTGCTTCCTTTCTGAGACATGTTGTGCGCCCAAACAGTAGTTTTCCCCCTCACATGGGGTATCTGCATGCTCAAGTTAAATTGCACAACAATTTTTGGAGTCTATTTTCTCCCGTTAACTTTCTGAAGAAAAAAAAATTGGTCAAAAGTAAGTTTTGTGAAAACAAAGGTAAATGTTCATTTTTTCCTTCCACATTACTTCAGTTCCTGTGAAGCACCTGAAGGATTAATACACTTCTTGACTGTGGTTTTAAGAATGGTGTCACTTTTTTGTATTTTGTCGATCCCTCAAAGTCGCTTCAAATGTGAGGTGGTTTTGTATTTGTAAATTTAGTTGGAAAAATTAGAAATTGCTGATCAGCTTTTAACCCTTATAACGTCCTAACAAAAAAAATTATGTTTCAAGTATTGAACTGATGTAAAGAAGGCATGTGGGAAATGTTATTTATCAACTATTTTGTCTGACACATCTCTCTGATTTAAGGGCATAAAAATTAAATTAAAAGTTTGAAAATTGCTAAATTTTCACCAATTTTCCGATATTTTCACAATTAAACCCAAGTCACTGGGATCCATTGAATTGTTCCAGAGTTATGACTTCATAAAGTGACACTGGTCAATATTATAATATTTGGCTTGGTCAGGAAGGTGAAAACAGGCTTCGGGGTGAAGGGGTTAAGAAAAACTCTTGGTAAATTCTGTTACGGTAGAATGTTTCTGTACGTGACATAATTGTATACATTTTCTCTTCAGGGTAAATTACGGCTCTAGGTTTAGAGTAGGATTCCTCTTAACTCATCGGAGGAGTCGGATCCAGCAGAACTCGGGACATGAATTATTAAGCAGGGCTGACAGCCATAAATAAGCGGCTCCGACAACCACATATTGTATGAGCGGAGACTTCCACATCCTCAGACTTTGCACACATAACGTTATTCCAAGGCTGTATCACAAATCACAGGTGTGCCCCGGTGTCATGGCTATAAGGTGATATACGGCGCCATTTAGTCCTGAACTCCATACATTCTATTACAATAGGTCCATTTCAATGCAAAGCACAGAGACACAGACTAACTATTAAAGGAAGTGTGTGGGCACAAAATGACTGTTTAAACCAAATACAATCGCTCGGTGCCCCTTTGCTGTGGCCTAGTGGGTAAGTGCACCATCCCACATACTTGTTTTCCATCTAACAGGATTGACAACTCGGGCATCAAAGGAGACAAATAAGGAAAGAGGTACCATAGATGGAAAACATGTGAGTGGGAGATTCTCGGACTCACCAGGGGGCACCGAGCGCCTGTGCTTGGTTTGAACAGTCACTTTGTGCTCAGTGTAACAGCGTGTTCCTCCCCAGGCCTGTGTCCCTGGACTGTAATGTAATCAGCCCTAGGTCCTCCTCACTTGTACTGCATCTAGTGGAGGAGTCTGTCTTTGTTCTTCTCAGCATAGGACTTACCCAATACAAGCTTGTAGCTTCTGGAAACTTCTTAAGTTAGCCATATAGTCAAAAGTAGGTGGGAGCCCTTCCCCATGGAGGGGTAGATCCCAGGACACAGAACAATAGACACATGTTTGTCCCAGGCAGTTGGGTGTTGACGGGCCAGGGGCTAGGATCTTATGCTGAGGCGAGATCCTAGTGCCAGCGTGTTGAGGGTTAAAAGCTGCCACGTGGAATGGTGTTATGTCCCTCATCTGTTGGCGCCATTGAACTCATCTCAGGATTATTTTGTCTTTTCCCTGGCCTCGGATTACCAGGCGGCTCCCCCGGATCTGCTCCCTTTGTGTGGACTCATTGTGGACTCTAAGAGACTCTATTGATATTTTATGTTCTGTGCTCCCTGTCACAACAAATCCCGTTGGATTGATCTTCGGCCTGGTGCCCCTTCCTGCTCTGTCGCACACACCGTCACACTCAGACTTCTTTTAATAGTTGGATTGTACAGTCATTTTGTACGGACAGACGTCCTTAAAAGACGAGATTAATAAAGGTACCACATACAGAATGAATATAGTACAGTGATGTATAGTTTGTATCAAAATGTATCAGTCCTTTAGGAATAAAGTGGATTTTCTGGACCAGATGCAATTGCAAGAAACTCCTCCCCTGTTAAGCTAAGTTCACATTTTGCTTCTTTGCCGCATTTTTTTTTCAGCATACAAAATCTGCTCTCTTGGCAGTAAAAAAAAACTAATTGCAAAAAGCAGGTTTTGCAGAGGGTTTTTTTGCTGAAATTTTGGTGCAGATTATATGTGTCATTTGTCTACAATACATGTTTAATAAAGTTAGTTTCATTCACCAAAAAAAAAAAAAAAACAGCAAAAATGCATGGCTTGTTTCTTTGAAATTTCTCATTACTTTCTATCATGGAAAAAAGCTTAAAAATTCTGAGAGAAGTGACATGCTATGGATTTTACAAAAACAGTTTTCCAATTTAGACAGGAAAAATAAGCAAGTGTTTGCATAAGATTCCTAATATATCACAGCTTATAAAACACATAGAAAATGCTGCAAAAATGCAAGGTGTGAACATAGTGCTGGTGGTAAGACAGTAAGCAGATATCTTAATAGAAAAAAACTTTCAGAGTGAGTGAAGGGTCACCCCCAGCCCCAGAAATCCCGGGATCAAGGCTCTGGAACTGCAAAAATGGGGTTCAGCCCTGTCCTAAATGGAGCTGCCAGAAATCATCCCGTACAGCCCTCTAATATCTCTGGCAGTCCCATAGACAATGAACGGAATGGAGGCTGAGCATGCACAACTGCACTCCGCTGCATTCACGATGGGGCTACAGAACTCTATTCTCAGGGGGGTCATTAGCGGGATTGGTTGGGGTTCCAGTCGTCGCCCCTCCCCTGCAATCTGCAAGACACACCTATCAAACAGAGAGCTGTTAAAAAAAATATGGGGGATGGGGGGGTATAATTCTTTAATGCATGAGTTTTATTAATTGCAAAATTATTTTAATACATTTAGATCCAGGAACAAAATATAATGAATGCACAGTGGGTACGGAAAGTATTCAGACCCCTTGAAATTTTTCACTCTTTGTTTCACTGCAGCCCTTTGTTAAATTCAAAAATGTTCATTTTTTCTCATTAATGTGCACTCTGCACCCCATCCTGGCTGAGAAAAAAACAGAAATGTAGAAAGATTTGCAAATTTAGTAAAAAAGATAAACTGAAATATCCCGTGGTCATAAGTATTCAGACCCTTCGCTCAGTATTGAGTAAACGCACCTTTTGAGCTAGTACAGCCATGAGTCTTCTTGGGAATGATGCAACCCCTGGATTTGGGGATCCTCTGCCATTCTTCCTTGCAGATCCTCTCCAGTTCCGTCAGGTTGGATGGTGAACGTTGGTGGACAGCCATTTTCAGGTCTCTCCAGAGATGCTCCATTGGGTTTAGGTCAGGGCTCTGGCTGGGCCAGTCAAGAATGGTCACAGAGTTGTTCTGAAGCCACTCCTTTGTTATTTTAGCTGTGTGCTTAGGGTCATTGTCTTGTTGGAAGGTGAACCTACGGCCAAGTCTGGGGTCTAGAGCACTCTGGAAGAGGTTTTCATCCAGAATATCTCTGTACTTGGCCGCAGTCATGTTTCCTTCAATTGCAAACAGTCATCCTGTCCCTGCAGCTGAAAAACACCCCATAGCATGATGCTGCCACCACCATGCTTCACTGTTGGGATTGTATTGGGCAGGTGATGAGCAGTGCCTGGTTTTCTGCACACATACCGCTTAGAATTATCACCAAAAAGTTCTATCTTCGTCTCATCAGATCAGAGAATCATATTTCCCATAGTCTGGGAGTCCTTCATGTGTTTTTTAGCAAATTCTATGCGGGCTTTCATATGTTTGACACTGAGGAGAGGCTTCCATCAAGCCACTCTGCCATAAAGGCCCGACTGGTGGAGGACCACAGTGATAGTTGACTTTGTGGTACTTTCTCCCATCTCCCTACTGCATCTGTGAAGCTCAGCCACAGTGATCTTGGGGTTCTTCTTTACCTCTCTCACCAAGGCTCTTCTTCCACGATTGCTCAGTTTGGCTAGACGGCCAGGTCAAGGAAGACTTCTGGTGGTCCAAAACATCTTCCATTTAAGGATTATGGAGGCCACTGTGCTCTTAGGAACCTTGAGTACTGAAGGAATTCTTTTGTAACCTTGGCCAGATCTGTGCCTTGCCACAATTCTGTCTCTGAGCTCCTTGGCCAGTTCCTTTGACCTCATGATTCTCATTTGGTCTGACATGCACTGTGAGCTCTTATATAGACAGGTGTGTGCCTTTAAAATACAAATCAAGTCCTATCAGTCTTAATTACACACAGCTGGACTCCAATAAAGGAGTAGAACCATCTCAAGGAGGAACACAAGGAAATGGACAGCGTGTGACTTAAATATGAGTGTCTGGGCAAAGGGTCTGAATACTTATGACCATGTGAGATTCGAGTTTTTCTTTTTTAATAAATTTGCAAAAATTTCTACATTTCTATTTTTTTCAGACAAGATGGGGTGCAGAGTGCACATTAATGAGGAAAAAAATGAATTTTTTTGAATTTACCAAATGGCTGCAATGAAACAAAGAGTGAAAAATGTAAAGGGGTCTGAATACTTTCCGTACCACTGTAATTCTAGAACTTCATAAAGAGCGACACAAAATGCAGAACAGTAAGAGAAAAAGCAGAACAAGGATTGTATTCCTTACAGGGTCTTTGGAAAGCTTTGTGACAACCCTGATAGACTGTGAATTGCTTTTATTAGTGGTTGTCAGTCATTGGGTCTAATGCAGGAGCTCGAGATAAGAGATTATTACACGAGTTCCCGCAGGCGGACGTCTCATATTTATAGGTCATCAGATAGCGGCTATAATCCCACATCTAAAACGTAAAAGAAGGAAGACGCTAATCTAGCAACTCTGAGAAACATCTGTCTGTTTACAAATATTAACCTCATCAATTAGCATTTTATACATCGCCTCATTTACTTCTCATCTAAATTACGCAGAAGAAAATGTGTTGCATATTAGATGTATGGTGCTATGGAAGTAAAATCTACTTATAGGACTGGGGGTGGATTCACTATGTGCTGGGCATAAAGGGGATTTTGCAAGAAGGGGCAACTTTTATAGCACCACAAATGTTTTGCATAATTCCCACCCTCTGTCAGGTTCCTTTCCTGGTGTAATCCCTCTATAAGCTGTTGGGTTGGGAATTTGCATACTTTCTCATACAGGCCATTGGAGCATTCACAGTATATTAACACTTCCTGTTTTCTTCATCACTTGTCAACTTTACTGTATAGACTGGGACAAATAAGCAGAGTTGTCTCATTATCATAAATGGGACGAGTCAGTAACACTAAAGACACAGATCAGGCAGGATCGTAATTAGTGATGGGTGAGCACTAAAATGATCAGGTGCTCGTTGCTCGGGTCGAGCATATTGAAATGCTCAGGTGCTCAAACCAAGCAACAAGCCCAATGTATGTCTACGGGAATCTCGAGCATTTTTGCCACGGTCTTTTTAGGGTCTAAAAATGGCGGAAATCAATGAGAACAGTGCTCAAATGATATGGGAACATCATGGGATAGACCCCTGGAATCATTTCTGACTCCCAGCTGTGACCAATGTTCTCAGAGTCTTGCACCACTTTTACAGGCACACAATAAAACATACAAAAACGAATGCTGCCCTGTCTCTGCTGGATTGGAGTTGTGTCTCTCTCGCCTGTACTCCTTGGTTGTCAAACGAACTGTGACCTCTGCCCCGCCAGCGTTTTCAGATGGAAATTTTTTAAATAATTCCGCAACCAGTGTCTTCTGATATTGCACCATTTTAGTTCACCTGTCTGCCTCTGGAAGAAGAGATAGAAAGTTCTCCTTGTAGCGTGGGTACAGAAGTGTCACCAACCAGTAATGACTGTCACCCAAAATTTTGAGAACGCAAGGGTCACGGGAAAGGCAGCGCAACATAAAGTCAGCCAATGCATGCCAGACTGCGCACAGGCAAGACTTCTGTGTCCTCACCAAGAGGACGACTGACCAAGCTCCCCTCCTCCTCTCTGTCCTCAGGCCATCCACGCTGAACAGACAGTATGACAGCTGTGCAGGTAGTACGATCTATAGCGCATGAAAGTAGCTCCTGTTCTTCCTCCTCCTCCTCCTCCTCCTCCTCTTCCTCATTGTCACCCAATCCACGTTGGGATGACATGAGGCTGGGCTGTGTGTAATCACCCTGTTTGGTTCCTTGCTCCATCTCATTGTGCTCCACCTGCAATGCATCATCTTTAATTGTGAGCAGAGAGCGTTTCAGAACACAGAAGCGGGATGGTGACGCTAATTATGGCGTCATAGCTGGTGGACTCCTCAAAGTTTTGGAGGATGGTACATACGTGAGTCGGAAGCTGCAAACGTTGCTGTAGCACGGAAAGGTAGGCAGAAGATGTAGCTGACTTTCCAAAATGGGCACACAGGCGGCATACTTTCTCAAGCAGATCCGGCAGCTCCGGGTAGCTTTTGAGAAACCGTTGAACAACGAGGTTAAGCACATAGACCAGGCATGGTACGTGTGTGAGCTCGCCTCACCGCAGAAGAAATGCTAGTCTTAGGGGGTCAGATTCCTTGTAGGAATGCTCAGACCTGACACCCATAATGTGGTGATGCACCATCTTGCTGGAAAAACTCAGGGAACGTGCCATCTTCAGTGCATAAAGAGGACAACACATCATCATGTAGCAATTTCATATATCCAGTGGCATTGAGGTTTCCATTGATGTAGAATGGCCCCACTATCTTTGTACCCCATATACCACTCCATACCATCAATTATGGGTGTCAGATCTGAGCATTCCTACATGAACAGTTTCCTGGAAAGTGGATTGGTCATCGTGGGCCAGTGGAATGGCCAGCAAGGTCTCCCGATCTGCCCCCCTTAGATTTTTATCTTTGGGGTCATCTGAAGGCAATTGTCTATGCTGTGAAGATACGAGATGTGCAGCATCTGCAACAACGGATACTGGAAGCCTGTGCTAGCATTTCTTCTGCGGTGTTGCTATCAGTGTGTCAAGAGTGGGAGAAGAGGGTTACATTGACGATCCAACACAATGGGCAGCACTTTGAACACATTTTATAAGTGGTCATAAACTTGTAAATAACTCATGAAAGAATAAAGTTTTGTTAAAACCAAGCACAACATTGTTTTTCTTATGAAATTCTCAATAAGCTTGATGCGTCACATGACCCTCTTCCCATTGGAAAAAACAAAGTTGGATCCAAAGTAGACGGCTTCAAAATGGCCGCCATGGTCGTCACCCATCTTGAAAAGTTCCCCCCCCCCATATACTAATGTGACACAAACAGGAAGTTGATATCACCAACCATTCCCATTTTATTTAGGTCTATCCATATAAATGGCCCACCCTGTATATATATATATATATATATATATATATATAGCCACATACACTGCCTGCCTACCTATCACTGATATCTATATACCCCGTAATTAGTCCTTAGAAGGACTGTTGGTTTAGATGGATTTGTGTATTCAATATGGTATACCCACACTAACTGATACCCCACCTATTCTGTCCCTGTCGCTGCAGCAACTCTCCCTCCACAGCCTGATTCCGGAGCTGACTGTGACGAGCATGGCGGTGCCAGGTCTGATATAGACCTGATGACGCTGTGTGGCTAGCCAATCACTGTAATGCCACAACCAACATGGCTGCCGCAATACAGTGTGTGGCAGACAATCCCTGCATATCGATTGGTGCTCTAAAGAACGCCAAACAGGCAGGGCGGGGACCCGAGCTCCCGCCAAGCAACCCCAGAAATGCTCGGCGCTCGCTCATAATTAATTTAGACCCCAGACCAGACCTCTACAATAAATTAAGACCCTAGACCCTTAAAATTGTTTTGACCCAAGACCAGACCCCTACAACTAATTTAGACTCTTAACGGAAACAGATGCATAAAATTAATCACACCAAGCCTTACTCATGGACTTGTCCTTCTGTAGTGCATCTATGATGGGGGGACTGTGAGGATTTGGACCCAGTTCCCTAGTTGACCATAATGCAAACACAAAGTGAGTGCATCCAATATGGCCGCCCCCATACATCTCTGCAGCTTCGAATAGATACATTATTTCTCTTCTAAAGATTGAAATCTAATTAATGAATGTAAAGGAAGACGTTCCCCTCCGTAGTCACCGCCTGTTGCCCTCCGTATTCGCCGCCTGCTCCCCGCCATGCAGCGCCCCTCTAAATCATGTACAATCCTCAGTCCTGATAATCCCATTGTGGCGGCGCAGAAGAGAAAAAGCGTCTGCCAAGACAATCACTAGATCTAAATAAAACCCCATAAAACATAATCGAGGAATCGCTTTCCAGGCGGTGGAAATTTGTTGCACCTCCCTAATGATGTCTTGCCGAGGTTTAGCTTTACGAGGCCGCAACAGTTTGGTAACGGGTCATGAATTTTATCCTTTAAGTTTGGGCGGCTGTGACAGTTCTATTGTCTCGTACGGGGGAAAAAAGTCGCTTTGAAGTGACAGAACACAAATAAGGCGGCAGCCGGTAATGAATACAAATGCGGGGAGCGCTCTCATCACACGCCGGCCCCCCACCCGTCCCAGCCTTATAAGACGCGCCATCGTGTCCATTATTTACACGGCGCAAGCTGTGCCCACAACCCGCGGACAGACACCATGAAAGGCGCCTCGTACATCAACCCCGCACGGATTATCGCTCTTTATTACGCCAGGCTTATGCTCTTATGTTACCGTCGCTGCGATTTACAGTCAAAATCATAAATAAAAGGAAAATGAGTCAAAGAGCTGACAGTCAACGGAGGGTCCGCAGCAGCGCAGAGTATTTCAGCAGAGGAGAGTGCTGATCCTGTGGGAGGTCACAGACTGATAGTTACATTGTGGAAGGAGTGGGATCTCCAGCAGCACAGAGTAGAGTGCTGATCCATCATTTATTCATTGTGCAAAATAAATACCTGGAAATGGCCAAAAAAATAACAAAACGGCTGTGCGTCCCACCCCCCCGCCTGTAGACAAGACATGCAGGTTCTGCCGCTTTAAGAACTTTACAGTTCAGGGCTACCATCTGGCATCGCCGAATACCGTACCATACATCCAGCTTCACATCGACCTCCCCGGGTCTCTAATGATTTGATTTTTCTCCCAATCGCTTAATACATCAAAGAACTGAAAACTTGAGAAATATAAAGAGAAATTAAACAGAATGGGTTTCTAGGAGTCTGGGGTATTAAAAATGGATATGTGAGCGTCTCCCAGGGGCGGGAGGATCAGGCTCCTTACAGGCATTTTACTGAAGATGAAAGGAGTCAGAGCGAGAGAAAGTGGTGTCATGTCAGCGCTGGTATCTGCAGAGGATCAAAAGGAAAGGTTTTTTAACTCCATGGACTGTAGAGTGAGGGCTTATTGTACATATCCGAATTCATGAGACTCCCACTCCAGAATATTCTCTAAAATCCAATATCATATGAACCATCCCCCAATATCATTGGTTTTAGACAGGATCTTATCATGTATCTCTGTATACAGAGAGCTCCCCCTAGTGGTGACTGCAGACTGGATCTTATCATGTATCTCTGTTTCCAGGGAGCTCCCCCTA